>NC_091458.1:69258865-70008865 GCF_027789765.1 Dendropsophus ebraccatus
TTTTTCCATACACTTTTATGGGGGCTGCCATCTTGCCTAAGCCGTTTTAACTTTACAGCAAGTATCATTTATTTAGAAGACAATAGACAGACCCTGTCCCTCTAGAGATGAATGTGAAGCATAAAGGGCCTTTTACACAGGTAGATTACAGTTGGAAGCATTGCTAGAAACACTCCTTTGAACCATAATCGGCCTATATGAAAGTGACAGCGATCAGCCGAGGATCTGGCGTTTTCCCACTTCTCAGCTGATCGCTATCACTTTCACATGGGCTGATCATCTTTTGGATAGCAGCAGAATTTATTGCTATCAGCTGCACATATCCCTGTGTAAACTGACAGCAAAGATATGCATATATCTATTGCTGTCGATATCTAAATCACACAAACAGTGCATACATACCTTCAGCACTGCGGTGTGATCTGGCATTCTGCTCTCCGGCTCTCCTGTCCCACTCTTTGGTCACCGCCTCCTCCAGAATGAATAACAGCCAAAGGAGGAGGGGGACAAAGATCATTCATGCGGCCAAGCTACTTGATTAATTGCACCGTGTAAAAGCACTGATCTCAGGGCAGGCATCAGCACAGGGCTTACCTGGGCAAGTACCGGAGACACAGTAGAACCTGCACAGAGAGAGAAAAGGGTGAAGGACCTGATCACATGACCCACAGGCCCTCAACCTCACAGCCTGACAGATAGGAAGAGGGAGAAGACTGAGCTATAAGTGCTGTGTGTCAGTCACTCAGTAACGTGTGTCAGTCAGGGTCCTATGCCATGAAGCAATTTTTCAACGATAAACGTTCTCGAAAGACCTGAAATCGTTCACTCAATTACACAGAATGATGATCATTACTTATGATAGTTCTTGCGGTCGTAATGTCTTCGATACTGCGTTCGTTGCTACTGCAAATGACCAAACAACGTTTTATTGCATGCGAACAATTTGCAAACAATCAATGATAAAAATAGGTCCAAATTCTATCAAACAACCAACGATTTCTCATTGGTTGTTTAATTGTTGTCTGCTATTACACTAAACGATTATTGTTGTTAAAATCTGAATGATCTAACGATTTTTCGACCGATAATTCTCCTGTGTAACACCACCCTTAGTGTGTATGTCAGTGGTGTCTCAAGTGATTGTGCATAGTGGATGGATGAGGGGACCACTGAAGCAAGCGAGCGCCGACCTGTCAGGTAGAAAATGCCATTACTATGATTGGTGGGGGTCCAAGCTCTGCAAGTCCTGCTGACTCTGAGAATGCTGTTGTCGCAGCCAAGTTTCATATCAGTACCTTCGCTGTTTTAGGCTGGGTTCACACTACGTATATTTCAGTCAGTATTGTGGTCCTCATATTGCAACCAACTAGGAGTGGATTGAAAACACAGAAAGGCTCTGTTCACACAATATTGAAATTGAGTGGATGGCCGCCATTTAATGGCAAATATTTGCTGTTATTTTAGAACAACGGCTGTTATATTGAAATAATGGCCGTTATTTACTGTTATATGGCGGCCATCCATTCAGTTTCATCATTGTGTGAACAGATCCTTTCTGTGTTTTTAATCCACTCCTGGTTTGGTTTGCAATATGAGGACCACAATACTGACTGAAATATATGTAGTGTGAACCCAGCCTAAAATTACACAGCAGCATTCTTGGCCTACCAATTGTGCAGGGAACTACAACCAACCCATTCTCAACAATATGCCAGCAATTTATGAGATGGATATAACATCTTAAAGGGGTAGTTCACAATTTTTTTTTATTTCATATCAACTAGTCCCAGAACGTTACAGAGATTTGTAATTTACTTCTATTTAAAAAAAATCTCAAATCTTCCAGTACTTATGAGCTGCTGTATGTCCTGCCGGAAGTGGTATTCTTTCCAGTCTGGAGGGCAGGAGAAGTTTTCTATGGGCAGAGGTGGCAGCAGAGAACACTCTGTCAGACTTTCTTTAAAAGAAGTTACTTACAAATCTCTGACACTTTCTGTCACCAGTTGATTTGAATTTTTTTTTTGTGAGCTACCTCATTAAGATGGATGAATTTATTTTACTATTGTAAAGACTTGCTTAAAAATTATACATATCTATACAAATTATATATATATATATATATATATATATATATATATATATATATATATATATATATAGATAGTATAGGGATATATATCTATATACATACATATATACAGTCTTTTTGTATCTTTGAGCAGCACTACATAGTAATTTAAGGGTGCCCGCAGGTACAATAGTCTTGACCAAGACCTCCACAATATACTCCAAAGGATCGCCCACAGCACTCCAGGTAAGTGGCAAAATAAACATACTTTATTTCATGGTGATGCAGCACAGCAAACTAGTCAAGTGCGACGTCCGTCGGCTTTTTCAAGTGTGACTTTCAAATAACAGGTGCATTAATTAGTGCTTTAACATGATTGCTTGTCAAACCCTAAATATAATGAATTTGTTTGCACCAAACAGAGTGTAAATACAATCGTGTATAATATGTACATAGGTGAATAGTGTACAGTGACTAAGATAAAGCTTGAGCCGGGCGGCAAATTACATAGATCATAGATTTTTTAATTCACAGTAGTTCAGGCTAACCACCACCGTCCATAGAAACGACTGGATACACCTACTAGATGACGTCCATCATGACTATAAGTTCAGCGTACGCAAGCGCATTGCTGCCAAGGTTCGGGATGCAGATCAGTGGTGGTGAGCCTGAACTACTGTGAATTGAACTACATTATTCTTTTAATTATGACCTGATCTATGTAATCTGCCGCCCGGCTCAAGCTTGATCTTAGTCACTGTACACTATTCACCTATGTACATATTATACACGATCGTATATACACTCTGCTTGTCAAACCCTAACTATAATGAATTTGTGTGCACCAATCATGTTAAAGCACTAATTAATGCACCTGTATAAGAAGGTCTGTTGCTATTTGAAAGTCACGCTTGAAAAAGACGACGGAGGTCGTTGAAACGTTGCACTTGACTTGTTTGCTGTGCTGCATCATCGTGAAATAAAGTATGTCTATTTTACCACTTACTGAGTGCTGTGGGTGATCCTTTGGAGTAATATATATATATATATATATATATATATATATCCCCTATACAGTGCCTATGTTATAATGAAGTAGATATAACATGTGTTATATAAGATATACATGGGCTAAGTCTGTGTATATTATTCCTATGGGGTAGAAAGACATGGGGAGATACTATGTAGACATTGTGCACTTGTGTATAATGACTGCATATAATCTATAGACACACGCTTATACATATGTTATCTAGTTGATGAATGCATTGTGTAGGGGCCTGTGATGTAGATATACCTAAGTGAGTGCTCTACCTAGCATTATGCGCACTATATGAGAACATATTAACACAAACTGGGTAAAAGTTAAAGTCCAGGTTAGGGACAGAGTATGGCAACATCATGGACTATAGAAGGCATTAACAATCACGAAGGACTTGTTGCCTAGCAACACTTTATGTGGAAGTTTAAAGAAACCTCTTTGGTCGCCATTTCACCTGTCTTCCTCTGAAAATTATCTTTTGTACGTATTTGTGTCATGGAAAGGGAAAATTCTGCTGAATACACTCAGTGTTAGACAGGTATTGTTGACGTGACATAAGAGAATTACTTACAATGCAAAAATTGTATAAGGCAACCAAGACGAAGAGGAACTTCACAATATAATATTGTACAAGTGCAAAAGAAAAGCTCGAAGGAGATAAAAATGTTAGACTCATCGGCACCAGACATCTACGTGACTAAAAAGGGGACACATATTTTGACAATGATATTAAAGGAATTGTGTCATTAAGAAAAATAGGTCTAAATTGCGACATTATGTCAAATTAAATATATTTTAAGTTACAAGCATTTCCAAAACTGTACTGTACTGTATGAGAGATATAGACTTACTAATCCCGATGTGCCTGCATTGTTTTGATCTGTTGCCCTTGGTTACGACCCACTAAGGTGGGCGGGCCAGTCATGCACAGTTCAGCTGCAGTCTCTAAGGGCCCTATTACACGGGACGACTATCGTGCGAAAAATCGTTATATCGTTCGAATTTAAACTATAATCGTTCTGTGTAATTGTAGGCAACGATCGCAAAATCGTTCGTATGTTGTTGATAGTTGATCTAGATCTGAACCTAAAAGTATTGTTAATGATTCGCTTATCATTCGCTGTAATTCCACATTTGTTCGCTCAAGTTTTTCATTTGTTCACTAATCGTTCAGTGTAATAGCACATTGTTCATTGCTGGGATCAGAAGGAATAAACGATCATAGTAACAATCGCAATAATGATCGTAGTAACAATCATAACTACCGACCATCGTTCTGTCTAATATGGTGAACAATTTCAGGTTAATGATAAACAATCTCTTTTGCGATCGTTTATTGTTAGTCGTTAATCGTTAAAAATCGCTCGGTGTAATAGGACCCTTGTAGTACTGGCAATTGGTCTCCACTTTGCCCTGAGGAAAGGATTGTGGGAGTGTGTGTGCACTGTTGCATGGCAACAGCAAGGTCACAGTTTAGAGAAAACCAGGAAATGATTAGGGTCATGGGGGAGAAAAGCAGTACAGTAATGTAAGATACTTTACTAAAAACTTAAAAAATAAAAAATATAGTATTCTGTCTACTGGGATATATGAAATGGACCTGTGTATGACAATGTCTTCTGCTGAAAACAGTGGTAGCAATAAAAGAGCAATCTCAATGCGAGAAAAACAAAACTCTCACAGACCTAAAATAAAGTTATATTGATCGTTAATGGAACTGACAGATATTGGACAAGCAGCTGCTTCCAGAAACCTTTCATCATCTTATGCTGATACCATGGGTACTAGATTTAATAATCTCATAGTGATCAATAGATCACAATATTAAGGTCTGCTTCTCATTTCTATACATGAGAGGGACGGTGCATGGATCATATAACACGGGTGCCCATTATTAAAACACACTGAGCCCTGAGGGTTTCATTTCACTGACATTTTAGAAAGGCTCAGATCTTGGCCAGAAATCTTTAGGCTTATAAGTATTCTATAAACATGGCTAAGATTTGCAATGTAAAACAATATATGTATGAGGAGTGGTGTTTACATATGGGGGCAATAAAGGATGCTAATAAATCACAAAGTAAAAAAAAAAATATATATATATATATAAATATATGTATATATATATATATATATATATATATATATATATATATATATATATATATATATATATATATATATATATAGTCAGATTTAATGGAGATTGATGCCGGTGCAACAATCTGGGGTCTCCCTATTACAGTAATGCTCAAAAATTTTAGAATTGTAATTGGAGAATGATGGTAGTCTAAAATACCTATAGCTCCTGACCTTTAATCTTATTGCAAATAATCACGAGCATCTGTTTGTCACAGGTTATTCTATTTTCTGGAATAGCATAAAATATGTGTGGTACATTTCACACATCATTCTTGATTTTTGTGTTGTACTTTATTAAAGGGGTACTCTGGTGAAAATCTTTCTCTTTCAAATTAACTGGTTTCAGAAAGTTATAAACACTCACCGGCCACTTTATTAGGTACACCATGCTAGTAACGGGTTGGACCCCCTTTTGCCTTCAGAACTGCCTCAATTCTTGGTGGCATAGATACAACAAGGTGCTGGAAGCATTCCTCAGAGATTTTGGTCCATATTGACATGATGGCATCACACAGTTGCCGCAGATTTGTCGGCTGCACATCCATGATGTGAATCTCCCGTTCCACCACATCCCAAAGATGCTCTATTGGATTGAGATCTGGTGACTGTGGAGGCCATTTGAGTACAGTGAACTCATTAACATGTTCAAGAAACCAGTCTGAGATGATTCTAGCTTTATGACACATTATCCTGCTGAAAGTAGCCATCAGATGTTGGGTACATTGTGGTCATAAAGGGATGGACATGGTCAGCAACAATACTCAGGTAGGCTGTGGCGTTGCAACGATGCTCAATTGGTACCAAGGGGCCCAAAGAAAATATTCCCCACACCATGACACCACCACCACCAGCCTGAACCGTTGATACAAGGCAGGATGGATCCATGCTTTCATGTTGTTGACGCCAAATTCTGACCCTACCATCCGAATGTCGCAGCAGAAATCGAGACTCATCAGACCAGGCAACGTTTTTCCAATCTTCTACTGTCCAATTTCGATGAGCTTGTGCAAATTGTAGCCTCAGTTTCCTGTTCTTAGCTGAAAGGAGTGGCACCCGGTGTGGTCTTCTGCTGCTGTAGCCCATCTGCCTCAAAGTTGGACGTACTGTGCGTTCAGAGATGCTCTTCTGCCTACCTTGGTTGTAACGGTTGGCTATTTGAGTCACTGTTGCCTTTCTATCAGCTCGAACCAGTCTGCCCATTCTCCTCTGACCTCTGGCATCAACAAGGCATTTCCGCCCACAGAACTGCCGCTCACTGGATGTTTTTTCTTTTTCGGACCAGTTTCTGAAATACTCAGACCAGCCCTTCTGGCACCAACAACCATGCCACGTTCAAAGGCCCTCAAATCACCTTTCTTCCCCATACTGATGCTCGGTTTGAACTGCAGGAGATTGTCTTGACCATGTCTACATGCCTAAATGCACTGAGTTGCCGCCATGTGATTGGCTGATTAGAAATTAAGTGGTAACCTGCAGTTGGACATGTATACCTAATAAAGTGGCCGGTGAGTGTAGATTGGTAATTTACTTCTATTTTAAAAATCTCCAGTCGTCCAGGACATATCAGCTGCTGTATGTCCTGCAGGAAGTAATGTATTATTTACAGTCTGGCATAGTGCTCTCTGCTGACACCTCTGTCCATGTCAGGCACTGTCCAGAGCAGGAGAGGTTTTCTATGGGAATTTGATACTGCTCCGGACAGTTCCTGACATGGACAGAGGTGGCAGCACGGAGTACTGTGTCAGACTGGAAAGAATACACCACTTCCTGCAGGACATACAGCAGCTGATAAGTACTGGAAGACTGGAGATTTTTAAATAGAAGTAAATTACAAATCTATATAACTTTTTGCAACCAGCTGATTTTCACCTGAGTATCCCTTTAATCTGGTTTGAACAACAAATCCTGATTACTATATAAGAGCTCAGCTCTCTTTTTTTTCTAATCTGTTTAATGTTTTCTGATTGTAATTTCTAATTTTAAGTATATTCAGATTTTTTTAAAATGTTGTTACATTATTATAGGAGTGTTCATCTTGCCTGAGCTGTTTTAAGATTATTTCGAGATATCCATTACAGCTTGTCCAGTGGACACATGCACAAAATTCTGCAGCAGGCCCTCTTTACTACCAAGGGAGAGTTTTCTAGTTATGATCTGTGACCTTTGCAGAGTTCATTTTACAGGGAGGAGGAGGCTGTGCTTTGAGCTTCAGCTTTTGTAAATGGTGTCTTCTCTATATACTGGTGTCACCTTTGACTGTAATCCAGTCTGTGATGATAAGGGGGGCACTATTGGAAAGTGATCTGTACAGAACAGGTGTTGGCTTAACTTAATGCTTAGTGGTCATAATAAAAATGGCAAGATTTTAAATTTATTTTAAAATATAAAATAGACATAAAGTTTGGGATTTAAAATATAAAATAGACCAAAAGTTTGGGTTTGCATGAACCGGAACGATCTGCATTTGAATCCTGCTGCCTTGAGAAGGTGGATGCAGCCTGGGGAGTGCCTGAAAAACATGCAGTATTTAAGCTGCATCCACCTTCTCTAGGCAGCATGATTCAAATGCCTATCAACTCTGTTCAGGTGTGTGGATATTGTGTGATATTTGTGGCATACCAAAATCACCCTACACAAAATACAACAGATTAGATGTGGATTTGCATCAAGCTCTACTACAATGCTGAAGTCAACCTGAAGGTACTACTCTTTTATGCTATAGGAACACTTTACTAAATCCATTACTGGCAAAGGGACCTCAACCATAAAAGGCTAACATGCCATTTGAACCCATGACATATATATCCTTAGGCTGGGTTCACACTGCGTTTTTGCAATCCGTTTAATGTACTGTATACGTTTTATGGAAAAAACGGATGCAGAAACGGATGCAATTGTGCGTCATCCATTTGGATCCGTTTTTCCATTGACTTCCATTGTAAAAAAAACCGAATCCCTTTTTTTTTTAACAGACACGAAAGTAGTGTTGACTACGTTTTTCTGTCCGTTAAAAGAAACAAATTAAAAATGGATACGCTGAACAGATTGCAAAAAAAACAGTGTGAACCCAGCCTAAGGAACCTGAAATAAATAATTTTTTTCTGCTTTTAAATGATCTCCAATGCCCAATGCTGTGACCATGCCTGGAATAAAAACGTTTCCACCAATAGAAAAAGAATTACAAGAAAGGGTGGGCATGTCGGTGGAATACATATATCTTTGAATGAGTGGAATGCTCCCCTTTTAAAAGCTGAATGTAATTTTGGTAATACCCATTTACGTTAAATAATGTATTAATGACTGTAAATGTTGCAGTGGCTGAATAGAGCTCTAGTCTGAGTCTAGATAGCAGCAGCAGCTGATGATGATGAGAAATTTCTGCCTTAACAGGTGTTAATCAATATTCTGTTCAGGTCACCAATTCTGATCTACATTAGAATCAATTAGGCAATTGGTTTTTGCTGCTAATTTGGCAGAAGCTGATTCCTTCTAATAGATTTCATGCAAACAGAAATCATTTTATTCCTGTTCAAACTCATTTTCAAGCAGTCCACTAAATGTCTAACATATCTGAATCCTATGTGCTTATATATGTCTTTTGTGCTGTAATAGCATAATTTAATAATAAACAGAAAATACTCCTACTTAAAGGGGTACTCTAAGCAAACATAAAAAGCAGATGTTTGGTGTAGATTCTGTAAACTGCCCATAGCAACCAATCACAGCTCAGCTTACAGGCCTGGTAAAATAAAAGTTGAGCTGTGATTGGTTGCTACAGGCAATTTAAACCAGTTTCTATTTTACACAGTTTCATAAATGGGCTAATGGGCTAAAAATCTGTCATACAGTTTACTTCAGATCCAAAGCCAATCGGCAAATACATTCCAGTGGATAAATGAGAATTTATTTGCCATGGGTTGCATCCAAGAAGGAGCAGAAAAATAGATGTGGCACTCAATCTATAAAACCTTCTTTATTATTATTTCAAACAGGGGCGTAGGGAGGGGGGGGCAGCTGCCCCGGGTGCAGAGATCAGGGGGGGTGTCAGCAAGCCCCTCAAATTGTATAGCAGAGTTGCTTACTACACAGTTTAGTTATATAGACAGAGCGATCAGCATGTCAGGGATCGCTCTGCCTATAAAACAAGCTTTCTCCTCCTGTTACGGGGTCAGAGAGGGGGAAGGAAGAGAGGGGACTCATGGCAAGAAAGAGGAGAGCGCTGATCTCCGCAGCAGCAGGAACTTATCTATCCATCCCCTCCCTGGCCTCTGCTAACAGAACAGGGAGGAAGGACGCACCACCTCCCCCAACTCGGCTTGCAGAGAGCTGCCTGCTGCTTGTACCCAGGAAATCTCTCTTTAGGGATGGTCTGAACCTGCCGAGGTTCAGGTTCGTATGAACCTGAACTCTCGGCAATGATTCCTGCTGTCTACGCGCTCCGTGGAGCGGGCGGATACAGCGGGAGGACCGCCTGGAAAACTGGGATACAGCCATAGCCATAGGCTGTATCCCAGTTTTCCAGGCGGTCCTCCCGCTGTACGGAGCGGCCAGATAGCGGGAATCTGATGCCGAGCATTCGGGTTCATACGAACCCAAACCTCGGCAGGTTCGGACCATCCTTATCTCTCTTCTCATGGAGGGGAGGACAGAGGGCACAGCCTGTCAGAACATCAGGGTGGGGAACTTCAGCTGTGCTTAGTGCAGGGTCCCAGATGTGTGTAGAGGATAGTCAGCTCCTGTCTGCTCTCATCAGGGACATTTAGTTTTTGCTGCAAAGGAGTGAGTAGATTTAACCTTCATTGTCCTCCTGCAGCTAATATAACAGTAATCTCTCCAGGAGGGCAGTGTAAAGGTTAAATCTTCTGACTTTTTTACTGCACTAAATATATACATGTACAGTATTTATATATCACTGATAAAGAGACCTGAGTGTAGGGAAGCCATAATACAGTATGTGCCCCGTATTAGGGCTGTTCTCATAACATGTCAGCTTCATTACTAGGTGATGTAGACATGTACCACAGCACAATGGTAGTGCCCCTAATCACTTTATTGGTCCACACATAGTCTAAAGGGACTCCATTTTGACCATTTCCTGCACTTATACTGTATGTTCAGTTTGATGAGCTAAGAAGTGTAAAATGAGAAGCAGAGCTCAGTATAGTGCTTACCTCCTCCAGTATGTATAAACCACTTCTCTTGTACACTTAGAAGCAGTTAATTTCAAACAGATACATCAGTAATGTTAGGGTCCATTCACACTACAGAATTAGCAAGGACATGTAAATTCTTTGAGCGGATGACGGAGTGCGTGTGAGACATCCTATTGAATCAATGGGACAGGAGGAACTTCAAGCGGAGACCACAGCGCGGATTCCACTTGAGATTCCAAGCTAATTCCATAGTGT
This sequence comes from Dendropsophus ebraccatus, assembly GCF_027789765.1. Lineage (NCBI taxonomy): Eukaryota > Metazoa > Chordata > Amphibia > Anura > Hylidae > Dendropsophus > Dendropsophus ebraccatus. The sequence continues at coordinate 69,269,526 of NC_091458.1, forward strand.
GAACGGACCCTAAAGGCATCTCCCCCTTCTTGGACCATAAAGATGACAGTAATACACTTACAGTATGGGTGCCAAATGCATGTGGGCAGAACCAGGGGAGCACTGGGAACATGATATAAACAAGGTAACATTTATAAAAACAGGCAATTACTGCATTATGTATGTTTAATTATAGACAGTGTTTGAGACACTATCGGTTCAGTTGCCTCATTAAAAAAAATTGCACACTAATACAAAATTACAACTGTGCACTATATTCAGCAGGTGTTGTATAGTGGCCTTCAGTTAATTTATGAGAAGTCAACACTGAGGAGTGCGTGTGGTGTCATGTGGGGAGTTGTTTGTGTTTTGTTTGTTTTTGGGGAGGACGGGCGCCAAACTGAGTCTTTGCCCCGGGTGCAGGATAGGCTTGCAACACCTCTGTTCCAAACCACGCTGACAAATACAGGCATTTTGTTGCAGCGGAGACGTCAGGCTGTTCTAATGAACTGGTGACACATGCTACTGCTCACATTTAGCCAGTAGCGGATTATAATAGGTCCGTTTCAGGTGGTAGCCCGGGGCCCTGAGCTTCTGGGGGGCCCATGGCCACCCAAAAAGACTAAAAGACTTTTATTTTCAGTGTTGTATTGTCTCCTGGCTACAGTTCTGCCATGATTTGTAAAAACATCTCTGTTTTTTTTTACCACAATTTTTCACAAATCGGGCATCAGGACATTATATTTCCTGTACTATGGACATTATGCTAGTGTTGCCATAGTTACAGTGGGATGGGGGGGCCCAGGCTTGGTGAAAAGCCCGGGGCCTATGGTAAAGTTAATCCGCCCCTGCATTTAGCTTAGTGCTCGTTGTATATACACACAAGGGAAACAACTCCTTTCTTCATAAAAAAAAAATGTATATCTGCAGCAAAATGGAGCATTACTTACATCATTCTGTTTAGCCATTCTCATGAATGGGCTTCATACCATTCCACTCCCTCTGCATTCCAGCTGCTGATTGACAGCTGACTGGCTATACACAGTATAGGCAGACAACCACCAATCAGTGGCCAGTGGGCAGAGAAAGTTGGTGCTCATGAATATCTAAGACTGCTGAGCACACGCACATAATGGAGAAGACTATTGTGCTAGTTATTAAGGAGGATATCTCGGAATCATCTGCACAGAACAATGAAAGGGATACATCATTCTGTTCAGCTTCTCTGTCACTAGTTTATGGGCAGCTTACTGATTGGCTGAGCGAGAAGTCCAGCAGGGAACCCCTTAAGCAAGCCAAAGCGTGAAGCAGGTACAATATGCAGTCAAGGGATCCAAGACATGGTGAGTTTAACCCCTTAGAGAATTAATGGAGCACAGGCCGAGATGGCTGCACTGACATGGTGAGCACTCTATTCCTTGCATAGCTGTTGTCAAGAACACTTGATGATAAGATGAAATGGATATAACCCTTTTAATTCTCAGATATAAGACATTTTAGGTCAAGGCAGATTTTAGCCTCTGGATACAACCAAGAACTGCTTTTTATAGTTCATTTCCATTTACTATGCAAGATAAAATAGAAGCTTGAGTGGGAACGTAGTCTGTCATATTGCAGCAAATGTATAAATTCTGTAATGCATAAATGAAGGTGATACTACATGATATCAATCATATGAAAGTCCTTCATAGCAGATACAGACATCTGGAGGACACTGGGACTGCTTCCCCTCCAGCATGCAGCATTTTGTATGGAAATAATAAATAACAAACCTTAATGTATTTATCTTTCTCTATCAACTTCTGGCACAAAATTGCTTGTTCATGCTCTTCTAATTTCTCAAATGGATTATGCAAATGTTTTGAATGACAGCCTTGGTGCACGACTGATAAAGTTAGTTCAGAACCTAGAAGTTAATTAAATCTATGGCGGAGTTTGGTTTTAAGCCATTGTTCCACTTGCTTGATGATCACAAAAATCCATTTAAATACTCAATCCAAATGTTTTGTACGGAGATTAAAAAGCCAAAACTACTGATGCTAAAACTATGAATAGTCATGTCGAAGGAAATATAAAATGTCTGCTGCTGGTTTTAGTTACCAGTGAGACCAATCGAATGGTTCATGATGGCTGTAGAGTTGAAAGAAAAAGTAAATGAATCCTTTGGAATTATTTTTCCATTGACTGCTATCAAAAAGTTGTTTGAATAATAACAAGTCAAAATTGTAGGCAAGCACAAACTTTTCTAATAACATGTAAGGGCAAGAGGGATGTGTAGGTGTTTGGTGGTGTGGAAGAGGGCAAATGGCAAAATCTGAGGCGAATAAAACCTTCTTCAGACATATAAGGAAGACAGGAAGAAGAAGAAAAAAACAGCATTACTAAGATAAGTAATGCCTATACTCCATGCTATAGAAAATACAGCTATATACCTGAATTTGATTAATTGCCCATGGAAAGTGCATCCATGTCATAAAGCATGCTCCTAAAGATACTGCATAAAACAAAAGGAGTAACACTCGGCACTACTACAACAAGCAGAGAGTCCAGAGTTCCAATAGCTGAAAGGGTGATTACAGCAGGTGGTGTTCAGCAGATCACGCAGAGTTAATAGTATCAAACTAAATCCAGTGAAGTAAGGAGAAACTGTGGCAATTCACCGTTCTGTAACAGTCTGTAACAGTTCTGATACAGTCTTGTACAAAAAGGCATCAAGGGGGTGAATGGGAGGACGTACACACGGACATACAGTGGGTAGCGACTAAAGATAAGCGAACCTCGAGCATGCTCGAGTCGATCCGAACCCGAACTTTCCGCATTTGATTAGCGGTGGCTGCTGAAGTTGGATAAAGCCCTAAGGCTATGTGGAAAACATGGATATAGTCATTGGCTGTATCCATGTTTTCCAGACAACCTCAGAGCTTTATCCAAGTTCAGCAGCCCCAGCTAATCAAATATTGACTCGAACCCGAACCCGGTTCGCTCATCTCTAGTAGTGACGGTCATTTCGAGTGGACTAGCCACACTTCATCTGGCTAACACAGCAAGCACTACACTGACCCTCCATACAAATAGGCGTGTTGGTCAGGTGGCTCAGCACTGAACATGTGATACAAAACACAGGTGCAGATTAAAAAACCTTAAAAACAAACATAATGCAATGTTGGAGAAACGCATGAAATTTATTTCTGTTGTTAAAACCAAGGGGACCTGTGGCAGCAAAATGGGAAATTAATGCAGATTCTCACTGTAACAATTTTCTATGGCGATCACCTCCATCTTTAAAAGCATTAATTATTTCCAGACCGGCAGGGTTACTAAAACGTTGGGGTTATTATTGTGTATTTCCCTTATATGATTAATTAATCTAGGGGCTCCCCTGCCGGTATGAATGGAATTACAATGTTCACGAAACGTATGTGGAGGGGGCGGATCGTCTTAACCTATGTAATAAAAACCGCAAGGGCAGAAGATAATGTAAACAAGGTAAGACGATTTACAAGTAATAAGCTGTCGTACAGCCCATGATTTCCCTCCTAACGTAATAGTATTTAACATAGCATTTTGTGAACAGTGCGAACAATGGAGGCAATGTTTGTTACCTGGGGAACAGGTGAGCCAGGAATTATTATGTTTGGCAATGCTATTTTTTGATTTTGTTTTTAGTTGATCTCCATGTGTTCTATTTCTCCTAAATGTGATAACAGGTTTGTTTATAGGGACATCTTTAAGCATAGGGTCATCTTCTATTATGTACCAAAATTTATGAATTGCTTTTTTAAGAATTTGGTTACACGGAGTATTGCTGAATGAAAAATAAAAACGCTTATTAGTATTGGCTCGTTTTTTGTCTCTATTTCTGCTACCTTTAAGGAGATCAGCTCTAACGATAGAATTAGCTTTTTCTTTTGCACATTGGAGTGTAGATTCTGGATACCCTCGTTCTCTCATTTGTTGGAGTAGTTCATCTGCTTGTTGGTTATAAGTATTAGGGTCACTGTTAATCCTTTTTAACCACAGTAATTGGCCAAGAGGGATAGCTTCTTTTACTTTTGGGGGGGGGGGGGGGGGGTGAGCTATTGAAATGCAACAAAGTGTTGCTGGCAGTGGGTTTACGAAACCTTTTTGTAACAATAGCTTCATTTTTAATGTCTATAGAAACGTCCAGGAAATCAAGGTGGGCATCCCCGAAGACGCCGGTAAACAGCATATTCTTTGTATTAATATTGTTTAAATGGTCAATAAGGTCATGGAACTCCTGCTCGTCACCGTCCCAAATAATAAGAACATCATCCATATATGTAAAAAAAAATATTTAATAAACCTAACATATGAATTAGAAGAAGAAAAAAATAAACTGCTAATAAGAAATTTTATTTTTCATTCAACAATACTCCGTGTAACCAAATTCTTAAAAAAGCAATTCATAAATTTTGGTACATAATAGAAGATGACCCTATGCTAAAAGATGTCCCTATAAACAAACCTGTTATCACATTTAGGAGAAATAGAACACTTGGAGATCAACTAAAAACAAAATAAAAAAAAATCATTGCCAAACATAACCTGTTCCCCAGGTAACAAACGTTCCCTTCATTGTTCGCACTGTTCGCAAAATGCTATGTTAAATACTATTACGTTAGGAGGGAAATCATGGGCTGTACGACAGCTTATTACTTGTAAATCGTCTTACCTTGTTTACATTATCTTCTGCCCTTGCGGTTTTTATAACATAGGTTAAGACGATCCGCCCGCTCCACATACGCTTCGTGAACATTGTAATTCCATTCGTACCGGCAGGGGGGCCCCTAGATTAATTAATCATATAAGGGAAATACAAAATAATAACCCCGACGTTTTAAAATTTGCCGGTCTGGAAATAGTTAATGATTTTAAAGATGGAGGTGATCGCCATAGAAAATTGTTACAGCGAGAATCTGCATTAATTTCCCATTTTGCTGCCACAGGTCCCCTTGGTTTTAACGACAGAAATTAATTTCTTGCGTTTCTCTAACATTGCATTATGTTTGTTTTTAAGGTTTTTTTAATCTGCACCTGTGTTTTGTATCACATGTTCAGTGCTGAGCCACCTGACCAACACGCCTATTTGTATGGAGGGTCAGTGTAGTGCTTGCTGTGTTAGGGTGGGTTCATACTGAGGAATTCCCGCGGATAATGTCCGCGGAATTCCGCTGTCTGTCCGCGCGCCTTTCCGCCGGCTCCATAGACACCATTCTATGGGCCGGCGTATTCCGCTATCCGCCGAAAGAAGTGACATGTCACTTCTTTCGGCAGATAGCGGAATACGACCGGCCCATAGAACGGTGTCTATGGAGCCGGCGGAAAGGCGCGCGCGGCCAGACAGTGGAGTTCCATGGACATTATCCGCGGGAATTCCTCAGTATGAACCCTCCCTTAGCCAGATGAAGTGTGGCTAGTCCACACGAAACGATCGTCGCTACCTACTGTATGTCCGTGTGTACGTCCTCCCATTCACCCCCCTGATGCCTTTTTGTACAAGACTGTTTCATCAATAAAGAAGAATTTGCTACAGAACGGTGAGTTGCCGCAGTTTCTCCTAAAGATACATTTGGGTTAGGGGGGTGGATGGTCAGGTTCAGTAAGGAGGCTAAATACTGCAAAAACTTAAAAAAGTCAAGCCTATACCAAATCAAAATGTTTTTGCAGAAACTGAGGCCCGGTCTTCAACAGTAAGCAAGCAAACAATAGTTGGAGCACCCCAAAGCTGGTGTGTACTAGGGTATCTGGAGCGTCTTCTCCTTATTCTAGCCCTTATGCTTGTAGCCAATCCTTTTGTCTTTATCCCTAAAGCAGATCCTAGATGTTTGTCTCACACTAAGTGTGACGGGTCTTACAACTGATGCTAAAGGTCTGGCTTGTAGCTTGGCAGCCACCTCACACTAGGCTTGGTCCACCGATTCCTGGGTAAGCACACCATTCAATTCTGTGTGCACCTTTATCGCACACACACAATTGACTGAGTGCAGGCAGCCAGGACTTCTGGTAGCGGCAGCGTCTCTTTCACGCTGCCTGTTCTGGAAGAGAGGAGAAGAGAGCTGAACAGGGAGAGAAAAAGCTGTGGTGGAGTGTGTTTAAGGTGAGTTTATTCTTTTTCTTTTCTACTTTATGGTGTGCACATGAAGGTAACAACAATATTGGACTACACAGAGGGGGCTCTACTATAGGGGACTACACATAGCGAGGGGGGGCTCTTCTGTAGGGGATTGCACAGAAGGGGGAATCTGCTATGGCCCAGGGTGGCTAGGTGGTAACAGCAGGTGGGCTTCTGGTGTTTTACTTGGGCACTTGTTACGGTGGTCAGGAGTAGTGATACCCACCCTCGGACACACTGGCAGTGGGTCTTGTAAAGGGTAGCAAAAGTGTGGGTGCAGGTGTGGAGGAGGTAAAAAATGGGCACAAAGTCCAGCACTTAAACAGGAAACAACTTTTACTTGAGACCTTCAGTGCAATACACGTGAATAACTTTACTTGGTACAGGTACTGTTTGAGGTAGTAGCTGATAGTGATGGAAAGAAGTAGCAGTGTGGCTTGACTTGGAAAGGTTCAGGGGCTGTCTTGGGGACCTTGCCTAATTAGTGCAGTACTATGCTGGGATAGTGTGTAGAAGAAGACCTTATACTCCCTTAAAATAAGTAGCAGCGAGTGTCAGGTTTGGTAGCACAAGTGCCAGGGTTGAACTACTGGGCAAAGCTTACCTCTCAAGATTCCCCAAAAAAGCCGAGCAGGTATCAGTGGAGTATGTTATCTTAGGCTTTTTGTTCTACTGTGGATCAATCGCTGACTCTATAGATTGTCCTGACTTTTTGGAAAGGTCCCAGGCATAGGCAAGGTTGAACTCAGGTGACTATTACACCACCTTTGGGCTTATAACTGCATCATAACTTTCTCCAAGGCTCTGGAAAAAAGCGTGTCTCTGTCTCACACCAACTCCACTACAGGAAACAAAAGACCAAAGACCCCAGGGCCCTGACCTAAGCCAGGCTGTAGACTGCAGCAGCAACTCTTTCTGTATCTCCTCACTGCAGACAACTGGACAAAAGACCAAAAGTCCCTTCCATCAGGAACTAACTTATATAGGGGTGACAAGGTCTAATTTCTTATTGTTGGAACATACTAGAAATAGAAGAAAGAAGAAGTGTAATAGAAGTGTGGGTGGTACCTGTACCAGTGATTGGTTAGAACAGAACACAGAATAAACAGCAGTTAACCCTTAAGCTTTTTTCAGATGTGCACAGAATAGAGGAGAGTGAGACACCAAGTGGTTAGTGGAACATCCGTACAGGGAAACTACACATCTACTATAGGGAACTGCATAAAGAGAGCGGCATCTACTATAGGGGACTGAACAGAGAGGGGGACTGCATAGGGGAAGGGGGGAATTTACTATAAGGGAATTGTACAGAGGGGGCCACCAACTATAGAAGACTGCACAGAGGGAGGCATCTACTATAGAGGACTACACTGGGGGCTATTACTATATGGGACAGCCGTATTGTATGGAGACTGCACAGAGGGGCCACCTACTATATGAGGGAATGCACAGAGGGGCCTAATACTATATGGGGCATACACAGAGGACCCAATTACTATGTACAGTAGATGATGAACAGAGGCGTTTTTCTACTGTATGGTAGCTGCACAGAGGAGCCTAATACTATTTTGTAATTGCACAGCAGTGCTATTTTCTATATGGGGTATGCACAGAAGAGCCAATCACTATATAGGGGCTCCACAGAAGGACCTAACTACTATTTAGCGGCATAGGGGACCTAGCTACTATATGCGCTGGAGCAAGGAGCCTAAAATGTTTCTCTTGCATATTCTAGAAAGAAGATTCATGGCCAGGAGAAAGATTCAAGATGGGCCAGTTTGGCTGGAAAGAAAAAGAAAAAGTTAACAACTCTGATCAGATGTATGACCTACCAGAATTTTGCATCAGCAGCTAGGACATATATTACTTCATACCTGCATCTGAATTGATGCTTGCTCTGGCTCTCTCATAGGGGGTGGGCCACACTATGTAAGAAAGATCTGTGAGCTGACAGCCATTATGTCTAGAGATGATTTGGACCATCCAAAATACATATAAAGAGCTGAAGACTCTCTGGGTTTGCATGCAGTCCAAAGAGGGATCTGTTATTAGGATAGGTGTTATCTATAGGCCTCCGGGGCAAAGTGAGGACTATGATAACATGCTGATGGATGAAATTACTAAAATGTCAATCCACTTGCCGGATGTGGATTGGAATATCCCTTCTGCACTTACATGTAAAAGCAAGAATGTAATGGAGGCCCTTACAGGGGCATCTCTAAAACAGCTAGTGAAGTCACCAACCAGAGGAGAGAGCATTCTAGATTTAGTATTTACTAATGGGCATCGGGTGTCTGAAGTTAGAGTGGAAGAAAATTTAGGTTACAGTGACCACCAGTGTTTATGGTTTGACATACAAACTGACTGCGTCCAATCCCATACTACAACAAGAGTATTGGATTTTAGGAAGACAGATTTTAATAAAATGGGGGAGTATTTAGATAAAGAATTAAGAGGGTGGGATAAAACATCGGGAGCGAGCACTCAGTGGGCAGAATTAAAAAATGCCATATTAAAGGCAACTAGACTACATGTACGAGAAGTTAGCAAAAGTAAAAGGAAGACAAATCCATTATGGTTTACTAGAGAGGTTAAGGCCATTGTAAAAGGAAAAAAGGCAGCGTATAGGAAGTATAAGGAGACTGGGAATCAAGCTGACAGAGAGACGTATAAAAGTATACAGAAGGAGGCAAAGCAGATTATAAATGCTGCTAAAGCCTCAAAAGAAGAAGAAATGGCAAAATCTGTTAAGGAGGGGAATAAAACCTTCTTCAGATATATAAGTGACAGGAAGAAGAAGAAGAAGAATGGCTGCAGCATTAATAAAATAAGTAATGGGGAGAATACATTTATTGATGGAGATAAGGCAGTCGCTGACTATTTGAATAGTTACTTCTGCTCAGTGTTTTCAGAAGGCGGCCTTCACAATCACAGGATGGTTGGACACAGCATTGCCTCCAGCTATATGGGTTCAGCTCCAGTATTTTCAGAGACTGAAGTTGCAGAGGAACTTGCCTGTTTAAAGCTGAATAAGGCGATGGGTCCAGAATGGATCTATCCCAGGGTTCTTAAAGAACTCAGATCTGTGATTGCTGCCCCCCTGACAGATCTGTATAACCAATCCCTGCTAACAGGAGATGTTCCCGATGATTGGAGAACAGCCAATGTTATACCAATCCTCAAGAAGGGGAATAGAGAAGAGCCCAGTAACTACAGGCCAGTGAGCCTGACATCTGTAGTAGTGAAAATGATGGAAACTCTTCTAAAAAAAGAAGATAATGGATCACCTAAGAATCAACAATTTGATGGATCCAAACCAGCATGGCTTTACTGTGGGCCGATTGTGTCAGACTAATCTCATTAATTTCTTTGATTATGCCACAAAAGTACTGGATGAAGGTGGTGCTGTGGATATCGCCTATCTGGACTTCAGCAAAGCTTTTGATACAGTTTCACATAAAGGGCTGATATAGAAGTTGGAGAAAATTGGACTTAATCCCTGGATAGTTCAGTGGATTTGTGGTTGGCTGAAGGATAGATATCAGAGGGTTGTTGTTAATGGTGTATATTCTGAGCAGAGACTGGTTACAAGTGGTGTGCCACAAGGGTCTGTTCTGGGTCCTATTCTTTTTAGTATGTTTGTAAGTGACATAGGAGAAGGGTTGGTAGGTAAAGTTTGTCTGTTTGCTGATGACACAAAAGTGTGCAATAGGGTTGATATTCCTGATTTAGCTTTGCTAGATAAGTGGTCCAAACAGTGGAAATTGAAGTCCAACGTTTCCAAATGTAAAATAATGCACTTGGGGAGGAGGAATCCTCTATCCGAGTATCACATCGGCAGTACTGTGTTGGAAAAGACTTCAGAAGAGAAGGATTTAGGGGTAGTGATATCAGACAGCCTTAAAATGAGTCACCAGTGCAACCAGGCGGTGGGGAAAGCTAATCGTATGCTGGGGTGTATAGCTAGAGGTATAACCAGTAGGAAGAGAGAGATTGTGATCCCGCTGTATAGAGCTCTGGTGAAACCACATCTGGAATACTGTGTCCAGTTCTGGAGACCTCATCTAAAAAAGGACATTGATAAAATTGAACGGGTCCAAAGACGGGCTACAAAAATAGTGGAGGGTGTAAGGCATAAACCATATCAGGAAAGACTTAAAGATTTGAATCTGTATAGTCTGGAGGAAAGAAGGGAAAGGGGGGACATGATTGAAACCTTTAAGTATGTTAAGGGACGAAATAAGGTTCAGGAGGGGAGTGTTTTTAGTAAATAAATGAGCTCAAGAACAAGAGAACACAGTGAGAGGTTAGTTGGGGGAAAGATCAGAAGCAATGTGAGAAAATATTATTTTACTGAAAGAGTAGTAGATACCTGGAACAAACTTCCAGCAGAGGTGGTTGGTAAATCTACAATAACAGAATTTAATATATCTATCCTAAGATAATCAGAAAGAAAATACTAAAAGGGCAGACTAGATGGACCCAGTGGTCTTTTTCTGCCGACAATCTTCTATGTTTCTATAAAAGCCCACCAGCACAGCCCCTCTTATCTGTGCATTAGCTATGCTTCTGGTCATAGACCTTTACAGTACAAAAGAAAAGAGATGCTTTTGAGGGGTACTATCAAATACAGCTCCTGGTATAGAGGGTGCTGTTAGAGGGTCCAGGTATTTAATTTTGATCATGTGTTGCTTTAAATTCTATATGTTGGGGAGATGAGTGAAACAAAGGTAGAGAGAAAGCACAACCCTATCACACATTTTAGAAAAAGTCTCAAAATTTACTACTGCTTGTTTGTTAGAAACAAAACTGAACCAGTGGGCACACTTTACCGAAAAGATAAATCAACTTTGAGCTGAAATCACATGCTGAGATTTGTATATCTAAAACATATGTTCTGGTTTGTTGGTCCTTACTTGTACTTATCTTCTCTGCTGGACTTTCTTATAAGGATTTTTTTATTTTTCCCTCTTCAATAAGTATATTCATTCTGAAGGGGATATCCAGCCTGTAAAAAATAATCCTCTGGATAGGCCATCAATACTAGATACCCATGCACCCAGCTTTTTGAATAGTGCTACTATACAGATACTGTATGTGGCACAGATTTATTTAGCCTTCTAAGCAATATGGCCCTTTCAGATAGTACTGTCTCAGTATGTATTGCATTAGTATTGCCTAAATGAGCAACAGGGTGTCTATTACCCATTCAAAACTTTATGTGCACTCTCCTCAGGTATCTGCTTTCGAAGGTTTGTTGGGGAGCTTCTATTGCAGACTCCATTAAAATAACCAGACGCGTTTATTGTATTCCGAGTGCTTGTTGACAGGTCACACAATAGAGAGTGCGGCTCTGGCACACAGATTTGACTGTGGCTCTGGCACACACGGATGCACCCGCATCCCAATTCAATAGAAGTGAAGTTTATCTTTGCCGGTACTTTAGTACTGTAGTACTGACACCGGCCATTCTGGGACACGGCCGATGTCATATGTAGTGTGAACCCAGCCCAAATATGCATGCAAACATCAGCAGCACTCCAACTGCAAGAAATGTAACTCTTTATTTTTCATTAGTTCAGTAATTGCTTTCCATGGTATTTACATTATATATAGTGATATTTTAATAATGCTCAGCTCAATAAACATAAATGGCGTTTGAGCAGTGTGACATCAAACAACAAGCCCTGTTCATGCCTCCAATACACTGTAGTAGAGAAGAATGAATGTGCCGATCGGGGAATGAATGTTCCTCTTTCAGGGTGTTTTCACCATCCCTCAAGAAGAGCATAACAGGGTCTAGAAAAGGAAAAGGTAGCAATAGCAATAATAGGCCCTTTCAGATCCACCTTTCACATTTTCTTTTTTAACCTCAGTTTGTGTTTTGAAGTAATATAAATAGGTTTGGATATGATACGGCAATCTTTCTAGCCTTAAACAGTGCTCCCTACTGTCTGTGACAGAAACTAGGGCAGGAGAGGTTTTCGATAAGGATTTACTACTGATCTGGACAGTTTATATTATGGACAGAGGTGGAAACAGGGAACACCATACAGTAGTGGATTATAATAGGGGCCTTTTGGGCAGCAGCCCGGGGCCCTGAGCTCCTGGGGGACCCATGACCACCCAAAAAGACTTATACTTTCAGTGGTGTACTGTCTCCTGGCTACACTTCCGCCATGATTTGCAAAAATCACAGGTTTTTTTTATGGCAATTTTGCACAAATCAGGACATCATGACATGATCTGTCCTGTACTATGAACACCAGCCTAGTGCTGCCATAGTTACTGTGGGGTGGGGGGGCCCAGGCTTGGTGAACAGCCCCGGGCCTATGCTAAAGTTAATCCGCCCCTGACACCATGTCAGACTGAAGAGAATACACCACTTCCTGCAAGGCATACAACAGTTGATTAGTACTGGAAGTCTTAAGGTTTTTAAACAAAAGTAATTTACAAATCTGTATAACTTTCTGGTACCAGTTGAGTAAGAAAAAAAAATTGCTGGAGTACCCCTTAAACTTATAATGTGATCATTTTACAGATGCTAGGCACAAATACAGTTAATGAGTAATTTGGATTCATTGTGTTTGGCATATCATAGTATTTTTACTCCACTTAAATTTCAAGAATCACATTTCCGGGGAGAAGGTCCTTGACTCTTTTTCTCTATGCCTTAAACCAAGAGAACCATGATTCCAGGGAAATAATAGTGGATGCTGGGATGCAGTAGCAAACTGTTCTTCTTAATAGGAACATTTTGAATGATAAGTTTGCTGTATTTATTTTTTGCTTTTTAAGATTATTTGAATTATTGTATTGAGTTGCTGAAATGAGAACAGATCAGAAATGCAGATTAGATGAATAAAACTGCAATGTACCCTTTTGTTTCTTTAGGCACTCCACTTACAACAATTGGATTTGTAATTGTGAATTGTAAGTAATTGTAATTTTAAGTTTTAGAATGTAGAAGAAGCGTTTAATCAGTACTTATCAATCTCAAGCTGGCAGTCTCCAGCTCTTAAAGTGAACGTGTCATCAAAACATGACCTATTGTTTAAGTTGATGTCATGCTAAATATATTTATTAAAGATGTTTGGTGTATTTTTCTGATTTTCTATTTTACAATCCATATTATAAAGTAATCTTTCAGTTCTAATAAAAAAATAAGTTCAAATAAGTTCACATTTCAGCAGTGTCCCCTATATGATACTTACAGGATTAGGCCATGTTCCCACAGTGTAAGACACCGGCCGTTTTGTGACTGCAGTATCAGCCGGATGATCTTCACTGCCACTGATCTTCAATGCACACAATGGCTCCGGCCCACACTCCATTGTGTGCACTGACAGGTTTTCTGTGTCCACTATTCAACGAATAGGAGAATATGTAGGGGCCACCCGAACAACTTTTAGTTTGTTTGAGTGGCCTATTAAAATCTGTGCTGTGCTGATTATCAGCCTAAACGGTCAGTAATTGGCCAAGAAGGGCCGTAAACCGTTGAGTATAATAGTGCCTTATGGTGGAGGAGGGAGCTGGCAATTTTCTGCTCCACCACTCTACATAACTGTATATGCTTCATCAGGACGCAGAGATCAGGATGCAGATAATAGCAATCGCCTGGAGATTCACCTAGAAGTCCACAGCTTGTGACCCAAATGCTAACTACTAGCAATGCTGCTGACCTCTGCAGAGCTCACAAACCTTGCTTAGAAAACTCTCTTATACAAGTGAATATGGCCAGCTCCAGTCTATTGTGCTTATATGGATGAGGAATGCTGTAAAGCATATCTCTAAATGCTGTTAAAAAGCATTTGAGGGTATAAAAACTTGGGATCACTGATCCACACCATTGCAAACACGTGTCTGCATAAAATTTTTTGTATCAAAAGTGGTAAGAAGCCCATGACTACAGTTATGTGCTCCAGATAAGTGCGTGGTAAGTGGAAACCATGAAACCTATAGAGCACATGTTTATGATAAAGCACTGGTAAGGAAACTGTAAGTTTCACACAAAGACATTGATTTTCTGGCCAGATGATCCGCTAGTCATGATGCTCTAGTCATATCATCATTCACTCATTGCAGGCTTCCCAAACTTCAGTCACTACCCAAAATAATAAATAGATTAAAAACATTAATAATGTTCTTAAGCGTTATAATTAAGCTTCATATGAAAAATTAACTACATTACCACAGTGCAAGACATTAAGGGCCGAATTGGCCCGATTCAGCCAATTATTGCTCGGTGTAATAGAGACAGTGATCAGCCGATGATCGTCCCAGACCTAAATTTATCGGCCGACGACCATGCATTGATACGTGCTATAGCAATGCAAGGCTGACGGCTAATGATTTAATAAACAGAATTAACAGTCAATACTTCACCTGTCCACGTTCCTGGCCGTGGCCAGTGATTGGCTGCTCTGAAGCCACAGCGCACGGTGCCAGGATGCATAAAGAGCACCAGAGAAGACAGAGAGCGTGGACAGGTAATATATTTACTGTTTGGGCAAGGGCCGTATGGACATCGCTAACATTGTCTCTGCAGCCCTAGCTGTACTGTTATCGGGCTGTCTAATAGGCCCAGTAAACGAGCGCTGATCTAGTAGATCGGCGCTCATTTACAGAATTGATTGGGCCTTCATGGGTAATAGGACCCTAAGTCCAGAGATTATTCAGCATAGGCAAAAAGGCTAACAGAAATTGTAGAGCTTTCAGAATATTTGCTCCACAGTGGAAAGTGATTTGTGGGCATGTCACTGCTATGTGTCAGCCCCATTTAGAAGAATCTAACCTGCTGATATGTCCCTTAAGTGCATGGGGCACTGAGGATTAAGGTAATTTTTTTATCTTTATCCTCAGCGCCGTTTTAGTGATATCAGGAATCCAGTTTAAAACAGGGTGACCATTTCTAAGCAAAAAAATAATATTTAAAATTGGTACGAATCACTTAACAGCCACTTATTATATTATATTAGCAGCTCAAGCCACCCTGCACACGTCACTAGTGCAATAAACAGATGCTATCACATTATTAATAGAGATGAGCGAACCTTGAGCATGCTCTAGTCGATCCGAACCCGAACTTTCGGCATTTGATTAGCGGTGGCTGCTGAAGTTGGATAAAGCCCTAAGGCTATGTGGAAAACATGGATATAGTCATTGGCTGTATCCATGTTTTCCAGACAACCTTAGAGCTTTATCCAAGTTCAGCAGCCCCCGCTAATCAAATACCGAACCCGGTTTGCTCATCTCTAATTATTAGCTAACCATATAGCATTACAAGAATTTGCTATTTTTCACTGTGGTGATGTAACTAGTTTTTGATACAAGAAGTAATAAAGTCTAAAAGGATTATCAATGTCTACAGCCTATTTATTAATAAAGATAGCACCGTACACCTCCTAGTTTCTCCACACCTTGCATTAAAACATCAATACATTGGTATTCCGACATATGTTGTAACATACCCATAGAAAAGATTAGGACAGCAGCCATGTTTTTCTAATCCTGGGTAACTCATTTAACAAATGGATTACTTGAAAAAGATAGTATAAAAGCTGTGAAAATTAAATCTGCATAAGTAGGGACTGCATAATGTGATCAGCTGCACTTCAGCGTCTCTATAAGAATGTTTTTGTGCAGTGTAGAACTTATCTTTTATTGTCACATTGTACACGTCTATAGGATATGCCAGAAATGTGCGGTGCAGGTCTCACCATGGGTCCTCTGGCTGCAATGGAGAAGTATAGAGTATTGTGCACAGGGGCGGATTAACTTTACTATAGAGCCCAGGCTGTTCACCAAGTCTGGGCCCCCCACCCCGCTGTAACTATGGCAACACTAGTTCATACTCTAGGGTAGTTAAGGTCATGATGTCCTGATTTGTGGAAAATTGCATTAAAAAGGAGTGATTTTTTGCAAATCATGACAGAATTTTAGCCAGGAGACAAGTCTTTTGGGTTGGCCATGAGCCCCCCAGGAGTTCAGGGCCCCAGGCTACTGCCCGAAATGGACCTATTGTAATGTGCTAGTGATTGTACACTCTAGGTAAATCTACATATTAAAAGTCACTGGCTTAAAGCCCCTACAGGGTGATCTCTTGGAGCAAGTGAGCGCCAAACTGTCAGGTCATCACTCGCTTGTTCCTCGTTCTCTGCACGCTGCCGGTGCTATTACATGCGGCCAACAGCGAGCAGATGAGTGCGGGGAGCTGCAGGGGGCTCCCCGGACAATCTATTCACGGAACGATAGCCGCAGATCATTGCTCTCCACATCGTTTGTCCTTGAACATGTTGAAAGACAATGAAAGACAGTGATCAGCCGACATTGTTTATGTTGGCTGATCGTTGTCTTTTATCACACAATGTGATTACGGCCGATAATCACTTTATGTAACAGGGCCTTAAAGGGGTTATCCAGCGCTACAAAAATATGGCCACTTTTGTTCCAGAGACAGCCCCACTCTTGTCTCCAGCTTGGGCAAGGTTTTGCTGCTCAGTTCCATTAAAGTGAATGGAGCTAAATTGCGAACCGCACCTGAACTAGAGACAAGAGTGGGTCTGTCTCTGAAAGAAAGTGGCCATGTTTTTGTAGCACTGGATAACCCTTTTAACCTTCCATCTGTTATCTCCCATGGGGGAATGGGAGTGGTTAATTGTATACCAGAAAATTAGTTATAAACCTGCTAAAGAATGGATATAAGTCAAACAGGGTAAAGCCAATGCCAATTAACAGCAAATTACTGTGACCCTATTACGACAACCCCCATTAACATGAAATTAGCATTAGCCTGTTTGGGAAATCCATCTTATCAGTAACATTATTTTCTATGTCATATAGCAGGACTGCTAACATTGCTTCTCAGCAGGCTGGTCTCAAACCACTGAGCTGCCCTTCTGTCTATCTTGTGTCTGACCTCCTTACTTTTAGCTGTCAATCAAACAGCTTGATGAATTCAATTTAGTTAAGAAGTTAATTGCTTTTTTAATCTGTATATATCCCTTTCTCTTTTAGCTAAAGACTACATCACGTCACGCTTTAATTACCAAAACCTAAGTATAATAAGAATTCAACTCCATGCTCACAACTGAGCTTTTATTTCCTAAGATATAGACATCTAGAAAAATTTGAACACATAATTAGCTTCCAAAATTAGTGAAATATGTGCATTGACTGAAATATTTTGTTATTATAATAATACACATCAGGGTCCATTTACACTGAAAGATTATCTGCCAAAGATTTGAAGCCAAAGCCAGGAACAGACCATAAACAGAGATCAGATCAAAAAGAAAAGCCTAAGATTTATCCTCTTTTCAAATCCAATCCTGGCTTTGGCTTCAAATCTTTGGCAGATAATCTGTCAGATAATCTTTCTGTATAAATGGACCCTCAGAATATTTTATTAATGTTTATTAAGATTAGCGCCTATGTAGCATTAATGCCCCCTACACACCTGGACCTCCCGTGTCCCTAATGAAGTGGATTTAAATCACCATAGGATCTCAAAACCACATTTTCACTTTCACGTTCACTTCTCCAGATGTATCTATTACAATATGCAAACAAGTTATCTGGAGATCAACACATTATTATTATTAGCATTTTAGTTGTTGGAAAAATGTATATGTAGGCAAATAGCATATGTTACTATCTTAGAAGACGCATTTGTTTAACCCCTTCAGGGTTTTTACACTTGCATTCTACATCTCCAATAACTGACAGCTGAACAAAACAGATGCTGACTGTTCTCTGTAGTGCTGATTTAGCTACAACTATTGTGTTTGTCTGATCCTACACCTATCTGTGTCCCTAACAGAGATCTTCCCCTAACACCTGGTATGCCTAAAATGGCTGCCCAAGCTATGTGAATAGGATTTTATATTTTCTCTGATATCATCCCTATCAGAGAAAATATGTATTCCCTCTACTTCCTGCCATGTGGCAAAAGCTATTTTACTAGGTTCGACCAAAACTTAACACCTGAGGTTCATGTTCAACTCAACTTCAAACTCAACTTCACTCATCTCTATAGAGCAGTATATTGAGGATATGCTCCTCAGGGGATGAGCATATCATGAAAAAGAAAATAAAAAAAAAATTACTAGTATTCCCAAATCACACAAAAAAACTACCAAAAAAATGCAAAGCAACAAAAACTATATGAGTTTGGTATCATTGTTATGGTACTAATTCACAGAGTACAGTAAACATGTGTTATACAGTACACAATGGACAGTAAAAATAAAACAGACAACAATGGCACAATTGTACTTTTCCATTCCTACCTACAAGTTATGTTTTTGCATTTAACTGTATATTATATATTACCTTATGTCAAGGGAAGAACAAAAAGTTATAATGGGATGTAGAAAAACTAGTGCTGCATTAGGAATAGGTTATAGTGTCCCTTTAAGGGGAAAATTCACAACATATTCATACGTTGCGGAAATACTGTGGATTTTACCTGAAGCATTCTGCAAAACAAAATCCACAGGAAAACAGAGAAGCAGACAAGTTGCTGAGAATGTATAAATCTTCTCCACACGCTGCGGTGAGATATGTGATACTACTATTCCAATGTCCTCTGCTCCTGCATATTCATGTCTAGAGGAACACATTTTCATTGTTTAATTTATTGATCTTAAACAGAGCTCCTTCCAGTGATTAGTGGATACTTTATTTTGACAGTAATGTACCCTAATGTGAAGTCTTGTCATTATTTGTTCTCACTTAGCAGACAAAAGGTAGTTATTGATACTAGAAAACCTGAACAATACATTCTATATAGCAATGCAGGGAAATTACCCCCATAATTCTTAGTGTAAAGACTTTTTACATATTCTTCTCGCCTAGATGAAACTGTTCTACTATACCATAACTGACTGTCAACGAACAACATTACACAGAAAGAAACAAGAATGTCAATGTTCCAGCTTCACATTTATAGAATGCTGATAATTCCTAACAAACGTGATTTATTGCATTCCAAATCTATTTCAGCGAGGCCTTACTTCCAACATTTCCACTAGTCAACTGAGCGACCATGGTAGTCCAGCAAGTGATGGAACCTTCTTACATTGTAGGTTTGCATCCTATTCTCACCCTTGCACCCTATTGCACCCTTCTCACCCCCCCCCCCCCAGCCCTTCTACCACTCTCCCGCATAAACAGTTAAAGGATCCCGTATATTTATGGCAGGAGGACCTAGTCTTTTAATCTGCACCATTGCATATTTACAGTACAGGTATAAGCAAGGCGACTGTATCCTCTGTGATGCCCTAACACAAAACTCAGTAAGCACTGTATAAAAGTTGCAATATAGGGTAAATCAGTGTTGCACACCTCTCGTTTTAGGTTGGTGCTCAGTGGGTTATGGTTCTTCAACCATGCACATCCATAAGAAGTAAAATCCACGGCACTCAAAATCATGCAGAAGTGATAGTTTATTATACAGTGATTGAAAAAGGTTGTATACTCCGACCAGTATGAAATATATAAGCAATAGAGATCGTGACTATAAAGCGACCTTTCGGCCCTTCCCGGGCCTTCCTCAGGCTAGTAGATATCACTAGAAGTGCATGCGTCCGAGGTCTAGGTGGAGTCTCCACCTAGACCTCGGACGCATGCACTTCTAGTGAGATCTACTAGCCTGAGGAAGGCCCGGGAAGGGCCGAAAGCTCGCTTTATAGTCACGATCTCTATTGCTTATATATTTCATACTGGTCGGAGTATACAACCTTTTTCAATCACTGTATAATAAACTATCACTTCTGCATGATTTTGAGTGCCGTGGATTTTACTTCTTATGTATAAAAGTTGCAGTCACACAGCCTTTTTTTATTTTAACTGTCAAAGGAAACTATAAAGAGAGGCCATATACGTCTGATTGATCCACCTTTGGCTTTGGCAACCTGAAGACATCCCTAGACACAGCTCTTTTTACCCCCCCCCCCCCCCCCCCCCCCCCCCCCCAAAAAAAAAAAAAAAAAAAGAAAAACTGCCAAAAACTGTCGTTTTTCTGCCATTATTGACTTAAGGGACTGACTTTTTGAGACAAACAAAAGAAATTCCAATGAACTCCATGGAAGGGAAATGCCACAGTTTACAGAAAAGAGACACCAAACCATGGTGTGTTTTGGATAAACTGCTACAGAGCCAAAAAAAAAAGCCGAGAAAAACACCACAAAAAAGCGCCAAGTATGGCATGTCATAAAATTCCATTGACTCACAGCTATAATCTAGCTGCTGTGTTTGTGCTCAAAAGAACACCATGGCATTTTTGGGGGTATTTTTTGCAAAAAAGTTTAGCCAGTGTGACACCAGCCTGAAGGTGTTATTTGGGACAGTGAAATAATAAGAGGCTCTTGGAGAAAAAAACTAAACAAAAAACATATTCCTTGTCGCTCTTTCATGCTGCTTCAAAGTGTCCTACGAAAACACCACAATGATGTCTCCATACACGTGATGCTGCAGGAGTTTAAAAGTTGTATGCGCTTATGTTTTTGTAATCCTATTCAGCTTTTTTGTTTTGATTTTTTTTTAAATTCTATTAGCCAGTTATATTACTAGAAAAATGGCTATATTACTAGAAAATGTATTCATTGTAACAATAGACACAATATTTAAAAAAACCCAAAAAGCAACAAAAATAAAAACTGCTAGTACAGTAAAAGTAGAATCAGCTTCGGTCATGAACAAAATGATGCAAAAATTATATAGACAGTCCACAAATGTAAAAACATGACACCTTTCTAAATAATAAGTACTAATCATAGCTGGGTCTGCTTATACTTGGCCGGTGCCTGGACATACACACAGCTATATTTATGATCTGCATTCTATTCATTTTGCCATAAAACAGATCTTGCCTGGAAAAAAGCATGACTGCAAGTATGGCCAAGCAAAGAAGACAAGTATCCCTATGCATATTGCATCTACTGTTCTTGCCACACATAAAAGGGTTTTCATTTCTTTTCTTTTTTTTTTTTTATCTTTAGGAGCAATGAAACCATTGACTGAATGCTATGATGGTTGAGGTAAGGTGTTTAGCTTTCTCCAAAGATATATACAATTGCTCTGTGTATTTTTCAACCTTCCTATGTTAGTATGATACTATGGATCTATATTTATCTTTATCTATAAAAGATAAGAGCAACAGAAATGGCAGACAATGTTTGGTACTGTATCACAGTAATGTAACACCAAGTGATAGTATCCAGTGTGTTCCAAGTACAAATAGCAGACATCAATAAAGGGAAAACGCAGCTGTAGGATTAGTTCACAATACTGCATGCAAGATCTCTAGCTTTAAATTGACCTATAAAGAACCTGTATAACTGCACATGGCTTCATGATTATCGTTTGCTCTATTTTACAGGAATCTCAGTCCATTTTCCTATTGTACACATATCTTAAAAATATTTTCCCCAGATGCATCTTGCTTCTATGCCCATATACCGTATGTGATTTAACCATGACCTTGATATAGGGATCCAAATCTTCATTTAAAAAAATTTAACTACAAATATCACAGGCTTGAATAATTTAATATTATAGTTCATCTACACAAAATATAATGGGGTCACAACATTTTCACTGTTGTCAAGACCACATACTGTATATTAGTTAGATAGTATAAATCCACTTTCACACACTTTTTGTGATCATTTCTACTCAGAATTCCCACGGTCACCAGGAAAAATGTTGGCATACTTTATAGGATAGATTAAAAAGCTCAAACAAAACAACCTAGAGTAAGATTCTAAGAGGTCTCCGCCACTGGGAAATCTCCCCAACTAACCTCATGGGCTTCATAAAATTTTAAAGTACATTTATGCCTTGAATCTTCATGGGTCAAGAAGCAAATTTAAACCTCTAGGCTTGATAGCTCCTACAATAATAACTGAAATGCACAATAATATAGAAATGACAGTAATGCAAGTTGCTTATCTTAATGGGTTCAAGAATTCAGTTATTTAACAATAAATAAATTAATATAAATCTTATATGACCAAATTCTATGTATATGGTGCGACTCTAACCAACCACATAAATCCTACAAATATTGTACACACCAATAAATATACTGTAAGTCCAAAGATAATAAATATTATTTCTTTATTCAAAACACATAATAGGACACACAATGTTAAAAATAGTAAGACATGCAGAAAATGGCACAGGTAAACCACAGATCACACCTGGACAAAAAAATGTCAGAAAAAACTGGGTAAACAACTACACTAGATGTATAAAAAGTGCATGTGCAGAAGATATATACTAAATACAATTACTAAAGTGTAGTCAGAGTATGTAAACATATAGAATGCCCAGCTTCCAAAGGTGCAAATAGCAAAGTGCTCCGTATACCTGTTGTCCGGTGGTCTATAGTGGCTCCCTCTCCCCAACGCACGTTTCGCGTGGCAGCTTGATCACAGGGCTAATGAATATTGGCTGCCCACCGGTATTTATATGTATAACGATCCCCCCCCCATCTAAGCGGACGGAGCGGCGTTGCGTCATCGGCGCGGTGACGTGAGACGCTTGGCAGAAGTGTCCGGAAATGGGGGGAGGATCCTTATACATATAAATACCGGTGGGCAGCCAATATTCATTAGCCCCATGATCAAGCTGCCACGCGAAACGTGCGTTGGGGAGAGGGAGCCACTATAGACCACCGGACAACAGGTATACGGAGCACTTTGCTATTTGCACCTTTGGAAGCTGGGCATTCTATATGTTTACATACTCTGACTACACTTTAGTAATTGTTTTTAGTTTTTTTCTTCTGCACATGCACTTTATATACATCTAGTGTAGTTGTTTACCCAGTTTTTTCGGACATTTTTTTGTCCAGGTGTGATCTGTGGTTTACCTGTGCCATTTTCTGCATGTCTTACTATTTTTAACATTGTGTGTCCTATTATGTGTTTTGAATAAAGAAATAATATTTATTATCTTTGGACAGTATATTTATTGGTGTGTACAATATTTGTAGGATTTAAATAAATTAATATAGTTTACATGATTGATTAAGAAAATCAACATGTAAAGAAGCATGCAGACAATACACTTAGGCTGCATTCACACATTCAGTGTTTTTCCTGGTCCGTGATTGTGGTCTGCTAGCTACCTCCCTGATCCCTGCAAAACTGTCCGTGTTGTCATCCGCTTTGGATCCGTGTCCGTGTTTTTCACGAATCTATTTAAAGCATTTTAAATTACATTGATTTCATCACATCAGAGTTTTTCACGAATGAACACAGATGTCCCATCCATGTACATCTGTGAAAAACACGGATCTCATTGATTTCTATGGGGAATCTGTTCCGCGCTTCTGTTCCGAGTAATGACATGTCTTATTGTTTAATGGCACGGATCACGGATCCGTGCAATCACGCAGCGTCTGAATGGCCCAATACAAAGCAATGGACCGTAAAATTGTCGGTGCGCGCGGACAATTTCACAGAATGTGTGAATGCAGCCTTAGGCTATATTCACACAACGTACTTACGTTGTGCTGCAGTCTGAGGAAATCTTGGTATATGGTATACACTAGGCCGGGATCCCTAGCGGTGCCAAGAGAAACCGACATGTCGGTTTTCTGCGGCCGTTACTAAATGAATAGCAGACCCAGAAAACCCTGACAGCACACACATTGGGGCGTGTGGCCATTCACACGTCCACATGTGCTCGGAGCACTACGGATGCACATTCGGTAGTGCGGTCCGCACTACCGGAAGGTGTGAACTCTTGTGCAATTCCAGATAGTACCCTTAAAGGGGTTATCAAGTGCTACAAAAACATGGCCACTTTCTTCCAGAGACAGCACCACTCTTGTCTCCAGTTTGGGTGCAGGTTTTGCAACTTAGTTCTATTAAAGTTAATGAAGCTTAATTGCAAACCGCACCTGACCTGGAGACAAAAGTTGTGTTGTCTCTGGAAGAAAGTGGCCATGTTTTTGTAGCGCTGGATAACCCTTTTAATAATATTGATGATGTGCTTTCATACCCTCTAGCTTGATGTATCTCTGTGGAATAATAAGGCTCTGTGCACACGGAGCAAAAGTGGCAGAATTCTCTGCTGCGGAGTGCTGCCAGCCTCCCTGTCATAATGACAGTCGAAAGCCGAAAGCTACAGATGGACCCTGACCTCCTTGTGTATAGTATGCATGGCCTAAAATAGTTAGCTAGGAATGCAGAACACCCAATTCTATAATAATATATAATCTATAATTGGATTTTTCACCTATTTTTAGTCTAAGTTGTATTCATTAACCAGTATTTAACGGGTGAATATTTTTTAGATGTGCTTTTTTAAAAATTTGCCTGTTTTGAGTATTCACCCGAAAATTCACATAATCCAGCATTTGCGCCTAATGTATGATTTGCGATAAAAGTGGCACTGGTGCAGGCTTATGTCCGATTAGTACCAGGTGAATTTGTTTGCACAAATGTTGTTTTGTTTTTGGTGAATATTCTATTCACAAATTTCTGAAAGTTTCTTGAATAAGTCCTATTTGCTAGGTCAGGGATGGAGAACATTCAGCCCTTTAGCTGTTGCAAAACTACAAGTCCCATCAGTCATGCCTGGGCAGCCAAAGCCTTACAACAGCTGGAGGGCTGAAGGTTCCCCTTCCTGGGGCTAGGTAAAAATACAGACAAATACTCTGTCAAAAAATCCCACGTTTTAGACTCAATAGTAAATGTCCCCCAATGTGTCATGATCTCACAGTCTTAGGGATTTCTTTATCCTGACAATAGTGAATTAAAACAAACTTTAACCCTTACTATACACCTTTTCGGCAGAAAAATCTGAAATATTGTAAAATTTGTGATTTATTGGTAAATAAATTGCGCAATCATGCATGCACAATCCCAAGCCAACCAATGTTGATGCTGGGGCCTCAGTGACCAACACAATCACTGCCCCCTCAGCATCTTCTAGTAGTAGTACTGACCCCCTCAGCCCCTCTTCTAATGGCAGCACTGACCCCTCAGCTTCTCCTCCATTGGCAACGATGATCCCTTATCCCTTCTCCCAGTTCCATCACTGACTCTACAGCCCTTCTTCCAATAGTAGCACAGCCCTGTCAGCCACTCTTCCAGTGTTTCCCTTCCAGAATATTGACATTAACTATTTAATTGACCTAGAGAATCGGCAATGTTAACACCAACACCTTTACTGCTATAGACCACCAGGATACATCCATCAACCCCTCCACTGGCCCAGACCACAAGGGATGTAGACAATAATCTTCACTGTGTTAGCCCTGGATGCTGTGTAATACTTTCCCCTGGATTCTGGATGACCCTGTATATTAGAATGAATATATATATATATATATATATATATATATATATATATATATTCTTCCCAGGGCTTATCAAGGGCACCTTTGTGTATTTTTCCTATTACTGTTATTTCTGATGTCAAATCATGCTAAAAAGATTCCCTTGTCTTGTTTCCATAGAAACAACCTTGTGAAGACACAGCGCCTTGACCCAGTGTCACAGAGAAACACATATGTCTAAGGTGCTAAGGCAGTTTCTGCAGCTATAGGAAAAATAAAAAAGAAGCAAGACACAAAGGATTGTTTGAATGTTTTATAGTCCTGCATCCCTGTGGTTTTCTGAGAAAGCCTGGCGTCTATTAGGTTTTTTTCCCACTTTATACGGCCATTAAAGGCTATTAAGAAATGTTTTTTACGTCTCATTTTCGATTTCCTGCTTAATATTATTTTAGCAGAATTTGCAAACCTCTATTGTGAGCAAAAGCTGCCTATGATGGAAGCCTACCTATATGGATATGAAAGACAAGAGAAAAATGGTTTACTGCAACAAAGAGTAGAAAGAACACTTAAAAGCATGGAATGCACTGAAGACTAGAATAAAAAAAAAAAAAAACATGGGGGGGGGGGTGTTGTTTGTCTTCCTTGGAGTCAATGGAAGCTTTCATTGGCAACTTGCAGTAATGGAGCAGAAATAGAGCTGTCAGTGTAAGGAATGACAGGACTTCTGCTAGGTGACCCTGAGCGACTAATTATTAGATATCTATGTATCTATGGGGCATTACTTCCGAATGCAGTCATCAACGCTTGGTGGCAATAGGAGCTTATAAGTGTATATACCATATGTGTAGGGATCACGAGTCATGACTTTTCAAACAATTCCACTGAGGTAAGAAATACGTTTATAGTTCTATAATGTTCTGGAAAGACTGATCCCCAGCTGTTTTTTACATTCATCACATATTTCTAAAGAGCATTCAACCTAATATGACTCAGCCAACACCCACAGAAGTGGCTAAGTGGACTAACTAAAGATTACATAGGATTTCATACTGTACTTGGAAAGTCTAAAATATAAGGCAATGTATTTTTCAGCAGTCTTAATTCATGGGTGGCCTGAGAAGCAATGTTCCCCTATTACATTGTTATTGTCACCCACACTGATGTTTGCTTTGCAACATTAAAACCATAACAGGTTTACAGTTACTAGGGTTGGTTCAGAAGGGGGGGGGGCATCTGTGGCAAGATCCCTATGTGTTGGGGAGGATTTGCATTTCTCATTGCGTATTGCATTTTTTTGTCCCTAAAACCCCTTATAGACCAGGCAATTCTCATCCTGTGTCATCAACGGGTTAAAATACATCGCTACAAGGGTTACAATCAGCTGACTTTTATACACGGATAACCAAACAATGTCTGCTCATAGTGAACCGGGGAATGAAGTAGAGAAGTAATAAGTCTCTTTGTCCACTCTATATACAGAATAGGTTTTTTTTTTTTACTAGAAAATACCTCCTATTTTAATAGAAATAGACTTCTCAGTATTACTTTTGAACCTTTGAGCTAATTATATTATTGGATCGATGGTGCTTTTTATTCCCGTTATTGTCCTATTTTTTTTAATTACAAATAAAGTGCTGTTTCCAGTATATATCTTGTATTTCTTATTGATATTTACACTTGCATTTGACACTTCATGGATAGTTTGTGTTTTCTGATGTTTGGTGTAGTTAGAGCCATATAATCTATTATAGAAGGTTAACATGCAAAATTATTGCAATTGTGGAAATGGCATTTTAATATGCATACGGCCATATTTTACCTTTGTATTCCTTTACATTTTATATAGAGGCATAGTGTTATCATAATCAATGTGCCTGAAAATGTTTGTGGCAACTTTACTGGGTCTGTGCACAAGACTCTGCTATGCATATGAGACCCTTTTGGGGCAACAAATGTGTAGGGTACCAGAAACCAACACCTGTGAGGATATTGTGGTTAAAATACTGACCTTATTATTGCTTGTGAGTGCTGTGTCTGAAATAAAGTGTCCAAAAATATAATGCAGCGCAGTGCGACACATCAAGATACATTAACTGAAAATGTTCTACCGATGTGTTTTCACAGTCATTTGGGACATATAAGTTAAGGAAATGTGTCATTACATTGAACTACTAGTACTTATCTTCTTTTTTTCCACTTACATTTAATTTTTGTGGAGGTTTTCTGGGTCAAAACTATGCAATTCACAGTCTCGTAGTCATAATATTATGTTATTGGTTAAGTCTCCTTGAGGATTACAGGGACAGATTAAAATGACAGAGTGGAAATGCAGCTCGAACCACAAATGGTAAAGAAAAAAAGAAATGGGAATGTGGAGAGAGAGAATATTGTGTAAAGGTAAATTCTCCCTGACCTTTTCTCTGTTTACGCCAAATCCAATGCTGAAGCTGGTAATTTTGTCTGTCTGTGTAATTATGGGACTATTAGGGACCTGTGGTCAGTCATGCGTTTCATAGTTAACCTCTTCTTACACAGGGATGTCATAAGTGGGATCTTTAATCACACAGTTTAGCATTTGGTTAACTTATTTCCTTTTTAATATAACCGAACCATTCAAGAAATGAGAAAATTGATTACACATATTTAGTGTGGTTTTTTTTGTGTTAAATAAACAAGGCAGCCCTCTCCTATCCGCAGTCACACTCTCTCCATGCCAGTAACTTGTTGACAAGTGTAGCCTATTTTTATCTTCTAACAGAAAATAGTTGTTTGCCTTCTGATTTCTATGGAAAATATGGAAAAGAGAACCACATGGCAGTAGTTCAGGGGGACAGTAGCAAACCTTTGAGCCTGGCTTAAAGGGAATATATAGCAATATCAGAAAATGATATATTATTTAAATCAAACTTTTGCTGTAAACATATTTTTAAAGAAATAAAAAGTTGTATTACAACAGTGTACCTCTATGTGTGAAATGAGGGACAAGAGATATTGATTGCAGTGTCCCACTGGGATCTTTGCAGGGCCTGTGGTCTGATGTCATCCATTTATACTTTATCTCTAGAGATGAGCGAACCGGGTTCGGGTTAGAGTCCATCTGAACCCGAACGATCGGCATTTGATTAGCGGTGGCTGCTGAACTTGCATAAAGCTCTAAGGTTGCCTGGAAAACATGGATACAGCCAATTACTATATCCATGTTTTCCACATAGCCTTAGGGCTTTATCCAAGTTCAGAAGCCACCGCTAATCAAATGCTGAAAGTCCGGGTTCAGATGGACTCGAGCATGCTCGAGGTTCGCTCATCTCTATTTATCTCATGTATCTTTCACCCTACTGTTGTTTTGTCATCTGTTATACTGTTCTGTACCATTTTTCTCGCTATACTTTGCACTGTAATTGTAATCATACCTGCTATGGCTGAGAGCTATATGGTTAAAACATCCACATAAGGTGTGGATCTACATAAGATATATAAGGTCGCAGGAATGAGATACATGGGATATTAAATAAATCAGAGGGGTGTGGGTGGTTGGGACTAGAACAGCATGTGGTTGTAGTTCAACATGGAGACCCTCCTCCACCACCTGTGTTCCTTTATGCGAAGTATGGGATATCCATCCACCTCGCCGGCTATACTTCTGATAAGCAGGAAATCTAAGGCACCAGAAATTCAGCAAAACTACTCTTCCTATTCAGTTTCATAAAGACACAGCAACATTTTGCCAAGACAAGACAAGCCAAATATATTTATAATAAAGGTCAGTTGTAGCCAAAATGTTGCTGTATGTTTATAGAAAGTGAATAAGGAGAATGGTTTTACTGGCTTTCTTGTGCCTTGGATTTCCTGCCTTTCTGTAGCATCTGGGTGTAGATTTATACCCAGATTTACTACTATAACAGAATTCTGGAGCTTTTCAGGCCTTTCTCCAATATGCCCAAAAAGGGGCATGGCCTCAGTAAAAGGAGAACACAGCCTCGATATAAGGGGGCATACATAAAGTTGGCAGGACTTACCACACATCCCCCCTCCAGCGTATACACAATGAAAACCTGTTCTAAAGATTTTGAAAAATTAGGTTCTTAACAAACTATTGATTAAACAGAATGTGGCATGTCATCAGGCATGTTAAAAGTTATTGATCGCAATGGGTCTCACTGCTAAGACCTGCTCGATGCGATGATACAGCTGGGGGAGAGCAAGGTGTCATTGTGCTTGATTTCCGAGCCACTCATTAATTTCAGCACTTTTGCTTCATTATAGTCTATAAGGCTAAAGTGTTAGAACTAGTGGGTGGTGGGTAGTGGAGCTGTATGTTTGTATCACAGCGAGTCTCCATTGCAATCAATAACTGTTCACATGCCTGCAGTTTTAGCAAATCTGGGCTATTGTGTGTGTACCACTGCTCTTTTTTTAACCACTTTTTTAGATTTTCAAAAAAAAAAAAAAAAAGTTTTTTCTATTGTGCCACTTTCTTCACTTTCCTTGTGACATATTTGCAGGGACACCGGGTTTATGTCACTGTAGCATGTTACATCTTCTACATATTAGGAGAAATGTATTAAGGGCTTTGCTCCCTTGTTTTTTTCACACATTTTTGGTCTAAGTTCTATTTATGAACCAGCATTCGACAGGCAAATATTTTTTAGATGGAATTTTTTTTTAAACTGCCTGTTTTAAGTATTCGCCCAAAAGTTTGCATAATCTGGGATTAGCGTCCAATTTATCATTTGCAACTTTTTAAAAAGTCGCATAAACTTTTCTGATTGTATATTTCAGTTGGGACCTGCACATTCCTATTTGAACAATGACTCTTTTTAAAAAAAAAAATTGTTTGGAAAAAAAAAAAAAATGCAGGCCTACATCTGGACAGTACTAGGTGAATATGCTTGCACAATTTATGCTTTTTCTGCAAATTTTTACTTAGATATTACTTACTTTCACTATGGCAGTGCTACATTTTAATAAATCAGTCACAAGATATTCAAACAAAATATACACCAATCCCCTTTAGAAGTGTCCTACACATTAGACTCCTTAGTAAATGAACCCCATTGTTTTCAAATATAAAGCCAAATTTCACTAAGAAATAGGCACTTTCTAGAAAGACATATAAAAACTAGAATATTGTACCATGTTATTTTACAGGAAATAAATAAGTGAGGTCCCTTGAACAGCTAATGTATTCTTTGTTTTTTATGTTCTATGTCTATGGTGCAAACAGTTGAGCTTGCTTTATAACAGTAATATCCTCTTAGAACAGGCTGTTGCAAGGGAGAATGACCTCTCTGTTAACCGTTAAATAAGTAATAAAACACTTACAATAACCAATTTACTGTGTATTAACGCATAAATAAGTTTCAATAGGAAATTTCAGTCCTTACATTTTGAACATCCACAAAACACTAATAAAAATAAAAAAGCCCAAGCCCATGGTCTGGTTTGGTCTGTAAAATAAAAATCAGAGACTAACTGGATTTTGTTTTTAGGAATCGCTTATTAAATGATTATCCTGATCATGAATAAAGGGTGTAAAAAATACATTGGTGTAAGCTGCCCACAGCAAACAATCATAGTTCAGATTTCAGCCCTGGTAAAGTGAAAGCTGAGCTGTGATTGGTTGCTGTGGGAAGTTTACACAAATCTGGTGAATCAAAGATTCACTAACAATCACACTGCCAATTAGCTTCATTCTGTTAAGCGAATTACCAGAAATTCGCAAAAAAATAAAATGGCGGGCGCACATGCTGTCTGGAGCATCACTGGGCAGGAGACAGGGATGAACCATAATCCATAGCGCCCGTACTAGCTGCAGGCCCCTCTGTAATGTCAGCACCTCCCACTCTATATAAGGCGGTTCGGTAATGGCTGTGTGTGGAGATGAGACCAGGATTGCAGTAGGCAGTTAGAGCGGAGCAGGGAGAGTGAGGGGTGATATAAGGACAGAGAGGAGAGAAATGTCGGAAAATTGATGGTTGAATGGCTGATTGACTTTTTTTTTTCCGATTTTTGACACTTTTACAACAACAACAGTCCCAGTATTGTAGCTACTATAGTTTTGGTTGTTTTATTGAAATTCGTTAAGATTCGATTGGCGAATCTTAATGATTTTGACCAAAAATTTGCAAAGCCAATCTCTGGTTGCTTCGATTATCTCTAATTATAAAGGCATAACCTGTATGTAATGCATTGTCTGCATCACCACAACTAAAAAAATCCTATGGGATTTTATGCCCACAGAGGTTTCCTGAGATAGAAATGCATAAAAGAAGAATGGGACCTGGCACTTATGGCATCTTGTAAGCCGCTGTGTGCAGTAGGATCCACATCTGCCGGCTGACAATCCCAACAGTGTAACTAGTGTATAACTTTTTAAAGGGCAATTGTAAGCTATGTGTTGTTTGGCAATTATTTCTTTTTTAGAATGTTACATTGTTAGAGATCAGCCTGTTAC
The DNA here is from genome assembly GCF_027789765.1 of Dendropsophus ebraccatus. NCBI lineage: Eukaryota > Metazoa > Chordata > Amphibia > Anura > Hylidae > Dendropsophus > Dendropsophus ebraccatus. Next base: position 69,301,389 of record NC_091458.1, read on the forward strand.
GTCATCCAAATTTAATAATAATAGCCATAATAAAAACTTTTGGCCTGATTCACACCCCTCAATCAACTGGGAAAACCAACCAGTTTAATTTGACATATGTGATTTAATAAGAAAGATTTCCTTGGTAAAATGCTGAAATCATTGATCTAATGGTCTTATTGGTTCTATTCTAGTACCCAAGCACTGGTCTCTAAACTTTCTCTAAGGTACATAATTTGTATATCCACCAGTCTACCTTTTGCCTTATGTGATTTAATAAGAAAAATTACTGTTGAATAACACTGAGGGGGGCATTCATCAAGACAGGTATTGAAGCAGGTGTAGACTTTTGCCTGGCTTATGGTTGTTTCCAGGCATAAACCTTCATAAATATGATGCAGGAAGAGGCCAAACCTCTTTCCCACCTGCCTTGTGAAGCCCCCAATCCCCGCCTGCCCATCAGGCAAGCGGGGGATACAGCAGTTATACACCATGGGAAAGGGGAGATTCTGGCCCTCTCTCAAGAGGTACGCCAGGGGTGCACAATGATAAATTCCCACCTAAGATCCTTGACATTGAGGGTCTAACCTGTTTTATTGTCTATAGAGAATCTTACGGTTCATAAACACAGTTGTACACAATGTACAGCATTTCTACTGGTAGACCCGTTTAGGATACACAAGTCCAGGGCAATCTATTAACCAGATCCAGACAGCCCCATATCTTTTCATGACAACCAGGTGACTTTAACATCACAGTGATTAAAAGAGCCCCACAACATGATACTAGCATACTGCTTATGATAGCATGCTCTAATGAGCCATAATAATTGCCTGCTTTACAGCCACCCGCTGTTCTCTGCTAGTTAATGACTTCTCTTTTTTTTCGCACTATGAGTTATCTCCTGATTTATTCCCGCACCTCAGTGTACAGTGCAGCTCAAAAGGATTCAGTAATAGTCAATGACTAACTCATTAGCTATTATATAGAATGTGAGGAATAGCTAAATTACAGTATTTATTCAGCATAAACTTAAACATAAAACATGCTACGTTCTTCTTTTTTTCTCAAGAATAGTTCATTTTTATTTACATAATTTATGTAATTGCCCAGTAATATTGTCACAATAGCAAACACATAGAAAATAAAGTTCCTAAGTAGAAGAAACTCACCTCCTACCAGGTTTCTTGGAAAAGACCTAGCTTCATATTGCAGGCTTTTTGCAGTAGGCTTAAAATACAGGCTACTCCAAAAACAAGCCCTAGTTAAAGTGTACCTGTCATGAGCGCCCCTGCTGGATCAGCTGCGAATTCCACGCTATTAGTGAAAGTTTGGGTCTCCATGGTGACCATAATGCATGTGACCATAACCCTTATTCTCATCCAATGGGGGTCGACCACATTACTGTCTTATGTGTCATTGTCACCATGGACACCCAAATTTCCATCAGCAGAGTGGAATTCACAGCTCATCCGGCAGCAGCCCCTCATATAACAGGTACACTTTAAAGTCAGCTGACCAGAGCATCAGCCAAACAATACCAGGCTTGTTAGGCTCCACACCCACTTGCTCAACAAAAGCTGCAGGGGAGGCACAATAGGGGACACTCAATATGGGGGGACCAGGGGTACGTGGGCCAACTACAGAAGGGAAGGGAGGTATACAGTATGGGGGGGACAACTACAGAAGGTGAGGAAGGTATACATTATGGGGGCCTTACTGCAGAGGGGGGATGAAAACAGTATAGGGGGGACACAACTACAGAGGGTGAGGGAGGTATACAGTATGGGGGGGACAACTACAGAGAGTGAGGGAGGTATACATTATGGGGGGCCTTACTGCAGAGGGGGATGAAAACAGTATAGGAGGACACAACTACAGAGGGTGAGGGAGGTATACAGTATGGGGGGGGGCAACTACAGAGAGTGAGGGAGGTATACAGTATGGGGGGGGGCAACTACAGAGAGTGAGGGAGGTATACAGTATGGGGGGGCAACTACAGAGAGTGAGGGAGGTATACAGTATGGGGGGGCAACTACAGAGAGTGAGGGAGGTATACATTATGGGGGGCCTTACTGCAGAGGAGGATGAAAACAGTATAGGGGGGACACAACTACAGAGGGTGAGGGAGGTATACAGTATGGAGGTCTAACTACATGTGAATTTACAGTATAGGAGCCTTACAGTATGGCTGCTAAATATCACATAGAGTTGAGCTACACTGTAAGGGCATACTACATTTCTCTGAAAATAAAACCTACCCTGAAAATAAGCGCTAGTCATTTTGTTCACAGAAAAAGTAATAGATCACCATGAATCTAAATACGTTACACTGTTACCAAAATATATATATTATATATATATATATATATATATATATATATATATATATATATATATTTTTTACCTATGGAGTCAAGGGATGTATTATAATGGTGACATAATATGTCGTATGGACTACACATAAACCACAGCAACCCAAAATCCAGCACCTTTTTGGCATGACTACTGTCCTGGTCTGAAGTATATTATAGTTCTTCTCTGCCTTTGTATTAGGGTTAAGCCACTAAAGTGCCTGACCTTATGCAGATGAGGTGTGGCAGCCAATGGCTGCACAATTTTGTGGGGAATTTTTTCAGCCATAGGCAGCTGGGTGCTTATGTGGCATCCCCCTTTAGTAAGTATGAAATTTTTCAAAAGATCTGAAGTAATTTTGATGCCATTACCAGTTTTTTGAAAATACAAGATCATTTTAACTCGTAAAGCATGTCTATAATAAATATAAAGTCTCGGGTTCCTGCAGTGAGATCATCAGCTGGATATGAGGCCTTCTGAGCTGCTTGAGATTGGTGATTGGTACAGTTTGCCATCAATCGAGTGTGGAAATGATGGATCAATGCGGTACATATATACTGATTTGATCCCTATCATCAATCATGGTCTTGCTCATAGAAGTCCCCTAACGGGACAACAAAAGAGATGTTTAAAAGAAAAAAAACTATATATATATAAAAAGTTTTTAAAAATATAAATAAATCCATCCCACCCCCCTCTAATTTAGGCTTAGTCCTCATGATCTCAGCACTAATCTATAGTGAATCCGCATCAATATCTGCACATGGAAGCATGTGCTTCCAGTATTTATGTGAATTACATTTAGGGTGTTACTGCTAGTTAAATATTTCTTCAGTTTTATTGATTTTTTTTTTATGATGGAAGAAAAGAGATGATAACACTGCTCTTCGAGAGAAACCCACATTTCAGTTTACTATAGGAGCAGAAATACATTTTGATAGTAAAACCACTGAACAGCTCTTGGTTTTAGTTGATTAAGTAAATTGATTTTTGAGATTCAGTGAATCCTCTTCATTTCTCCTTTTTCCATTAACTTTTTATTCATCTTTTAAAGTTTCTGAAATTCTACAAAGATAAATGTACAATAAAGTTTACAGGATTAGTGTTGTATATTTAAAGGGGGTTTCAGGGCTTTAAATTTGATGGCCTATTCTTATATTTGCACTGGCTGTGCCTGGTACTGCAGCTTAGTCCCACTGATGTCATAGAGCCATATAACTTGCTTTGGGCAAGTTCCCAGAGTATTAGATAAATGTATCCATAGGGCGCCATTCCCTGACATAGACCAAAGGTGTTTAAATTTTAGACTCAGTCTTGGTGTTATACATTGGGGTTTCCATAGGGCAGGACAGGGCTACCATCAGAAATTTCTGGAACCATACAGCTGAAGCAACTCCCAGTCGCCGCCCCCCCCCCCCCTTAAAAAAAGGGAGAGGTTTTCTCACAAGCAATGTAAAGAAAACAGCATAACAAATGAAACAAAAAATGTAACACACAGTTACACAAACATATTGAGTGTACAAAGGTCTACATTACTGCCACTGACCCCCAAAGGACACCAAAAGTGAAAATGCTACATTCAAATTAAACAATGCATATGTAAATACATCGTTTGCCTATGTTCTTTACATAACCTTAAAAATTGCAATTTTTCATGTTATAAAATAGCTTGAAATTATTTGCCAGTGTTTTTGCATAAAAAAATTTGTGTGGGCACTGTCATTATCAAAAAATGACGATGCAGGGACATTTAAAGACTTTTGATTGGTCAGTGTCTGGGTGTTCAGACCGTAATGAGCTCCAATATAAGCCTAAGGAGCTTGTCTCCTGCAGCAAGACGGAAATCGCAGAGAGCCAAAAAGAAAAGATCCCAGCTGCATGCTTCTTCTGGCTTTCCAGTATAACAACCAAAAAGGACTTATCATGGCACTCACCGATTAATTAAAATGATACTTTATTAAGAGATTCGGCAGGGCACACACAGTGTGTTCCACAGATAATGAGCGACGGCCGCTTCATGTGACTGCGCGCTTCATCCAGCTCACCGGGGGGCAGTGCCAGCTGAATAATGTTATTACTTAGGCAAGGGCTCCTATCCGGCCTCCATAATACCCTTGCAAACAAGTTCTTTCTACTGCAAGAGTCTGTTTAACCCCTTAAGGTCAGAGCCAATTTTCGTTTTTGCACTATTGCTTTTTCCACTTTATGTTTAAAAGTCCATAGCGCTTGCACTTTTTCACCGAGAGACCCATATGAGCCCTTATTTTTTGCGAAACAAATTGTACTTTGCAATGACAGGCATTATTTTTCCATAAAATATTAAGCAAAACCGGAAAAAATTTGTGCTGTTAAATTGAAAAGAAAAACTGAATTTGTTTGGATTTCGGGGAGTTTTGCATTTATGCCGTTCGCCCTGGGGTAAAACTGACTTGTTATGCATGTTCCTCAAGTCATTACGATTACAACGATATGTAACATGTATAACTTTTCTTTTATTTGATGGCTTTTAAAAAATTCGAACCATTGTTAACAAATATATGTTCCTTAAAATCACCCCATTCCCAGGCTTATAGCGCTTTTATTCTTTGGTCTATGGGGCTGTGTGAGGTGTCATTTTTTGCGCCATGATGTGTTCTTTCTATTGGTACCTTGATTGCGCATATACGACTTTTTGATCACTTTTTATTACGTTTTTTCTGGATTTGATGTGACCAAAAATGCGCAATTTCGCACTTTGGATTTTTTGGGCACTGACGCTGTTTACCGTGCGAGATCAGGAATGTGATAATTTAATAGTTTGGGCAATTATGTGCGTGGCGATACCAAATATGTTTATTTATTTGTTTATTTATATTTATAAAATGGGAAAAGGGGGGTGATTTGGACTTTTATTATGGGAGGGGATTTTGTATTAATAAAAACACTTTTTTTTTAACTGTAACTAGAAGTCCCCCTGGGGGACTTGTATATGCACAGCACTGATCTCTCATGAGAGATCAATTCTGTGTATATACACAGCAATGATCCATCAGATCTGTGATCCATTGCACTGGCCTGCTGCAGGCCAGTGCAATGTATTGCCGAGTCGGGATCAGCGTCATTGCGACGCTGAGGCCCGTGCCGGCCAGAAGAAGGCTAATAGAGGCGCTCCCTGGCTACACATATCAGCCGGGAGCAGCGCCGTTTAGAGCGGGGTCCCGGCGGGACCCCTCTCTGAACTCCCCTCGCGGCACCATGACGTACCAGGTAAGTCATGGGTCGATAAGGGGTTAAAGAGTATTGTTTTTTCTGCACTAGCATATGTGAGCAGTATTGTTACCCTATTTTGTATTACACTGAAGCTGTTTCAAGTGATGTTAAACCACTGTTTAAGTGGGGACTCTCTGTCATCGCACTTTGCACCTACACCTCACACCCGTTCTACCAAAGTTCTATTTGCTCTCCCTCTCTCTCTTGTGCATTACTAATCTAGACTGTCACTTTATTAACTATAAAGGATAGAAATGATAATACTTATAGTGACAATTTCATTGCATCTGACAGTGAAAGAATTTCTGAATCATTTTCATTTTACAAACAGATTTATATGAATTATATAGAAATTTGCTAAACAAAAAAACATCCCCATTACTTTTTAATATCAGCACTAGATGAGGACAATTGAATAGCTTAGAAACAACCTCGAAAATAACTGTTATGATTTTATATCAATCCAACTTTCCCAGGGACTGATACACAGTTTATATGTACCATAACCCCTGAGGGGGGTCAGCCCTGATTGCTCTGCTGGTCTTTGCTGTGAAATAACAGCATTATTAGCAATCAAAAGGGTAAGGAATTAACCTAACAATGTGAATGCGGTATTAAAGGGGTACCCTGGAGGAAGAAAACATGTTTTTAAATCAACTAGTGGCAGAAAGTTATACTGGTTTGTAAATTACTTTTATATAACCTCTTAAAGGGGTTATCCAGGGAAAATCTTTTTCTTTCAAATCACGTGGTGTCAGAAAGTTTTATAGATTTGTAATTTACTTCTATTAAAAAGTCATCCCATACTTATTAACTACTGTATGCCCTGTAGAAAATGTTCTTTTATTTTCAGTCTGACACAGTGTTCTCTGCTGACATCTCTGGCCAAGACAGGAACTGTCCAGAGCAGGAGAGGGGGAGAGGGGTTTCCCCCCCCCCAAATATTTTTATTAGATTTTTCAAATATTATCTATAACAATACAGTTACATATCAAAGGAAGACATAAATAGGATACAATATAGTAAGTTTGAAAAAATTTTGCTATAAAAAACAATAGAATCTAAAGAACAAAAATTAATGCTCTACAGGATCGAAAGAAATGTAGATAAAGAATCTCTATCTTTGATATAATTAAGGAACTCTGAGTACTCTTAGGGCTCGTTCCCACTGAGCAAAAGCAGCTGAATTTCTGCGCTGAATCAGCGCTGAAATTTCAGCCGTTAAAATAGGTGCAGAGCTAATTTCCATTGTGTTGAATGGAAATTCTGCTCTGCAGTTCACACAGTGGAATTTCCGCACTGAACTAATCCGCTTTCCGCCAGAAGAATGAACATGTTCATTCTTCCGCTAGCGGAAGCCTATACAAATCAATGGGGCTCTGATTTTCTGTTTCAGCGCGGAATACGCGCGTATTCAGCGCGGAATACAAGCGGAAATTACTCGCTGAATCAGCGCGGAAATGGGGAAAAGGGGGGGGGGAGGAGGATTCTAGTATATGTTCTGGTATAGTCTAGTTTACTCACCAAATACTCGCTGAATTTCAGCGCTGAATGCATGCGGATTCAGCGCGGATTCCTCGAGTATTCCGCGCTGAATTTGTCAAGAGCTGATTACGAGCTGAACACTTTCCTAGCAGAATACACAGGGATTCTGCTTACATTCTGCTTATATTCTGCTCGGAATTCAGCGTCAGTTGATTTCAGGCGGAAATATTTCCTTGCGTAATCCGTTCCTTTTGCTCTGTGTGAACGAGCCCTTAGGGTGCCCCTTGTCTCCGCCGTCTGATACCAAACAGTATTACAAAAGTGTTTCATAACAGCTTCCCTCTCCTCCTGCGACATAACCTTTATGAGAAAAAATTTCCATTTTTTAATGAATTTTTTTGTGGAAACATCTTTGTTGCGGATTGCATCCAGCATTTCCCAATGAAGAGTTTCTTTAAGGGTACAAACCCACTTGACGTATTTGCTGCGTGAATCAGTCTTAAAAATAAGCAGGCAAAACGCAGGTTGGCTTTATACAATTGTTCTGCGTTAAAATACGCAATTGCGTATTTTTGAAGCGTGAAGCTACATGCGTTTTTCACACAGGTTGTTAACAACTGATGCTTTGCTAACAACAAGCTTCACGCTTCAAAAATACGCAATTGCGTATTTTAACACAGAACAATTGTATAAAGCCAACCTGCGTTTTGCCTGCTTATTTTTAAGACTGATTCACGCAGCAAATACGTCAAGTGGGTTTGTACCCTAAGCGAGGTTGTTAGCTCAGAAATAGTGGGAAGTGTGTCAGAGATCCAGTGGTTTAGTAAGCCTTTTAAGGCCAATAACAGAGTAAGATGAATACATTTTGAGGCTATAGGTTTTTCAGAGGGATCTCCATCCCCGGCCACTACAACATGAAAAACATAACTGAGTAGAGTTAGAGGTATGGATTCATTCTATGTATTCTGAATAAAGGTTTGTACTAATTGCCAGTATGTCTGAATTTGAGAACAAGACCAAACACAGTGTAATAAATCTGCGCTAGGTTCTTTACATTTTGGACAATATGTCAAGAAATCATCTGGCATGGTGGAGTAAGAAAAGTTAAAAGCGTAAATTGCCTTATGGAGTAGCCGGAAGTGGATTTCCCTCAATTTCACACTGGGAGTGGCTGCAGTAACATATCGGATGCTATTTAGCAACTTTTGTTCCAAATTATCTGTTTGTATTTCTGCAGCCCATTTTGGTAGGAGAGGTTTTCTACGGGGAATCATAGAAAACCGAGACAGAGTTCCTGTCTCAGCCAGAGGTGGCAGCGGAGAGTACTGTGTGAAAAAACAACACTTCCTGCATGACATATAGTAGCTAATAAGTATGGGAAGACTTGAGATTTTTTCTTTAAAAGAAATAAATTACGAATCTATATAACTTTCTGATATCAGTTGATTTAAAAGAAAAAAGATTTTTGCTGGATAACCCCTTTAAGGATTTTGGCCTTAAAGGAGAAGTCTGGTGAAAATTTTTATTAAAGCATTGTATTGCCCCAAAGGTTATACAAATCACCAATATACGCTTATTACGGGAAATGCTTATAAAGTGTTTTTTTTCCCTGCACTTACTACTGCATCAAGGCTTCACTTCCTGGATAAAATGGTGATGTCACTTCCTGGATAAAATGGTGATGTCACTTCCTGGATAAAATGGGGATGTCACGAGCCGACTCCCAGAGCTGTGCGGGCTGTGGCTGCTGGAGAGGATGAGGCAGGGGGATGCTCAGTGTCCCTCCAGTGCCCTGTGTCCCTCAGTGTCCCTCTGCCATCATCCTCTCCAGCAGCCACAGCCCACACAGCTCTGGGAGTTGGGTCGTGACATCACCATGTTATCCAGGAAGTGAAGCCTTGATGCAGTAGTAAGTGCAGGGAAAAAAGCACTTTATAAGCATTTCCGGTAATAAGTGTATATTGGTGATTTGTATTACTTAGGGGGAGGGGGGGGGGGTCAACACAATACTTTAATAAAAATGTTGCCAGACTTCTCCTTTAGGGACCGCACCAATTTTCATTTTTGCATTTTCATTTGTTTCCTCTTCGCCATCTAATTTTTTCACCTGTTTGGGGCATCATTTTTTACAACTTGATCTTTAGTTTTTATTACTATGTATGTGTAGACGGGAGATTTTGATCACTTTTTTGTTTTTTTTCTGATATATAATGTATAAGCAGACACCATGCTACAGCTACCAGAGGCATCACTTGGAATCAACTACTACTACCAAAGGCATCACTGGGGGTTAACAACAGCTACCAGGGGCATCACTGGGGGTTAACTCTGGCTAACGAGCATCACCAAAGGTTAACATCAGCTACCCATGGCAACACAGAGGGTTAACTACAATAGCAGGGACATTAGGGACACAATACTTTGCCTTGCCCCGGGTGCTGCCAACCCACGCTAGGTCACTGCCGCACAAAGTATAACATTGAGTACAGGGGTTGTGTAGTGTGTGGCCCTTGAATGTTTTCATAAATGCCTGAATGGCTCTCGACAGGGAAAAGGTTCCTGTCGCTGCCGATTGCAACATTTAAGCGTTAGTAACAGGAGCTGAGCTCCTTTCACTGTCTGATCAGGACCCCCGCAGTGTGACTTTAGGGGTCTTGATCGTTTTCTCTGGACTGCTGGGGCTTGGTAGCCCCCAGTGATGCCCCTGGTAGTCTAGTCAACCTTCAGTGTCTGTAGCAAATTAAAAAAATAAATCTTTCCTCTGCTCCTGCGCTGCCTGGGTCCTCTTCTCTCTCCTGTTCCAGTCTTCTCCTGCAGCCAAAGCGCAATGAAATGTCGTCATGGTGCGCAGCTTTGGTACGGCAGGAGCAAGCAGGCATAGCACATCCTCCTGTGTCTGGCAGACGCCCATTCAGTGTTATATTGTTTGCAGCGCTGGACACTGAAAATCAGCTTCTTCAGTACAGAGGCTTTTTTGCCTAATAAAACCTATTACAGAGTTTCATTTGATTTCTGAAAAAAAGGTAAAAATAAGTGTTCTAACAGAGATGGCAGCAGAGAGCACTGTGTCAGACTAGAAAGAATACACAACTTCCTGCAAAACCTACAGCAGCTGATAAGTATTGGAGGATGTCAGTTTTTATTTTTATTTTTATAGGAGTAAATTACAAATCAAACTTTTTGGCACCAGTTAATTTGCAAACATTTTTTATTCTCTGGAGGGTACACTAGATCATTGTATGACTAAAACTACTACTAAATGTAAAACTGAGGAAATAATATTAATTGCTGAAATAAAAATATAATATGCTGAAAATAAATCTAAAATGAATCTGAAAACAAACTTGAAAACTACATTGATATTCTGCATACAGAATGGAGTGGACATGGATGTCAGGAAATCTGTGTCCCTTCTTTCATCAGGACGCAGTTGAAATTAATAGACAGTGAGTGCTCATTAGCTGCTCATCTTTCCAGCGCATTTTGCATCTATGGCGACATTCAAGGGCATGGAAGTCACTGTTCATGAATTAAAAATCACCCTAAAGAGAGATGTTTCATGGATAAATCAACTGAATCAATGTCATCCTGAAGGTAACATTAAAACAAAAATCTTTTTTCAGCCATTAAAAAAAACATTCAATTTGTAATTTATAGAAAAGTGAGACAGAAAACCTGTATCTATTGTTATTAGTCACATGTATTACCAATCTACGGTTGGCATAAAATATTTCTAGGTAATGTTAAAATGGCCAGGTCCACCTCCCACATTAATTGTCCCTTGAAGAACGACACATGAAGCCTCTACTACAGAAGCTCTATGAACTATTACCTGCATTTCGACTGGTTTTTCTAAGGGTCCTTTTCCAGGATCAGATAGCTGCTCATACATGTACAGGCTGGGTTCACACACTGTATACTTCAGGCTGTATTTGGTCCTCATGTCAGGTCCTCATAGCAACCAAAACCAGGAGTGGATTGAAAACACAGAAAGGCTCTGTTCACACAATGTTGAAATTGAGTGGATGGCCGTCATATAACGGTAAATAACTGCCATTATTTCAATATAACAGCCGTTGTTTTAAAATAACAGCAAAAATTTGCCATTAAATGACGGCCATCCACTCAATTACAACATTATGTGAACAGAGCCTTTCTGTGTTTTCAATCCACTCCTGGTTTTGGTTGCTATACAGCCTCACAAATACAGCCTCAAATATACATAGTGTGAACCCAGCCACAAGCTGATCGGCACTTATTGAGAGAACCCTCTAGCCCGGCCACCCAAAGGATCTCTGGGTGGATGTGCTGCTGACAAATAATGATTTATACGCCTAAGCGCTTTGTGCGATCAGCCGACTTATAAGTATTTGCAGTTGCTAGGAAAACTATGCCATTAAGCTCCTGCCAAGGCTCCATTTTTGTGCCGATTCTTTCATATGTTAGTAAAAGTAGACATTGGCTTTTATATACCTGTGGAAATAGAACGGAATTTTAATGATGAGAGGGGGTGTCAAGCCCTCTTGGTTATTATCCACATCCTCATTTATATATAGATATATATATATATATATATATATATATATATATATATATATATACACACACACGTTTATCAGTTGTTTTTATTGTTAAATATAGAGCTTTTTCAGGTAAGCATGCCCACATGTTGGTTTATGGTATAATATAAGTGGTGGGTTTTTCCAATATGGAAAGGACCTGGCAGCTCCTTTTTACTAAATCTTATACGGTTATCCAAGACAGGAATAATTGGATGTCAGGTGGAACCAGTGTGTCTATATTCCCACAAGGGGAGCTTGGCGTGAAAAGGAGTCCATCTATTGGTAATGACAGCCGTAAATAATGCGAACGGTACATATACACTGCATTCACTGTGTTTTCGTGTCAATAACCAGGACCACTGACCCCAGTGAATCCAAACATATACAAAGAATGAATGACACAACAAAATTCCAGTTGTCAAACAAATACTTCTATTAAAAATTTTCATATATGAACAAGTATTTCCAAAGCTGTATTCACACTTATTACAATCAAAGACACCTATGAGTGCGGATACAAGACCGGGGCCCATTCTTCACGTCCTGCAGAGACATTCTGCGAGGAGGAGGGATGGAGGGGCATTGCAGGCCTAGGGCACAGATATTCTAAGGCACGGGGCTCCAGTTTAAAAGTTGTTTTTTAGGACAATAACTGCATCACCTGCCGAACAGACCACAGGACAGATCTTGGATTTAAAGCAGCTATCTGACAGTTCAAGCAGTTTGGGGTGGGCAGATTGTGTGTACAGAGTCGCTTTAAGGTAGAGACCTCTGTTCTATCCAGAAGGCTAGTAGCTAGCATTGTCACGCTACATTTCAGAGGTGTGCTCCTCCTTTCTCATGCATGTCATATACAGTACATTACATGCATAAAACAAAAGGAGGCCACAATTTCATCCAGTCGCATGACAACAGTCTTAATTATAAGTTCTCAAAAATGTCCCTAGCTGCTTTCACTTTTTATACGCTGTGGTTAAGTTTAGCTGTGTGCAATGATATATTGTGATTTACTGCCGTCAGCGATGAAAGAAATAGAGGTCTTGGTATTGGAAGATGTGGTAGCCTTCCGTAGATATGCCATGCATTGGAAGATGTGGTAGGCTCCCAGGACAGTGATAACAGAGCACAAGGATAATAGAGCACAGCAAACAAACAGGACTTCTATGTCAGGTACAAAGGTGAGAGGCCAGAAGGGCTCCTGAAGCCCCAAAACGCATACAAGTTGTAAAGAATTTATTAAATATGAATCCAAGTCATATGTTGTTTTCTTCTAAAGTCCTGATGTTATTTTAAGGAAAATGCATTTGGTTTATTATTTATTTATTGGCAGATTTTACCCTAGTGTGTGTTTCATTGTTAAAAGACAGCAGCAAACTGCAGCCTCCTCCCTTACACCTACATTAGCGTTGTACCTTAATCATACAACACTGTAAACTAAGATGAAGCCCTACAGACAGTGTAAAAGATAGCCATATTAATGCAGTTTGTACCCCATTAGGTGGCTGACTTTCTTATATGTTTTTAACATTTGTTAACTTGCAGACTGTTGGAAATCCTGCCTCTGTTCCCCCTATAGTTACTTCTAAATGTACAATATGGAAAGCACTGTTGAAAATAACCCCTGTTTTTCAGCATAGTTTTTCATCACTAATGCTTAGACACATAGTAATAATATCCTGTCAGATATGTCCTATCTTTAATGGTTCCCTTGCTGCATCTTTTCCCAGATATAACCTGCTTGAGATTACAGTAAAGAATTAGAATAGGAAAAAACACAATGTACATCGGTTAAGTGTCAGCAGAACAATGGTACATGTCATAAAATGTCCTTTGATGCAGACTGTAAAACCAATGTCTTTTGCAACCTTCTAGAAATTAGTAAAAGCTGACTGCAAGCTTCAGCTACTTATGAGTTTCATGTTTTCTGGTTTATATCATCCTGTTTCTGTAGGTTTATTTCCATATTTTAGCTTACTGTATTATTTATACATCACAATGTTTAAGAATCATCCACAATCTTCTACATTTGAAGGATAGAGACAGTTTCCTATGCCAGGATGCAAGTCTGAATTGTAACTTGACAGCCACAAAGCTCTTGTCTAGGCTGGAGACCTGTACTAAGTACCAGATGGCAAAGAGGCTCTTGCGATGCTCCACTCTGAGGGTGGGTTCACGCTACGGAACTTGCACGGATAAATTCCAGCGGATTCTGCCTCTCATACATTGCCTCTCCGCCCTTGCCATAGACGCCATTCTATGCACGGGTGGATTCCGCATTCCGCCGAAAGAATTGACATGTCTATTCTTTCGGTGGATAGCGGAATCGGCCTGCCCATAGAATGGTGTCTATGAGGGTGGCAGAAAGGCATGCGGCCGCGAGCGGGTACGAGCGACGGAATCCGCCGGAACTTATCCTTGCAGATTCCGTAGTCTAAACCCGACCTTATAGAGAAAAAAGATCCTTCAGAAGGGGTGAGGTGGCCACTTGGACTTCTCAATAAGAGGAACAGTGGACGGTAACCCTAAACTAGGCTTTAGTAACACTGTAACACTAGCAACTTAGATGTTACTAACTGTAACTCAACTTGAGTTCCTAGACGCCTCTAAGTCTCCTCTATATAGACACCTTTTTTTTACCATTATCCTCTGTGGTGTTTTCATGTACTTTGTAGCTGGGGTAAAAATGCCCCTACTTTCCTTTTAACCCCTTAGTGACCAGCATACAGTGCCTACAAGTAGTATTCCACCCCCTGCAGATTTAGCAGGTTTACACATTCAGAATTAACTTGGCATTGTGACATTTGGACTGTAGATCAGCCTGGAAGTGTGAAATGCACTGCAGCAAAAAAGAATGTTATTTCTTTGTTTATTGTTTTTTAAAATTGAGAAAAGTTTATTCAGAGGGTCAATTATTATTCAACCCCTCAAACCACCAGAATTCTGTTTGGTTCCCCTAAAGTATTAAGGCACAAAGAACAATGAGCTTCATATGTTTGGATTAATTATCTGTTTTTCCCACCTTTTCTGACTATTTAAGACCCTCCCCAAACTTGTGAACAGCACTCATACATGGTCAACATGGGAAAGACAAAGGAGCATTCCAAGGCCATCAGAGACAAGATCGTGGAGGGTCACAAGGCTGGAGAGGGGTACAAAACCCTTTCCAAGGAGTTGGGCCTACCTGTCTCCACTGTTGGGAGCATCATCTGGAAGTGGAAGGCTTATGGAACTACTGTTAGCCTTCCACGGCCTGGACAGCCTTTGAAAGTTTCCTTCCATGCTGAGGCCAGGCTTTTCCGAAGAGTCAAGGCTGACCCAAGGACAACAAGGCAGGAGCTCCGGGAAGATCTCATGGCAGTGGGGACATTGGTTTCAGTCAATACCATAAGTAACATACTCCACCACAATGATCTCCGTTTCAGACGAGCCCGTAAGGTACCTTTACTTTCAAAGCGTCATGTCAAGGCTCGTCTACAGTTTGCTCATGATCACTTGGAGGACTCTGAGACAGACTGGTTCAAGGTTCTCTGGTCTGATGAGACCAACATCGAGATCTTTAGTGCCAACCACACATGTGACGTTTGGCGACTGGATGGCACTGCATACGACCCCAAGAATACCATCCCTACAGTCAAGCATGGTGGTGGCAGCATCATGCTGTGAGGCTGCATCTCAGCCAAGGGGCCTGGCCATCTGGTCCGCATCCATGGGAAGATGGATAGCACGGCCTACCTGGAGATTTTGGCCAAGAACCTCCGCTCCTCCATCAAGGATCTTAAGTTGGGTCGTCATTTCATCTTCCAACAAGAAAACGACCCAAAGCACACAGCCAAGAAAACCAAGGCCTGGTTTAAGAGGGAAAAAAATCAAGGTGTTGCAGTGGCCTAGTCAGTCTCCTGACCTTAACGCAATTGAAAACTTGTGGAAGGAGCTCAAGTTTAAAGTCCACATGAGACACCCAAAGAACCTAGATAACTTGGAGAAGATCTGCATGGAGGAGTGGGCCAAGATAACTCCAGAGACCTGTGCCGGCCTGATAAGGTCTTATAAAAGACGATTATTAGCTGTAATTGCAAACAAGGGTTTTTCCACAAAATATTAAACCTACGGGTTGAATAATAATTGACCCACACTTTTATGTTTAAAATTTATTATAATTTAACTGAGCAACGTAACTTTTTGGTTTGTAATATTTATGCATCTGTTAATAAATCCTGCTCTTGTTTGAAGTTTGAAGGCTCTAACTTATTTGCAACTTATCAAAAATGCTAAATCTGCAGGGGGTTGAATACTACTTGTAGGCACTGTATTTTGAGCCTTAATGACCAAGCCATATTCATATTTTTTTTCATTGCCACCTTCCAAAAGTTGCAGCATTGTTTTATTTTTGCCCACATAGCCACATGAGGTCTTTTTTTGGGGGACAACTTCTACTTTTTAATGCCGCCTTTTTTAGAGGGATAATAGAAAAAATGTCATTTTATATATTTTTTTAAACATTGAACGTATTGAAACATTGAAACAGTGTGCAGTAAAAATAACAATGTATTCTCTGGGTCACTACAGTTACAATGATACCATATTTGTACAGTTTTCTTTTAACTATTGCCACTTAAAAAACACACACACACACAAAAAATGTTTGCCACATTGCAAGATCCATAGAGTTCTTATCTTTCGTGTGACAGAGCTGGTTTTGGGCTAATTTATTGCGGGAAGGTGCCCATGCATGCCTGCAGAGACAGCTGTGAGCAGGACCGAGGAGAGGTGAGGCTATTAACCCCTTCCCCCAATATGACGTCGAGGGACGTCATGAAAATCAGTGCCAGAACGCATCATGACATCCCTGGACGTCATGGTTTCCCTGCTTTCCTACGCTGTCCCTATCTGAGATCGGGCAGCAGCAGGAGGCTGTGTCACACAGCCTCATCCTGCTGCCACTGCCCGGAGGGAAGTTGCACTCCCCCCGGGTAGCTAACCCCATAAACGCCGCGGTCGTTGTGACCGCAGCGTCTATAGGGAGATGTCTGCCGGTGATCGGGCGGAGGGGGGAGGCTGCAGCACATTGCCTCCTCCTGCCGTCACTGTTGTAATCCTCCCCCCAGGCCCCCCTTGATTCCCCCTGCCCCAATCCAGCTCCCCCGGTCACCCGGCCGCCCCTATCCAGCTCCCCCGTCCCCCGCAAGCCCAATCCAGCTCCCCCGTCCGGCCCGATCCACCTCTCAACGTCCCCCATCCAGCTTCCCCGTACCCCCGTCTGCCCCGAGCCAGCTTCGCCGCCCCCCCCCCCAATCCAGCTCCTCCTGTGTTTCCGGTCCGGCCCTCCCCCGCCTAACGATCAGGTCCCTGCACTGATCGGTTGAATCAGATGCAGGGACCTGTCGTGTGACACTGACACTCATTCACTATATAATGCATTACAGCACTGATTATGTGCTGTAATGAATTATATAAGTACCTGCAAAAGTAAAAAACACACACACAAATACATAATTAATTAAAACAAAATAAATTAATTAAATATATAAATAATTGAAATAAATATGAATAAGATGCACATATTTGGTATTGCCGCGTCCCTAATGACCCCGTCTATTAACCCGTTGCAATAATTATACCGCCTGATACGCCATTCAAAAAATAAATAAAAAACTAACCAAAATGACAATTTTTGGTTAATCCCGTCCCCTAAAAAATTTAGAGAAAAGCTATCAAAACATCACATGTACCCAAAGGTGCACCACTAAAAACGTCAGCTTATTCCGCAAAAAAAAAAGCTCTCACATAACACCATTGGCGAAAAAAATAAAAATATTACTGCCCTTACAATATGCAAGACATAAACAGTATTTATAGCATAAATGTCATAAACTATAACAAAAGCTATATAGAATGGATATCGCTGTAATCGTACCGACCTGACAAAGACAACATTTCATATGTAATGCATAGTAAACTGCATAGAAATAAATTATGAAAAACGGCTGCTAAATTGTGTTTTTTATTCCTGTCTCCTCATTAAAAATTAAATAAAAAATGATCAGGGTGTCACATGTCCCCCAGAATGGTACCGATGGAAACGTCAACTTGTCGTACACAAATATTTTGGCACCGCAAGGCCTCTGTGACATGGTATAATGGCTAAAAAAAAAACTGAAATAAAAAAAGGCCCCAAAATTTACCAGGTATCTGTCATGTCAGAGGCCTGTGGTTGAGTTAGGTGACGTACTGCGGCCACATTTGGGGGATTTCTAGAAACACTGGAATAAGGGGAATCAATAGTGAGTTCCATTTCTCAGTTTGTATTTGCTGTGTTACAGGAAAAAAATGGATTAAAAAATTGAAATGCCAAAAAAATTAAAATTTAAATGTTCCCCTCCAACTTGCTTAAATTTCTGCAAAACACCTAAAGGGTTAATAAACTTAAGAAAATGTTACTTTGAATACTTTGAGGGGTGCAGTTTTAACAGTGGAGGGATTTATGGGGTTAACTAACATACAGACCCCACAAATCCACTTCAGAACTGAACTGGTCCCTAATAAAAAATCTAAATTTGACGATTTCCTGAAAATTTGAAAAATCCCTGCAAAATTGAAGCCCTCTAACATCCTTAAAAGTAAAAGGACATTCACCAAATGACGTCACCATGAAGTAGACATATTGTAGATGTTGCAGTAGTAATTAGTTTATGTGACATAACTATTTTTTTCAGAAAAAGAGAATTTTGAATATAAAGAAATGTAAAATTTTCTAATTTTTGCACAAATGTGTTTTTTTTTTTACAAAAAACTACTAAGTGTATCAACCAAAGTATACCACAAACATAAAGAAGAGTATGTCATGAAAAAACAATCTCAGAATAACCTCGATAGTCAAAAGCATCGCAGAGTTATCACTACGTAAAAACGATCTGCTCAACACACTGTGCATGTAGTGGCAGATCATAATGTGGGTGGTCTGGGCGGCCCCCGGTTCCTGGGAGGGAACTTCAAGCGCAGGCAGTGACTGTAACACACCCTGCCTGTGCCAGAAGACAGAAAAGGAGAGCCAATAGCCGTGAGTACTACATCAACTGTTGAGCGTGTGTGCAATCAACAACCACCACCAGGTAATGTTCTGATGCTGGGGTCAGTATGAATTGAAGAGGAGTGCTGAAACAGGAGATCTTCCATTCTTCCAGGAGTCTCGCAGACCTTCTTGAAGACTTGTCAAGTATATCATTTACTACTATTACAGCTACAATTTCAACACCCCCTAAAACAATACTGTATGGTTTTTGCTAAGAGACACTAGAAAATTAATATTGGTCATACCACTGTCTACACCTCTCTCTGACCATCAATTTCAAAACAATTTTAAGTATTAGACTGAATAATTCTCACCATGGCATATATGGCTGTGCACAACCCTCTCATCACGCTATGTATAGTATAGACTTTACTCACCCTGCTAGATGCCAAGATGGAACTTAAGCAGTGACACAGTACTAAGCAGGATTTTCAACTGCTACAATGACATTTTCTTGAAATCCCTTGGTCTGCTTCCAAATATTATATCCAAAGGAAAATACTTTTTAGTGCTCTGTGCACCATGACAGCATCCCTATGTGTGTTCATAAATTGTACATTGCGGCTGACCTGTTATCATGTCTTGCATGGCTTTAAATCTGTTTGCGTACTTCTAGACACATTAATGTTATGCTATTGCCGCTCTCAGCCATGGAGAGGCATTGAAAGAACAGCATTATTTTATGTTTACATCTCTTTGTAGGAGCGATGTGAGTGGTGTCAAGATATTTATTGGTCACAGTGGTCATTGTAATTATCTTGGGGCATCTAGATTTGCTACTGTAGCCACAATACTTTGACTATGGGAACAATAATTTGAAAAAAGGAAGCTATAAGAACAAAAATAAATCAAGAATGTACAAAGAAAGACGAGGGCATACATAGTGTAGATACGGCAAATACTATGGCTGCACTAAATAAATATAGTGTATAAAAAGACTGTGTTTTGGATGTAATTGCTGTGGCAACAGATTCTTTTAAATCCTATTAAATTACATTTCACCTACATGCAAAAGCTCATACAGTCTTCAAAATGATTAAAAAAATGAATCAATAGAAGGAATTAAATAGTGGTGGCCATTATAAGGGGCAGATATATAAATCTGTCTTTACAGCACATAGCAATCGATCATAGTACCGCTATACGAATTAAAAGTGGTGTTGTGACTTGTCGCTAAGGCGGTTTTTTCTTTAAATCTCTCCAATACCCAAAATGCATCAGTAATCTCTCATCCATACTGGCAATTATAGATGTGTTGTATGGATAGATTTTTAAAAATATGATAACATTTTTTCAGAAAAATATTAAATAAAAGTAGGTTTTTATTGATTTTAGTGTTAGTGGATTACTGTTTCGTTCTCTATCCCTGTCATCAAACCTCCGCAAGTGTGCAATACTGACTGTTCTACTTTTCTACTATACAAAGAACATTCAGCCACCACAGCACTATGTTGTACTGAACAGCTTTATTAGTAGCATAATGTCCATTTATTTAGAACCTAAAAAGATAAAATTTCATAGTAAACTAGCTCATGAAGCTGATAGAGAGGATGCCAAGAGTGTGCAAAGCTGTCATCAAAGCAAATGAGAGCTATTTGGAGGAATCTAAAATAGAAACATATTCCGGTTTATTTGAAACTTTTCTGTTAACTACTTAAAGGGAATGTGTCACTAGGTTTATGCCGCCTCAAATGAGGACATCATAAAATTGTGACAGAAATGCTGAACACAGTGGTGTATTACTTACATAATTGTGTATAGCCATTCTCCTAATATGCAGAAGAATATGATTGTTGCCACACCCCTCCCCCCACCCTCCAACTGCTGATTGAAGTTGACTGCCTATATACATTATGGATAGATAACTGCAGCAGCTGGTGGGCAGAGGTTTCTGCTTCTTATGAATATCCAGGACTACTGGGCTCATGCACATAATGGAGAGGACTACTTATTGTCCATGTTATTCAGGAGGATACCTCTAATGCCATGTAAGTAATACATTATTCTGTTCAGCTTCTCTGTCACTAGATTATGCTATCCTCAGATAGGGCAGCAAAAACCTGCGTACAGAGTCTCTTTAAAGGGGTTTTTAGGTGTAAATTTCTAATCTCTGATGCTGCGGGAAAAAGAGACATACTGTTTATGCTAAGAAGCCCTTTTCTGTTAAAATGGCACATCAGCGGAAGTTGTCAAGAACATGACAGAGGGTGGCCTAGTAACTAAAATTTGCAGCGGAGCGGGGCAGATAAATATATTGAACTTCAATGTCACCGGAAGCCCTGGCAGCATCAGAGATTAATAGTTTACTCCATACTTTTCATGTCTTCAATATGAATTTACAATATAATAGAAATAAATACAAACCATCGAATAAAAAGGTGTGTCTAGTAGTGTCCATGTATATATTATACATACACACCTTCTCTGCACACATATATTTATACATCTCAGCCAGGAGATATTCCAGCCACAAGTCCTCTGCCAACTAACGCCATTTACTGTGGGTTATTTGAGTAATCAAATAAATAATGCCATACAGCCATTGTCCATAAAATGTCAAAGTATTAGGAAGGTTCACAAAATGTAATTACGTCTAAATAGACCACTATACACAAAGCTTTTTCAATCACCTTCTGAATCCACTGGTATGAGTCGTTGTTTTGTCTGATGTCCAATTGGTCTATGATTCACAGATTTTATGCTGATATGCTAGACTCTATCCTGTGTTTCTCTGCGACAATAAACCTGCCTGAATTTTTTTCTTATCTGGTTGAAGATCCTACTTAACCCCTTCCCTCCGCAGCGGCGAGGAGGTTGAGAAAGGGGCCACGCAGCGATTGTGTTTTCAGCCACAGCGTTGCCTGCTGCTTTCTGCAGCCCGGGACCGCGGCTATTAGCAGGTGCGGCCAATTACCGCACCTGCTAATTAGGACAGTTAAATACAGCTGTCATACATGACAGATGCATTTAAAAGTCCTTTGCAGCCCCTCTTCCTGCTGTCTAGTGGCGGATCCCCCCCCCCCCCCCCCGCAATGCAATCTATTACACTGGCCGGGCTGAGGCTCAGCAACCCATGTAACTGGTCTGCAGACCCGAATAATAGAGCACTAGTCCGATGGATCAGTGCTCTATTATTTACACAGCATTGACCTCAATGGGAGATCAGTGCTGTGTATATAGAAGTCCCCCAAGGGGCGTCTAATTACTGTATGTGGGGAAAAAAAAGTGTTTTTATTAATAAAAAATCTCCTCTCCTACTAGAAGCCTGAAATAAACATGTTTGGTATCGCCCAAACTATTAAATTATCCCATTTTTGATCTCGCCCGGTAAATGCAAAATTCCGCCTTTTTGGTGGCATCAAATCCAATTGTGATGAAAAATTATCCAAAAGTTGGATATAAGCAAGTAAGGTACTGATATAAAGTACTGATCATGGCGCAAAAAATGACACTTCACACAGCCCCATGGGCCAAAGGATAAAAGCGTTATAAGGATGGGAATAGAGCAATTTTAAGGAACATTTAGTTTTTTTTAAAGGTATTAATTTTTTAAAAGGAGTCAAATAAAATAAAAGTTATGCAAGTTGCATATCATTGTAATCGTTTCGACTTGAGGAACATAGTCAACATGTCAGTTTTACCATAGGGAGCATGACAAACACAAAACCACCCTAAATAAAAAAATAACGCAATTTATTTTTAATTTTACAGAACATATAATTTTTTCTGGTTTCGCAGCATATTTTATGCAAAAATCAAGTCTGTCATTGCAAAGAACAATTAGTGGCACAAAAAATAAGGGCTCGTGTGGGTCTTTAGGTAAAAAAAATGCAAGCGCTGTGGCCTTTCAAACACAAGGAAGAAAAAGCGAAAATGCAAAAACAGAAAATGGCCCGGGAGGGATGGGGCTAAATTATGTTTGCTTCTTTTGTTTATTAGCAAGGATTACATCCAGAAGGGGGGAGGAGGAGAGGTCAATCAAATGTCTTTGTTCAAGTGGAGATTGCCTACTGCTCTGTCTGTGGAAAAGATGGAGTGCAGAGTGTTTTTATAAAAATATGTTAATCTTAGTCTTCTGTAGGCAGTTTATGTCTAAAAGAAACAGATATAGTTGAATGTCTGAACCTAAATGTGTTGGAGCTGTGGTCTAGGGGTAACTCACCTGTCTAGATACCTGCCAGAAGTTTATTCTTTGGTTGAAATCCCCTGATGGAAATTAAATATAGGTCTTTTCTTTCTTTCTTTCTTTCTTTTTTTTTTCATTAATGTATCATTTTTAAGGCTATGTTCCCACACAGTATTTTTTGCTCAGTATTTTGGTCAATATAACCAAAACCAGGAGTGGATTGAAAACACAGAAAGGCTATAGAAACACTGTTGAAATTTAGTAAATGGCTGTCATTTAATGGCAAACAACGGCCATTTTTTCAAAACAACGCCTGTTGTTTAAAATAGCTGCAGTTATTTGCTATTATATGGCGGCCATTCACTCAATTTCAACAGGGATTTGAACCAAAGGATGAACTGGTGGCAGGTCTCTAGACAGGCAAGTTACCGTTAGGCCACAGTTCAAACACATTTGGAGTCAGAGATTCAACTATATGGCCAGTTTCATGCGTAACATATCCGCAGTGAATTTCACGCTGTGAATCCGCAGCAAAATCTGTGGTAAGGTGTATATTAAAGAAAAACCATAATGTAATAGGCTATGTTTAACCACCATCAAAATTACAAACAATTTTATCGGACAGCTGCAAATAATGGCCATTATTTTATAACAATGGCTTTTATTCATATAATAATGGCCGTTATTTGCCTTTAAATGAACGCTTGTCCAATAAAAGCTACCGTCATTTTGACAGTGTGATCATAGCCTTAGGATGACTGGTTCATTAAAACTTTTCCTAGCGTGGATGGGTCTTCTATGTAGGCTTGGAATATGGAGGAGACCGCAACTGTACAAGATTAGAGAAACAAATGTCTCTCAGCCTTGTATATGGGCTATGTCTAATATTGCAAATAACCCTCTTTCATGCGACATGAGTACCACAATTTTTTGTGGAGGAAAAAAAAAAAGAATGTCATGGTCCAAAGGAATGAAATGGAAACCTAACATTTGAATGAACTCATACAGTACTAATAATCTTTGAACCTCTCTTTGTAAGGCTACTGCAACAAGGCCACATAGAGGGACACAGAGTTCCAGAAGCTCTGTACTCACTATGTGCTGCTGTATGGTGCCATATTACCAATCTATTCTTCTCTAGAGGGAAGGAATAGCTCTGTAATGTAACATACATTACAACATGCCACTTTTGGTTCCATCAAAAGAATAATAATAAAAAAAAAAAAAAAATCACAGAAAAATCCTATCAATGAGACAGGACCAAATAAAACTAATAGTACCATAAAGGTACATTACGACTGTAAGTGAAAGTTTATACTTTAGAATTATCATTGGTCATCTTTACTCTCGTCTTAGCCCCTCTTTTAGATATCTGCATTTAATATAGAAATTATTATTTGGGAAAGACACCAACATGAGTGGACTCTTTAAAAACAGATGGTAATACAATATTTAATGCGCTAACCCATCTGTTGTTAATCCTTTAAAATGCCTTTTCAATACTTGTTCCTTAAGGTATCTTTCCCATATTCCAAGATTAAGCTTTACTAACCCTCTGCTTGTAGACCAGATGGAGAAACATAAATGTGATGAAATAAAATAAAATCCCTAATTGCATTAACTTTTATTTTGTATATGTGGATCCGGCTTTATTTTTCTAATGTTCAGCTAAATCCCACACACTCGGAGTACCAAGTGTACAAATAGGACATTTCAGTCGATTAACTTGTATCTAGTTTGTGAATTTGATTTGTCACTATGCTGATTGTATCATGTTTCATTATACTCTTCATAACTCTAATACAAGGAAAGGCAACTCCAGCTGCTGGTAAATTGCATTGTTCCCATGACATTGGTAGGCATCATGGGGGATGCAGTTCAGCAACAGCTGGAGTGCTGAAGGTTGCCCACACTTCCACTAATTAGAACCTAATCAAGTTAAATATATTGTACTCCTATTGCGTGTTCGGAATTTTATTGCTTATTTAATTGTCTGAGTTGTTTGAATTTTTACTGATCAAAGCAAAACTATTAAGCATGTTTCTTTCTTAAATGCTGCTAATTGTATGCTAATTGCTACTAATGATCAACTATGAAGTTATAATTAGAGGCTATTTACTGTAACTCAGAAAAGGCAAGATACCATTAGAGTAATGCCATGTCTATGCTTTGCCAACTGAGAAAGTGAAATGCTGGCACTGGACAAGGATTGTTAAAGGTATTGGCATGCTTGCTGGTGTATCCATTTCACTGCCTCCTTGCACAATGCGGATCTTACTTAATCTACTTAATGAGTGGGGAAATTTTGCATTTGCATTACAGTTCTGCTTAATCAATCTGTACATTTAGTGAAAGGTGTGAGACCTTGCACAACCACTAGAAAATTGTTTTGTCCATCAGTATAATGAAAATTTTGTTCCTGCTTCGCGAAAATAATTATGTGCAGACAGATTTTCCAGTATCAGCGTTGGTTGCTTTTGCTCACTGAACTCCAACAGCATTTGTGTTCATTGGAGTGAAACATATTCATCTTTCTGGAATGTATTTGGCCTATAGATAAGTGTTGCAGAAGGCCAAAGAAAAAAATTGCTGCAACAACACCTTAAGGTTACAGTGAGGCTTTTGTTGTACGGAAGGACAAGGTGTCTACAGTAATTCTGACATAGGAAATAATTGCAAGTATTCCACAGCTGGTTTGTTTTATTTCTAAATGTCCATGACAGGTAGGTTTATGGGGGAATGTTGTACTTGTGCCCCCAAGGGTCAATCAACACTTTGTTTTTAATGCAACTACCCAGTAATTAAATATAAATATTCAGATATCTAAGACACTCCTGATTTACACAGAGAAGCAGTATTCTTGCAAGAATATAAAATATTTTCTGTATGTTTTGGGAATTTGATAGTCAAGGTTTATGCTGTAGTTAAACTCAGTAGGAGGGTGGCCTTCCTTTCATGCTAAAGATGACTATATTATGCAAAGGGTCAAACTAGCCAGGCAGAGTATCAAAGGGTCTGTATCAAATAGACTGCCACCAGGAATGATTTCCTAAAGGTTCCTAAACTCTCAAATAACCTAATAGATCCTAATGACCTTACAACCTTATATCAGTCAACTGCTCATATCCCATTAATTTCACATATTATGTAACTGCTTTCCTCTATAAAATCCTTTCAAACTCCATATCCAGCTGTATGTTAATAAAACTTAATCAGTGTATGATAAACAGTTATGCATCTTTAGGGTACGTTCACACTGTACTAATAGTCTATGGCACTCCATTCTTGCAGTGAATTTTCATTCTGCTGGAAGCATATAGTACCATAGCCTTGTAAAACATAACTGTTGAGCTGCTTTGATGTTAAAAATAATAAATAGACCATGCTTACCTGTCTGTGCTGTCATGGTTCTGTCCTTATAGCTTCTTCTGTTTCCCTGCTCAGTGGTGGCCCCCATAGCTAATCACTGGCTGCAGTGGGACAGCGCAGTAATTGTCTGGAGCAAACCTGGGGAATACAGGTTTTTTTAACATCACAGCAGCTAAATAGTAATGTTTTACAATGCTAAGGCACTATAGTCTCCTTAACACTAGAACTACTGATGGAGTCATTTTGACTCCTTTCGTTTTTTATTTCTCTTCTGTGACTACATTTTTCAGAATTCCGGCTTGAAACTCGGTGACTTTTCCTCAAATATGATGTGAAAAAAGATTTTATGAGAATAAATAATTTTGGTGAAAAATTTGCGCGTTTTTTTCAAAATTTACCAAGAACTACTGAAGGGAGCCATTTTGACTCCCTACTATATTTTGAGGTCCTTTTGTCACTAAATGTTGCTATAAAGTTTTGTGCATAATTTTTTCACTCTGTCTTATTTACCCTGATGTTCATATAGATGTAGTTCAATTTACATGTCAACTTTTTACATTTTCCTTGTGTTTTACCTGCTTGTATTACTGTGTAATGCTGAACAAAATAGCTTGTTTACTCTAGGTTTTTATCTTATGCTAATGAAGGATGGTGTTGCAGTTATGTTGCCTCGTGACCATCCTCCTGGTCGTGGACAGAAAAAATCAGCAAAACGTCCCAGAAATGAAAGAACAACAGGTAACGATGGCGGCGAAGGTAATGCAACAACAAACACCAGAGAAGGCGAATCTGAAGGAATACTAGTTTCAGCGGACGATATTCAATGGAAACCTGTTGAAATTGGAGAACACTTGCCTGGTAGGCGTGACAGCCAAAATATTCTTCGAGAAGCACCTGGCCCTACAGGATACGCCAGAAGAAATATCATTATCGATAGTCCTTTGAGCGCATGGCGTTTATTTTTTGATTCATATATATTGACACATATAAAGAAATGTACGCTTGCAGAAGCATGCAGGAACAATAATTTACAGTTTACTCTATCTGATGAGGAGCTAGATGCATTCATTGCGATATTCTATGCTCGTGGAATATCTGGCACGAACCGTCACTCGATTAGCAGTATTTGGTGTAATGACTGGGAAATACCGTTTTGCAAAGCGACAATGTCTAGGGACCGCTTTGTTGAAATTATGAGGTTTCTCAGATTTGATGAGAAATCGACTCTATCGGAGAGACTGCAAACGGACAAGTTTGCTCTATTTTCTACTGTGTGGGACAGGTTTATTGAAAATTGTATTGCGTGTTACAAACCTGGCCCATACATAACGGTGGATGAGCAACTTTTCCCAAGCAAAACTAGGTGTCCATTCACGCAGTACATGCCTTCCAAACCAGATAAATATGGCCACAAATATTGGCTAGCTGTTGATAAGGATAGCAAATATCTGGCAAATGGCTTCCCTTATCTAGGCAAAGATGACACACGCCGTGCTGAGGACCGTTTAGCTGACCATGTGGTAATGAAGTTATTGGACCCGTTTTTGAAAAAAGGTCGCAATGTTACAACCGATAATTATTTTACTTCAGTAAAATTAGCTAAACAGCTAAAAAGCAAAGGAACAACCATCGTGGGAACACTGAAGAAGGCGAGAAGTGCCTAAAGAAATAAAATCCATGAAAGAGGAATTGTACAACACTAAAGTGTTTAGAAATGAAGACAATTTTACACTTACAGTATATCAAGGAAAGGTCAACAAAAATGTTGTCATTTTGAGTTCTGTCCATCCAGATGTTGTTGTTGCGTCTGATTCCGCTAAAAAAACTCCAGAAACGGTAAAGTTTTACAATGAAACAAAATATGGAGTAGATGTAGTGGATCAGATGGCACGAAAATATACCACACGAACATGCACAAGGAGATGGCCTGTTCATGCATTTGAAAATGCCTTAGACTTTGCAGGTATAAATGCATGGATAATATTCAAGGAGATTACCCACCAAAAAATGTCACACAAGGCATTTTTGCAAACGCTTGTGAGAGAGTTGAGTGGTCCTTATGTCACAGATAGGGAAAAGGGTTCCACGTCCCAAGTTTTTACATGCTCAGAAGTGATGGTTCAAACAAAATTTTGCCAGATCAAAGAAAAGTGCAAGAAAAATAGATCTGTCGGCAATTGTAAGGCTTGTGGTAAGTCTTTGTGTGGGCAATGTACTGCCATAAATCAAAGGCAATGCCTAAAATGCGAAACACAAAATGTTTAGAAGGTGAATTCTGCGCCATATTTTCATTTTTATGCTCCTCCACCTACATTTTCTCTGCTTTTTGTTCTTCAGTTGTTGTTTATATGTGTGCACTTGAATAAAAAAAAATGTTTGAAAAACGTCTATTATAATTATTGTTATTTTCTGTAGAAAAATAAGAAAAGCAGAAAAAAAACAATCAAAAGCATTACTGTTGGATCTCACAATAATAATACATTACAAAAAATATAATTATTAATAAATAACCACAAATGAAACTCTAAAAATAAACGAAAACAAGCAAGGAGTCAAAATGACTCCTTTCAGTAGTTCTAGGCGGGGTGACGAGTCCAGTAGTCCTAGTGTTAAATCTCTTTCAAATGTTAATATACGTTAATACAACAATTTATTTATGGTGAATAAATACTAGACAAAACTGTCAAGAAAATATTCACAGAAAAATACAATAATTTATTGATGCACATATAGCAAAACCAAATATTAAAATCACAAATTGTTAAAAACAGAAAGTGACAAAGAACAACATAAGGTGGGAGGCCACATGTGTAGTATCTACTGCATACGTATATGGCACATGGCTGAATAGTGTAATACTGATACAGGAAAATAACTCCAATAATAGAGGCAATTGGGATTAATTGATTGATTACAAAGTGCTTAAAGTAAAGCATAAATGCCACAGTCACGGACCCTGTTGTAAAATGTACCCACAGCCCTTAAATATAAGCCCAGCAATACGCCAAAAAGTAAATGAAGTGACAGTAAAGAGCCAACAAACAGTCCACATACCAGCAGTCTACATACCACCTACTCACCCCACACAAGTTTAGCTTTATCACATAGAAATTCTCAAGGCAGAATGAAAATCTGTTGTGAGAATGGAGTGCCATAGACTAATAATAATCAGTATTACAGTGGATTTAACTGCGAAACTCCCAGTGTGAAATCCGATGTCATAGACCTGATGATAAGGAGAATACTTTCTCAAAATGCATTGTTCTTGCTTGGAGGAAAGAAAACTTTGACTGAACATTGGTCGTTTGCATAGTGCCTCTGTAACTGTGGTTTTTCCAGTATTGTAGTTATAGAAACTACTCTCATGACAGAGGAACCCACGGGAAATGCCTTTTTTATTACTACAGTGATTCCATATGCATCAGTGAGGGAAAATACTTTAATGAAATGTGTAAAATTGGAGGCATACTTATATGGAACTATGCCATTTTTTGACAATGACGGCCGTTAATAATGATCATGATTATTATTAATGGCCTTTATTATAAAACAAAAACGACAACCATTTTTCACCTATAAGGGTATGTCCAAACTACGGATTCCCCAGCTCATCTTCACTGGTCCTATAGGCTTCATTCTATGGTTTGGCAGATTCCACAATCCACCTGAAGAATGAACCCACTCATTCTTCTTGCAGATGGCGGAATCTGCTAAACCATAGAATGAAGCCTATGGGACCAGCAGAGATGCACGCGGCCGTGAGTGGGCTGAGCTGCGGAATCTGCAGCAGGTGATCCGCCAGGATTCCATAGCATGGACAAACTGTTGCTATATATGTATTTAAAGGTTATTCTGCACATTTTTCTATTAAAAAGTGTGCTTATTTTTGCACCTAAAGCTACAATTTGCTTTATAAGCTTTATTTTCTCTGTACACATGTATACACAGCCTATATGATTCCCACCACTAGATTTCCTTATAGCTGCTCTCTTTTCCCTCTATAGCCAGTGAGTGCTGGTGTATAGTTCAACCTTTTTGGAGTATAGTAAAATGGTAGGAAGACTTTAGAAAACTGCTTCATTTTTCATTCAGAAAATCATTAACCCCCTTAAGGTCAAAGCCAATTTTCGTTTTTGTGCTTTTGCTTTTTCCATTTTATGTTTAAAAGTCCATAGCGCTTGCATTTTTATTCCTAGAGACTTATATGAGTGCTTATTTTTTGCGAAACCAATTGTACTTTGCAATGACAGGCATTATTTTTCCATAAAATATGCTGCGAAACTGGAAAAAAATCATTTGCGCTGTCAAATTGAAAAAGAAAAACGAATTTGTTTTGATTTTGGGGAGTTTTGCATTTACGCCGTTCGCGCTATGGTAAAACTGACTTGTTACGCATGTTCCTCAAGTTGTTACGATTAAAACGATATATAACATGTATAACTTTTATATTATCTGATGGCTTTTAAAAAATTCAAACCATTGTTAACAAATATATGTTCCTTCAAATCGCTCCCTTCCCAGGCTTATAACGCTTTTATCCTTTGGTCTATGGGGCTGTGTGAGGTGTCATTTTTTGCGCCATGATGTGTTCTTTCTATCGGTACCTTGATTGCGCATATACGACTTTTTGATCACTTTTTATTACATTTTTCTGGATTTGCCCGGCATGGGCAGAGGAACGGATCTGTCCCCCTGCGATCGCATCGCCGGGGGGAGATCCGTCCCACTAGACACCAGGGACGTTAGGTCTGAAGCCCTTCAATGCAGCTGTCAGGTTAGACAGCTGCATTAAAAGTGCTTAATTAGCCGGCGCGGCAATGGGACCCGCGCCGGCTAATAGAGGCACTGCCCGGCTGTAGATTGCAGACAGGAGCGGTGCCGTTCATCCCCGTCAGGTACGTCATGGGTCGCTAAGGGGTTAATAAAAGATTATGGAGCACTTCTGCTGCAAAATCTCCAACACCTGGAGTTTATTAACACATATGGGATATTACATTTCATGGTACTTTTCTCCTATGCTACTTGTAAAAGTGAGAAATTCTGAGCTGAAACTATATATTTTTGAAAAAAAATTTTTTATATGAAACATCGATACTTGTATATTATGGTCTCTAAAAGTTATATGTAAACCCAAACTATTTTGCAGAAATTGTGTAATAAATTGTGCTGCACACTGTCACCTATTACCCCTAGTGCCAATGAAAACACTAGGGCTAAAACAACATAGCACTGGAAAAACAGCTTTCTTTTACACAGCTTATCAGCAGGGGTTTCAGGAGGCTGGCACCCACCAAACTAATGTTGATGGTCTATCCAGAGGATCGGTTATCAATTTTTACAGGTTGAGTAACCCTTTTAAGCCTTAATTACAGACTTAGGCTGCTCGAATGGAGATAGTAGTGCATCTACTCTGCAAGTGCAAAAGAAAATTGGGCTTAGCACTGACCACTTTAAGGGAGTTTTTAGAAAAAGGTCTAATCCTCAGGAGTTGGCTCTGGAGAGACAGGTAAGTGTTAGTTAAAGAGAATGTACCATTAGGTACATCTCCATGGGCTGTATGCGGTTCCATTAGAATCAATGGAGCCGCATCACAGAGGGGAGGGGCCTGCCCCCAGTGCTTCATGCCCGTCCAGCGCTCGAGAATAGACCAGCGTCATGCCCAGGAACCGGAATCCCGCCTTAGTGTTTCAATGGGATGTATAGGGCGCCTCCGTGGCTCTATAATCAAAGAGTTGTGAACGTACCTTAAAGAGACAGATCCAGCATTGGAGTCTCTTGTATTGAGGTCTGCTGGACTCTTAATTGACCTTTGAGTTTTGATATTAAGTAACACATTTATTGCAGTGGTAGTAAGCCACCTGTACAGTGAGAAAAATTAAAGGGGATATGTATCATTTGCGCAATAATTTTTGTGCTTGCGCGCTATCCATGTACTGCAGAAAAATCCTCTGTTCTGGCACTAAATTTATCTTTGGAAGTAGAGAAAGGCGAATTTACAGTATTAACGAAGCAAAGAGCTTTGTTAGCTTGACATTCAGCTTATCAGCCGATTGTCTTTGAACTTTAAGCCGCATCACTCCAGGTGCCTGGAAAAGCTAAATCCAGTCCTAAGAAACTTCTCCCAGGCACAGGGTTCTGACAGCAGACTCTGACAATGCCTGGGTTTGACTGGAGTACTGCTGCGCAATTATTTTTGCACAAAACAGAAAAATTGCACATGATAAATCTGGCTTAAAGAGTAGCTAACATAAAACCACACTCCGTCCAAGCAGAAAAATAAAAAAAATGGCACAGCCGGTGTAAACGTCTCAAAGATAGTGGAAATAAATTATGCATCAAATGTAATCTTACAACATGTGCAAAAATGCAAAATACACCGGATTAATGGTGCAAAAACAATGAAACATGTGCCCCTAAATGTGTATTAAGAGCTGTTTTGTTTTTGCCATGAATGGTAGAATAAAGCTGCCTATTGATATGTATACTTCCATGTCTCAACCCTGAAGATGACCACAGATGTATAAAAGCCCACCCCTACCAATGCAGTCTGCCTTTACAAACATTGTGAAGGATGACAGGTTCTAAAGAGCTCTCTGTTTTCCAGCATGGTAATGCAATAGGATGCTACTGCTGCCACTAGTCACTTCCTGAGATTTCTTCCCTTCTAAATCTCTAATGTTCAATTGTAAGTGGAATTATGGAAAAGTGGAATCAAAGCAGCACATTATTGTGGAAATAATGTAAAGTTACAGAATTGGGCCACCAACACTGACCAAAGGTTTGGGTTTGATTCTTTTCTATTTCAGTTTGACTGTAGCCAGTGCAAAAAGCAAGGTCAATAAAGGCATGTTTGGGGCAGTGTAGTGTAAAAGAACTTGACTTTTACTCAATCGAACACTTTTGAAAAGAAACTGTGACCAAAGCCCTCCCTTCTAACATCATTATCTGACCTCACAAATGCTTTTGTGGAAGAATGGGCAAAAAATCTCATAGACACACTAATCTTGTAAAAAAAAAAAAAAAAAGTCTTCTAAGAAAAATGGAAGCTCTTATAACTGCTAAGAGGAAACTAATCCAAGTGAAAAGAATATCTGTCCTGATGCAACTAGCTCCTGATCAAGAGGCAGCTGCATCGTAACAGGTGTCCTTTCATGCCTATGGATTTATAATTGGATGTTTTAAAAATTCCTGTAGCTGTAATGTGTAATATATAGAAATGAGCCTGCTGGGCTGAGGTTCAGGTTTTTACAAACCCGAACCATTGGCATTAGAATCCTGTAGTCTGTCTACTCCACGGGGAAGGTGGAGACAGCTTCCCAACGGACCAGGAAGACAGCAGGATTCAAATGCTGATGGTTTGGGTCCACACTGCTACCTCAGCTCGGCTTGCTCATCTCTGGTAATATAAAAATATGAATAAATAAAAAAAAAAAATATATATATATATATATATATAATATATAAATATATCATTATATAATAATTATATTCATATATATATATATATATATATATTGTGGAATGGACAGGCTTTCGAGTCAGGCTATATGAATATGTAGCATTCATATGTCTTTAAATGTCTTTACAATATAAAATTCCAATGAACAATAATAAAAAAAAAGTTTACGCAGCAGTCTATTTACAGCAGTGTATGCTGAGAGTTCATTCATGAGAGACTTGAGATTTGAGTCATTAAACCAATTTACAGCTTAATCGAGGTAGCTTTACTACAAATCTGTGGAGTGAGGCGTGATTAAGTAACACATTTAAAGCACAGAAAAATTGCTGTCTGAATACATTAAATATGCTTAACCCCAGGTGCAACAAGATGAGGTTTCACTAGACCAGCACTTTAATAAGATATGTGCTGTAAATGAAGCATTCTCCCCCATTAAAGGCTCCAGAAGAAATCTCGGGGTAGATCAGATGGCACTGTGTATTTATGTCTCTAGATCTATGGATCTTGTATAGGAGTCACATGGCACATTGGGCTGACTGCAGCACACCACAGCAACAGAGTAGCATGCAACCAATCATGTTAGTGACCACTATATTTGTACTGTTATTGCCTATGGTACTAAACAGGTCAAAGAGCAGCTGTAATCACAGTGCTATTCTTCTATGTGGCTAACCCTTCTAGACAGTCCATAAAAATGGCCCATTGTTTGCTGTGAAATAATTTGATGAGGTTTTTTTTGGGAGGGGAGCTGGAATTGCGAATGTTACTGATAGCTTCATATCTGTGTCCTGGGCTGTATACATGTATCACTTGTGCTTTTTACGTGATGCATTTTAGAACATTTTATAGTATTTTATAAAACTGAAAAGGCAGGATGTGTATTTAAACTGTTTTCAAATTAAGAAAACTGCTATGACAAGTATTCCAAATGGAAATTAATTATTTAGAATGAATATGAATTATTCATAAAATGTAAAATATGCTCATTCAGGTTTTTTTAAGCAGTTCGCTATACAATCAAAAACGCAATACGTTAAGTTATATTAAAATTGTCTCTCTGATAGGTCAAATGCACTGCACGTCTTATTCAGGCCTGCAATTCCACAAAGCAGTATTACAGCTTATACTAAAATGAAATGCATTGGAAACCAATTAGATTAAATGTAAATCCTTTGCATTCATTTCTAGCTATGTACCTTTTGCCTTAGGCTGGAGCACAGTTGGCTGCTCTGACAGTTTTAGCTTCACTCTACTTCCTGACAGAGTTTGTCTCATGAGATGTTTCTGAACCAGTCATTGTTCTACTTCATTCTAATGGATTATTTTTCCTGAACTATAGATGAAAAAGCTTTTCTAGGAGTGTAACCTAACATATGAACTATATAATCCATATTTAGCCACAGACAATAAATGAGTATTAAAGGGGTTATCCAGAGCTACAAAAACATGGCCACTTTTCCCCCTACTGTTGTCTCCAGTTCAGGTGCAGTTTGCAATTAAGCTCCATTTACTTCAATGGAACTAAGTTTCAAAACCCCACCCAAACTGGAGACAACAGTAGGGGGAAAGTGGCCATGTTTTCATAGCGCTGGATAACCCCTTTAAAAGGAAAAGTAGGGACAGAAATTTTTTTCATACTTGTTGGGAGGGTGTGGGTGAAAAAAAATAATGTGCACTTACCTCCTCGGCTTCAGCGCTGGTGCCAGACGTCCACCCCAGCCGCTTCCTAGTGTAGAGACAGGACCCGGGACATGACGCAACAGGCCCACTCAACCAGCTCGACAGAAGAGGTGGAACACTGCTACAGCCGCCGACTGGCTAAGTGGGCATGGAACCTCACGTCCCAGGTCCTGTCTCTAGACCAGGAAGTGGCTCGGGACCGGGGACTGAAGCAGCCACCGGCTGGCAGCAGTGCTGGAACCAGGGAGGTAAGTGCACATTTATTTTTTTTTAACCCACAAGTTTGAAAAACAAATGTCCCTGCCTGGACTCCTCTGTTAACTAAATAATTTCTATTTTTGACCAATATAAATTCTTAGGGAACTCATAATAGAATGGCATGGTCTGTGCAAGTCAGAAAAGCTATGGAGAGCACACAAATGGGAGTACAATGTGTATTAAGATTAAATGTATTTAAGGTGTGTTCACACACATTGGAGTTTTATTGCATTAACACAATTAAGGACGACTGGACGGCAATAAATTCCTGCAATTAAACAATGAATTCACATTGAATTTTCATAGCGTTAATGCTTGTGTGAACACAGCCAACTATATACAAACAATGAATTGTGTAAAAATTGTGGCAAAATTATCCTAACGTTACAGCAAAATTGCAAATTCAGAGCAAAATAGCACTAGTTAAACATGTATTAAATGCCTGAGGCTATGTTCATACATAGCTTTTAATTATCACTATTGTGCGGCAAACTGTGCAAGTGGCAGTAAAATGGCACTATTTTTGCCACAATTTTGACTGAATTGCGGCAAAAATAGAATGTTTTAACCACAATCGCTAATAACAACACTGATTAAATACTATGTGTGAACATAGCCTTACTGGGACATCACTGTGTGCATTATCCATATAGATTAGTAATCATTAAACTTTCTGTACTCTGAACTTGCTGCCAAAGGTGGTCATGGTGAAGTGGGACTCTACTCTAGGTTTTACTATCGGGCCCCAAGATATCTTGTTACGGCCCTAGCTTTCACTTTTATTTTATAAAAAAGGTATTTTTTTTCATTCCAATGTAACATTTAAACTATTTTGTCAGGTCCATTATAGAAAAAATAAATGAAAACCCATTTAACTCCCAGTTGTAATGCAACAACACAGAAAAAAACACTAAGGGGGTGATACTTTCAGAAGGCACTGTAAAACATGCACTTGTCAACGCACATTTTAGGCACAACAAGTAGTTAAATTATAAAATGACAAGATCAGGCAAGAAGGTTGTGAGAGTGTTTGACTGATCTACTGACAGATTCATTGGTATAAAGGGAAAAATCAAAGGTAACTGCTCGAAGTACTAATATAGCATTTTTATGCTCAAGAAAACTGGATTTTCACATTGTTACACTTTTTATAGGCAGACTATAAAAAATCCTATAAAGATGTTATTGTATATGAGCCTTTGAGAACACACTGGTCCTTTCTTTAGATGTGACCATAAAAATGTGAAAATAGGGACAATTTTACAGCTAAAGGTTATACCTGGAAAATGCAACTTACTATATTTGTTGGTTTGGTATCAGCTTGGTGGTTTGGGAAATACTGTCGATTTTGGCAACTGAATTATAAATTAAGGTATATTTCCAGAGACCTGGTGCTACACTGTTAATGCACTCCACATTAAAGGTCAACTGACAACACGGATATACATATAGCCATGCTTCCAGTTTCCAATTGCTGATCAAACGAGCAGTGCATACTTACCTTCCGTGCTGCTCTGTGATCCGTCCTGTTCTTAAAAAAAAAAAAACATTTTTTATCCCCGCACTGATCAATCAATCTCTGCGGGCGCTATTCAATCAATAGCATCTGCAGACAACTGACATGTTTTTTGCGGCCCTGATAGAGATCCCGGCCGAAAATGTATACTATGTGTATACGCTCCAGCTGGGATTTTATAGACGGCAGCACTACGTAAGTTTTGTTTTGATCACGGCCGTTGTTGCCGATTTGCTTAATACGGAACTTACGTAGTGTGAACATAGCCTAAATCAGTACAAGTATGGGGGATACCATCAAGTACAATTTTTTACAATATGTACTAATTTTTTTCTCTAGACAATTCCTAATGTGTAGAACGCACCCAGATTTATTTTTCTTTCTTCTGGGGGTCTAATGCCTAATAGGAGATGTTCATCTCTTAGCCTATGAACAATGAGTTTTAAAGCTCATGTCATGCATTTGTCTATTTCAAGTACAACCGGGCCCATACCAGGGTCACATTGTGTCAAACTAGAACCTTGGGTGGGTCGAGGCAGTAAAAAGGAAGCTGCACAACAATGCAATATCAATATCATTTACCACATGTCAGCAATAGAGAAATGTTTGACAACCAATACATATACCAAACAGACACGTAGTGGGACACTGCGCCCACATGAACTTTTTTTAGTCCTTTTATTTCTGCATTTGTTGATTTGTGTTCAACGGTGGAAAATTCTGCATACAACTCAAGGTATAGACCCTTTTGCATCAGGGACCAGCACTCGCAGCTTCGTTGACAAGAGCAGGTGGTAAATGAACACTTATGAATAAATTTAGATCCAAAGTAAAGGGACTGGTATATGCAACTTACTGAGTATAATGACTGATCAAATAAAGTCTCATGCTGAACAGCTCTACTAAATTCATATTTAAACTTGGGTTAATATTAGGCCTGTAAATGTGTTATAAATTAGACTAGTCACATCACATCTCCTCACATTCATCTTATTGATGGGATGCCTAATTAAGCTAACTATAAAAAGTAAAGAAAATTAGCAAAAAGTCATTCTGTGTTCTCACAGTATAGCTGCCAAATATAACGGCCTATAAAGTAAATACAGATTTGCCTCGTCTAAGATTTCCAGATGTTTATGTCAAACTATGATGGACTTGTTTTGCTGTAATGTAGCACCATATCCATTTATTTGGTAAATTGGAATTAATTCCAGCTAATATAAATGCATTGAAAAGAAGGTAAAGGATGCAAAGCACAAAATGAAAATCTGCAAACATTTCAGTTATAGATTTAAAATTATTTGATTATGTTAAACTTTAAGCATACTGAAAACCAGAAATTAGGAATACATGTTGGCCTGAATCTGTCATTTCCCTACTAGAGATGAGCAAACCGGGTTCGGGTTCGAGTCGATCCGAACCTGAATGTTTGGTATTGCTGGGGCTACTGAACTTGGATAAAGCTCTAAGGTTGTCTGGAAAACATGGATACAGCCAACCCAATGCATGCCCCCCACCCTCCCACCTTAATTAGCTGCATGCCCCAGCCAAGAATTTTGTATAGAAAAAGGGAAGGCATTGTGGAGGGTTGGGGATAATTATGGCAAATTACCAGGAAAATTATACGGTAACTAGAGATCAGCAAAGCAGTCGAAAATTCATTTTGCGAGGTTTGCGAATATTGGGTCGGATTCACGCATATTTGCGAATTGCACGCAAATGAATCTCATTGAAACAGCCAAACTAAAGTAGCTACAATAGTCGGACTATTACAGAGTATTTTTGTTGTTGTTGTTGTAACAGTGTCAAAAATTGGAAAATTACAATTTGAGGCTGGGTTCACACTACGTATATTTCAGTCAGTATTGTGGTCCTCATATTGCAACCAAAACCAGGAGTGGATTAAAAACACAGAAAGGCTCTGTCCAAACAATGTTGAAATTGTGTGGATGGCCGCCATATAACAGTAAATAACTGCCATTATTTCAATATAACAGCCGTTGTTTTAAAATAACAGCAAATATTTGCCATTATATGGCGGCCATCCACTCAATTTCAACATTGTGTGAACAGAGCCTTTCTGTGTTTTCAATCCACTCCTGGTTTTGGTTGCAATATGAGGACCACAATACTGACTGAAATATACGTAGTGTGAACCCAGCCTAAAAGAAAATGTCAACCAGCCAGTCAATCATTCAATTTCTGCCATGAACAGCAGTGGATTTTCGTGGACTAGAGGCATCACATCAATTTTTTCCTAGGACAGCAGTGGACAATAGTGGACCAGCGGCATCAAATCAATAATTTTTTCCTATACTTATCTTTTCTTCTTGGCTAGCATTTGACATTGGTGGACCAGCGGTCTAAAATGATACTTTCTCCCTTCCAAGGGGCCTAGAACAGACACCGGGAGGTGGCAGTGGCAGCATTAGGACTCTTCGGCCCTGAGGGGCCTAGGACAGTTGAGGGTGAAAACTGTAGCAGGACTTTCCTTTTTCCTTTTTAAAAAAAGAAAGAAAGAAAGCCCCCAATGAATAGACACAGATATTTTTTTTCTTTTTTTGTTTAAATGTCAAGTAAAATATCTGTAATGGGCCATCCGACTGCCAAAAAATGGAAATGAACACCTAGTCAATTGGGATACACTTAAAGGGACTCTGTCACCTCCAAAACACCTGCTAACTTAAAGAGAACCTATCACCTAAAAATCACTGTCCCTATTATTAAAGGTCCTCTCTCCCTAAGTCTATTCCTGAAGATACAGACTGCCTTTGCAGTCTGTATCTTATTCTTTACCTAATCCTCTTCTTCGGTGTAGTAATGCCGGGGCGCCGCCATCTTGATGACGTCACGCTGGAACGCACGTGCGTTCCAGCGGTGCGTTCCAGCGTGTCGTCATCAAGATGGCGGCGGCCGGCATTACTGCAGCGGAACAAAGGAGGAGGTAAAGTATAAGATACAAACTGCAAATGCAGTCTGTATCTTTATGAAGTCTATTTATGAAGATACAGACTGCATTTGCAGGCTGTATCTTATACTTTACCTAATCCACTTGTTCCGGTGGAGCAAGGCCGGTGCCTCCATCTTGTTGACGTCACTTTGCGTTCCACCGCTGGAACGCAAGTGACGTATTCAAGATGGCGGCGGCCAGCCTTGCTGTACCGAACAAGAGGATGAGGTAAAGTATAAGATACAGACTACAAAGGCAGTCTGTATCTTCATTTTGTCTATTTATGAAGATGCAGACTGCCTTTGCAGTCTGTATCTTATTCTTTACCCAATACTCTTGTCCGCTGCCGGGCGCCGCCATATTAATTTACTCACTTGCGTTCCAGCGGTGGAACGCAAAGTGACGTCATCAATATGGGGGCGCCCCCCGGCATTGCTGCCGCTCTGCATGACGGGAGCTTCCTGTCTCGCGCCGGCTCTTTTGAAAAGAGCCGCCACGAGACAGGAAAGTAAAGTGTGTATATCTCAAAAACACAGTTATAAAAATAATTAAGTGTATTTGCAAATATTAATAAAATTTAAAGCTAATTAGCAAAAAAAAATGTTGAATTTCAGCCATGATTGGTTCTCTTTAAGTTATTAGTAAATCATACATCATTAGAGTATACAACGCTGATTCTATATCTGCAATTTTTATCTTTCTATGTTCCTGCATTCCTTTGCTATAAGCCCAAAAATGAAAGAGTCGCCTAAGAGTGTGTTTACACCGAGAGACTTATCTGACAAGTTTGGAACTTGGAAGTTCCGCACTAAATCCGCATTAAATCTGTACTGCATCCGCTGAGGATTTTAGGCAGCAGAAACCAAAGAGCAACCATTCATGGACGAATGCACTACAAATAAGGCAAGATAACCTGCCTTTCAGCAACAGATAGCTGCTGGTAGTAGCTTTAAAAGTTTCTTAAATCACATTTTGAAAAAAATCATCCTCTGTGATATATACCCCATCAAGAACCCTTCCTATAGCTTTAGACCACAAGAGCCATTAAAATGTTACACAACAAGTACCCTATTAGGAACCATTGTGTGGGCTCTAAGTACTCTTGTGATATCTTAAAAACCCCAAGAACAGTTATTGTCCAGTTACCATGCGTATCCAGAAAAATGGGACATGAATGGTAAGATTCCTTGGCAAACAGTGCCAGGATTGAAACGCCACAACTATGGTTAACGAGAAGGAAAATGTCCTCTTTGTGACCATAGTCATGGGGATGTGTGTCTGAATAATCCTGTTCTTGGGGCATGGGTTGCACATTGTATTTTGGCCAGGCATTAAGCTGGTGTGGATAATATATGCTATATTGGAAATATTTTCGTATGGACACTACATTTAAAGATGGGGTTGTTTAAATATATCCGAATCGACTATGGGTATTTACCACAGGATTATCCTATTAATTGTTGGCATAAGGTGTACAATTACTTGGTATGTAAAAAAAAAAAAAAAAAAAAGAAAGATTACGCTAGGTGAATATTTTATTGGGACTTTACTTGGATAGAGACTGGTACGGACCCCAGGGGTCTCAGTTCTCAGGCAGTGGGGTGGTGACGTTTGGACCCAAACCCAAGAACCTGGTAGCCTGTTGTGGACTGCGACCACCACGACCAGGGCCTTCCAGATGTCTACTGGCTGAGGCTGTACACCTACCCCTTTTTTCTCCTGACCTACAATCTTTAGATTGGACCTGACGCTGGGTTGGTGACATAGACACAGCTTCATCCTCTGATGATAACACCTGTGGCTGACATTACAGTGTGACTTACAGGTGATTGGACTGCAGCTACAGATTATGGATAATCCCTTGCTCCTGCCAAGTGGCTGGAATGTAAGATAACATATGCATTCGCCATGTTTAGTGATTTTCTGAACAAACAAAAACAATGGAATATTGGAATATAATGGAATAAGTGTATTAACAGTGCGATTCACTTGAATCTTGATTTGCCAGATTCACTTCGCTCATCTCTAGTTATAGCCACCCTAAGGCTAGTATCACACACAACAGTTTTTTCGGAAACTGCCAGTGTAGTTTATAAATCAAAACCAGAAGTGGATCCACCTTCGTTCTTTTTTGTCTTTGTTTTTAAAGCTGCAGTGTCAGCTTTTTATAAGACTGCTGTGTGACTACAGCCTAAAGGTTCCCTTCCATAGTATAGGTTACATCATTTCATGGATTGGTAAATTAAAATGACTTTATTATTATTAAAATGAATTATTTAATTGTTTATCGGAATGCTGTGGCTGCTATATAATCTTTTGCAGTTACTTATGGCATCTGACAGCCAGCACCTTTTTGCTGTTGCATTTTGCTTTATATGTTGAATCTACTTACCAGTGGTTCTGCCACTCTCTCCTGGATTTCTATGGTTTTGTTTTCTGGCATTTTAGAACTAAAAAAAAAGCTACAGCTTTTGTGGCACAAAGTGAGGGGTAGATAAGTAAAGAACTGGAAATATAATAGAAGAATGTCTTCTCCTTCCTCCTGGACCAATTTTTGGGTTTGGCTCAAAGCTGCATGAAAAACTGACAATAGCCCAAATGTCAGAATTTTAACAAAAATTGCCTTGGCCTGCAAGTTAATTATGAGTGCTGCCTCTGGTAGTATTTTTTTTATACTAGTATATAAACAGGATATACTGTACACAGTATAACACATGATCTATTACCATTCACTATATCTTATGTTTAGAGCTCAACCTCCCGTATAGGTTACAGAGCATGCCTGAAACACTTATAGAGTCTGCTCTACTGTGCATATGTCATGAGGCTTGTAGTAAAACATATGCATAAATGATGTTAAAAACTGCTCGTGCCAGATGGCTGCCCCCATGATAATGTACTGAAAACGAAATAAATTACAAATCAGAAAACAGCAACAAAATATTTACAAAAAGAACATGTTTCAGTATCTAAATCTATCTTGCAAAAATATCTAGTTGATAGATTGACTTTACTTGAAAGCAGATATGTTATTGAGCCAGTGAGTGATATAAAAGTCTTTCAGATACAAAACAAGGCCAATGCGTAAACTTAAAAAATCAAGCCATACAATAGTATAATACAAAGACATGCATAACAGGAAGTGATATTGATCAAAAAGCCTGAATGACAAGCAAGAACATATTTAGGTTTAATCTCAGACTAAACTGAAAAAAAAAAAAAAAAAAACTAAAACAGGACAAGGAGAAAAGACAGGACAAGAGAAAGAGGAAAGAAAAGGGTCAAGGGAAGGAGAAGAGGCTGTCTTAACCCCTCTAACCCCTTAAGCTTAAGAAGCTGATTAGGAATACCTGTGCGCATTCCACTGAGTCCAGTATCCTTCCCATAGGGACCACATACTTCAAATAATGCCATTTTATTGTTCAACAGCGCAGTTAGATGCTCCATCTAAAGCCCAAGTGCAAAGTTCCTTGTAGGTAGGGGGAGAGGTTCTTTTCAAGCATTTCACAATAAGACAGTGAGCCACCGTAAGGACATGGAGAAGTAGGTTGAGAGTTGTG
Source organism: Dendropsophus ebraccatus (assembly GCF_027789765.1). Lineage (NCBI taxonomy): Eukaryota > Metazoa > Chordata > Amphibia > Anura > Hylidae > Dendropsophus > Dendropsophus ebraccatus. The sequence goes on from NC_091458.1 coordinate 69,345,006, forward strand.
CACCCAAGAGGAAACATTGAAGAGGAACAACACCAGGTGCAGAGGGACCCCAATCCTGTAACATATTTAATAAGGGATTGAACTAATCAAGGATTTATCCAACAGTGTTCTAGTACTAGGGAGGCAAGGAGTGGATCTGGAATATTTATAGGCAAGGCTTTCGTTTTAGTAGTGTTCACTATGTAGCCTGAAAGCTTCCTAAAGGTCACCAATAGAGTGTACAGATTGGGGAGGCTTGTATGAGCCAGTGTTAGAAGGACATCATGTGCAAACAAGGAGAGTTTAAACTCCCTATCCCAGATGTTAATACGGGAAGAGTGGAGACAACACTGTCGGGTACCATTATATATGTGCATGGGATGGGAGGTAACATGTGAAAACTTTATTGTTGCTGAGGGGGACTTGAGGAAACATCCTTGAGGAAAGATCCCCAAATCCAAAATTTTCCCAGTACTCTTAGCATGAAAGGGCCAACCTAAGTGGTCTAACACTTTTTCAGCGTCTTGACTCAGCAACAGTGCAGCGCCACTTTCCTTGTTACCTGCTGCCACAAAGCCTATGACCCTCCTGGTGTTGTCCCACTCCTGCCTCAATGGCGGATTATAATGTAGGCGGTTTGGGCGGCCGCCCGGGGCCCGAGGCTCCGGGGGGGCCCATGCCACGCCACCCACATTATAATGCCGCCCGGGAGGCCCCCTTCCCCTCGCCACTGCACTCTTGTGACCGCAAACATTGTTTCGCTTGCGGTCACAAGAGTCTCCGGCTGATGCGCGGCTGCCGGGGGTGTCCCGTCCTCTCCCCGGCAGCGCGCGCATCACACAGCTCCTAGTGCCGCCTGGGGCCCTGACTTCCGGTACTGGGAGCGCACGTACCGGAAGTCAGGGCCCAGGCGGCACTAGGAGCTGTGTGATGCGCGCGCTGCCGGGGAGAGGACGGGACACCCCCGACAGCCGCGCATCAGCCGGAGACTGCAGAAGGAGAGAGGATCGACGGGGGAACGCAGGGTAGGTGAGTTGTATTTTGTTATTTTTGTGTTATTTACTGACTGGGGGGACCATCTATAAATGGGGTAAAGAGGGGGACCATCTATAAAGGGGGGGAAGAGGGGGACCATCTATAAGGGGGGAAAGAGGGGGACCATCTATAAAGGGAGGGGGGAGAGAGGGGGGACCATCTATAAAGGGGGAAAGAGGGGGACCATCTATAAGGGAGGGGGGAGAGGGGGACCATCTATAAGGGAGGGGGGAGAGGGGGACCATCTATAAGGGAGGGGGGAGAGGGGGACCATCTATAAGGGAGGAAGGAGAGGGGGACCATCTATAAGGGGGGAAAGAGGGGGACCATCTATAAAGGGAGGGGGGAGAGAGGGGGGACCATCTATAAAGGGGGAAAGAGGGGGACCATCTATAAGGGAGGGGGGAGAGGGGGACCATCTATAAGGGAGGGGGGGAGAGGGGGACCATCTATAAGGGAGGGGGGAGAGGGGGACCATCTATAAGGGAGGAAGGAGAGGGGGACCATCTATAAAGGGGGAAAGAGGGGGACCATCTATAAGGGGGGAAAGAGGGGGACCATCTATAAAGGGGGAAAGAGGGAGACCATCTATAAAGGGGGAAAGAGGGGGACCATCTATAAGGGGGGAAAAGAGGGGGACCATCTATAAAGGGGGAAAGAGGGGGACCATCTATAAGGGGGGAAGAGGGGGACCATCTATAAGGGGGGAAAGAGGGGGACCATCTATAAAGGGGGAAAGAGGGGGACCATCTATAAAGGGGGAAAGAGGGGGACCATCTATAAAGGGGGAAAGAGGGGGACCATCTATAAAGGGGGAAAGAGGGGGACCATCTATAAGGGGGGGAAGAGGGGGACCATCTATAAGGGGGGGAAGAGGGGGACAATCTATAGAGGGGAAAGAGGGAGACCATCTATAAAGGGGGACTATCTTCTATAGGATTAGCACCCTCCTCTCCTGACATCCTCTGTGCTGCTGGGACCTCCCCTATAGATCAACACCCTCCTCTCCTGACATCCTCTGTGCTGCTGGGCGCTGTGACCTCCCCTATAAGACCAGCACCCTCCTCTCCTGACATCCTCTGTGCTGCTCGGACCTCTCCTATAGATCAGCACGCTCCTCTCCTGACATCCTCTGTGCTGCTGTGACCTCCCCTATAGATAAGCACCCTCTTCTCCTGACATCCTCTGTGCTGCTCGGACCTCTCCTATAAGATCAGCACTCTCCTCTCCTGACATCCTCTGTGCTGCTGTGACCTTGGGGGGGGGGGGCAATATCAGGGGACCAGGTGAGGTGGCAATATGTTTATTGGGGGCAGTGGAGGTGGGGTGGGCAATGCTTACTGGGGGTAGCAGCAAGGGACCAAACATTATGTTTATTGGGGCCAGCAGGGAGGGGAGACAGGCAGTGTTTATTGGGGACAGTGGGTGTGGGGGGGGGGGGGGGGCGCAGTAGCAGATTATAATGTGGGCGAATTGACTGGGGGGGGGGCCCCAGGTTGGGTGGACAGCCCGGGGCCCAGGGTACATTTAATCCGCCACTGTCCTGCCTACATGGGAAAGAGCCCACTTGGTAGTTGTGTATAAGCCAGGGAAGCCACATTGACAAACAGGTTGCCAGGATTTTAGTTAAAAATTCAGATCTGTGTTCAGTAGGGGAATGGGATGGTAGTTCTCACAGTCCATTGTATTTTCACTTGTTTAAGTAATTAGGGATATATAAGCATGGGTCATTGTTGGGGGGGGGGGGCTGTAGAGAGACCAAGTGGGGTAAGAGGAGTGGAGAGAATGTACGGTAGTTTTTAAGAACTAGTCCAATCTCTGTAATGGGGGAGTTTAAATGTTCTTGAGTCAATGTTACAGGGGCATGGTTGGACCAACTGATTTGATCCATTGATGCATCTAACTTTATGCAGAAGGCTAGAGTATTTCTAAAGAAGTAATCAATTTTAGTGAAGGATCCATGTGGGGAGGAGTAAAAGGGGTATGATCTATCTCTGGAGTGGTTACTGCACCAAAGGTCATACAAAGCATGTTTGTGCAGTGCCTTACGGAAGTCCCTAGACGGATGGAGGAAACCGATATAAAAGTCTTATGCTCTACTTCATATTAACTGCTTTTTACTGGGTGTTGGGGACTTAATCTTACTTTTGCATGTCAGTGTTAATTCTAATTGTTGTGCCTTCTTCAATGTCCTGTGGTATATAACACATCTATTTCATTATATTCTCCTAGGACAGTAACTGCTGCCGTATTTTGCTGTAGATTTTTACTAATACTGTGTTCTGTAATCCATATGATAAACTGAGGAGAAAATGGTAATGGCCATAGGAAAGTTTGTCAGATGATGCTCCTCATAATGTTTTCCAATATATCTGCACAAGACGTGAGGGTAGACCACATAATAAGTCATCACTGACCTAGTTACATGCAGGGTCTCACCGATTTATGCCAGCGTACTGTATATATTTAATTATACATTTTACAAATAGGAATTACAGTAGGTGGCTTATCCAGGTAATTACATTTCCTGAAGTTTTCTCCATGGCTGATGAAGGGAGGGGGGAGAGGGGGGACCATCTATAAGGGGGGAGAGGGTTCCATCTATAGGGGGGTCCATCTATAAGGGAGGGGGGAGAGGGGGCCATGGATGGGGAAGAGGTGGCCATCTCTAAGGGGGTATAAGTAAAGGGGGCATCTATAAGAGGTAAGGGGAGAGGGGGGCCATCTATAAGAGAGGGGGGAAGAGGGGGCCATCTATAAGGGGGGAGAGGGGGGCCATCTATAAGGGAGGGGGGAGAGGGGGCCATCGATAAGAGAGGGGGGCCATCGATAAGGGAGGGGCCATTGATAAGGGAAGGGGGCCATCGATAAGGGAGGGGGAAGGGGGCCATCTATAAGTGGGTATAAGAAAGGGGGGGCATCTATAAGGGGTATAAGTAAAGGGGGGAAGAGGGGGCCATCTATAAGGGGACAACATAGGGGGAGAGGGGGCCTATAAGGAGGCTACATAGAGGGGGGCATATAATATAAGGGGGATCACATAGTGTCAGCCTACTCCCTAAATAGAGATGTGCAGTTTGTAGATGAGGATGGTGCCAGTATGAGGAGCCTAATATGTCTGTCTGGCAGATTCTGTAGATTCGTGGCTCGGAGTAGTTCTCATAATGGCCCAGGGCAGATGAAAATGAAAACGACTCTGATCAGAGATGTCCCCTGTAAGTCACTTGATATAACTGCACTTTGTATAATTTATATAGTGTGTAGAACCTGTGTAGAGCTGGGGCTAACTCTATATTACTGTATGAGGTGATAGTGATCTTTGTACAGTGGATTATTCAGTAGCAGTGGTGATGTTAGTCAGTATGTGGTGGAATTATTTGTTACTTTTTTCTGGTACTGTGTTTTATTGGTCTTAGTATAGTGGATTAGGTCAGTAACAATATAACACTATGGTGGTGATTGTAGTGGTTGTGATGTGGCAGTAATATTTCCTTCCTATGTACTGGTATTATTGGTCTCAGTGTACAGGATTTGGTCAGTAACAGTATGGCAGTAATATATATGGTGATAATATTTTCTCTTCCTATATGCTGGTGTTATTGGTAATATCTGTCTTGGTGTATATATATATATATATATATATATATATATATATATATATATATATATAAAAATAACCAATAGCATCACTTGGTCATGAAAGGAGGGGGGGGCCAAGTTGACCTCTCGCACAAGGGCCCAGGAGACATTAGCTACGCCCCTGGGAAAAGTCTTGTACAAAAAGGCATCAGGGGGGTGAATGGGAGGACGTACACAAGGACATACAGTGGATAGCGACGATCGTTTCATGTGGACTAGCCACACTTCATCTGGCTAATGCCTTTTTGTACAAGACTGTTTCATAAATAAAGAAGAATTTGCTACAAAACGGTGAGTTGCCGCAGTTTCTCCTTTACTTCACCTGAGCATTTTAGTACTCGCTCATCACTAACTGCAATACATTAAAGTTAAAGTTCATTACATGCTTCTATGTATTACTGGGTACTGTGGGGGCATTGTAATTTTCCTGTCTGCCCTGTGTATGAGAATAAGTACACAGCTGTATCTAAATTCCTTTCTATTACAGAATGTTATTGCCTATATACATCCAGTACCATAGCTAGGTAGGTCACATCTGTGAGCTATGCCTAACAATTACACAGCCCATACAATGGCAGGTCACTTCAGCTTTTGATGCTGTCGGTTTTTGTAGTTTGCACATCGTGCATCGTTCAAAGCTTGTAATTCCTCCTCTATGCCAGGGCCTTCTAGCCTCCTATTAATCCCTTGCACCAGGCTAATACACTAAAAAATGACTGTATTTTTGTATTACAATATATTCAGGAGCATATGAAAGAACATTACTAAGTTTTGTTTCTCATTGTTACCTACCTTACATGGTTAGGCCATGCTCCCACTACGCAAGTTCCGTAGTAATTACAGCCGTTGTACCAATGGCCGTGATTCCTACAGAACGTAGTGCTGCCTTCTAAGGAATCCCGGCTGGAGCGTATACATATAGTATACACTTCGGCCGGGATCCCTAGAAGCGCCGCAAGAAACCGACATGTCAGAAAATGGCTCCGACTGCACGCTCCATTGTGTGCAGCAGGGAATTCGAATGCTGGCACACACGGATGCGCCCGCATCCGATTTCAGCGGCGGTAAAGATCATCTGGCCGCTACTGTAGTACCGTCCGTTCTGTGAGTTATGTAAGTAGTTGTTTATTTTGTTTCCATATATTGTGTGTGATTTATGGAAAAGTTGCACTGTCATAGTAAATGAATTAAAGTAAAAAGGTCACAAAAAAGTTGCAAAGAAATTCACCTGGTACTGACCAGATGTAGGCCTGCACCAGTTTTTGCACCTTTTTAAAAAGTCACAAGTGATAAACTGGGTGCAAATCTCGGATTATGTGAATCTATGGGTGAATACTAGAGATGAGCGAACCTCGAGCACGCTCGAGTCCATCCGAACCCGATCATTCGGCATTTGATTAGCAGTGGCTTCTGAAGTTGGATAAAGCCCTAAGGCTATGTAGAAAACATGGATATAGTCATTGGCTGTATCCATGTTTTCCACATAGCCTTAGGGCTTTATCCAACTTCAGCAGCCCCAGCTAATCAAATGCCGAACGATCAGGTTCGGATGGACTCGAGCATGCTCAAGGTTCGCTCATCTCTAGTGAATACTCAAACCAGCCAGATTAAAAAAAAGAAAAAAAAAAGTTGCATCTAAAAAATATTCACTTGACGAATTCTGCTTCATAAATAGAACTTAGAGAAAATATAGGTGAAAAATCTGATTATTGACCTAAAAATAGGCACAAACCCTTGATAAATGTCCCCCATGACCATTCGGAGAAATCATAGCTTCAAAGAGAAAAGCTAAGAACGGGGCCTAAAGTCAAAGAGGGCAGCTCTCATACTGCTTCTCCCCAACACATTGAAAATAACAGGTCTTTCCCTAAAGGGGTAATTAACTCAAAAGATCCCACACCCGCTAATAGCTGGCACAACCCCTCTCTGAATCCACATAGTGGACACACTATCAACTGGTGCCAGAGATTTGTAATTTACTCCTATTAAAAAAATCTCCAGTCTTTTATTATCAACTGCTGTATGTCCTGCAGGAAGTGGTATTCTTTCCAGTCTGGAGAGCAGGGGAGGTTTTCTATTCTATATTTGCTACTGCTCTGGACAGTTCCTGACATGGACAAAGGTGGCAGCAGAGAGCACTTCTTCTTACCCGGCCGGGCCTCAGTGTCGCACTGACCCCTCAGTAATCTATAGATCTGGGCTGCAGCAGCCCAGAGTAAATACATCATTGGTCTAAATTGATCAGTACTGTATAATGTATACTGCACTGATCTCTATGAGAGGTCATTGCAGCTGTCTAAGAAGTCCCCTTCCCTTATAAAATTTTGAATCACCCCATTTCCCAAATATATTAAGTAACGCTGTGTGTGTAATCGACCAATCTATTAACCTATCACATTCCTGATCTCACATGGTAAACGGTGTAAGCACAAAAAATGGCAAAGCGCAAAATTGCTAATTTTTGGTCAAATCCAAAAATTGTAATAAAAAAAACAATCAAAAAGTTGCATATACACAATCAAGGTGCCAATAGAAAGTACAGATCATGGCCCAAAAAATGACACCTCATTAAACCACATAGACCAAAAAATTAGAGCGTTAAAAAGATAGTAATAGAGCAGTTCTAAGGAACATTTAGTTTTTTAAAAGGTTTTAAATTTAATTTTTTTAAAAGCCATCAAATAAAATAAAAGTTATACAAGTTGCATATCATTGTAATCGTACCAACTTAAGGTACATAGATAAGTCAGCTTTACGATAGGGCAAGTGGCTTAAACACCCCGTGGCGTAGTGCTCGTGCCGCACTCTGGCTTGCCTCACCACTTCTTCTGTATGAATATTCTGTGCTGCCCAGCCTCCTGCCCACTTGTGCCACCTACCCAGTCTGCCTATTCGCGTGTAAGGGCCTTTACACAAGCCAATTATTGTGCAATAAGTCATTAGAATTTAAACGAAAACTTATTTGGATGTTGTTGACAGCATCTGTTGAACTGACCTCAAAATCATTGTTAACCGTTAGCATGTCTTTCAGTGTAAAGACTTGTTCGGTCGTTCACAGGGATGGGCATATATTACAATTGTATTTTCAATTGTAAAAAAAACTGTTGTCTTAACTCTTTCTAACAATTTGTTTTCATCTAAATGCCTAGTGTTTAAAAGAAAAAGAAATTCACTAAATGAGCACTTAAGCGATTTATCTGTACGTGTAAAAGGACCTAAACTCACGCAAAGGAAGAGACCTGTTTGTGAATCAAGCCCCCAATGAAGGCAGGGAGAAGCTGGTGGTGAGCCGCCCCTACCGAATATAGGCCTTGTTCCTCATTAAGAGATTCACACTCCCGCTCTTCCGGCGCTTTCCCATCCACATCTCTGGGATCTCATTCGCTGACAGCCCGCTTAGCCAATCACTGCACTGTCCCTCCACAGGCACTGATCAGATGAGCGGACTGTCAGCCAGGACCCAAGGAAGCAGATAGGAGGAACAGGGGCGGGTGCACATGGTGTCTATCATTTTTACTGGCCTAGCATAGAAGTAGTTAAAGAAAGTTGCCACTACATTCTCACAGCAGAATTAAAATCTGCTGCAAGAATGCAGGTCTATAGACTCTTATGGTAACGAGTATCGCAGCAGATTTGCTGCGATATGCGCCGCATGAAATCTGCTACAAACTCGTTATGTGTGAATCTACCCTACAAATATTATTTATTTTAACTGCTTCCGCTATAGGGCCCATAAAGCACAAACAAGTGATACAAAAAAAGAAAAAAGCATTGTAAAGCATTGTGCAACTTTTCCCCAAGTGGCCCTTCTACACTTCTTACAGTGCATGTGTATAAGAGAAAGACAAGAAATAATGTTGTGGCGTGCCTGTGTTTGGGAGACAGTATCAATTTTGAACACATTAAATTTAAATGAGAAACAAATCCATTTTTTATGGGTGCTACTTATAGAGTCTGCAATCTCTGTATCCAAAAGGAGATACACATGGAGCTAATGAACCCTGTGGCTCACAGAAATGCGTAAATCACAACCCAATTCATTAAGAAATCTATTACAACACAATCATTTTTTTTACTGAATTAGACTCATCATGCTAATGTTGCAGGAACAGATGTCCATTGTATACATTTCCCAGAATGCATTTTATTAATGTATATATTTGTGAATTGACATTCACACTTGTGACACATACTCTTCAGTAAGCATTGGCACGACCACCAGGAGCCCAGCAACTAAAGAGGGCCAATCCCTGCAGAGGTAAGGTACTGTTGCAGTAGTGGACAAGTAAAAAGGTGAGAAAATTAAATGAATCTAGATGACTGAGAGACTGAGTAAATGCCTGTCTGAACTCGAGGCCTGGTTTCTGTGAAAATATGCAGGTGACATGATAATGTAATAACCCGTCTGCATCTCATCTAGCACCAAAGGCCTTACATATATCTTGCATCAATAGCATAGTTGCCATCAGTCGCGGCTTTGCCGGGACTGTCCCGATTCTGAGGAGACAGCTTCGGCAAAACCATGACCCGGGTATGTCCTGGGAAGCTCCGCCCCCCGCCACGGGAAGCCCCGACCCCTTCCAGCACGAGTGAGGTCACTCATGCAGAGCAGGGAGAGGAGTCCCTAGGGGACTAGAGGAACCATACTGGTGAGGTAAGTATAGCTTTTTTTTTTCAATACAGATGAAGGGACAAGAGGATGCTGAAGGGGGTACTGGTATGATGATGAAGGGACAGGAGGAGGATTAAGGGGGAAGTAGTATGATGATGGAGGGGTAGGAGAATGTGAGGGGTAGTACTATGATGATGGAAGGGCAGGAGGATGAAGGGGGTAGTAGTATGATGATAGGGGGAAGGAGGATTAGAGTGGTAGTACTATGATGATGGAAGGGCAGGGGGATGAAGGGGGTAGAAGTATGATGATTAAGGGGCGGGATGATGATGAAGGGGTAGTAATATGATGATGGAGGGGCAGGAGGATGAAGGGGGTAGTAGTATGATAAGGAAGGGACAGGGGCAGCTGCATCATATGGATACAAACTACCAGCCTGCTGAGTGGGGTGTGTAATATACTGGGGATCTACTGGGGTGTGTAATGCTCCTTTTGTGTTTTTCTGACTGTAAAATCTAACTGGAAAATTTAAAACCCACACCCATGATAGGCCACACCCCACCAAGACCACACCCATAATAAGCCACACCCGTTTTTAACGCTAAAGTGTCCCTAGAAAAAAATTTTTTAAATGTTGCCAACTATGCAATAGCTCATTTTTCAATGGGCAAGTGAGGCCCTACAGGAAGTGTTGTTTTTGTTCCAGTCTGACAGTGTGATACTTGCTGCCACCTCTGTCCTTGACAATTGGTTTTCTACTGCTATCAACTGCTCTGGACAGAGGTGGCAGCAGAGAGCACTGTGTCAGAATGGAAAGAATACACCACTTCCTACAGGGCATACAGTAGCTAAATACTGGAAGGCTTGAGATTTTTAAATAAATGTAATTTACAAATATTTATAACTTTCTGACACCATTTGATTAGGAAAAATTTTTTCCCACTAGGGTATACCTTTAAGGTCTATGTGTCAGCATGGGGAATTATGCCCATATACTCACCTCTTAATGGATTTTATCACCAACTAGCCCAGGGAAAGACTGTGTTTTTTGTAGTTGTTGAGCAATTTTTTATTTCATTGTGTTATTTAATTCTGCTGAAGATGTTGCCTAACTCCAAGTAATTGTTTATGTTATTTATTACATTGTCAACTTCTATTAGATCCATGAAATTACAGTATCTCATAGAGGGATTCGGTTTTTGTCAAAATTCTGGTATGTTTAAAATCATCAGTCTAAGGAGTAAGATGTGTCTCTAATAATCTTATTAGGCATCATATCTGTGCCCAAGATCTTGAGAAAATTCCAAGGGGGAAAAAAAAAGTAATGCTCCAAATGGGACGCATTTGTGGTGGGAGAGAAGGTCTCACTTTTAAAAAAAAAAATCTTAATGCTGAAAGACTCACGAAACGAAAACCATGAGAATAATCTTGACCAACCATCTCCTGATATGGAAGGTCCTGAGGCCCCTTAGTAAAAGTAAAATACTGTCAGCAATTCATGTGACTGTCCTCGCTCCATGTTGGCACCTCTCCCATTGTAGTGAGCTTGAGGATACCTCAGTGAGTGGTCAGAGGGATTGACATGTGACAACTTTGGCCTTTGCATCAGTAGACAGTGTGGGGTTAATTAGGGAGGTGGGTGCACCCAATCAGGTCCACTGTCACATTTGATGCCTTAGATGCTCCACAGGCGCATGATTGGTTCCTCTGAGCTTCATTAGCATTACCTTGTTCTGTATCATCTAGCTTTCCCAGTATCCTGATGTATAGCTTGTGTTTGACCTTGTCTTTAGCCAACAATTTGGATCAGACACTGACCTCCTGGTATTGACCTAACCTGCCTGACCTGTTTTCTTTGTGTTTCTGGTCCTTCTTGACCTCTTGCAGACTGATCTGTTGTTTCTCCTGTGTGGTCTTTTTACTCAAAAAGGGCCTGGTCTATCTTGCCTCACTTACCCTTCTGTGCAGTTATCCCAGCATAGCAATGCCCAGTTAGAGATCAACATTTAGGGTCCTATTACACGATTTTTAACGATTAATGACTAACGATCACAAACTAGATTGTTTATCGTTGACCTGAAATCGTTCACCATATTACACAACTTGAGCGAATAATTGTGGAATTACAGCAAACGATTAGCGATAATTTTAGGTTGAGATCTAAATTAACCCTTTGAGGACCAGGCCCAAAATGACCCAGTGGACCGCGCAAATTTTGATCTTAGTGTTTTCGTTTTTCCCTCCTCCCCTTCTAAGAGCTCTAGCACTTTCTGTTTTCTATCTACAGGTCATGTAAGTGCTTGTTTTTTTACAAGAATGGTTGTACTGTGTAATGGCGTCTTTCATTTTACCATAACATGTATGATGGAATTCCAAAATTAATATTTATGAAGATATAAATTGGTGAAATCGTAAAAAAAGAATGCAATATGGTAACGTTTGGGGGGTTCCTGTGTCTACGTAATGCACTATATGTTAAAAGCGACATGATGCAATTATTCTATAGGTCAGCCCGAACACAACCATATGCAGGTTTACCCAGATTCTCTAATGTTATATATTTTTTTTAAATGAAATCCTTTTTTTTGGCAATTAATTATAAATAAAATGGGCCTATTGTGATGCTTATAACAGTTTTATTTTTTTACCTATGGGGCTGTATGAGGTGTCATTTTTCCGCCATGATCTCTAGTTTTTATTAATACCATATTTGTGAAGATCGGACGTTTTGATCACTTTTTATAATTTTTTTTTTATATATAATGTAACATAAAATCGGTAATCCGCGCACTTTTTTCCCTCTTTTCGTGTACGCAGTTTACCGTTCGCAATGACGCTTGTTATATTTTAATAGATTGGACAATTATGCACGCTACGGTATATTATATGTTTATTTGTTTATTTATTTTTATAGTGAGGTCACTCATGCAGAGCAGGGAGAGGAGTCCCTAGGGGACTAGAGGAACCATACTGGTGAGGTAAGTATAGCTTTTTTTTTTCAATACAGATGAAGGGACAAGAGGATGCTGAAGGGGGTACTGGTATGATGATGAAGGGACAGGAGGAGGATTAAGGGGGAAGTAGTATGATGATGGAGGGGTAGGAGAATGTGAGGGGTAGTACTATGATGATGGAAGGGCAGGAGGATGAAGGGGGTAGTAGTATGATGATAGGGGGAAGGAGGATTAGAGTGGTAGTACTATGATGATGGAAGGGCAGGGGGATGAAGGGGGTAGAAGTATGATGATTAAGGGGCGGGATGATGATGAAGGGGTAGTAATATGATGATGGAGGGGCAGGAGGATGAAGGGGGTAGTAGTATGATAAGGAAGGGACAGGGGCAGCTGCATCATATGGATACAAACTACCAGCCTGCTGAGTGGGGTGTGTAATATACTGGGGATCTACTGGGGTGTGTAATGCTCCTTTTGTGTTTTTCTGACTGTAAAATCTAACTGGAAAATTTAAAACCCACACCCATGATAGGCCACACCCCACCAAGACCACACCCATAATAAGCCACACCCGTTTTTAACGCTAAAGTGTCCCTAGAAAAAATTTTTTTAAATGTTGCCAACTATGCAATAGCTCATTTTTCAATGGGCAAGTGAGGCCCTACAGGAAGTGTTGTTTTTGTTCCAGTCTGACAGTGTGATACTTGCTGCCACCTCTGTCCTTGACAATTGGTTTTCTACTGCTATCAACTGCTCTGGACAGAGGTGGCAGCAGAGAGCACTGTGTCAGAATGGAAAGAATACACCACTTCCTACAGGGCATACAGTAGCTAAATACTGGAAGGCTTGAGATTTTTAAATAAATGTAATTTACAAATATTTATAACTTTCTGACACCATTTGATTAGGAAAAATTTTTTCCCACTAGGGTATACCTTTAAGGTCTATGTGTCAGCATGGGGAATTATGCCCATATACTCACCTCTTAATGGATTTTATCACCAACTAGCCCAGGGAAAGACTGTGTTTTTTGTAGTTGTTGAGCAATTTTTTATTTCATTGTGTTATTTAATTCTGCTGAAGATGTTGCCTAACTCCAAGTAATTGTTTATGTTATTTATTACATTGTCAACTTCTATTAGATCCATGAAATTACAGTATCTCATAGAGGGATTCGGTTTTTGTCAAAATTCTGGTATGTTTAAAATCATCAGTCTAAGGAGGAAGATGTGTCTCTAATAATCTTATTAGGCATCATATCTGTGCCCAAGAACTTGAGAAAATTCCAAGGGGGAAAAAAAAAGTAATGCTCCAAATGGGACGCATTTGTGGTGGGAGAGAAGGTCTCACTTTTAAAAAAAAAAATCTTAATGCTGAAAGACTCACGAAACGAAAACCATGAGAATAATCTTGACCAACCATCTCCTGATATGGAAGGTCCTGAGGCCCCTTAGTAAAAGTAAAATACTGTCAGCAATTCATGTGACTGTCCTCGCTCCATGTTGGCACCTCTCCCATTGTAGTGAGCTTGAGGATACCTCAGTGAGTGGTCAGAGGGATTGACATGTGACAACTTTGGCCTTTGCATCAGTAGACAGTGTGGGGTTAATTAGGGAGGTGGGTGCACCCAATCAGGTCCACTGTCACATTTGATGCCTTAGATGCTCCACAGGCGCATGATTGGTTCCTCTGAGCTTCATTAGCATTACCTTGTTCTGTATCATCTAGCTTTCCCAGTATCCTGATGTATAGCTTGTGTTTGACCTTGTCTTTAGCCAACAATTTGGATCAGACACTGACCTCCTGGTATTGACCTAACCTGCCTGACCTGTTTTCTTTGTGTTTCTGGTCCTTCTTGACCTCTTGCAGACTGATCTGTTGTTTCTCCTGTGTGGTCTTTTTACTCAAAAAGGGCCTGGTCTATCTTGCCTCACTTACCCTTCTGTGCAGTTATCCCAGCATAGCAATGCCCAGTTAGAGATCAACATTTAGGGTCCTATTACACGATTTTTTAAAGATTAATGACTAACGATCACAAACTAGATTGTTTATCGTTGACCTGAAATCGTTCACCATATTACACAACTTGAGCGAATAATTGTGGAATTACAGCAAACGATTAGCGATAATTTTAGGTTGAGATCTAAATTAACCCTTTGAGGACCAGGCCCAAAATGACCCAGTGGACCGCGCAAATTTTGATCTTAGTGTTTTCGTTTTTCCCTCCTCCCCTTCTAAGAGCTCTAGCACTTTCTGTTTTCTATCTACAGGTCATGTAAGTGCTTGTTTTTTTACAAGAATGGTTGTACTGTGTAATGGCGTCTTTCATTTTACCATAACATGTATGATGGAATTCCAAAATTAATATTTATGAAGATATAAATTGGTGAAATCGTAAAAAAAGAATGCAATATGGTAACGTTTGGGGGTTCCTGTGTCTACGTAATGCACTATATGTTAAAAGCGACATGATGCAATTATTCTATAGGTCAGCCCGAACACAACCATATGCAGGTTTACCCAGATTCTCTAATGTTATATATTTTTTTTAAATGAAATCCTTTTTTTTGGCAATTAATTATAAATAAAATGGGCCTATTGTGATGCTTATAACAGTTTTATTTTTTTACCTATGGGGCTGTATGAGGTGTCATTTTTCCGCCATGATCTCTAGTTTTTATTAATACCATATTTGTGAAGATCGGACGTTTTGATCACTTTTTATAATTTTTTTTTTATATATAATGTAACATAAAATCGGTAATCCGCGCACTTTTTTCCCTCTTTTCGTGTACGCAGTTTACCGTTCGCAATGACGCTTGTTATATTTTAATAGATTGGACAATTATGCACGCTACGGTATATTATATGTTTATTTGTTTATTTATTTTTAGATGTTTTATTTATATAATGGGAAAGGGGGGTGATTTCAACTTTTATTGGGGCAGGGGCTTTGGGGTAGTGTGTTATTTAGTGTAGTGTGTTTTTTAACTTTTTTTTTTTTTACACATTTGAAGTCCCTTTGGGGGACTTTTACATCCAGTACTTTGATTTCTACACTGATCATTGCTATGCAATAGGCATAGCATTGATCAGTGTTATCGGCGATCTGCTCATTGAGCCTGCCTGTGCAGGCTCAGTGCAGCAGATCGCCGATCGGACCGCACGGAGGCAGGTGAGAGACCTCCGGCGGTCCGTTTTACCGATCGGGACCCCCGCAGTCACACTGCGGGGGTCCCGATCGGTAAGTGACAGGGGACTCCCCCTGTCACTTACACTTAAACGCCGCGGCGTTTAAGGAGTTAATGGCATGCGGCAGCGCGATCACTGCAGTGTGTCATTACCGGTGAGGTCCCGGCTGCTGATTGCAGCCGGCCCCCACCTGCTATGAAGCGCGCTCCGCTCCGGAGAAACACCCAGGGCGTAGTTACGTCTGGGGTCATCTAGGGACAGACTTCCATGGCGTAACTATACGCCCTGGGTCGTCTAAGGGTTAATGATCAACGACATACAAACGATTGTTGCTTGTAATTACACAGAAGGAAAATTGTTTAAATTTGAACGATATAATGATTTTTTGCACGATAATCGTACCATGTAATAGGGCCCTTAGGGTAGCTCATCCAAATAGGTAAACTGGTGTGGGTGAGAGCAGGGCTGCACGTATCTCTAACACAGCAGTTAAACTATGAAGTACTTTGGTTCAGATTTATTGAGGGTTAAAATAAACTGGTGTAAATGGCCAATATCAACCAATAACAACTCAGCTTTCATTTTACCAGAGCTGAAAGCTGAGCAGTGATTGGTTGCTGTGGGCAGTTCACACTAGTGTATATTTTACACCCTTTAATAAATCAGGGCCTTTGCTTTTCTAAGAAAAAGCTGCAAAAAGCAGGATGAAAGAACAAAATAAAAATCATCAAAATGTGAATTGCATACAGGAGTGAATGAGCACATACAATTTCTGGGATCCTGTGTGATATTTCAGTAGTAATTCTGGTATAATATGGGTGACAGAGAAGGATGTCACATCACTGGAATGCTCATGCATTGATATGGGAACCCTGGTGGGACTCATTCTTCTCTCCTATTGAAATATTGTAAAATGATCACATAAGAGTTTATTGGAAGGTTGCCGAGCAACAGAATTTTAGGAGAATGTGAAATTATCTCTCTAATAGGGACCTGGATATAGTCAACACTACTCAGCTTGCCGTACCACTTATACTCTGCCATACAAAGTTTTAGGTGTTAACCCTTCCCGTTATGACTGGTGCTTACCTGTTGATAAAATCACAATAAAGTAAATTTCTATCACGGGACACCACAAATTGCTCCCCTTAAAGCAAAACCACAACCATAGAGCCTCCACCATTCTGAATACAATTACAGCTGGATTATCTTCATGACTGAGTGTGCCGCCCCAAGGAGCACCCTTTATCCAAAAAGCTAAGATAAGTTTCCTTAAGAACCAACTTTGAGTCCGGACACTCACTTTCTGCAACTTAGAAAAGCACCCACAAACTTGTGAGCAACTGCTACACCAATGCAAATACAAATTAAAACAATAGCAGTCACCAGCCGGAAAAATAACACTAAGCATCACTGCAATTAAGAATTTTAAGGCAGGAAATTAACATCCTGTTCATTTAGTGTTTGAACAAAATGTAACCACTTTCTCTACCTTGTGAGGGTGTAGAAATTCTGACCCTGTCTGTCCATCTATGATGTGGATATTGCTGCTCAATCAATAACATATTTTACACCATTTACATCATCATGTTCTAGTAGCTTATTTTCAGGATCTAGGTTCCCCATTCCAATATTTATACCCCCAGGACATCCAGAAATCCCAATGTCCGATTGTACCCTTAGAAAGCTCTCGGGGGAAACCACAGCCCGTAGATGCTTAAAAATATTTTCTCTTTTCGGAGAATCCAAGAATGCTTCACCAAATCAGTTTTTGTGCTCCTACATGTTGAACACTGACAAATGATAGTTTTAACGCTTCTCCCACCACTATGCAATTTGTGTATGTCACTCAGCGGTTCATTCTCTCGCAGTCATTCTGCTGGAAGGGGCACTTTGACAGAGTCAATAGTAAAATGAAGGTGACACTGCAAGTTCACTTTGATCTTGCATTACTATCATTAGGAGTAATCACCAACTAGTTCTTATTAATTTCTCATCACACTGATTACAAACCATTTGTTGTAAACTTACATTTTCCAGTAGGCCATTTGCACAATTTGCATAGGCAGGAAGGGTCTGCTGACTGGGTGGCTTAAACAGGCAGCTAATGAAACAATCTGGTAGGTAATAAATTAATTTGAATTTTAATCATTCTATTTCAGTGCTAAGCAGGCAATTTCCCATCTAACGAGGCAATCTTGTTAGCCTTTTAGTGATTAAATGTATATTGGAAGTAATTCTGTTGGATTTTAAATTCAGCACTATTGAGTATAATGTAAGTAACAAAATTTAGCAAAGTAGACACATCTTTGCACATGTTTTGGAATCTGGAATCTAATTATGGATGCTGAAAAATGTATCTTTTGCTCAGTTTTGGGACACGGGGAATTCAAAAACCATCTTCATGATGAAACAGCTGTATCTCTGCAAGAATGAACAGACTGCGGTTTTACCGAAAGAAAGGATCATTAAGAAACATTCCCTATGTGCTATGCAATATGAAATCTTCTGCTGCTATCATTTAGAAACATTCCCCATGTGCTATCCAATATGAAATTTTACACTGGGAAAAGTTGCTAAACTTTGATGGCATTCTGTGCTGTTTAATGTTGTTAGTACTGGGTATTTAAATGCAACTTTAGACGTTGGTAGCTATGGGCAAAAAGTTATTGCTGTGTCCAAATCCAATAAAACAACGAGTTGAACATGTTTCAGGTTATAAAAAACATCTGTCAGTTGTGGCTAGGCTGTCAGCAAAGTCTGCCATAGGGCTCACAGTACAAGTTAAAAGGGGTTATCCAGTGCTACAAAAACATGGCCACTTTCCCCCTACTGTTGTCTCCAGTTTGGGTGGGGTTTTGAAACTCAGTTCCATTGAAGTAAATTGAGCTTAATTGCAAACTGCGCCTGAACTGTAGACAACAGTAGGGGGAAAAGTGGCCATGTTTTTGTAGCGCTGGATAACACTTTTAACATTGTAGTTGATGTGTACAATAAAGGCAAAATTATCAGTTAATGCAACCCCACCAATTTATAATCATTTGTACATTTCTTAGATTACTCCCTGGGTAAATTTTTACA
Source organism: Dendropsophus ebraccatus (assembly GCF_027789765.1). Taxonomy (NCBI): domain Eukaryota; kingdom Metazoa; phylum Chordata; class Amphibia; order Anura; family Hylidae; genus Dendropsophus; species Dendropsophus ebraccatus. The sequence continues at coordinate 69,363,498 of NC_091458.1, forward strand.
ACAACAAATGCACAAGTACAATGCCTGCCCAAGACAAGGTTTAGTGTGTCCTGAATTTGGACAGAGAAAGCTGGTAATATACAGTGTAAGGTTTTGTTTTTATATAATATAGTTAATCACAATATGGGGGTTACTCATTCGCTGGGATCGCAATCTCCCAGGTCCAAGATGGTTGGCACACCACAAACTTCAGTTCAGACAGTGCTGTATGTTTTAAACTGCCCACAGTCAGCTATTACCTATCCAAGGCAGAAGATATAATGGGCATTGGACATAAAAGAAATCCTACAGCGTCTAGCCACTGACTATACACCACAGCTTCCCTAGCTGACCTTTCTGAGCCTACTGCCCAGTTGCACTCACTGGCTTCAACAAGTACTCATGGCTGCAGTTCCCACAGGCCATCACCTGGGAAGCTCTGAAGTCTTTAATAGAGCTCTTGGACTGGAGTGGAATATATGGACCAGGAGCTAACCCTGAAGCTGCACAATGCTGCTACTAATATATATATATATATATATATATATATACACACACACACACACACACACAGTGGGGGAAATTAGTATTTGATACACTGCACTGCTGATTTTGCAAGTTTTCCCACCTACATAGAATGGAAAAGTCTGTAATTTTATAGAAGGTACACTACAGCTGTGAGAGACTATCTATAAAAAAAAATCCAGAAAATTACATTGTATGATTTTTAAATCATTAATTTGCATTTTATTGCATATTTGATCACCTACCAACCAGCAAGAATTCTGGCTTTCACAGACCTGTTAGTTTTATCTTTAACCTCTTCACGTCAGCAGAGAGGTGATATAGTAAGTGAATTCTATTTCGCAGGGGAAAATTATAGTTAATTCCATCAATTCCCTGAAAGGGGTCAGTGATTTGATTAATTCCCTAGCGAAATGATGGAACGGCATGGTCATTTGATCATTTCCCGGGATTTGAACAAATCGCTTAGTGATTTAATCAAATTCCTGATTCTATCATTTCATTGCAATATATATATAAACGTTCCTGACATGAAGGGGTTTTGTGTGTGTGACTGCTTCAGTGCAGCCCTGCACATATTAAAGTGAATGTACCATCAGGCCTGGGATGAGGCACTGGAGGCGGGCTGACCCTCCCCCAGTGGGAGGAAACCTCCGCCCCTCTATGACACTCTCCATTAGAATCAATAGAGCTGTATCATAGAGGGGTGGGGGTTTCCTCCCATTGGGGGTGGGTCAGCCCGCTTCTAGTGCTTCAGCCCAGGCCTCATGGTACATTCCCTTTAAAGTGAATCTGTACTGGCTGCCACCCACCCCAAACTGGCTGTATATTCTCTAGTCGTCACCATGCAATGTCCACTCCCGGGGCCGGCGCTGCTCCTGGGGCGATATTATTGTTAAAACAAGTTTTATTCCAGGGTTGGGGTGGGCTTATTATATCAATGCCTTAGCCTGCTGCGCCTCTCTTCCCACCTCCATCCAGCCCAGTATCATGCCAATAAAGAGGAGAGGATGCTCTAGGCCCCCACCTCATGGACTCCCCCACCTTGCTAGTGGAATAAAGCAAATTTTAAGCATAATACCAGGCCCCATGAAGAAAGGCCAACCCCGGGACCAGACATGGCATGGTGACAAGAGAACGGCACTGGTGGTTTGGGAAGGGTGGCGTCCGTTACAGATTTGATTTACTGTGCTAGGAGGTGGAAATATTGACAGGCAGACGTTAACCCTTAAACGCTGTGATCTATAGTGATGCATTTAAGGGAGTCAGTGACAGGAGCAGTACCACTGATTGATTGGAACCCCTAGAGGATCCTGATCCAGAGGATTAATACTTACCTCAGCTCCACGCACCATGTTTGGAAGGAGAATGAGTACAAGAACACAGAACAAAGTTCCAACTGTAAAGCATGGGGTTGGAAAAATCATTCTTTGGGGGTACTTTTCTGCAAAGGGGACAGAACAACTGCACCGTAAAGAAGGAAAGATGAATGGGGCCATACATCACAAGATTTTGGCCAACAACTTCATTCTCTTAGAATTTGCATAGAACATGGGTCCTGGCTAGATCTTCCAGCATAAGAACACTGTATCAGTAAAAAGTTAACTCTCCATCCACACACAACTCCCCAGGTGGCTACAAACCTGCTAATGCTGGTACCAGCTGGTACTTGTGCTGTCTGCCTGGAACAGTTGTTTTTAAAAACTAGTAACTCGGTAAATGAGTAAGTTTTCTAAATACAAGCACCCCTGCAAGCTCATTCTAATACTGTAAGGAGTAGAAAGCCCTCTTTGTTAGCTTGTCTTGCAAAACACTGTCAAACAAAGTTACTTGTAATCCAAGGTTTCAATGTAGTTTTAGAAAAGTATAAAAAAAAAACCCTGCAAAGTAAAATACCTCCCATAATTTATTTAGCAGAATATACATACAGTCAAACATACAGCCAACGTCTAAAGAACTATCTTCGGCAAAAAGAACAAGTCCTGGAAGTAATGGTATATCCCCCACAGAACCCTAATCTCAATGTCCAAGTCTGTCTAAGTTTATACGAAGAGGCAGAAGGACTGGAGCAAGCTGACATCTGTAGAAGATCTGTGATTAAATCTCCAAAATGTCTGGAACAACCTCCCAGCCAAGTACCCTCAAAAACTGTGTCCAAGTGTACCAAGTGAACTGATGTGGTCACACTAAATATTGACGTGATTTAGATTTCTCTTCTGTTCATTCACTTTGCATTTTGTTAGTTGAAAAAAATAACTATTAACATTTTCATTTTTAAAAGCATTTTTACTTTACAGCATTTTTGTTTGTATCTGCCTACAACTTTTGCACAGTAACGCACATCATTCAACTTACTGGACACTCTAGTTTGTGCTCTGTGATGCCTGTATACTGTACATCAGGCAAAAATGTATGCCAACATATGCTGTAGAGCACTATTTTACCTTAAAGGAAATTTGTCCGGTCTGTACCAGGTACAGAGCTGTATAAACAGGCAGACATGTGATAGGGAAATAAAACAAATGATGCCTGTGTCTTTGCAATAATATTGCATTTTTCCTTGAAAGCTCTGGATCTGACAGATTACTCTTAAAAGGAGTATTCCACCCAAGAGCTAAATAATAAAATGCTGCCAAACCTAGCTGCACCTAATCACCAAGTCCCTCTGAGTATTTTGTGCCATCTCCTGTCTAACTAGCTATTTGGGAATCTCCCAGCATGCATTGCAACTGCCAAATATCCACCTCATCTTGTGGTATCTTCCCAACCCTGGTTCAATCTGCTTCTGCTCTACACTGTAAACAAAATATCTATCAATCTACATAGATAGATTAGAAAGAGAGGTAGTTGAAACAACTGTTTCATTTTCCCTATACTGCTTAGGAGGCTGTCATTGCTTTGTTGCTTTCCCTCTCCTTGGAGAGGTGCTCACTGATTGGTGTGATGCCAGTGGTGGGTGGGTGGGGTTACAGATGAGGTGTTACTGCTCGCCTGGCAACAGAAGACACAAATCATGTGACTTTGGTCTCAAAAGGGAGGGGGAGGATAGAGAATTGGACACCAGAAACTGGACCAAGTGGACCACGAAGTGAGAATTTTCAGCAGCTTCAGGATGTAGGCCAGCATGTTTTGGGCAGACAAATGGCCCAATTCATGTAATAGAAACCTATTACAAACAAGCTTAGATTAAGCGTAGGAATTCAACAGGGTTACATTTTCTTAAGTGGAATACCCCTTTAATGGCCTGAAGTTAGTTTACTAGTGACCACAGTCAGTCCATTGTCTAGACTAAAGCCCCTATTACATGGGGCGATGTTGAGGAGCAAACGAGCGCTGTTAGTTCTCCATTTGTTGCCGGCGCTGTTACACGTGTCAGCAGCGAGTGGGTGAGAGCCGGGGGGGGGGGGGGGGGGGGGATGGGGGTGGAAGACATCCTTTCTAGCCAGTGCATATATATTAGCGACCAAAGTCTGAACAAGCTGTGATCCAAGCCAGACCTGGGAATATTATTTAGACAAAATGTTAAACTACTCTCCAGACCACAAAAGTAGCTGTCTCCGTGCTGAGTTGTAATGAGATCTGTTTTTTTTTTGTTTTTTTTTTAAAGAAAAGGATAAGTGGTAAAAGGTAATTTGCCATGGAAAAAATGAACTGAAAAACAAATTGGTAAATTAGAAGATTGGAATAAAATGGCAGGAAACATAACATTTAAGCTTTCTATAGGGAACTCCTATTGTAGAATGCTTACGGTTATAGGTCACTACACGCACAATATATCACATGGCTCATTGACCTCACAACACAATCTAGATAATAAAGGTACTGCCGCTCACCAATACATATTCCATTAACACAGTAGGTCTGTTCTTTAATTTGTGCTTGAATATTATGCATCTCTCAGCTCACAGCCAGAGCTGAAAATTCATAATGAAGCCAGGCATTGTCTCTCTGCCCACTCGCATAGACTGATCTTTTGAACCTACGGCTTATTAAAGCTCGGGGGGGTCCTTGATGAGTCCCATAAAATGTCATTTCTAATGTGCTACACATACAATTTACATTTTATATAATTGCCAGCTCTGACATTTTCCTTTAAATAAAACAAATAGATTTCTCTCCCCTCCTGTTGAATTAGTTTGTGGCGGTGGATGCTTGCGAGTTTTTTCATTCTATTCAGCCAGTAGCCATTGATTGCAGGGAGAAGCTGGCAGCGACTACAACATTTTATTACATATTTATTTTTTTCCACATTGCATGGACGTGCTCTGCATCCAATGTATGAAGACGATGGTCCAAAGAGAGAGATGATTGTGAAGCCGGCTGATGGCCCCTTATAAGAACAGCTGGGATCTAGGCACAGAATGTGATGAAGTTTCTACAGCTCCAGCTCTTGTGAGCTTGCCAAGGTTACAGCAAAGTCTATTTGCCTGGGCAAATACTCAAAAATAGGATGAAAAACATCCAGCTTCTGGAGAAACATCTAATTTAGTCCATATATACAAATGTACTATGCATTCACATAATGCAGAAAGGGTATTGGTGTCACTGGCATTCTGTCAAGTACTTTTCCCGTTGCAATATATTCTTTATATTAAAATAAAGGGTGGATGCTTTTTTTCATTAAATATACATGTTTATGAACTGTGTAAATTACATTTATAAAATGAATGTGGAACAAAAACTTTTCTAACAGGTACGCAGGCACAGGCTGGCTGCTATCTTTCCTGGCAGCAAAGAGCTTAATACAAATTAATTATTCATCTTTCTTATGTCATTGTTTTGCACTAGACTCCAGTAAGTCCTTTGCTTCATTTATTTTCATTGCTATATAAGGTGATCCGCCTGCAATGGAAAACACAAGAGATTTAATCAGTTTAACGCCAATTAAATAGATGAAATGCATGCAGTTGGTTATTGCCTTTCCCCAAAAATATGATATGCCGTGAGTTATAGTGGTTCTAAAGCTTCTTTCTTTCTGAGAGTGACAGGACAGACAACTGCTGTTTATAAATTAAGCAGAGCATCCATGCAAATAACAATATCCGCAAGCAATGCTAAATCAAAAGACACAGACAGCAGTTGGATCTTTAAAAAGAGGGGAAAAAAGGAAGCGGCAATAAACTGTGAACATATCCATGTAAGTTTATGGGGGGAATTCATTAAAACTGGTGTTCCTTATGGTATTTCCATCTCAAGATGTTATTATTGTGGATAACAAGCTGATCAGTAGGGGTCCAACCACAATTTGTTTTCCATTTTAGTTATCACTAGGGGGTCCTAGCAGTCAGATCAGCTTGTTATCCCTATACTGTGGATAGGGGATAACATCTTGACATGGAAATACCCATTTAATGCAAAGTGTGTCTATTTGAAGCAGGTTGTGCACTCACAATCATTTATAATTCCATAGTGCACCAACAGTGTAGTTTCCCAAGAACTGGAGATTTCCACTATACTTAATACTAATTTCTGGAATAAATTATAGTAAATCTTTTGGTCAACTTGATGCCCCAACCCTCACACTAAGTTTCTTGCCCCCCCAAAATGACATCTGTGAAAAGTATTGCAAATTTTATAGATGTGCCAAAATGTGGAACTTTTTGTTGATACATTTCCCATATATATATATATATATATATATATATATATATATATATTTAAACATATGTGCTCATGAAATGGTCATGAATGCGGCACCAATAGAACTATAGGACCATAAATATATCCTTACATCCATGAAGAGAATTTTTCACTTTAGGCATTGTATAAAAAGAATGCTACATTAAAGATGTGCTGTATATCAGAGATATTCTCTTCTAGAAGTCTTTAGGCAAGAGTAACACAAAGATATGGTGGTACATAGAGTATCTATCTCTCTGTAATAAGGAACTGTAAGGATGCAATGTACATACATACTCTAACGTGAGCACCATGTACAATGATGATAACAGAACAGAATAACCAGAACACACCAGCCGTTTAGTGGCTGGTAACATATGCTAGCAGTAAACCCTGCTTTGCTTTTTACTGGTTGGATGCTGTAACTAGATGCTTCCCTGCTTGCTCTGCTGTTAAGCCAGGTAGGCTAATAAAATAAAACTTCTTACACTCATAGAATAAAGCTGGCCATGCACTTTCAAAAACTGTCAGACAAATGTCTTGACTTTAGACATTCATGTGTTCCCAATGGGGCAAGGTAGGTAAGCCACCACCAGACTGCTTACGGTGCCAGCATATCCCTCCAAGAACAATAGGGCAATAGAATCGGCCGTCAAAAACAAAAAAAACTAAAAAAAAAAATCACACCTGACCCTTCTCTCCTCTGACATTACCTGTCGGGAGAAAGCCATGCACCTTTCGAGGTCTGCTAAACAGACAAGTAAATTAGCCCCACTTTATTATGAGGTATTATGGGCCCTTAGGTGGGTGACAAAAGTAGAAAATGTCCCCGTTATTTATAAAGCAGTTCTGTTTGGGTTTCTAGGTGTTATTTACACAAAAGTGTTTTCAAACAAAATGTTCCTCAAAAGACACTCATTGAAACAGACAAGTAAATTTTAAAGCATAACTGTCTTTTAAATGTTATTTTTCAAAAATCAATAAATATCAATAGTACAAGCGATTTTAAGAAACTCTTTAATATGTTTTATTAAGCAAAGGGTTCCCTTCTGTTGTCAAAAAGCTGTTTTCCTACCTCCCCCATCACTTCAGGAGCAGCATTTCTGTGTCCATTATGCTCTATAGAGAGGCGAGGGGTCAAGGGGACTGAGTGAGCAAAGAGAGGAGAAAAGGCAGCCCTGCAAAACACTACACCCTGCAATCTTTTCTCCCCAAGCTCTCAGATAAGTACTGACCTTTCTGACCTGTGAATCTAGCATTTTATGTGTCCAAAGAGTCTGCAAACTGCACAAGCTGGCTATGTCCTCTTTCTGCTCACTCATCCACCTCAACCCCTCCCCCCTCCATAGATTATAATAGACTTAGCGAACCAGTCTTCACTTTGCTCCTCTGTAATGAAAAAGGCTTTGCTTGATAATGAGCATATAAGAAGTGAGGGGGGAACTGTGAAACAGCTTTTTGAGTACAGAAAGAAGCTTTTTTGCCTAATAAAACCTATTACAGAGTTTCTTCACTAACTATTTATTTCTGCAATAAAAATTTAAATGACAGCTACACTTTAAGCTTGCTGTATAGGGTGGGTACCTACAATCTGACCCCCCCAAAACCGCTTGTATCGTTGGATAGCTGCTTTTAATCCAAGATCTGTCCTGGGATCCGTTCGGCAGGTGATGCCGTTATTGTCCTAAAAAACAACTTTTAAACTGCAGCATTGTGTCAAATTGGCAGGGCCTAGATTGCCTTTGCCCTAGGCTTCCACCGCCTCTCCGTCCCTCCTCATCATCAGGAACACCCCCAGGCAAGATTTTTCCTATTCATCACTTGTCATGCACACTGCACAGGTGCCTCGGGCTAATTTTTGTTTTTGCGTTTTCGTTTTTTCCTCCTTGAGTATATAAGGCCATAGCAGTTGCATTTTTACACCTACAGACCTACATAAGCCCTTATTTTTTGGGTCACTAATTGTACTTTGCAATGACAGGCTGAATTTTTGCATAAAATATGCTGAGAAACCAGAAAGAAATTATATGCGCAGTGAAATTGAAAAAAAAAAACGCAATTCTTTTTGTTTGGGAGGGCTTCGTTTTTACGCCGTGTGTCCTATAGAAAAACTGGAAATATATGTTCCTCAAGTTGGTACGATTAAAACGATATGCAACTTGTATAACTTTTATATTAATTGATGGCTTGTAAAAAGATAAAACCTTTTACAGAAAATAAACGTTCCTTAAAATCGCACTATTCCCATGTTTATAGCGCTTTTATCCTTTGGTCTATGGGGCTGTATGAGGTGTCATTTTTTGCGCTATGATCTGTACTTTATATCTGTACCTTGATTGCGCATATGCGACTTTTTGATCGCTTTTTATGACAATTTTTCTGGATTTGATGCGACCAAAAAATGCACAATTTTGCTAAATTTTTTGGCGCTTACGCCGTTTACCGTGGGGGATCATGAATTAAATAAATTAATATTACGGGCGATTACGCACGCAGCGATACCAAACATGTTTGTTTATTTATTTATTAGGGGAGGGGGTTATTTATTAATAAAAACACTTTATTCTTTTTTCACATACAGTAATTAGAAGCCCTCAGGGGGACTCCTATATACACAGCATTGATCTCCCATTGAGATCAATGCTGTGTATATAATAGAGCAATGATCCATCAGATCTGTGCTCTATTATAATGGTCTGCTGCAGACCATCTACATGGATTACCGAGCTGGGATCAGCGTCATTCCGATGCTGAGCCCCGGATGGCTCATTAGAACGGATCTCCCCCAGGGGGGATATCCCCCACTAGGCACCAGGGACAGGGGCCACATAGAGTATTCAAATGCAGCTGTCAGCTTTGACAGCTGCATTTGATTAGTTAATTAGCCGCCACATAGCAACCGGGGACCGCGGGCTGCAGAGAGGGTTCACGCCGGGAGCCCTCTCCGCTTCCCCTTAACGGCCACATGACGGGTATACCCATCATGCATCGTTAAGGAGTTAAAGATCCAACACATGTGCAGTGTTCAGACAAGTGATGAATAGGAGAAATTGTTCAAGGGGCATTCCTAATGGTGAAGAGGACGGGAAGTAGAGAAGAAGGGATGTCCGAATCCTAAAACATAGACACTCTAGGCCACGCCATTTTGACACAGGGCTGCAAGTTTAAAAGTTGTTTTTTAGGACAATATCTGCATCACCTGCCGAACGGACCCCAGAACAGATCTTGGATTAAAAGCAGCTATATGAAGGTACAAGGGGTTTGGGGGGAGGGGTCAGATTGTGGGAATAGAGTCGCTTTAAAGTTTGGCCCTGTCAAAAATCTTACAGGCAACAGGGGAGAAAATAACAAGCAACCTTTGAACCTTTGCTTACCTCTCCCTGTGCCCGCGAGGAGCAGTCTGACCGGTCCTGAAAGCCCAGCCGGAAGGCATTTTCCCCCAAATTGTGATGATGTCACTACTCAGGGAAGAATGTCCGTTCTGGCTGATGGACAGCCCATTCAGCCAATCAGTGACTGCATCGGTGTCCCACTCCAGTCACTGACTGGCTGAGCGACTAGTCCATGAGCTGGGTCGTGATGTTGGCTCTGGTGGAGATCCCGAAGCAGCGATCCAGTACGGGGAGAGCTGAGTTGCTATAGTTTTTTTATGTCCCCCCCTGCTGTTAGAAATTATGCCCCTGACCAGACTTCTCTTTTCACTGTACTTGGGTATCAGAGAAAAATAGATGCAATTATCAGTTGTTAGTCAGCCATGGTATTACACTGTACATGACACAGAGTGGTTAGCCACCTCCCAAACTTCACCACACTAAACAGGGGTTTTTTTTGCACTTAGTCAATGTATTTTATTCAATCTGTTAATGAAGTCAAATATAATTTAGACTAATAACAGCTTTCAGACCAATAACAGCTTTCAGGACTCCATACATCAGTGGGTTAGCCTCATCAGGGAATATCAACACATTAAATCATACATGGCCCTCACAATTATGCACAGATGGCACATTATGTTCATAGTATGATGATATAATGACATGACTGATGAGCAATGCACTAAAACAATTAATTTATTCAATGCTTAAATCACATTTGTTACAATTTAAGAAACTGAGCAAATACCTACCAAAAACTATCTCTTGATATACAAAGCTATATGGCTATGGAACCCAGTTTTATATATACTAATGGTAAGTTCCATTGTAGAGATATAGAGAGAATCGAGTGTAACTGTATTAGAGGCTTTCTCAGTAACTTTCCCAGGAACGTCCTGCTCAGTGCTTATTGCTTATACATGATTCCAGAAAGCCTCTGCTCCATGACTTACCACTAAATGCATCTGCCGGTGAAGTCCATTTCATAAGAAAAAAGGCTCTTTTTACACAGGCTAACAGCATTTAGAAGTATTATTTATTAACATAAAGAAAGCACACAAGATGTCTTTTTAGAAAAACTCTACTTTCCCTAAAGCCATGATCAATTGCACTTGGTCACAACCTCTATCGTTTTTCCATTCACTAGTAAAATGGATTGATTAAAACTAAACTTAAAAGTAGATGAAGCTGTAAGATTTTTATTGCACACTTTTATTACCCCTTAATAAATGGAGCAATAAAGACAAATAACTGGTGTCTGGCTGACTAAAATAAGCATCTCTTTTTCCCTAACATGTCTCAATACATGACTGCAACCGCCCTACACAGATGAGTGGGACCAGGCAACCATCTTATATGCTGCATATCACATTGGGACAGGACTGAATCAAAGAAAACACATTTACACAACCTATTTATATTCATAAATGATGTTTTCACTATATATTGTATATACTGTAGCTAGAAACTAATTTGGGCTCAGCATAAGAAAAGTCTTGGTGTAGAGGAAAACTTGTGTTATAGCCCAGGTATAGCAGCTGCACCAGGCACATTTGGTTTCCCAAGGAGATGTAGAAGCAAGAGAATAGGTTTTATTATTCTTTACTGTAGGAGTATTGAGTCTCTGGAAAACTTTGCCTTAGGAAGTTGTCACCATTGACACCAACAATGATCCAGGGAATATTCAGAGTGCCATATATGCAGGCAAGAGGGATTTTTCCCTCTAAGGGCCAATTCACACGGAGTAAAACTGGCGAAATTCGGCGGCGGAATTCTCTGCCGCGGAATCCCACAGCCTCCGTGTCATACTGGCGCCTTCTCTCTCCATGTCAATTCTTCCGAACAGAGAGGTGTGGAGAGAGGAGGCGCGCAAGCCCTCCATAGACTGACAGTATGACACGGAGGCTAGAGGGATTCGCCAGTTTTACTCCAAGTGAACTGGCCCTAAAATGAGAAAACTAAGCTTCAGTCCCATTGGGGGTTGTTTGACCTCTGGATTATCACGGTGAGATAACTGGATAAATCAAATGGGTCCGAACTTCACTAAGTTTTCAAGTTGCTTATTTCAGGGAATAGGATGAATAATAGCAAGGCAAAAAAAAAACCCTAGCAAGGAGAGCTGCAAAGTGACTTAAAATATGTTCTATCCTTCCCACTGTAATATGCAAGAAAGTTCAAGCGTCATATATTATAAGAAAAGTTTCTTTAGGTTACGTATGGCTTATAAAAGGCCAGGCCTGTCTATATAAAAGGCCATGGTGGTTATATAGCATAGCAAAAGTCACATTACACTAAATACTGAAAATGTTCCTATTTACAGTCATTGGGAGCTGTATAACGCCCTACAACAAAGAATGAAATAAAGTCTAACTTTTTTTTAAACTGGCTGGGCTGTAATCCCAGCAGTTCCCAATCGCATTTTGAGCAGAATTTGTTTCCCCATTTTACTGCCCAACACAATTGCAGTGCCCGATTGCCTATTTTGCTTCTAGCATAGTGAGAGGTCATAGCCTCAAGGAAGCTGCCCGACGTGTGGTGTTTGAGAGGCTGTCCAACAACAATGTTGGGCAGCTTCCTTCCATGAACTATATATAAGCGCTAGCTCAGGGCATTGGGAATATATATAAATTATGCAGCGTTTACACAAAGCGATTATTCTCCCAATCAATCGTTTAACGATTTTGAAACAACAATTTTGTTTTTATAACGATCAGCATTTAGACGAATAAATTGTTAGAAAAATCGTTAGAAAATTCGTAAGAAAAATCGTTACTGCGATCATTTTTAAGATCGCTTAAGCCCATCTTTAACATAGGGTGAATCTTTGAAAGACTGTTTACACAAAGCGATCTTCGTGTTTTTAGAGAACGACGATTTGAGAACATGTTAAAAGATCAAAGCTAACGATTTCTCGCTCATCGCTTGATCGCTTGCTGTGTTTACACGGAACAATTACCGCTCAATTGCAATCATTATTGCGAAAATTCAAACAATAATCTTTCCGTGTAAAAGCAGCATTAGATTACAAAGTAATATGTTTATTATACCAATGTATTAGCAAAAGATTGACTTACATTAATTTAGAAGAAAAACAATGGAAAACAGATCCTAATGGCTGGCATACAACTGCATACGTTTTTACCATACTTTTTTTCCCCAAAAAACATGAATATGTTAAACAGACAGCAAAAATACAGTTTGAACCCAAATGATATAATACTACATTCAAAGTATGTAATATTACTAGTATTGCGAAGAGGGTGCAAGCATAGAAATTGCAATATACAGGAATAAGGGAGGAGAAAACCTTCACATGTAGCACCCATATATAAAATCTGCTATAAAAACCATCTAGCAATGGTACTACACACCCACAAAACTGGCACATATCTACCCAGGAACATCAGACAAATGCTGGAAAAATTGTGGCAACCGTGGCACGCTCTTCCATCTACTTTGGCAGTGCCCTGTAGTGAAACAGTATCGGGACTCATGTATTAATATCATTAATAGAGTACGACAGGTACAGCTGCCCCTGGGGCCCCACATGATCCTTCTTTTCTTGGATGCCCACTCTATTCCTCCCACAATCCGACCATTAGCTTGTCTACTATTCATACATGCAAAAATAGTGTTAGCCAGATACTGGAAAACTTGCACCCTCCCTCCGGAAAATGAGTATATAACAGTAGTAAACTCATCTTTCCATTTTGAAAAGGTTTTAGCATATGGCGCTGGCTCCACACAACCTTTTATACGCAAATGCGGTTCATGGATGGAATCATCATACTGTACACACACACAATGAGCAGCTCACATATGGGCTTTGAGGAAATTTACATTACAATATATTATTTTTCTCTCTTTACATTGTATATTATCTTTACTGACAAACCAGTATACTTTACACTAATTTGCTCAGGAGGTGCTACACCTAACGTAATTCTACCATGCTGAATGTATGTTACCACAATTTTATATTAATGTAATATACCTAATGTTATTACTGTTGTTTCTAAACATGTTATCTATACTGTTGGCACTAAAGTCAGTGCTTGTAGACTTTCTCTTTTGTAATTTGTTCTTAAAAAAAACTAATAAAAACATTGAACCAGAAATTGCAATATACGCCAGGTTAAGGCCCTATTCCACCAACAGATCTGACGACAGATTATCTGACAAAGATTTGAAGCCAAACCCAGGAACAGACTGGTCAGAGAACAGGTCATATAGGAAAGACCTGTTCTCCTCCTCTTTTCAAATCCACTCCTGGGTTTGGCTTCAAATCTTTGGCAGATAATCTGTCGTCAGATCTGTTGGAGGAATAGGGCCTTAAGTCAATGCTAAACTATTAGATTCCATACCAATAGCCCACACAGCTACTTTTCTTCTGTATGTTATTAGAGACAGCTTTACAATGTGTCTATATGAAGAGTCACTATATTCAGTGTCAGAACAGAATCACATCACTCTTTTACTGACATCCCACTTATATGCCTAATCCTGGCCATACAGGAGTGCACAAGTTAGGTTTACTGGCATAGGTAAAATGTCAGCACAGTGTTATCAAACGTGGAAAGCGCTGTAAATCTTACTATGAGAAAAGCAAAAAATAGTCTCCTGTTTGACTTTTGAAATACAGCGTAATGTTTTACCATCTGCTATTTTTAAGCTGAGGCAGGAATGAGCATATGGGTGTGCTTTTCTCCAGCAGATGCAGTCTACTTAGAAGTTATAATAATAGTCTTTCTGTAAAATAAATCATTTACATTCAAAACCTGGCTAGTTACAGCATTTGTGCTCCGGTTCTGCAGCCTGTAATTTCCAAACTCTGAATGGCATTAATATTTTATGGGAAGTTTACAGAAGGCAATCTCACTCAGAAGAGCTTTTATTTCTTGCGTATTACCAAAATGCAAGTGATTGAGCAGACTTTTTACTCACTTTTAGCATCTACGGTTATAAATGATTAATTACAGCCTGGTTTACAATAATGTAGACATGAGCCAACCTGGACCACTAGGATTGTGTGAGATGGGAATCAAAAGTTTGCAGAATGCAGACAGAGACAGAATGAGAAATAGAGCTTACCTCCGAGCACAGCAGAAAAGGGGGGAGAGTAAGAATAATCAATAAACTGGCTTTCAGGGGTGTTGAGCCCATATGTAACAATATACTATTATGAAGAAACCCTACGCTACATGGGAGGTGCTCATATGAGCGAGTTGCTGAGAGGTTGCTGCTGCCACACTATGATTTCCACTGAAACAATCACAGTCATGCCATAAGTGTAAGCTTTTTCATTATTTTCATACAGAAGTTGTGTCAGTAATGTCAGTTCCACAGCTATGTCTCCACCCCAGAGTCTGGTAGCATGACCTGAGCTTGTTTCACAGAAAATGTAAAAAGTGAACCTTTGACACTGCTGGTGCTATTGTGAACATTACAAAACGAAATCCTTCAAAGGCAATCTAATGGACATGAAAAGGGGAGATTTAACTTCTAATAAAAGATAGATAGATATGCAGTGATTTTCACAAAACTTTATTTGAAAAAAACACACACAGACATAACTACATTAAAGTCTGTACTACATTCCACTTCATGTTAATACAATACCTTTATGGTATAACTCTTAAATGGCCACAGGCACAGACAAACCAGGTTTAAGTGTTTAGCCCCTTCCCCCACACGGATCTCAAAAATGAGATGGGAGATGCGCTCGGTAAAGCACTTCACTCCCAAACTCACTGCATTTTTTGTCTAGCTGCAGTAGACATCTCTGTCCTGAGACAGAGATTGCAGCAATCTTGTAAGAGAAGAGCTTATCCGCATAGTATTCTCAGTTCAGTCTAGAGACTGGAGGGGACATGAACACAAAGACCCCAACCCAGGGCCGGCTCCAGCTTTTTGTGGGCCCCTGGGCGACAGAGCCTCGGCGGGCCCCTTTGAGGAGCAAATCATGGAGAGACAGGCGAGGAAAGATTTGCAGCAGAAGAAACATGCGGCTGCTGCATATCTTTCTCCTCCTGTATCTCCTGATCTCTGCAGTAGTCAGGACTCTGGAGGAGTCAGACCCAGTCACAGGATTATATATATATATATCATGCTGGTGCTGCTAGTTCTCTAGTATACAGCTCCTTCTGTGTGTGTGTGTGTGTGTGTGTGTGTGTGTGTATATACATACACACACACAGAGCAGGAGCTGTATACTAGAGAACTAGCAGCACCAGCATTATATATTTATTTATAATATGAACATGGTGAGACCTCTAGTTCTCCTATATACAGGCCCTGCAGTGATATACAGTGTGTGTATATATATATATATATATATATATATATATATATATATATATATATATATATATATATACACACACACACACACACACACTGTATATCACTGCAGGGCCTGAATATAGGAGAACTAGAGGTCTCACCATGTTCATATGATAGATAGGAGATAGGGAAATAGATAGATAGATAGATAGATAGATAGATAGATAGATAGATAGATAGGAGATAGGGAAATAGATAGATAGATAGATAGATAGATAGATAGGAGATAGGGAAATAGATAGATAGATAGGAGATAGATAGATAGGGAAATAGATAGATAGATAGATAGATAGATAGATAGATAGATAGATACAGATATCTAGTTGTTTTGTGTATAGAGGTCCTGCTGTAATATATCTATATCTATTACAGCAGGATATATATATATATATATATATATATATATATATATATATATATATATATCCTGCTGTAATAGATATAGATATATTACAGCAGGACCTCTATACACAAAACAAGTAGAAGAACCAGCACATACAGGACACTTAGTTTGCAGAGCCTACCTGCTGCCCTTTATCAGGTCATGTGTCCGATCACATGACCTGTGACATCATCAAAGGTCCTTCAGACTCAAAGGTCCTCTTTCCTACTCGGCTGTAGGGAAGATTTGTGATGGAAGACAGGTGCTCGGGGGCCCCAGTATGGATCGGCGGGCCCCTAACTGTCACATGCGGCCTCTAGGGGCCCAGTCCCCTTTGTTACTACACTTTTTTTTCTTTTTTACTAACAAAAAAAATGTAGTAACAAACGGGAGTGGGCCCCTAGAGGAGCTGGGGGCCCCGGCATTTGCCCTACTTAGCCGGGTGCTGACGCCGGCCCTGCCCCAACCATGTCTCAGTAACACGTCAAATATTTTTGTAAATGCTGGTGACACTTTAAAGGGCCTCTCCCACAATAGACTTTGGTTATGTTTGTCAGAGAGGCTTTCGTCGGTCCCTCATCAGAGAAGTAACTTATAAGCAGTCACTGTCTATTGTGTGTACAAAATAAATCTGCATATATGACTTATTATAAAAGGACATAATCTTGTCAGAAAAACCCTTAAAAAAACAATACGCTACTGTAAATTTTTATTATGTGTAAGAGGAACATGGGTACATTTTTAATCTAGAGAAAAAATACACATTACAATATTATATATATATATATATATATATATATATATATATATATATATATATATATATATATATTTTTATTACACAGTCAACATTTCCAGGCTGTTTTATTGCTAAATAAAAGTAAAAAAGAAAAGTTATTTTACCTTTATCTGGATGATTTAAAATCATGATTTTCCGATGTGCCATCCGGATCTTGGATTTGCTAGCAGATGGACTGTAAAAGTAAAGTTTTACAATAAACTGCATCAACTACTGAGCGTAAATTACATTTTACAGCCCTGTATTCCAAATGAAGCAGGACTTTTGCCATCTTGTGGGTGAGATCTAGTATTACACAAATGAATTAAATACAAATCTATTAAGAAACGTGTCGGCTCTGTACTGTTCATTAGCTGACTCAGTAATTGTTCTTCTAGCGATTCATTTAATGCCATTCTGTCCAGATGAAAGGAAGGGGATATTTGCATTTCTGAGTATGAAGGACAAATTGCTGGCTTATCCACTCAGACTCACTAGGACATATGCATTACCGTTCACATTGAGACAAAGTTAATCATGCAGACTAGACCTGTTATGATCATTCAAGCATTGAGTACATTATGGCTTATTTTAACATACTTACCAAATGATAACCATATAATTAACACCTTGTGGAACACCCAACACCTTTAACCATTGGGTTGGTCTGCATTTAAAGTAGTAGCTCGCCGCACTGTGATGTGCATTTAAAATGCTATTACAGTGCAAGGCAAAACACCCAAAAAGAAACAGAATTTGAACAAACACTTGAAAAAAACAACAACAACCTAAGACTTTATTTAAAATTTCAATAAAAAGCAAAAAAAAAAAAAAGACCCCCCCCCCCCCATATCACACCTTTCCATGTTCAGATGCTTTTGGTTCTTAGTTGTACATATGAGTAATCTGATTTTATATTGTTAATCTGAAATAATCCACATTTGACTGAATACCCATACCTTGACTGATTAAACTTTTGACATGTCTCTATGACATTTTAAGGGTTTTAAGTCAGTGTTTCATGTATGCAAAGCCAAACAATCTTTCCAAAAGCAAAGACTTCCCATCTGCAGACAGTTATTTCAGGGTTGCTGCCCCTCTTCAGTGCAGAGCAGGGTGTTGGCTAGCTATTAAGAGGCCTAGCAATATGTGTCAAAGGGTTACTAATTCTTAAGAAAAGCCAGTCATGAATACGTGTGGAGACATAAGAGCCATTCTTGCTCCACTAGGAATTCTGGGAAGAAACGATCAGCAAAATAGCTGTCACTGCACATAGGCAAAGTGGTGTCCTTTCAAGTCAGTGTTTCACTCCATCTAGGACTATGCATCTGCAGACAGCCATTTCAGGGGTTGTTGCCCCTTCGACCAAGGTCACTAGACCTCTCACTAGGCAGCCAATACCTGCTGTTTGCTAAGAGGGGGGACAACCCTGAAACACGTCTGCTGGGTAGTCTTTCCTTTCGGAGAGATGGGACTCTCCTTAAGGAGAATTACCCCTAGTAATCAAGTGTAAGCAAGCACTGAACTGGCGGCACATGCAGTATGTCCACCACTGTACATACCCATACCCCTATTTATGTCTATAAGAAGCAGCAGCATCAAATGCCATAGGCTGGCACATGAAAAGAGTAGTTAAATCTGGTAGATATTAAAGTGGTGTCCATGTGCAAAAGGTCACCTCAGACACTAACATTAGCCTAAACCAAGGGGAATTTGATTTGTTTGCAGACAGGCAGTATTGCCTTGATTTAGTTCTGATATTTGCCTTGGCGGTCCATCCAATCTATGTTCACCCCCCCATCTACATGGTTAGTATCAAACACCATATACAGTAGGGAAAATAAGTATTTGATACACTGACTATTTTGCAAGTTTTCACACCTACAAGGAATGGAGAAGTCTGTAATTTTTATCTTCAACTGTGACAGACAGAATCCATAAAAAAAAAAATCCTGAAAGTCATATTGTATAATTTTTAAATAATTAATTTGCGTTCTATTGCATGAAATAAGTATCTGACCAGCAAGAATTCTGGCTCTCACAGACCTCTTTGTTTTTCTTTAAGAAGACCCTCCTACTGTGCACTCATTACCTGTTTTAACTTGTTACCTGTATAAAAACACATGTCCAAAGACTCAATCTATCGCACTCCAAACTCTCCACCATGGCCAAGACCAAAGAGCTGTCTTAGGACACCAGGGACAAAATTGTAGACCCGTTCAAGGCTGGGATGGACTATAGGACAATGGGCAAGCAGCTTAGTAAGAAGGCAACAACTTGAAGAAACTTCAAGTACATTCGCGTTTGTCTAAACTAAGCATTTGATTACCGGTGGCTGAAGAAGTTGGATCTAGCCCTAAGGCTGCCTGGAAAAAAAAAGCCTATGTTTTCCAGGACTCCCTAGAGCTGCATCTAACTTCTTCAGCCACCAGTAATCAAATGCTGAAAGTTCAGCTTCAGACAAACCAAAACATACTCAAAGTTTGCTCATCTCTACCACAAAATAACTATCACTCTTTCTCGGTTTGGGGCTCCATGTAAGATCTCGCCTTGTGGGGTAAGGATGATTCCAAAAAAGGTCAGGAATCAGCACAGGACTACACAGCAGAACCTGGTCAATGACCTGAAGAGAGCTAGGACCACAGTCTCAAAGGTTACCATTTGTAACACTCTATATCATAATGGATTAAAATCCTGCAGGGCACAGGAGGTCCCCGTGCTCACACCAGCACATGTCCAGGCCCGTTTAAAGTTCACCAATGATCTTCTGGAAGATCCAAAGGAAGCATAGCAGAAGGTCATGTGGTCAGACAAGACAAAAATAGAACTTATTGGTATCAACTCCACTTGCAGTGTTTGGAGGAAAAAGAAGGATTAATGTATTCCCAAGAACACAGTCCAAACTGTAAAGCATGGAGGTAGATACATCATACTTTGAGGGTTCCTTTCTGCACCATATTGAAGGGAGGATGGATGGGGCCATGCATTGCAAGATTTTGGCCAACAACTTCCTTTACTCAGTAAAAAAAACTGAAGATGGGCCGTGGCTGGGTCTTAGAGGATGACAATGGCCTGAAACACACAGCCAGGGCAACTAAGCAGTAGCTCCATAAGAAGCATGTCAAGGTCCTGGCGTGGCCATGCCAGTCTCCAGACCTAAACACAGTAGAAAATCTTTGGAGGGAACTGAAACTCAATGTTGCCCCAAACCTGAAAGATCTGGAGAAGATCTGTATGGAGGAGTAGGACAAAATCCCTGCTGCAGTGTGAGCAAAATGGTCAAAAACTGCAGGAAACACCTTACCTCTGTAATAGCAAACAAAGGTTTCTGTATCAAATATTAAGTTCTATTTTTCTGATGAATCAAACACTTATTTCATGAAATAACATTCTAAATAATTATTTAAAAATAAAAAATTTGATTTTCTAGAATTTTTTCTGTCTCTCACAGTTCAAGTATACCTACAATAAAAGCTACAGACCTCTCTATTTTTGTAGGTAGGAAAAATTGCAAAACCAGCAGTGTATCAAATACAGTACTTATTTTCTCCACTGTAAATGACTGTTAAAACACAGGTCACAAGTGAGATTTATTAATACTGACAGATCTGACTTTATGTTTTGTCCAACCACTAGTGCTTGATCAGAGAAAAGGGACCAGAAACTACAGGGCTTAGACAACCCTGCAGTTCTCAACACAAACGCTGGAGACAGCAGAAGGGGCTGTGTTGCTTCTTACTGCTGCCACTCAGCAGTAGAAAACTACACATGTATTTTAATGTTGTTATAGTACAAAGTAACATAACTTTGTAATATAACATTTATTAAGTTTATTGAAGCAATGTACTAAAATAAATAAGTAAAATGTTACTCTCTATCCCTTTACTGTCTGGGGTATAAAAAAAAAAAAACTGGTTGTATCAGTGAAAACCCCAGAATGTGAAAGACCATTTATTAATATCTTAATACCAAAATTATCTCTGAGACTTTTTATATCTCCTTTTAACCATTTATAATCCCAAGTGGCAGGACTTGAGTAATCTTCTACCGGATTTTTTTTTTCAGCAACTATAACAGCCATCTTGTCTATTCCCATTCTAAATCCAGGTGATCTTATGAGCATTTACTTTATTCACTACTGTTACAAAGGAAGATAAAGTCCAGTACACCCACCTGACACCTAAAATAAGGCTTGCTTCTCGCCTATTCATTTTCTGGTCAAATCCTCCTTTGTAGTAATAAGAAAGGCTCTGCAGAAATAGAAAACAAGCAATATTGCAGAAATGACAGCAATGTACCAATATCACACTCCTGGACGTGATCAGAAGCTGAAGCTGACAATTACCCTGAACAATCACACAGCCAGGCCTTACTTACAAAAGAAGTCAATTCACACTTACTGGAGTAGAGATTTTTTTTGCATTTTCCATGATAACTTGACCCAAAGGTTTCCACAGCTGGAAGGCGAAGCGACCTATAAAAATGCATACAATTTATGTGCTACACAGCAATTTGCTTACTGAAAATAATTTATTACCTACAGTCAAAATCTGAATAGATGTGATAGATAAGCTATTTTGTTTGTTGATCGCATGTAATGGCACTAACTAAATTCTAGCTATTTTCCACCTTCCATCAAGCAATTTAAGTCTCCCATTTATTCACTCAGGGGTTTTTTTTTTTTTTACAGAAATGAATGTTGAATCTTGGAGGGAATAAAAAAAATAGTTTACCATTTTATTAGCAAACTTTACAAAACTAGTTCTTCATCTTTCTATATTGTGCTAAATACAGATCAAATCTAGCTATAAGACTGTTAGAGCTGCACAGCGCTCAGCAAGGGCACAGCTTGGCGTGAAGGGGGAATGTCTCCTGTGCGTATATAGCAAGCTATAGCAGCTATAAGCCTCAGATAGCAAGCTCTATTGAGATGCATTTGCTTCCCTCCCAGGAAGGAAGCTGCATATAATCGTTTGACCGCTAATAAAAGAAACCTTAGATCCCGCAATCACCTGCAATTTTGGATGTGATAAAAGTGGAACTGCCCCCCTCCCAGTCATTTAGGGCACTCTCAAGTGTGACGGCTAGGGTTTAATGGACTTGATTCGGGTTCTGTGATACAGCTGTGATCAGAAGGTCAGCTGTAATATAAAGCAAACACTCACCACAAATGGTGTGAGCACATGTCTACAGATTTACTAATTTTGTCTAATTTTGTAGTCAGGGTAAATTTAAGCAAGATAAACATGAGTTAAATTTGGGTTAAATTCATCACAGTGACTGTAATAAATCTGACACATTAGATACTGCTGTCTAACAAAAAATATATTTAAAACACATAATAGAAGCTTTGCAGCATTCCACAGGAATCACAGCTATAACACTGCCCAGGAATGGGGGAAGAAGTAATTAGGGCGGCCCTGGCAACTCTCTCCTGCCCCTTTAGCCTTGATCAATAGATATTTCCCAATATGCAAGTAGGAAGAGGTCTGTCAATCAAGGCCTGTGGGTCAGTGTGAATCTACTAGGGTCTACTCCAATGGGGGAGAGACCCATTTCTGGCCAGTTTTATAACTATGATTCCTCTGATGAAGCATTTTAGAGTGAATCATAGACCACCTGCTCCTGGGGTTTCAGAAGCACAGAACTGATGAGAGGTCTCCTTTAGGTGGGGTTTATAGTGACTTAGTAACTATACATGTGGGGGTGGGGACTGCATTCATTTTGGCCATACACTTCACCTACATGTCCAAGGCTATTATTAATTACCTGCTTCCTATCTGTCTTTTCCTCACCCCCCCCCCCCCCCCCCCGAAGATTGTATCCAAAAGAAAGGTAAGTCTTATATTATACAGGTACTCTGTTTACTGTAGATACCCAGGCCTCAGATTAGAATGAATATAGTGGTGATGGTAAAAAGAAATCCATGTTATTTAGGCTTCTGTAGTGTTATTTCATCTCTGTGCTTGTTTGCTTTTCTAAAAGAGAGCCCCATGTCATATTTAGACTGCTCGGTGGTGAGAAAGCTTCAGGAACTCTCCAATCAATGAGCTAAGAGCCTAGAGCTTTCTTCAATCAATGTAAAGTGGTGAAAAACACTTCTAGGCCTAGAAAAAAAACGGCACTTACCTGCAAAAGCTGCTGCTGCAACTCCAAGTCCCACTGCAATCATAGTTCCACCCTATAAGAAGAAAATCAAAACATCATACACTGACCCATGTACAAATGGGTTACTGCAGCAAAACCTCTAAATTACAGATCTAGATCTACAGTACAGCTGGTAAGACAACTATTGTGCATATACTATAGATCTCCAACCTGTGGTTCCGAATGCTGTCACACATTTTTATTATTTTATTATTTCTTTCTTTTTGATACTTTTATCCCTGCAGCCAAAGATACCCTCTTGTTTATCTCTGGATTGGACCTGCGCTCTCTATATTCTCAAAGAATACTGGGGCAACGGCACAAAAAAAATTATAAAAACCCTTGCTTTCTCAGCAAATTTTATGGAATTACAAAGTATATTGGTCCCACATATGGGTCTGTAGATGAAAAAGCCTCTTGAAAGTGTGAGACTGTGTGTGTGTGATCTCTAAAACAGGGCCACGACACATGCTGCTGCTCCATTAATTGTCTAGGGAGCTGTTGGGGGATAGTCACACTTTCTGCTATGCCATGTCTTCAAGTCGAGCATGGTCTCAGTTCTTTTTGTCTAATTTATTTTAAGAATCTGTCTAATGATATGGATCAAGATCCAATCTATGTAGATTTGAAGTTCTGGAGATCTTTAGCTTCAGCCTGTCATATCACTTCCTCTCCCGTAGCCTCCTGATCGCGCTGGGTGAGTATTAGTTACATGTACTACACATTAGCAGTGAGAGGAGCAGGACAGAAACCATCTGCTTCAGCCCCAGCTGGAATTCTTATGAAGACTGTCGCATTTCTCCAGCGAACAGAAATGATTCACATCCCAATCCCAACCAGTGACATTTCCCATTCTGCTGAGGTGTTTGTTCCGTATTTTTATGTGGCATCCTTGTATTTTATGCCTTCTATAGTTTATTTCAAATTCCAAGAGCAAAGCGATTTGACTTTATTTCGATGTACTGAAAATATAATCTGCTGACTCATCACAGACACTACGTAAAGCATAGTAATACCAAGAGAACAAAACCAAATAAATAAAACATGATAGAAGAACATTATAGTAGGTAGAAGAAGAATGCCTGAAGTCACACTTATTAGGATACAGCTATGGCGCAGAAAAATGAAACTTGGGAAAAAGTAAAAGGCAATCATCTAAAGAACGATGTGAACAGAATTTATACAAATGTTCCTTAAAGGGGCTGTGCCGTTTAAACTTTTTTCTCCCTTTCTGTCCCTTTCCCAAAGTTATACATACCCCCTATGTGCTTCCAGTTGTGGTCTGGTCACTTTGCCTGACTTTGACTCCCTCTCCAGCCACCCAGGAAGTTCTGTAGTTCTAAAAAATTTTATTTTCTATTTTTTTTTGTGTGGTTTTTGCTTCTGATTGGCTAGTGGTCACTGGGGGGGAGGGAATGGGGAAGGTATTACAAGAAGTATGCGTGGTGGAAGGGGACGGGCTCTGGTGTGCAGCGAATGCTGGTCTATGTAGTTTAGAAGGTCCCTTGCTCAAATTATCCAAACCAGAAAGGGAAGAAAAGATGGGTGAATAGAAAACAGTCCATGGTGGCCCCAAAACTTAACGGACTGCAGCAAAAATTGTGTTGAAATCGCTTTTATCAACAATAAAAGATAAAAGATCCTTTTACATTCAGCAATTCATCAACTGCAAACAAGTGCCAGTCAGCGAGATCAGCACTAGTGCTTTCACATGGCACGACAAATCAAGTGGCCAGGCTGCCAGAATGATCCTTCTATCATTAGTGCAGCCCTGGAAACTGAGTGCACAGGTATGTATATCCACAACGTAGAAGAAAGTAGCGGCCACTCACTGACTGGATCAAAGACACTTAATTCCAAATGGCCGCTACTTTCTTCTACGTTGTGGATTGCATATCTACTAATATAGCTGAGCACCACCTGGGATCTGATGAGCTGTCGGCTCTGAGTGCTGGATGCGCACTGTGTGCATTGGAAGGACCGGAGTGCCCGTCTTTCTACTATTTTGTCGGTGTATATATGTATATATCTGTGCTGTCAGTTTCCAGATCACAAGCAGTCTATACTTCCCATCAACGCTGCTTATTATCTGGCTTCCAGCTCTCTAGTCCAGACAGAATCAGATAAGAATTAAGCGTTTTCCCCCTCCTCAGCTGATCGCTGTCACTTTTACACAGACCGATTATCAGCAATGCGCCTGGACGATAATCGGCCAGTGTAAAAGGCTCTTCATTCACTAGCCTCTGGCTACACCACCATTTGATTTAACATTTCAATAGAAATTATTTTTGATAGCAAATGGTATTAGTAACTTATTTTGGAGCCCATTTCTTTAGTGTTTAGTGGGTAGGTTGGTATAAACTGTAAGCCAATGTTCACACTAGGGTCACTGTGTTCATAGCAGCTGAGAGACAGCAATATACACTAATGCATCAGTAACTAATAGAGTCTGTGGGCTGCACGCAACCCCTCCGATGCTGTCCTGGCTGCATGTAACCCCTCCAATGCTGTCCTGGCTGAATGTAACCCCTTCAATGCTGTCCTGGCTGAATGTAACCCCTTCAATGCTGTCCTGGCTGAATGTAACCCCTTCATTGCTGTCCTGGCTGAACGTAACCCCTTCAATGCGGTCCTGGCTGGAAGGACCCCTCCACTGCTGTCCTGGTTGAATGTAACCCCTTCAATGCTGTCCTGGCTGAATGTAACCCCTTCAATGCTGTCCTGGCTGAATGTAACCCCTTCAATGCTGTCCTGGCTGAATGTAACCCCTCCACTCCGTTCCTTGCTAGACTTAGCAAGTATATAAGTATTATTATAATATCATTAAGACTACACTCAGTAGCGTAGTAGCCATTTCTACTTACACCCCTGTCCACACTGTTTCTCAAAGGTAAAAATAGAGGATTCCCTCTTAATTATAACTACCAGTAAAGCTCTGGACTGTTGTTTTTGGACTATAGCTCTGGACTATTTTTACCACTGTATGTCCACAGTGCTGCAGTGTTATTTCCCTGTCTCTCTTCCACCAACTTGTCAGCAGCTGTAGTAGTTCAGAGCTCATTGTAACCCCCCTATTGCTGTTCCTTTCATTTCATAGCACCTTGCAAAGTCAGATCATCAAAACCCCTTCACATTTAACATGCCATTTATAACAGAACACAGCTGGGTTCACACTCCGTTTTGATCTGTTTTTTTTTTTTTTATACATATATATATATATATATATATACACACTCACCGGCCACTTTATTAGGTACACCATGCTAGTAACGGGTTGGACCCCCTTTTGCCTTCAGAACTGCCTCAATTCTTGGTGGCATAGATACAACAAGGTGCTGGAAGCATTCCTCAGAGATTTTGGTCCATATTGACATGATGGCATCACACAGTTGCCGCAGATTTGTCGGCTGCACATCCATGATGCGAATCTCCCGTTCCACCACATCCCAAAGATGCTCTATTGGATTGAGATCTGGTGACTGTGGAGGCCATTGGAGTACAGTGAAGTCATTGTCATGTTCAAGAAACCAGTCTGAGATGATTCTAGCTTTATGACATGGCGCATTATCCTGCTGAAAGTAGCCATCAGATGTTGGGTACAGTGTGGTCATAAAGGGATGGACATGGTCAGCAACAATACTCAGGTAGGCTGTGGCGTTGCAACGATGCTCAATTGGTACCAAGGGGCCCAAAGAGTGCCAAGAAAATATTCCCCACACCATGACCCCACCACCACCAGCCTGAACCGTTGATACAAGGCAGGATGGATCCATGCTTTCATGTTGTTGATGCCAAATTCTGACCCTACCATCCGAATGTCGCAGCAGAAATCGAGACTCATCAGACCAGGCAACGTTTTTCCAATCTTCTACTGACCAATTTCGATGAGCTTGTGCAAATTGTAGCCTCAGTTTCCTGTTCTTAGCTGAAAGGAGTGGCACCCGGTGTGGTCTTCTGCTGCTGTAGCCCATCTGCCTCAAAGTTGGAGGTACTGTGCGTTCAGAGATGCTCTTCTGCCTACCTTGGTTGTAACGGTTGGCTATTTGAGTCACTGTTGCCTTTCTATCAGCTCGAACCAGTCTGCCCATTCTCCTCTGACCTCTGGCATCAACAAGGCATTTCCGCCCACACAATTGCCGCTCACTGGATGGTTTTTCTTTTTCGGACCATTCTCTGTAAACCCTAGAGATGGTTGTGCGTTAAAATCCCAGTAGATCAGCAGTTTCTGAAATACTCAGACCAGCCCTTCTGGCACCAACAACCATGCCACGTTCAAAGGCCCTCAAATCACCTTTCTTCCCCATACTGATGCTCGGTTTGAACTGCATGAGATTGTCTTGACCATGTCTACATGCCTAAATGCACTGAGTTGCCGCCATGTGATTGGCTGATTAGAAATTAAGTGGTAACGTGCAGTTGGACAGGTGTACCTAATAAAGTGGCCGGTGAGTGTATATATATATATATGGAAGTCAAAGGAAAAACGGATCAAAATGGGTGCACACAAATGCGTTTTTTTCCAACCGCTTTTTGCAAAAAATGGTTGAAAAAAATTAATTGCAAAAACGTAGTGTGAAACCAGCCTACCATGTAATTCTCATTCCAGAACACTGCCAGCCTATTGAGTGCATTTCCACCTGTGCTATATCATAGTATAGCAAAGAGGAATATGTACTGTGCTTGGCCAGAGAGGTAAAGGGAAAAGGCCGTGTGTGCTCTACTGGCAAACAGCCCAGCTTTGGTTCCAAATCCTGAAATGCTCAAAAATAGCAGACACAGCATTAAAATCACCTTGTGTAAATTAGAAATCTTTTAAAACAAACCCAACATCTACACTTAAGACCTGAAAAATCCTTAATGGGATTTACAGCAATCCAGAAGACGCGTAAGCTTTGATGCATACCATTGCACAATTTTTGTACCAACAATCTTTTTCACATTCTTCTACTAAATTATTAAGAATGCATGACTAGGTAAATTAGCATTTTGCTGAGCACACTTACAGCACTATGTATTCATGGTCATTTTGGTACCTAAAAAGCCTTTAGGGTGCATTCACACATACCGGATCCGCAGCGGATTTTCTGCTGCGCGCAGCAGATTTCATCTAAATAACGGAACACAGCATCAAATCTGCACCATCAAATCTGCTGCGGATCAGCTGCAGATCCTTAATCCTCTGCACTGTTCCCATGCTGTTTGGTGTAAAATTCTCTGTCTGGTAAGGCCGCTAGGGGCACTGGTGTCCTTCAGCGCCAATCCGGAGGCGGGGTCTGGGGTGGATTAGCACTTGGGTCGGTAGCCCCGCCCCTAAGTGCTCCTAAGGACCTTACCAGGGACAGAGGATTTCATTACAATCAGCACAACAACAGTGCCATGGATAAAGGTATGAGACATACCTTCATCCTCAGTGCCCCCAGCCTACTAGGGAGCTATCAGCAGGTTATATTCATCTAACCTGGTGATAGTTCCCCTTTAAAGAAACAGAAATATGTAAAATGCACAAAAAGGCTTTATTTGCATGCTGTTTTCTTGGAAGAGCGGCCTTCAACCAAACATAGTTTTACGGCGAGTGTTTACCAAGCATGTTTTACTGACAGAAATGACCTTTAAAAAAGTTCAATTAAAATGTCACTTTTAGATGAGATTCCTCAAGCCTCATTCATATGGAACCAAGGATTCTGACAACTCTGGAAAGACCATCAACGAAAAGAAAAATAAATGGAACAAAACCATCTTTAAAGCTTAGCTGAGTTCCATTCTTCTGGGTTAACTCACCGTCACACATTTTCAAGCTTTGAAAAAGAAAAAAGCAGAAAGAATGTTTCAGATTGCCACCACTATAATCATGTTACAAAGCCAATACATCAAGTCAATAAAGGAAAAAGCTACAGAGAAATTCTTGAAAATAACAGTGAATATGGTCTCTAACTTCAAATTCGATTACGCCAACTCAGAAATGATCAAATACTAATACTATTACCCAAAACCAATGAAATGCAATCACTAAAGATTCATCTAATCATTCTAAACATTCAGATATTTGAATAAAACAAGTTATTTGGTGGTGGATTTATATGAACTGAATTTTCCCCTGCTCATTTAGCTGTTAGGCTGCGTTCACACATACCTGATGGAGGATATACGGTCTGTATACCGGCTATATACCACGGACTCACCTCTTCAAATCATTAGGACACTACTGAGCTGATAGAACTGTGTCAGTACACTAGAGTAGTGCTTTAACTAGGGCTGGGCAATTAATCAAATTCATTTTGGAGCCTGTACCACAACAGCCAGCTATAGAGAGGCAACTTGCCTCCTGGGGGCTGAGAGGGACCCCCAACCTGTACAATTGTCTGGCAAGAAGGCACTGGTACAGTGGTGGATGACTACGGGTGGGGGGGCTCTTACTATAGGGACATTGCCTTCAGGGGGTATATTGAAGGTGAAGTGTAACTGCCAGCTACTATACATGTGGTATTCTACTTACTTGGCGAGAGCTCCTACACTACATAGAGAACAAGAGGAAGCCTATACTATATAGGGGCACAGGGTGGCCTGACTACTGTTTGGAGGCACATATTGAGCATAACTACTTATAGGAGAGCACAGTTAGGCTGAGTTCACACTACGTTTTTGCAATTTGTTTTTTTGATCAGTTTTTGCAAAATGACTTCCATCATAAAAAGAAACAAATCAAAACGGACAGATTTTTTTTTTAATGGCCATAAAATTGAGGTAGTCTACATTTTGTGTATGTAAAAAGAATGGATAAGTTTTTCCATCCGTTTTTTACAAAAACAGATGAAAAAAACACTGCAAAAATGTAGTGTGAACCCAGTCGTAGGCTATGCTCACACAAGGTAGGTTTTGAATTAATCACGACCATTGTTGCCGATTCGCAACAATGGCCGTTGTTAATTCAAAACTGATGTACTGCACTCTATGGAATCCTGGCCTGAGGGTATACACATAGTATACACTTAGGCCGGGATTCCAGGTGCTGAGGATGAAGACAAGTTTCTTATGTTCATCCACAGCAAAATTTTCCTGCAGTTTATTCCCTATGCTAAAGAGGTATTTTGGTGCACAGGGGCCGGACTACGGCTCTTAGTGCACCGATCCGCCCTGGCTGGCTTGCCATCCAGTCGGCCTGCTCTGCTGATATTCATTAGGAGGGGTGGGCTAGCCGGGCGGATCGGTGCATTGGGGCTGTAGTCCCAAACCCAGTGCGCCAAAATGCCTCATTAGCATAGGAAATAGAATTAATCGTGCCTTGTAAAGGTAAAGCATAGGGGTGCTGAGCAGTCCATCGCCTATGTTAAAGATGACTCCAGATCCCCTGCATGCCGGACAGACAGGACCAATGGACCCCAAATGGCTGCACTACCACACCAAAAGTAAAAGGGAAAATACAACCTTTAAAACAACAATACAGCTATGTAGATAAAATAACGTAAAAGTTATTAAAATGATAGCTCTTTGAATGCAGCGTCCAAAAAGGTTGTGTTCTTACAAGGCTCAATACTAAACACTATGTAAGGGTGATGTGTAGTATGTAATGATAGAATAATATTAATATATAACGGCACCATGCTTGATGCAGGCCACTAAGAGGACACTGGTCACATACAGATCCAGTGTACCGCTATCCTACACATCCCTTTTGGAAAATATTGACCAACAGGGAGAAGAGCCATGATTAAGGACCTTTGAGTCTGAAACGCGTCATATGTTTTTAAGATGAATGAGAAAGTTTTGGATTTTTAAGAAAAAGCTGAAGAGCATTATGGAGTTTTTCCATAAGAATATTGATCCCTTGGAGTCCTGAGTCTCTTCGTGCTTTTCCAATTATTGATGGGACTATTCATAAACAAGATGGAGGTGCTAACAGCAATTTGAGTGATTTGTCTCTTTTTCAAATACCCAGTGGTGCATTGGATTAAGAGCATATCTCGTTCCAGGACCGTGCTTCTAATCCAAATCCACTCTTAAACCAAAGCAAATTTTTCCATAAGAAATTATTCAAATGCAGACAATTAGTTCCACACCCTAAAAGTAATCATTTTATATTGTGAATAACATGTAGCACAGATAAAACAAACATTTATAAACAGTTGAATTTGTTATATTATATGTTATTGTACTGTATAGCAATCAGCATGTGGAGTATAATGTATTGTAAGTGCATAAACCTGAAATAACAGCAGCTGTTTGCAGATATAAGAAAAAAACTGCAGATCCCCATAATGCAGTAGCGTAGTACAACAGGCTAGAATAGAGAAGCAGGGCTGCTGCCAGAGGTCTGTGTGGTCACATGACAGCAATGGGGAAGGGTGTAAGTTCAGCATGGACCAATCAGGACTGACAGAGGCTGCAGGGAGCAAGAAGGAATGAGCAGGGCATATGTTGGCACATACATGCAGCACTCTGTCCGGGGAGAGAGGGGTTACAGCTATGAAGAGATTACCTCCACAGTCCTGTCCCCGATGTAAGCCCCAGCCTGAAGTGGATCTGCTCTGATTTGGAAGGTGAGGGAGACTTCCTGGGTCAGAGTACAGTGCTGTAGACCCCGCTATGCAGACCATGACCCTCCCCCACTCACCCCCCCCCCCCCCACCCAGTAAAGGGAGCTCTTAAACCAAAGCAATGCTCTTAAACCAAGCCACAATTTTGAAAAACTGTGAGCTCTTAAACCAAAATGCTCTTAAACATAGTAACTCTTAAACCAATGTACCACTGTATATACTATAGGATGTAATGTAAAGGAATCATGTAATGTATACTATAGGATGTAATGTACAGGGCTCCCTGTGATGTATACTATAGGATGTAATGTACAGGGCTCCCTGTGATGTATACTATAGGATGTAATGTACAGGGCTCCATGTGATGTATACTATAGGATGCAATGTAGGGGGCTCCATGTGATGTATACTATAGGATGTAATGTACAGGACTCCCTGTGATGTATACTATAGGATGTAATGTAGGGGGCTCCATGTGATGTATACTATAGGATGTAATTTACGGGGCTCCCTGTGATGTATACTATAGGATGTAATGTACGGGGCTCCCTGTGATGTATACTATAGGATGTAATGTATACTATAGGATGTAATGTATAGGGCTCCCTGTGATGTATACTATAGGATGTAATGTATAGGGCTCCCTGTGATGTATACTATAGTATGTAATGTATAGGGCTCCCTGTGATGTATACTATAGGATGTAATGTACAGGGCTCCATGTGATGTATACTATAGGATGTAATGTATAGGGCTCCCTGTGATGTATACTATAGGATGTAATGTATAGGGCTCCCTGTGATGTATACTATAGTATGTAATGTATAGGGCTCCCTGTGATGTATACTATAGGATGTAATGTACAGGGCTTCCTGTGATGTATACTATAGGATGTAATGTACGGGGCTCCCTGTGATGTATACTATAGGATGTAATGTACGGGGCTCCCTGTGATGTATACTATAGGATGTAATGTACGGGGCTCCATGTGATGTATACTATAGGATGTAATGTACAGGGCTCCATGTGATGTATACTATAGGATAGGGCTGGGCGATATGGCCTAAAATTTATATCACGATATAATTTGATGCATGCACGATATAACGATATATCACGATATATAAAAAAATTTTTGTGTGTATACTCACCCCCCCCCCTTGCCAGTCATCAGCCTTCCCCTGTGCCAGTGATCAGCCCTCCCCTATGCCTTCAGCCCCCTTTGTGCCAGTTATCACCCCCCTTGCCAGTCATCAGCCTTCCCCTGTGCCATCAGCCCACCCTGTGCCAGTGATCAGCCCTCCCCTGTGCCATCAGCCCCCCTTGCGCCAGTCATCAGCCCCCCTTGCGCCAGTCATCAGCCCTCCCCTTGCGCCAGTCGTCAGCCTTCCCCTTGCGCCAGTCATCAGCCCACCCCTGTGCCATCAGCCCCCCTTGCGCCAGTCATCAGCCCCCCTTGCGCCAGTCATCAGCCCTCCCCTTGCGCCAGTCATCAGCCCTCCCCTGTGCCATCAGCCCCCCTTGCGCCAGTCATCAGCCCCCCTTGCGCCAGTCATCAGCCCCCCTTGCGCCAGTCATCAGCCCCCCTTGCGCCAGTCATCAGCCCTCCCCTGTGCCATCAGCCCCCCTTGCGCCAGTCATCAGCCCCCCTTGCGCCAGTCATCAGCCCTCCCCTTGCGCCAGTCATCAGCCCTCCCCTTGCACCAGTCATCAGCCCTCCCCTTGCGCCAGTCATCAGCCCTCCCCTTGCGCCAGTCATCAGCCCTCCCCTTGCACCAGTCATCAGCCTTCCCCTTGCGCCAGTCATCAGCCTTCCCCTTGCGCCAGTCATCAGCCTTCCCCTTGCGCCAGTCATCAGCCTTCCCCTTGCGCCACTCATCAGCCTTCCCCTTGCGCCACTCATCAGCCTTCCCCTTGCGCCACTCATCAGCCTTCCCCTTGCGCCAGTCATCAGCCCCCCGTTGCCAGTCATCAGCCCCCCGTTGCCAGTCATCAGCCCCCCAGTGCCAGTCATCAGCCCCCCGTTGCCAGTCATCAGCCCCCCGTTGCCAGTCATCAGCCCCCCCCCCCAGTGCCAGTCATCTCCCCTCTCAGTTTTCCAGCCATTTCATGTGGCAGCCATCATGTCCCCCCAGCCAGGGCCATCATCAGCCCCATGC
This sequence comes from Dendropsophus ebraccatus, assembly GCF_027789765.1. Classification (NCBI taxonomy): domain Eukaryota; kingdom Metazoa; phylum Chordata; class Amphibia; order Anura; family Hylidae; genus Dendropsophus; species Dendropsophus ebraccatus. Next base: position 69,397,334 of record NC_091458.1, read on the forward strand.
CAAGCCATCTGCCGCCCCCGACCCCTCTGCTACTTACCTTTCCTGCAGGGCTGGCTGATGGAGTCCGCGAGGCGAGACGGGCCGCGTCTTCTTCCCAGCATGCACTGGGAGACCTGACGTCACACGCATCAGCGCGCTAGCGCGCTGATGATGCGTGAACGGAAGGCCCTGCAGCGCAGTACCACGGAGCGGTAAGTGAGAAGCTTATTCACTACCGCTCCGAGGTATATCGTGATATGACGATATGCCAAAAATCTATATCGTCAACCGAATTGATGACGATATTTTGGCATATCGTTTATATCGCCCAGCCCTACTATAGGATGAAATGTATACTATAGGATGTAATGTATAGGGCTCCCTGTGATGTATACTGTAGGATGTAATGTACAGGACTCCCTGTGATGTATACTATAGGATGTAATGTATACTATAAGATGTAATATATAGGGCTCCCTGTGATGTATACTATAGGATGTAATGTATACTATAGGATGTAATGTATAGGGCTCCCTGTGATGTATACTATAGGATGTAATGTACAGGGCTCCCTGTGATGTGTACTATAGTATGTAATGTATAGGGCTCCCTGTGATGTATACTATAGGATGTAATGTACAGGACTCCCTGTGATGTATAATATAGGATGTAATGTACGGGGCTCCCTGTGATGTATACTATAGGATGTAATGTACGGGACTCCCTGTGATGTGTACTATAGTATGTAATGTATAGGGCTCCCTGTGATGTATACTATAGGATGTAATGTACAGGACTCCCTGTGATGTATAATATAGGATGTAATGTACGGGGCTCCCTGTGATGTATACTATAGGATGTAATGTACGGGACTCCCTGTGATGTATACTATAGGATGTAATGTACAGGACTCCCTGTGATGTATACTATAGGATGTAATATATAGGGCTCCCTGTGATGTATACTATAGGATGTAATGTACGAAGCTCCCTGTGATGTATACTATAGGATGTAATGTACGGAGCTCCCTGTGATGTATACTATAGTATGTAATGTACAGGACTCCCTGTGATGTATACTATAGGATGTAATATATAGGGCTCCCTGTGATGTATACTATAGGATGTAATGTATAGGGCTCCATGTGATGTATACTATAGTATGTAATGTATAGGGCTCCCTGTGATGTATACTATAGGATGTAATGTACAGGACTCCCAGTGATGTATACTATAGGATGTAATGTACAGGGCTCCCTGTGATGTATACTATAGGATGTAATGTACGGGGCTCCCTGTGATGTATACTATAGGATGTAATGTACGGGGCTCCCTGTGATGTATACTATAGGATGTAATGTACGGGACTCCCTGTGATGTATACTATAGTATGTAATGTACAGGACTCCCTGTGATGTATACTATAGGATGTAATATATAGGGCTCCCTGTGATGTATACTATAGGATGTAATGTATAGGGCTCCATGTGATGTATACTATAGGATGTAATGTACAGGACTCCCAGTGATGTATACTATAGAATGTAATGTACGGGGCTCCCTGTGATGTATACTATAGGATGTAATGTACAGGGCTCCCTGTGATGTATACTATAGGATGTAATGTACAGGGCTCCCTGTGATGTATACTATAGGATGTAATGTATAGGGCTCCATGTGATGTATACTATAGGATGTAATGTACAGGACTCCCAGTGATGTATACTATAGGATGTAATGTACAGGGCTCCATGTGATGTATACTGTAGGATGTAATGTACGGGGCTCCCTGTGATGTATACTATAGGATGTAATGTACAGGTCTCCCTGTGATGTATACTATAGGATGTAATGTACAGGGCTCCCTGTGATGTATACTATAGGATGTAATGTACGGGGCTCCCTGTGATGTATACTATAGGATGTAATGTACGGGGCTCCCTGTGATGTATACTATAGGATGTAATGTATAGGACTCCCTGTGATGTATACTATAGGATGTAATGTACGGGGCTCCCTGTGATGTATACTATAGGATGTATTGTATAGGGCTCCCTGTGATGTATACTATAGGATGTATTGTATAGGGCTCCCTGTGATGTATACTATAGGATGTAATGTACAGGACTCCCAGTGATGTATACTATAGGATGTAATGTACAGGACTCCCTGTGATGTATACTATAGGATGTAATGTACAGGACTCCCTGTGATGTATACTATAGGATGTAATATATAGGGCTCCCTGTGATGTATACTATAGGATGTAATGTACGGGGCTCCCTGTGATGTATACTATAGGATGTAATGTACAGGGCTGCATATGATGTATACTATAGGATGTAATGTACGGGGCTCCCTGTGATGTATACTATAGGATGTAATGTATAGGGCTCCATGTGATGTATACTATAGGATGTAATGTACAGGGCTCCATGTGATGTATACTATAGGATGTAATGTATAGGGCTCCCTGTGATGTATACTATAGAATGTAATGTACGGGGCTCCCTGTGATGTAAACTATAGGATGTAATGTATAGGGCTCCATGTGATGTATACTATAGGATGTAATGTACGGGGCTCCCTGTGATGTATACAATAGGATGTAATGTATACTATAGGATGCAATGTATAGGGCTCCCTGTGATGTATACTATAGGTTGTAATGTATACTATAAGATGTAATATATAGGGCTCCCTGTGATGTATACTATAGGATGTAATGTACAGGACTCCCTGTGATGTATACTATAGGATGTAATGTACAGGTCTCCCTGTGATGTATACTATAGGATGTAATGTATAGGGCTCCCTGTGATGTATACTATAGGATGTAATGTATAGGGCTCCCTGTGATGAATACTATAGGATGTAATGTACAGGACTCCCTGTGATGTATACTATAGGATGTAATGTATAGGGCTCCCTGTGATGTATACTATAGGATGTAATGTATAGGGCTCCCTGTGATGTATACTATAGGATGTAATATATAGGGCTCCCTGTGATGTATACTATAGGATGTAAAGTATAGGGCTCCCTGTGATGTATACTATAGGATGTAATGTACAGGGCTCCCTGTGATGTATACTGTAGGATGTAATGTACAGGGCTCCCTGTGATGTATACTATAGGATGTAATGTACGGGGCTCCATGTGATGTATACTATAGGATGTAATGTACGGGGCTCCCTGTGATGTATACTATAGGATGTAATGTATAGGGCTCCATGTGATGTATACTATAGGATGTAATGTAAAGGGCTCCCTGTGATGTATACAATAGGATGTAATGTATACTATAGGATGTAATGTACAGGGCTCCCTGTGATGTATACTATAGGATGTAATGTACAGGGCTCCCTGTGATGTATACTATAGGATGTAATGTACAGGGCTCCATGTGATGTATACTATAGGATGTAATGTACGGGGCTCCCTGTGATGTATACTATAGGATGTAATGTATAGGGCTCCATGTGATGTATACTATAGGATGTAATGTAAAGGGCTCCCTGTGATGTATACAATAGGATGTAATGTATACTATAGGATGCAATGTATAGGGCTCCCTGTGATGTATACTATAGGATGTAATGTATACTATAGTATGTAATGTATAGGGCTCCCTGTGATGTATACTATAGGTTGTAATGTATACTATAAGATGTAATATATAGGGCTCCCTGTGATGTATACTATAGGTTGTAATGTACAGGGCTCCCTGTGATGTATACTATAGGATGTAATGTACAGGTCTCCCTGTGATGTATACTATAGGATGTAATGTATAGGGCTCCCTGTGATGTATACTATAGGATGTAATGTACGGGGCTCCCTGTGATGTATACTATAGGATGTAATGTATAGGGCTCCCTGTGATGTATACTATAGGATGTAATATATAGGGCTCCATGTGATGTATACTATAGGATGTAATGTATAGGACTCCCTGTGATGTATACTATAGGATGTAATGTACGGGGCTCCCTGTGATGTATACTATAGGATGTATTGTATAGGGCTCCCTGTGATGTATACTATAGAATGTAATGTATAGGACTCCCTGTGATGTATACTATAGGATGTAATGTACAGGACTCCCTGTGATGTATACTATAGGATGTAATATATAGGGCTCCCTGTGATGTATACTATAGGATGTAATGTACGGGGCTCCCTGTGATGTATACTATAGGATGTAATATATAGGGCTCCCTGTGATGTATACTATAGGATGTAATGTACGGGGCTCCCTGTGATGTATACTATAGGATGTAATATATAGGGCTCCCTGTGATGTATACTATAGGATGTAATGTACAGGGCTCCATGTGATGTATACTATAGGATGTAATGTACGGGGCTCCCTGTGATGTATACTATAGGATGTAATATACGGGGCTCCCTGTGATGTATACTATAGGATGTAATGTACAGGGCTCCATATGATGTATACTATAGGATGTAATGTACGGGGCTCCCTGTGATGTATACTATAGGATGTATTGTATAGGGCTCCCTGTGATGTATACTATAGGATGTAATGTATAGGGCTCCCTGTGATGTATACTATAGGATGTAATGTATAGGGCTCCCTGTGATGTATACTATAGGATGTAATATATAGGGCTCCCTGTGATGTATACTATAGGATGTAATGTACGGGGCTCCCTGTGATGTATACTATAGGATGTAATGTACGGGGCTCCCTGTGATGTATACTATAGGATGTAATATATAGGGCTCCCTGTGATGTATACTATAGGATGTAATGTACAGGGCTCCCTGTGATGTATACTATAGGATGTAATGTACGGGGCTCCATGTGATGTATACTATAGGATGTAATGTATAGGGCTCCCTGTGATGTATACAATAGGATGTAATGTATACTATAGGATGCAATGTATAGGGCTCCCTGTGATGTATACTATAAAATGTAACGTATACTATAGTATGTAATGTATAGGGCTCCCTGTGATGTATACTATAGGTTGTAATGTATACTATAAGATGTAATATATAGGGCTCCCTGTGATGTATACTATAGGATGTAATGTACAGGTCTCCCTGTGATGTATACTATAGGATGTAATGTACGGGGCTCCCTGTGATGTATACTATAGGATGTAATGTACAGGTCTCCCTGTGATGTATACTATAGGATGTAATGTACAGGGCTCCCTGTGATGTATACTATAGGATGTAATGTACATGGCTCCCTGTGATGTATACTATAGGATGTAATGTACAGGGCTCCCTGTAATGTATACTATAGGATGTAATGTAGGGGGCTCCCTGTGATGTATACTATAGGATGTAATGTATAGGGCTTCCTGTGATGTATACTATAGTATGTAATATACAGGGCTCCCTGTGATGTATACTATAGGATGTAATGTACAGGGCTTCCTGTGATGTATACTATAGGATGTAATGTACGGGGCTCCCTGTGATGTATACTATAGGATGTAATGTATAGGGCTCCATGTGATGTATACTATAGGATGTAATGTATAGGGCTTCCTGTGATGTATACTATAGGATGTAATGTACAGGACTCTCTGTGATGTATACTATAGGATGTAATGTATAGGGCTCCCTGTGATGTATACTATAGGATGTAATGTACAGGTCTCCCTGTGATGTATACTATAGGATGTAATGTATAGGGCTCCCTGTGATGTATACTATAGGATGTAATGTACAGGTCTCCCTGTGATGTATACTATAGGATGTAATGTACGGGGCTCCCAGTGATGTATACTATAGGATGTAATGTACGGGGCTCCCTGTGATGTATACTATAGGATGTAATGTACGGGGCTCCATGTAATGTATACTATAGGATGTAATGTACAGGGCTCCCTGTGATGTATACTATAGGATGTAATGTACAGGACTCCCTGTGATGTATACTATAGGATGTAATGTACAGGGCTCCCTGTGATGTATACTATAGGATGTAATGTATAGGGCTCCCTGTGATGTATACTATAGGATGTAATGTATAGGGCTCCCTGTGGTGTATACTATAGGATGTAATGTATACCCCCCTCCCTATATCCTGACACATTACCCTCCCTGTGAAGTGGGTGACACGCTGTTCCCGGATGTCAGGCATGTCTGATGTAAGAGCCGTGCAATGTCTGGTGACTGTGGTGTCAGCATCAAGGCAGAACACTACGTTTGTGTGTGTATAAATTATATATATATATATATATATATATATATATATATCAAAACACAAATACCGCAGCACTCAGTGAAGATTCCTGGCCCGGTGCCGTAGCTCACACCCCGATCCACGGGTGTCTATATAAATATTCAAAAAGTAACCGCAGCACACAGGACTTTGGTGAAAAATAAATCTGTATTGGTGATTAATCCATACAAACACACGGAAAAAATAAGCGACGTTTCGACGTCTCAATGACGTCTTTCTCAAGCCAGTGAATACATTTCCAAGCAAACATGTGATTTATATATCCTGTGCAAAGCAATTAATGACGTGTTCATTTCACACACATGATATTCAAATTAGCTAGCGTGAATAAATATATATAAATAATAAGGGAACAACAAGTTCCAAAGTGACAAAGTGAATATATCTTATATAAGAATTCATAATAGTCAACACAATTATATACAAATATACAAAATGAAAAACATATCGGAGCAGTTGTGATTCCCTCATACGTCGTGATCAGCAGCATCAACCAGGAAATGGATACTTGAACCGCACGCCGTAGGTGGAACGCACGGCCATCTTAGATTGCACCACCAGAGATGTAGCGTCCTGTTGCTAGAGTAACTAGTGACGTCAGGGGTAAACATGATTGGAGTGTATAGTAGCTTATAATGTACCGTGAGACCGACCTATTAACACATTCATCCGTTCTCCCGTGTTGTACGGTGGACAGCGCCCATTAAGACAGTATCCACCGTCTCTGATGATCCATTCGTGGGATGTCCGCGGATGTCTGTGGGGGCTCAACGGTATAGGTGATTGTTCAGACCATAGATGTCTCGTAAGTACTAGCCAGGATCCATAATGTCTCGGGGTGTAAATAGATGTTGATGCTGCCGTTTCACTACTTCTGAGTTGTCACTTATTCTGCTCCGAGTGATAGGCTTTCCAATAGTTTAATCTGAAATAATCAAATAAAGAAAATTAGTATTAGTATCATTATATCTCATAACAAATATATCAAAATCAATATTATTGTTCTCTGTTAAAATGTATTCATCATACTAAGATGTGTCAGCAACTGCGCTAATGGACAGAACTGCATAGTTCAAGTAGCATTTCAGGCATAATCTTATATGGCATAATTTATTTAATGTAACAATATTTAGGTAGGATTTTAAACTCCACATTCAATCCATGGGGTTTTAAAGAATTAAGCCGGAATATCCATTCCAATTCTCTACGTTTTAACATAGATATGCGATCACCCCCCCTCCACGGTTGGGGGATGTGATCAATGTACATCAATTTTAAATCGCTCTCTCTATGTCGTGCCTCTATAAAATGTTTAGAGACTGGGAGATCAAGTTTTCCTTTTCGTATGGTGTATCTGTGTTGTGTTATTCTGGTTTTGGCATCATAAGTGGTTTCCCCCACATATATCAGATTACAAGGGCACCATAGGACATAGATAATGTATTCAGTATTGCAATTAATGAATTTGTTAATTCTGTATGTCTTTCCAGTGCCCGGATGTACGAACACCTGTCCTCTCTGGACATATCTGCAGTTGACGCAACTACCACACGGGAAACTGCCCACGGTGCGAGGACCTAAAAAGGTAAGTACAGTGCTGTTTATCTTTACATCGGTCTTAACCACTATATCTCTAATATTCCTAGCTCTCTTATAGGACATCAACGGTCTATTACTCAGAGTGGAAATATGAGGGTAGCTTTGTTCTATGATGTGCCAATGTTTATTGATGATTTGAGAGATTTGTGGGCTAAGTGAATTATATGTAGATACATAAGGAATCCGTTGTTCACTATGCCTCCGTGTTTGTGTAGTTAATAGTGTGTTTCTATCCATGGGTTTAACTGTCTCAATGTGTTGCTGTATCAAGTTTCTAGGGTATCCCCTTGTTTGAAAATTATGAGCCAGTAACTCCACTGATTGGTCCAATTTGGTATCCTCTGATACAATGCGTTTTGCTCTCAGAAACTGGCTTTTGGGTAGACCACGAATCATCCTAGGAGGATGATTCGACTCATACCTCAACAGTGTGTTCTTATCTGTATTCTTCACAAATAAATCAGTTCCTAGTTTGTTCCCTATTTTGTACACTCGTGTGTCCAAAAAGGAAACCTCAGATGATGAATGTGACATGGTGAATTGTATGTCTCTGTCAATGGTGTTAAGGTATTCCCAAAAATCCATCAGTTGTGATTCAGTGCCATTCCAGATGATGAAGACGTCATCTATGAATCTGAACCATCCCAGCAAATACTGGGCATGGTCAGATCCATAGATGTACGTCTCCTCTAACTGCGCTACAAACAGATTTGCGTAAGTAGGTGCCACCGGACTACCCATCGCGGTACCTCTTTGTTGTAAATAGTACTGTTTGTTAAAGAGAAAAAAATTATTAGTCAGAATCAAATGTAAAAGCTCTAATAAAAAATTTTGACAAGGAGGTGTGAAAGTAGTGTTGTTCAATACATGTCTAATCGCATTAAGGCCTTTCTCAGTGGAGATAGAAGTATATAAACTCGCTATGTCTAAAGAGGCAAGAATGACAGATTCTGAAATTACAATATCTTTGATCTTAAGAATAAAATCTGAAGTATCTCGTACATAAGATTTCATGTTAACTACATGATCCTGTAAAATCTTATCTAGGAAAATGGAAGTTTTGCTTAATACTGAATCCCTCCCTGAGACAATTGGTCTCCCTGGGGGATTCCGTAGGTCTTTATGAATCTTCGGTAGAAGATACAATCTTGGGGTCTGAGGATATTCGACCCAAAGAAATTGACTTAGTTTTTTGTCAATAATGTTGTCTCTGTGTGCCTCATCAATTTTAATTCTCAGTCTTTGTTTTACAGAATTTGTCGGGTCACCAGTCAACGGTAAGTATGTATTCGTGTCGGATAATTGTCGTTCTGCTTCTGTTATGTATGTTGTCGTATCCATCACCACTATCCCTCCCCCCTTATCAGCGGGTTTTATAGTCAATGTGTCATCTTTTGTCAATTCCTTCAAAGCTAGATCCTCCTCCTTTGTCAAATTTGGTTTTTTTAAAAAACCTTCCGGTGTCTGACTTCTCAATCTGCTAATATCTTGTCTTACTAGAGTCATGTATGTTTCCAGCGCATGTGATGACGTGAGAGGAACAAAATCACTTTTGTTAAATAAATTTAAATCATCTGCAGACAATTCACAGACAACATTCTGGGTTTGTACGGCAGGTGATTTATTCATCATGTCACTCCAAATGTTTAACTTAATACGCCTGAAAAAAAGAAATAAATTTAATTCTACCTCAAACCAGTCAGTAACAGTATCAGGACAATAAGATAATCCTTTACTCAGTACTTTAAGTTGTGAATTAGTAATTTTTTTCTCTTTAACAAACAGTACTATTTACAACAAAGAGGTACCGCGATGGGTAGTCCGGTGGCACCTACTTACGCAAATCTGTTTGTAGCGCAGTTAGAGGAGACGTACATCTATGGATCTGACCATGCCCAGTATTTGCTGGGATGGTTCAGATTCATAGATGACGTCTTCATCATCTGGAATGGCACTGAATCACAACTGATGGATTTTTGGGAATACCTTAACACCATTGACAGAGACATACAATTCACCATGTCACATTCATCATCTGAGGTTTCCTTTTTGGACACACGAGTGTACAAAATAGGGAACAAACTAGGAACTGATTTATTTGTGAAGAATACAGATAAGAACACACTGTTGAGGTATGAGTCGAATCATCCTCCTAGGATGATTCGTGGTCTACCCAAAAGCCAGTTTCTGAGAGCAAAACGCATTGTATCAGAGGATACCAAATTGGACCAATCAGTGGAGTTACTGGCTCATAATTTTCAAACAAGGGGATACCCTAGAAACTTGATACAGCAACACATTGAGACAGTTAAACCCATGGATAGAAACACACTATTAACTACACAAACACGGAGGCATAGTGAACAACGGATTCCTTATGTATCTACATATAATTCACTTAGCCCACAAATCTCTCAAATCATCAATAAACATTGGCACATCATAGAACAAAGCTACCCTCATATTTCCACTCTGAGTAATAGACCGTTGATGTCCTATAAGAGAGCTAGGAATATTAGAGATATAGTGGTTAAGACCGATGTAAAGATAAACAGCACTGTACTTACCTTTTTAGGTCCTCGCACCGTGGGCAGTTTCCCGTGTGGTAGTTGCGTCAACTGCAGATATGTCCAGAGAGGACAGGTGTTCGTACATCCGGGCACTGGAAAGACATACAGAATTAACAAATTCATTAATTGCAATACTGAATACATTATCTATGTCCTATGGTGCCCTTGTAATCTGATATATGTGGGGGAAACCACTTATGATGCCAAAACCAGAATAACACAACACAGATACACCATACGAAAAGGAAAACTTGATCTCCCAGTCTCTAAACATTTTATAGAGGCACGACATAGAGAGAGCGATTTAAAATTGATGTACATTGATCACATCCCCCAACCGTGGAGGGGGGGTGATCGCATATCTATGTTAAAACGTAGAGAATTGGAATGGATATTCCGGCTTAATTCTTTAAAACCCCATGGATTGAATGTGGAGTTTAAAATCCTACCTAAATATTGTTACATTAAATAAATTATGCCATATAAGATTATGCCTGAAATGCTACTTGAACTATGCAGTTCTGTCCATTAGCGCAGTTGCTGACACATCTTAGTATGATGAATACATTTTAACAGAGAACAATAATATTGATTTTGATATATTTGTTATGAGATATAATGATACTAATACTAATTTTCTTTATTTGATTATTTCAGATTAAACTATTGGAAAGCCTATCACTCGGAGCAGAATAAGTGACAACTCAGAAGTAGTGAAACGGCAGCATCAACATCTATTTACACCCCGAGACATTATGGATCCTGGCTAGTACTTACGAGACATCTATGGTCTGAACAATCACCTATACCGTTGAGCCCCCACAGACATCCGCGGACATCCCACGAATGGATCATCAGAGACGGTGGATACTGTCTTAATGGGCGCTGTCCACCGTACAACACGGGAGAACGGATGAATGTGTTAATAGGTCGGTCTCACGGTACATTATAAGCTACTATACACTCCAATCATGTTTACCCCTGACGTCACTAGTTACTCTAGCAACAGGACGCTACATCTCTGGTGGTGCAATCTAAGATGGCCGTGCGTTCCACCTACGGCGTGCGGTTCAAGTATCCATTTCCTGGTTGATGCTGCTGATCACGACGTATGAGGGAATCACAACTGCTCCGATATGTTTTTCATTTTGTATATTTGTATATAATTGTGTTGACTATTATGAATTCTTATATAAGATATATTCACTTTGTCACTTTGGAACTTGTTGTTCCCTTATTATTTATATATATTTATTCACGCTAGCTAATTTGAATATCATGTGTGTGAAATGAACACGTCATTAATTGCTTTGCACAGGATATATAAATCACATGTTTGCTTGGAAATGTATTCACTGGCTTGAGAAAGACGTCATTGAGACGTCGAAACGTCGCTTATTTTTTCCGTGTGTTTGTATGGATTAATCACCAATACAGATTTATTTTTCACCAAAGTCCTGTGTGCTGCGGTTACTTTTTGAATATTTATATATATATATATATATATATATATATATATATATATATACAGACACACATACACAATGATCGTGATAGTGACAGAGGGGCAGGGGACACGGTACAGGCGATGAGTACACCGGCTCCACCTGCCGCCGCTTGTCTCTGTAGGACACGAGAAGGGCACAGAGCAGCCTCCTCCTCCTCTAGCCGCCTACCTATACCGGGCACACCTGGCCGCTACTCACCAGCCTCCGGCCGATGTCAGCCCCCGGCGTTACTGTGTTCCCGGTCCTATATTCTGCATAGTGTAGCGCATCTGAGGACGCCATGCCGCTACTGGAGGTTGCCATGACAGACTGAAGAGGACGGTGGCCGCAGAGCTCAGGCAGAGCACAGCGATTGCAAACTATGCGGAAGTGGAACTTTTCCAATTGCTGTACGGCGTCTCGTGCAGGTACCGGGAATACAGAGGCAGAGCAGCGGCCTGAGAGTGCGCACAGCGCTCCTGCTAGCCACATAGTGCTCTATTACCAGTGTCAGCTACAACCCATTGCCTCCAGCTACTCTGCTAGTCACATTGAACAGTGCCTTATTTCTAGTGCCAAGCAAACAGTCCCCCCATTTCTAGTGCCATCCACAGCCTCTTTGTTTAGTACCCACCAGTGCCAGCCACATAGTGGCCCTAATGCCATCCCCATCCTCCATAACAGTGCCCACCACCAGACAATGCGCCCATAAATAATGCCTGCAAGTTGCAACTGCTTCTCCTAGTAGTGCCCATCAGGCAGTGCCCCTATTAATAGTGTCACCCCCAGCCTCTCTTATAATAGTGCCCATCAGGCAGTGCCCCTAATCATAGTGTCACCCCCAGCCTCTCTTATAATAGTGCCCATCAGGCAGTGCCCCTATTAATAGTGTCACCCCCAGCCTCTCTTATAATAGTGCCCATCAGGCAGTGCCCCTATTAATAGTGTCACCCCCAGCCTCTCTTATAATAGTGCCCATCAGGCAGTGCCCCTAATCATAGTGTCACCCCCAGCCTCTCTTATAATAGTGCCCATCAGGCAGTGCCCCTATTAATAGTGTCACCCCCAGCCTCTATTATAATAGTGCCCATCAGACAGTACCCCTATAAATAGTGTCACCCCCAGCCTATCTTATAATAGTGCCCATCAGACAGTGCCCCTATTAATAGTCACCCCCAGCCTCTCTTATAATAGTGCCCATCAGACAGTACCTCTATAAATAGTGTCACCCCCAGCCTCTATTATAATAGTGCCCATCAGACAGTACCCCTACAAATAGTGTCACCCCCAGCCTATCTTATAATAGTGCCCATCAGACAGTGCCCCTATTAATAGTCACCCCCAGCCTCACTTATAATAGTGCCCATCAGACAGTGCCCCTATTAATAGTCACCCCCAGCCTCGCTTATAATAGTGCCCATCAGACAGTGCCCCTATTAATAGTGTCACCCCCAGCCTCTCTTATAATAGTGCCCATCAGGCAGTGCCCCTATTAATAGTGTCACCCCCAGCCTCTCTTATAATAGTGCCCATCAGGCAGTGCCCCTATTAATAGTGTCACCCCCAGCCTCTCTTATAATAGTGCCCATCAGACAGTACCCCTATAAATAGTGTCACCCCCAGCCTCTATTATAATAGTGCCCATCAGACAGTACCCCTATAAATAGTCTCACCCCAGCCTATCTTATAATAGTGCCCATCAGACAGTGCCCCTATTAATAGTCACCCCCAGCCTCACTTATAATAGTGCCCATCAGACAGTGCCCCTATTAATAGTCACCCCCAGCCTCGCTTATAATAGTGCCCATCAGACAGTGCCCCTATTAATAGTGTCACCCCCAGCCTCTCTTATAATAGTGCCCATCAGGCAGTGCCCCTATTAATAGTGTCACCCCCAGCCTCTCTTATAATAGTGCCCATCAGGCAGTGCCCCTATTAATAGTGTCACCCCCAGCCTCTCTGTATAATGACAATCACACATTGCCCCCATTAATAGTGCCAGCCACAGCCTCTCTGTATAATGTGGATCACACAGTGCCCCCATTAATAGTGCCTGCCACAGCCTCTCCTAATAGTGCCCATACAGTACGTACTACATCATGGGACTAGGAGTGCAGGGGATTCTGTTACTGGAGCCCTTATTGTGGAGCTATCCCCTCTGTTCCAGTCCCTGGCTGTGACTTGCTTACAGCTTCTCCTGTGCACATTAAGACAATTTTGAATTAATGTGTCCCTATGAGTGTTCCTTTGAGAGGCAAAGTGTGCAGGGGTTAACAACAGATGCCTTACTTTAAATGATGGATGTCCATGGTGTAGCATGCTGCAGAAAATAATTTCTAATCTTTTGAAATATACCAATTTCCATGACAGGTTAATGTGCTGTCCAAGACTATACCATGTGAAACAACAGCTCCCAGTATGACCTGAGCAATGGTGAGGGTATGCTACGGGTTGTTTTTCATCCATATTCACTGCAGACCTCAAAGGTGTACTCCAGACGGGAGGGCTTTTTTTAACCTATGGCCGCGGAGGGGGTGGATGACGGCAACAACATCCACTTACCTCCCTGGTTCAAGCACCAGATCCCTTATCGTGCTGCTCTGTTCCTGTGCCTTGCAGTTTCCTGGTCTGTGACGCGGCTTGAGACGTGACTTTCCAGCACATTAAACGGGCTTAATGGCTAAGCGTGCCGGAAACATCACGTCTCAAGCCGCGTCATAGACCAGGAAGCAACCAGGGCACCGAAGTAGCGTGATGCAGGGCCTGGTGCTAAAACCGGGGAGGTTCCATCCATAGCTAAATAAGCCCTCCCACCGGAGTACCCCATAAGCGCCTTTTTATGCAGTTGGGGATAGAATGTGGAGCCACTGTAGCCTGATCGTCACTACACATGACCATGGATAACACAGTCTGTGCATTTGCCTAGAGCCTGTAGGGCTCTATAGACTTTTGCCTGCTTTACAAGTGCATGGTCCGTGTCTGCAGGTGTCACACAAAATGTCAGTCCTTGGCTGCCCACAATCACAGACCATGCACCACAGAGAATTTACGGATGTGTGTAAGGGACAGTTGAGCAGATTACTGACAGGACACAGTCAGGCAGAACACTTAGTAGAGCAACCTGAGAATAGGCAGGCACTCTAAATGATCTAAAGTAATAGGAGTGTGTTCATGTAAAGAAAAAAAACAAGGTGCACAACAAAAGAGAAAGCTTGAGACTATGGCTAGAACTCCCATTCAAAAATGTAATAAAGTTTTACCACCTTCATTAGACTCACAGACTAACAGTTAAAAAACACAGCTGTGTACAGACATGTTCAAAATGTGCCAGCAGCTCGCATGAGGGTACCATGCAGAAGACGACAGAGGGCAGCTGGAAAAGGAAGCTGGGCACTAACACAGGTACGTGTGGCATTACACACTGCCCATTCAAATCAATGGATTGTCTGTGTAATCTAGGACAGGTCCTACGATGTGAAAGATGTTCTTTCTAACAACTTTCCACTCTAGTTATTGGTTATATAGTTTTTACAGGTCAAACACATTTATTAAACCTTTCTCCTGTAAAAACTCACCATCAATACCTGCATCAGTAAGTCGTTCTAATACATGGTAAAACATGTCAGGCTTTGCTGAAGGATTTTTGGCTATGCAGAACCACTGCAACGTGTGAACCCAGCCATACAGGAAATCATTGTGCCTCATGTACCTGAGGGACTTCTTTTATGCAAGGGCCCTATTACACCAAAAGATGTCTGATAGATTATCTGATTGTTTCAGCCAAAGCCAGGAACGGACTATAAACAGAGAACAGGTTGTAAAGATAAGACTGAGATTTCTCCTCTTTTCAAATCCATTCCTGGCTTTGGCTGAAAAAAATCTGTAAAATAATCTGTCAGACATCTTTTGGTGTAATAGGCCTTTACTGTAAATCAGCGACCTGTTGCAGGAACAGCTTAAGATGTTTATTTAAAAATTACTTGTCCCCAGATCTGATCTTCACATTTGTAGAGATTGCAACATTTGTACATTTTAAAGGGTGTTTTTAATTTCATGGTCGGTAACCTTTATATAAGCTAAATGTATTCCATAACTCATATAGTAAGTACAGTATTCCAGTCATTTGTCATTATTCTGTGTACTGTAATTTACCTTTCTGTGGTGCTGGTTTAGTGGTTCTATACTTAGGGAGAATCCTTTGACATTTGGCCTGACTTAACATATTAAAAACCACCTTATGCAGTTCCATATATTATTTATGTACCTTGCTGTACTCAGTAAAGCATTAGAAAAATGGAATCAAAGTCCTAAATCTGTTATTGCCACTTTCAGTGATTTTGTGCAAGTCGTCTATGGAATACAAAATAAAGTCAAACATATATCTCAGTGAACAAACTAAGAATTATCCTCATAATGAAGCTAATGCTGCGGGGCTCCTGATACCTGTTTCTCCACATTGCTTCTTTGCTCTTCGCTTCTCTTGAGTGAAATGTAAAAAGCAGAAACCCAGCTGAGGATCTGAGAGAATCCTAGTCACTCGTTTCTGTAATCATAAAGGACACTGAATTAACATAGACTGTGTCCTACATTATTTAACACGGTTGTGGATCAGGATAGCATTACTGACTTTGTCCTGTCTTTTATCTTTTTCTTTTCTGAGACTCTTCATTTTACTAGTTTATAAAAAAAATGTGATACTGCTAACATGTATTCAGGTATTATTGATGTTCCAGGTATTGATGAGTATGTATTAAGCTACGAATGACCAAAACTATTCAAGTGTAAAAGGTAAATGCTGAGACTAAATACATTTTTAGGCTATGTTCACACTGCGTACGAATCCGTATGCAGGTCTTACGCTGCCGTACATGTGCGGCTGAAACTACGGGCGTGCGAAAAATCGACATGCGGCCGGATGCGTACGCACCGCGAACATACGCCCGTAGTACAGTAATGCTTCCCTAGTTTGTTTCAAAGCGATCTGAGGCAGGTCATTTACTTGGAAATCTTCACCCAGCCCCGTAAACCACACAGAACCTTTTGGATCGAAAAATCAAGTTCAATTTGGCTGAAATAAGTACTTTGTACGGGGCCGCATGGAAATCCACAGCTGTGAGTTTCAACATTTCCGTCCTCAAACAATGGTCTTGTTCATTTTTCACGGCGCCGCATACAATCCCGCCGTAAGCTCATATGTAGTGTGCACTGTGCGGGCGTATATCGTATACTTTCAAGCGAAAGCATCAACCTCAAAACATGCGTATATTCGCGGTTCGCACTACGGACGGATTCATACGCAGTGTGAACATAGCCTCACTGTGACAAAGTAATGGCTGTGGACCAACTGCACTACATAACCATTTAGGCTTTGGGCAATGCTCAGGTAGTAGTAGGTTTTCATCCTTTTTCTACTCTCTGGGAGGTGGAAGCTACTAGAGGGTAATAATTTGCTTCCTAAGTTCAGTATAGGTAGCGGCTGGCCTAGTGGACCTGAAGACAGTGGTTACCAAGGAGTCAAGAACAGCAAGTTGTGAGCCCATGGGCAGTGGGCACGAGAGCATAGTGAGAACCAGGCAGAAAAGTTGTGGCAGACAGCACACGTTTATCATCTTCAATCCAGGTAAGGCACAGGAGGGTTCAAGTAGAAATAGAATCAGAAAAAGAATACAGCACACCTTGATATTGACACAGGGAACCACAATAGAAATGCTATGAATCTAGGAAAGTACAGATTGGGAAGGAATGATAATGGGACTTGACTGTCAGTACATCTACATCTAATTCTTATTGTCAGTTTGTTGCATAACTATGATTTTTTATTTGGCCTTGTTCTATTCATGTTTTTTTTTATTCCATCAATCCTTTACAAGCTAATATTGTATGACTTTTCATTTATACTATAAATGTCTATATAAATTATACTTTGTCTATAGTGGACCAGCATAAAGTGAAACATATTCTTCCTTTAGGCTATGTTCACACTACGTATATTTGAGGCTGTATGTTTGAGGCTGTATAGCAACCAAAACAAGGAGTGGATTGAAAACACAGAAAGGCTCTGTTCACATAATGTTGTAATTGAGTGGATGGCCGTCATATAACGGCAAATATGTGCTGTTATTTTAAAACAAGGGCTGTTGTATTGAAATAATGGAAGTTATTTACCGTTATATGGAGCCATCCACTCAATTTCAACATTGTGTGGACAGAGCCTTTCTGTGTTTTCAATCCACTCCTGGTTTTGGTTGCTATGAGGACCAAATACAGCCTCAAATATACATAGTGTGAACCCAGCCTAAAGCTGTGTTTAGTTTTATGATGAATGGCAAGCGTGCACAAGACACTAAATCTTAAGCAAGAGCGGGATTTTAAAATACAATTTGCAAGAACAGTATGGTACTGTTTGTTTCAGACTGCACTAGCAGTCCCCAGACACATGTTAACATCCCTAATCTCCCAACCTAATTACTTCTCCTTTTTTTCTGAGAACCTAATGGAACTTATGTTCAATTCCCAAGAAAGGCGAATATAAAACGTAATGTTGTCAGCTAAGCTCGCGCTTTTATTTCCTTGTGTGGCTTCTGTAATCTGTTAATACGGAATCACAGATTCGTTTTTAATTATGTGATAACATTGTAGTAACTTTTTTTTTATAAATGTAAATATAAACATAATATACGCAAGGTGTGGGTGACTTCATGACAATACAGGATCAAGTCAGTTACATCTGGGTCTCAACAGGATCGTACACATTAGGAAAATGTGAGATTGAGATCAGGAAGCTGAGAAATTCCCTATCTCCTCTGAAAACCTGCCTCTAGACATACATCCACTACTGCTTTACGCCATAATCTTATAATATATTTAGCTAAAATGCAGAATGCGGCTAAACTCAGGCTTTATGATACATGTTCTGTAATGATAACCACACAAGGCTTTGCTGGGTTTCCCTCATTCCATCATGTTCACTGTCAGTGTTAGTTTTTCTATAGCTCAAAGGGGTTGTCCAGCAAAAATCTTTAAAAATCTCAAGTGTTCCAGTACTTATCAGCTGCTTCATGTCTTGCAGGAAATGTTGTTTTCTTTCCAGACTGACACAGTGCTCTCTGCTGCCACCTCTGCCCGAGACAAGAACTGTCCAGAGCAGGAAAGGTTTTCTATAGGGATTTGCTGCTAATCTGGAGAGTTCCTGTGTTGGACAGAAGTAGCAGCAGGGAGCACTGTATCAGACTGGAAAGAAAACAATGTTTCCTGCAGGACATAAAGTAGCTGATAAGTATGAGAAGACTTTACACTTGTGAGAAGTAAATTACAAATCTATATAACTTTCTGACACCAGTTGATTTGATAGAAATGGAGTACCCCTTTAAATGGCTGACGTATATGTATAAATGACTTTTGTTTGATAACTGATAACAAAGTCCTGAGACACATAGGGGGAGATTTATCAAACTGGTGTAAAGTAGAATTGTCTCAGTTGCCCCTAGCAACCAATCAGATTCCACTTTTTATTCCTCACAGATCCTTTGAAAAATAAAAGGTGGAATCTGATTGGTTGCCAGGGGCAACTAAGACAATTCTACTTTACACCAGTTTGATAAATCTCCCCCCTTTGTGTTTAATACATAGGGAATAAACCACACAAATAATTTTATGGTCCATAGTGCTTGTACTTCTATAGGGATCCCATAAGAAGGTAGAAATCATTTAAAAACATTAATGGATGTTAGTTAAATTGCTACTACCATTTTATCCTGCCTGCCTACTGCTTGTTTCTTTGCTGATGGCAGGGTGATATTTGACAATCTGCTAGATCGGCACCTGGTTGCCGAGCCTATTACAAGGCTGGATGATCATGCAGCAATTGCTTTAAGCTTTAATCAGCCATTGGCCACACATGGGTTATTACACACAGAGATGTGCAGCCAAAGGTGAAAGTTGAGATAATTGCTCAGTGTAGTAGGACCTTAACTATCGATCAGTCGGAAAGGATTTCGGGCATAAGGTATGCCAATTTCTTGTGTGTGTTATGGGAGGCCATACCCCTTCTGCTAAGCCCACCCCTACAACCGCCATTTGGAAAAGTGATACAGGTAGCCTAAAAGGGTAAGAAAAAAGTTGCACATCTTATGTAACTTTTGTACACCATTAAGCCAAAAAACACTAAGACATATAGGAGAAAGATTTCATTTTTTTTTAAATGCACATAAAAACTGCATACAAAGTAGCTCAATTCTTGTAAATATTGAACTATACTGGCATAAATGTAAACGCAAGTATGACAGAGGATGAATGACCTGCAAATGTCAGATAAAAAAAACTGAATGCAAAACCTAGATCCATAGAGGAGATGAGTGAACCATGAGTGTGCTTGGGTTTGTCCAAACCTGAGCATGTGGCATTTGATTACCGGCGGCTGAAGAAGTTGGGTGCAGCCCTAAGGCTGCCTGGAAACCATGGATATAGCCACAGGGCTACATCTAACTTCTTTAGCCACCGGTAATTAACAAACCCAAGCACACTCACAGTTCACTCATCCCTAATCAATAACAAATAACGGATAAGCCACGTAGCTGCAAGATCTGTCAAACCGCATGGGTAAGCTCCAATGGAGGATAGTATACAGAAAAATCTAAAAGTATATCAAGCAGCAAGACAAGGTAACAGAAGCTGGGAAAGAAAAGAAACCCCAGCCAGACCCCAGCTGAACACACGTGGATAATACAATGCCCCTATTTGTTCACCAACAGCCAAGCAATGTTGCAGATAATCCTGCCAATATTGCACAGCTGTTGGTTAAAACATAGGGACATTATTTCGGCTGGATGCATTCTTCAGTATGTGTGAATACAGTCTTAAAGGGAACCAGTCACCATAAAAATGGTACCTAAGCTATCGGCATCATCTTATAGAGCAGAAGGAGATGAGCAGATTGATATATGTTTATGGGAAAAGATTTAGTACAATTTGTAATTAATTGATTGAAGTCTCTTATGTTTCCACGCTAAAGAATTTAGACATTTGCATGACACCGCCCACTGGACTCCTTATCCCAGAATGCCATAAAGATTGATATATATATATATATATATCAATCTGCTCAGTTCTTCCTGCTCTATAACATGATGGTGATAAATTAGACAACATTTTCTTGGTAATAGGTTTCACTTTGGCCCCTTTGGTACCACTGATAGTTCATTCATACATGTGTTCATGAATTACCCACAAACTCAGAGGCAGAACTAGTGGCAGATGCATTGTATTATACTTTCCAAAAAATGTAGATTTTTTAACAGTGATGAGAAAAATAATTCTATTTACAGCGTTAGACCAATGCAGTAAATGCACATTTACCATTTACCACAGTCAAGCAAGCAAGAACTGCATTCTACCTATATTGTATAGTTATAGGAAGCAACCTATAATTAGGTTTGTTGCCTCCTTCCTGTGATAAACACTACTGGCCTATTATAAGGGGACTATTACAATTTATTATTAGAGGCCAAGTGCAAATGTAAGTAAAGATCAGGCATTTAATGATGTAGTATTGGTCTTCAAACATCAGAGCCTTTTTATTGGAGGGTTTAATGAGTATATATGAGAGGATATACAGCAGCTGCTTACAGCACTGTACATCTTTAGCTTGCTATGGGCTATTTGCTGGTTGCTGTATCAGACTAGATAAGATGTATTAGTACTTAGGGAACAGTGTGCTCTTTCAGTGCTGCTCACATTTGTATAAAATCTATTTACGGCTAATTTGATGCAACTCATTACCTGGGTCACAAATAAGAGCTTTTTTTGTGGCAGGGGAAAAACAAGTTCTTGTCCCAGAGTAGAAGAAGTAGCTTTTTGTTTGAGTTCTATTTTCTATTTTCAGGATGTGACTTGATGCATTGTGGAGAAGTGCTCTTCAAGGCTAAAAGCATGCGGCTACCCTTTGTAATTACTAGGTTTTAGTCACATCCACTGCTAAAAGGGACAAAAAATAACAATTACTGTATGCTTCCAGCCTCATATGCCTGGATAACATTAACAGTAGAATGTGTCATACTAAGTTTTTTAGTGACTCAGCGGCACCGAGCTGTCATAGGATCCTGCCTCTTCAACAAGGCAGTTCAACTTTCTGCTAAAATTGCACTTGTCCCCTATAGGTGCTATTATTTTGAAGAATAATCATCTAGATGCTATACAGCGGATTACACAAGTTCACACAGCAGGGCCAGTGAGTGCTAAAGCCAGAATGTGCTAATGCATACAACACATAAATGTAATCTGTGCTTGATATCAGCATGACAATTGTTTATGTCTGAGACTCAGCTGCTTCATACAAGCTTGAGAGAACCATGAAAAATGCTAAGTATTGTCTGGTGTGGTGTAAAGTAGAATACTATTGTTTACAGCCTGTTTAACCCCTTAACGACCGCGGGCGTAAGTGTACGCCCCCAAAACCCGTGCCTTAACGCAAACGGGCGTACATTTACGCCCGCGGTTTCCCCGATTGCTGCGTGTACACACGCAGCGATCGGGGAAGATGGCCTGCTATAATGTATAGCAGGCCATCCCTGCTTGTCGGCACGGGGGGTGATTAACCCCTCCCGTGCTGACGATCGCCGCTATTGGCTGATCAATTCAGATCAGCATATGGCGGCGATCTGCAGCTTTCCGGGTCATCTGTGACCCGATGGCCCGGAAAGCAATGGCGGTCGGTGCTGTCCGAGGACGGCACCGACCGCCATTACTGTTAAAAGTAACGGTGGCCACGGTGCCACGTCCCGATCGCCGGGACCGGCCGGCCAGGAGCGGCCGGCCGATCACGGCGATATAAGTACCCCATGAAAGGGTTAAATACCTGCTGTGGACACCTCAGCTAGGTAGCTGAGGTGTCCAGAGCAGGTATTGACCCATACTCACCGGATCCAGCGTCCCGAGCGCGTCTTCCGGGTTCCGAACGCGACTTCCGGGTTCCGAACGCGTCATCGTCTTCGTCGGCGTCTTCGTCTTTTTCCGGCGGTCCCCGTCGGTAATCATCGGCTCCAGCGTCGTCAAACTTCGGCTTTTTCCGGAATTGGCGTTCTACTGCCCCCTAGCGGCTGATAAGTGTATATAATACACATATCAGTAGCTATAGGGTTGAAGAAAGATTTTTTTTTTTTCCCAATTTTTTTTTCTTCTATTTTCCGCACCCTATCGCCGCCGAGTGCTGATCAGCATCGCACGTAAGTGCGCCGCTGATCAGCAACTCCTCCTTTTTGGCGTAGAGTGTTTTTTTCCTATATCCTACAGCCACGGTCTGCTTATAAGTGCCGCACATAAGTGCGGCATTTATCAGCAACTCCTTTCTTGGCGTAGTTTTTTTTTTTATACTTAATGTTAAAAAAACATGTAAAAAACACCATTACACTACACGGAATAAAGTTTGACACTACACCACTACATATCCCATATACCAATCCCCGTATAAAGATGGCCCCCAGGGTGTTTTCGGTGTCGGACGCATATGCTATTATTGCCTCCGACACCGAAACAGCCAGTGAGGATGAATGGGGGGGTCATTTGTTCCTCCATTCATCCTCATCCTCATCATCCAGTGACGTGTCTGGGGGTAGCGTAGCGTACGCTGCCCCCCAGACACGTCTTTTCCGCCAGTACCGTCCCAATAAGAGATCACGGTATGGCGTGAAATTCTACAAACTCTGTGAGAGTACCTCTGGGTACACTTACAGATTTAGGGTACGTGCACACTGCGGAATGGCGAAGGATAACCCTTTGTGCATTCCGCAGCTGGCACCCGCCGGCAGACTGATGCAGGCGCGCGTCTCCACCCGTGTCATAGACTCCATGTTATGCATGGGCGGATTCCATCGTCCGTCCAAAGAATGAACACATTTGACGGAGAGCGGAATCCACCTGTACATAGAATGGAGTCTATGACACGGACGGAGACGCGCGCCCGCATCAGTCCGCCGGTGGGTGCCAGCTGCGGAATGCACAAAGGGTTATCCTTCGCCATTCCGCAGTGTGCACGTGCACTTAGAGTGTATGTAGGAAGGGACACCCGAATCCAGCCCCCAGATGCCCCCTCCCCCCCCCCATCCTCGGAGTTAGTGGGAAGATCGTTCGGGAACTGATCTTCCCACTGCTGGATAAAGGTCACCACCTGTACGGGGATAACTTTTATACCAGCACCCCCTCTTCCGGTCCCTCGCTGCCCTGTAGCTTGCGGCACGATCCAAACATATCAGTAGTAATAGCGCCCTAATATTTAGCAGCCATGGAGCGGACCCAGCGCTTATGGATATGAAGGACCCCGTATCGCACCAGGACAACATTTTCAGGTGACGTCCCCCACACTGGAAAACAGGAGACCCCAGAAGAAGTGCAGAGTGTGGTGTAACAGGGGGATCAGGAAGGACACCATTTTCCAGTGTGACGCCTGTCCTGATCACCCCGGCCTCTGCATACTGGATCGCTCCAAGGCGCACCACACGTCACTGGGGTTCTACATTATCTATATTCTGTCCCTTATTCCTATTTCAGGGGTCACGTTGATCCAGGGATTATTCTGATCGCCATTATGGAGTCGGGAAGGAATTTTTCCCCTGTGATGAGGCTACTGTCGTCTGCCTCACGAGGGGTTTTTTGCCTTCCTCTGGATCAACACAGGTTGAGTTTGATGGACACCTGTCATTTCCAACCTTATAAAGTAATAATTGGCCTAATACCCCCAAATAAATTAGAATTGTCCCTTTTCCCCAGCTAAATAGGTATGGCCGCCATTCCTATTAGAGGATGCCATGATGCAATTACAAAGCCTCTGTGCTGCCAGGACAGTAGAAACCCCCCACAAGTGACCCCATTCTGGAAACTACACCCCATAAGGAATCTAACAAGGGGGGCAGCGGGGATATGGCCCCCTGGTGACGGCCACATTTGGGACGTGAAAATGAAAAAAATTGTATTTTTTATTTTCACACCACATGTTCTACATATGTGCCCGTCACCAGTGGGGTCCATATGCTCACTGCACCCCTTGTTAGATTCCTTATGGGGTGTAGTTTCCAGAATGGGGTCACTTGTCAGGGGTTTCTACTGTCCTGGCAGCACAGGAGCTTTGTAATTGCGACATGGTCTCCATCCTCCATTCCAGCCTCTAAATGGCGCTCTGTCCCTTTGGTGGCTTGCCCTTTGCCCATATGGCACATTATGTCCACATGTGTGGTATTATCGTACTCAGGGGAAATTACCCTACACGCTTTGCGTTTATTTTCTTTTTTAACGCCTTGTGGAAATGGAAAAAAATCAAGGCTAGACCAACATTTGGTGTAATTTGTTTTAAATTTTTACTCTTAATCATTAATCTTGTCTTGATTTTTTCATTTTCACAAGGGGCTAAAAAATAAAAAAAACACAAAATTTGTAGAGCAATTTCCCCTGAGTACGGAAATACCCCACATGTGGACATAAAGCGCCATGCGGGTGCAGGGTAAGCCTCCAAAGGGAAGGAGCGCCATTTGGTTTTTTGAGGCTGGATTTGGCTGGAATGAATTTCGAGGGGCCATGTTGCATTTAAAAGGCTCCTGTGTTGCCAAGACAGTTGAAACCCCCCACAAGTGACCCCATTATGGAAACTACACCCCTCAGGGAATGTAACAAGGGGTGTAGTGAGCATATGGACCCCACTGGTGACGGACACAAATATGGAACAATGTGGCGTGAAAATGAAATATTACATTTTTTACACTATAATGTTGGTCTAGCCTTGAATTTATTATTTTCACAAGGGGTTAAAAGAGAAAAAAAAACACAAAATGTTTAGAGCAATTTCCCCCGAGTCCGTAAATACCCCACATGTGGACATAAAGCGCCATGTGGGCACAGGGCAAGCCTCCGAAGGGAAGGAGCGCCATTTGGATTTTGGAGGTTGGATTTGGCTAGAATGGATGATGAACGCCATGTCGCATTTATAGAGCCCTCGTGCTGCCAAAACACTGGAAACCGCCCACAAGTGACCCCATTCTGGAAACTACACCCCTCAAGGAATCTAACAAGGGGTGCAATGAGGATATGGACCCCTTGATGACGGGCACATTTTTGCCGTGAAAGTGAAAAAATGAAATTTTTCACTTTCACGTCACATTGTTCCACATTTGTGCCCGTCACCAGTGGGGTCCATATGCTCACTGAACCCCTTGTTAGATTCCTTGAGGGGTGTAGTTTCCAGAATGGGGTCACTTGTGGGGGGTTTCCAGTGTTTTGGCAGCACGAGGGCTCTGTAAATGCGACGTGGCCCTTGAAATCCATTCCAGTAAAATCCAGCTTCCAAAGGCCAATTGGCGCTCCTTCCCTTTGGAGGCTCGTCCTGCGCCCGCTTGGCACTTTATGTCCACATGTAGGGTATTTCCGTACTCGGGAGAAACTGCGCTACATGTTTTGTGTTTTTTTTTTCCTTTTATCCCTTTGTGAAAATGAAAAATTGAAGTCTAGAACAACGTTTTAGTGTAAAAAATACTTTTGTCTTTTTTCACGCCATATTGTTGGGAAAATCTGTGAAGCACCTGTGGGGTCCAGATGCTCACCGCACCCCTTGTTACATTCCTTGAGGGGTGTAGTTTTCTGAATGGTGTCCCTTTAGGGGTGTTTTTTAGGTTTTGGCACCCCAGAGCCTCTGCCAAGCTGAAGTGATACAGTCAGAAATGACCAAATATAACGGAGCCATTGAAATGCACTAGGCGCTCCCTTATATCTGAGGCTTGTGGTTGCGTCAAATAGCGCAATAGGGTCACATATGGGGTATTTCTATAAACTGCAGAAACGGGGCAATAAATATTGGGGCGTATTTCTCTGGTAATAAGTTTATAATTATGAAAAATATTGGATTACAATAAAATCTCTGCACAGAAAATTAAAATTTTCAAATTTCTTACACACTTTGCTTTTATTTCTGTGACTCCCCTAAAGGGTTAAAACACTTTCTGGATCTGCTTTTGCAGAGTTTGGGGGGTGTAGTTTCTGAAATGGGGTGCTTTGTGGGGCTTTCTAACATACAGGCCCCTCAAATACACTTTAAACCTGAACAGGTCCCTAAAAATATCTGATTTTGAAATTTTACTGAAAATTTGGAAATTTGCTGCTAATGTTTTACGCTTTCTATTGTCTAAAAAAAATGAAATATAGTTTAATAAATGCCGCCAACATAAAGTAGACATGTTGCTAATGCTATTTAATATATAATTTATGTGGCATAACCATTTTCTGTATAAGCAGAAAAGGTTTAAAGTTGGAAAAATGCATTTTTTTACAATTTTTCACGTTATTTTGGTTTTTTTCATAAAGATTCGTTATAAGTATCGACTCCAATTTACAAGAAATGTGAAGTACAATATGTCACGAGAAAACAATCTCAGAATCAGCCGGATAGGTAAAAGCATCCCGAAGTTATTAATGAATAAAGTGACACAGGTCATATTCATAAAATTTGCTCCGGTCCTTAAGGCCATTTTAGGCCCGGTCCTTAAGGGGTTAAAGCTGGGATAGAGACAGACTATGATAGTAGATAAGCTCTACTGTCTAAATATCATTGCAAAGGTATCACTGAGAGTTTGACACGTTTAGCGTGCATGTCTCCTAACTCACTCTACTAATCGGTACTACTACTAGCTGACATACATTTCCTCCATAATATACACCAGTTAATGGCATACATTATAGTAAATGCATTAGACAAAGCTCCACTCATTTTTTCAAGACCAATCAAAGATGGACCTTGAGTGTGAGGAGATATTGCCTCAGGTGGGCAGTTATCGAGGCAGCCATGTAACACTGTCTCACAGTGGGAGATGTTTACTTATACCCATTAAAGTCAATGTCAGTTATGCAGCACGCTTAAAGGTTCTTCAACTAAACAGGGCCCCCCTCAGTCTAAGCTGCCTGTTGCTATGCTGAGACTGTACACGTTAGCTGGTATGGGCCCAGCATTGTTCCACATCCCCCCCCCCCTGCACTTTGTCCCTATATAGCTTTACTAGATGCACCACACCTGTTGCCTGAGATTAAGGGTGCATTCACACGTACAGGATCTGCAGCAGATTTGATGGCACTGATTTGGAGCTTCAGATTCAAAGCAAATCTGCAGCTTCAAATCAGCGTTATCAAATCAGCTGTTCTGCTTCTGGGAACATAAAGTAAAATCATGGCACCGGGCCCTCCCCCCAGCTGGCTTAGCTTCCCTTCACCTCTACCGGAACCAGGTGATCCATACCCGCCCACCTTGCTTCCCTTCACCAACACTGCTGCTTCTATTTCTCTTTCTTTACCTATATTTATTGGCAGACACCTAAAGCCCTATTACACAAAATAATTACTAGCCTTACTTGGCCGATTACCTGCCGTTCAGGCCAATATTCGTTTAGTGAAATAGCGCATGTTGAGAGGCAACAATTAGCCGTCATGTACTGTGTTGGCTGATCATGGTCTTTCAACATGCTGAAAGAGCATGATTTGTGCAACAATGGTTTCCGTTCTCCTCTTACCTCAATGGGCTGCCCAAACGTTCTAAGGATCGTTCGGGCAACACCTCCTGCTGCTCCCCAGGAATGAGGGGGGGGGGAGCAAGTGATGAACTGACAGGTCTGCGCTTGCTTCCCCTGTATTATCATGCCATGTTATGGAGCCTTTATTCTTTGATGGCTCCAATTGGTAAGATACTTGGATTGTTTACACTCCGATTTGTTTTACTATGTACTATACTTGTGTGCTCCCTGCAGCTATTGATCCTTTATTTATCTACTGCTCACTATTTCTAAGGGTACTATTTCACTAAGCGATTTTTCTCACACGACCGCTATGGCGAACGACCTGAAATCGTCCACCCAATTACACACTGATTGATGATCGTTACTTATGATCGTTCTTGCGGTCGTCCTGTTGTCGCTACTGCAAACAAATTTGCAAATGATCAACAATAAAAGTAGGTCCAAATTCTATCAAACGACCAACGATTTCTCGTTGGTCATTTAATCGTTGTCTGTTATTACACTAAACGATTATCGTTCAAATCCGAATGATCTAACGATTTTTCGAACGATAATCGTCCCGTGTAATACCACCCTAATTGTTCATACTCTGTATTTGAGCCTGAGGAAGGGCATTCAGGTCCTAAACGTCAAATGTTGCTACATCTCGGTACAGAACCATATATAACTTGGCTATTATCTGTATATGCACAATTGCTTTTTTGGTTATAGGTAATCAGTGACTTTCATAGAGGAACCATGTTTATCTGTAATTCAGTTTATACCCCTAAATTTATAATCTTTAATTGTTGGAGTCACAGGCTTTTATTAAGTATTAATATCCAACAAGTACAGTACTTTAGTTGGTTTGTAATACTTTGCCTTTTCATTTTGTTACCATTGTTAACATATCTTCTGAGTTGCTTCAAATGAGCACCCTTCAGGAACTGTAGTTAAGTCTCCAGTTTCATTAGTGGCGCATCTCTTAATTATTTGGTTCACAGAATCTTGCTGCATCTTCTCTCACAAAGGATTTTGATGCATATTTTAATGACAATATATGTTCACTGAGTGTTCTGGTTCATTATCCTAATTCCTGCCAGTACACGGCATCCATATCATTTATAACAAGAGGATGAGACAGCTTGTTCTGACATTTCTTCCAGACTCAGCCACATGCTGAGTTACCATGAGCTAGTTTTATGCACTGGAGACCTTAAATGTCAGACTTGGAAAGCTATCTACGCATTTAAGTCCCTTAAGACAATTGCAGAAATATTGTTCATATTGTATTTTTGGTCTGTGACACCTAAAGTACAGACTTGCCTTACCATTAAAGAAGTCAATTTGTGCACATTCAATTTGTACTTTTATGTACAACCTGTCAAAATACTGCTAGCTTAGAACTAATTTCTAGTATCTTATGGAATAGTTTCCTCCACATTTCTATACCAGTGGCCTAAAGGGGTTATCAGGCGTTAGGTAACTTATAATATATTTCTGCAGGTCCACAGAAAACAATAAAGAGCCTATATTTATCTGTCTGGGCTCCCTTGCTGTCCCGTTGCGGTGTGGCCAGTGTCCTCTGCTGACTGCAGAGCCTTAATTTCTGAGATAAACTTTCCTCGGGAATGACAGCCTGCTCAGCCAATTACTGGCTACGGTGCAGTCCCATCTCAATCAGTGATTGGCTGAGCGGGCTGTCACTCCTGGGACGAGTTCATCTCGGAAGTGGAGGCTCTGCAGTCAGTGGGCGACACCAGCAACACCGCAAGAGGACATCGGGGGAGAGTGGACAGATAACTATAGGCTCTTTATTGTTTTCTATATACCAGGAGCAATATAATTAAAGTTATCCAACACCCAAAGTTATTACTTATTTCACTCCCCAGTGCTCCACTTCCTTCTCTCTACCGAAAAGGTACAATAGCCTTCCCTCCTGCTTGAAAAGGCTGAAATGTGTTGCAGCAGTCACATGCAGCCAAAACCATGGGGGTGGCTAATGGCCACACAATGTTGTTCTGCCCTGGCAATTTTGTGTAGCTATTGCCTACCTTGTGTGGACGTGGTTCGTCCATATGTGGTGGTTACAGCATAGTACATGCCCTGGCGACATGACCTGACTGTTTCAAACAGGACATGTCAACACAGAGCTGTAAGTGGTAATAACTTTTTAAATCTTGGGACAAAACCTTTACCCTTTAGTGAATGCCTATATGTTTTTTGTACAGTGGTCACACGGTCTCCCATGTTGTTATTGTTAGCTCAGTTGTCAATATGACAGCCAGGATCCACACTTAGGGCTCGTTCACACAGAGCAAAAGCAGCTGAATTTCTGCGCTGAATCAGCGCTGAAATTTCAGCCGTTAAAATAGGTGCAGAGCTAATTTCCATTGTGTTGAATGGAAATTCTGCTCTGCAGTTCACACAGTGGAATTTCCTCGCTGAAAGTTCTGCTGCTAATCCGCTTTCCGCCAAAAGAATGAACATGTTCATTCTTCCGCTAGCGGAAGCCTATGCAAATCAATGGGGCTCTGATTTTCTGTTTCAGCGTGGAATATGCGCGTATTCAGCGCGGAATACAAGCGTAATACAAGCGGAAATTACGCGCCGAATCAGCGCGGAAATGGGGAAAAAAAGGGTGGGGAAATCCCAAGATAACCCAAATGAGGTGATACCAGGGGCCCACAAGAAAGAAATGACAATGTCAGCATGCACACAGCATATGACCTCAGCAAAAGTTTCCCAAAAAAAACATACATACATACATACCTACCTCTGAAATTAGTGCATCTCCATCATTTGCAAAGCGGTGATGTTTTGCCATTTCTGGTCAGCTTCTCTCTGCTCAGCTCAGCTCCATCTCCTCTGCCAGCTCTGAGGTGATCTGTTCTAGAAAATTCAGGTACCATATAGTCTAGTCTCCAAAGTCTGCAAAATTGTTGTTGGCACCTCCCTCTATTATTACTCACCGAATACTCGCTGAATTTCAGCGCTGAATGCATGCGGAATCAGCGCGGAATCAGCTCGAGTTTTCCGATTCCTCGAGTTTTCGGATTCCTCGAGTATTCCGCGCTGAAATATGCAGGGATTCCGCTTACATTCTGCTCGGAATTCAGTATCAGTTGATTTCAGGCGGAAATATTTCCTCACGTAATCCGCCCCTTTTGCTCTGTGTGAACTTAGCCTTACTGCCAGGACTGGAAAAACCTCTGATGCTGCAAGTATAATGAGAATTGGGGTAGCTTCACACACTGTATCGCAGCGGATTTACTGCTGCGGATCCCGTACGAGTGAATGAAACCTTAATGTGAGTTTATGTGTATCTGTGTGTATGTAGGTTAATACATCTGTGCATTTGGTTTATACTAGTTGGACAAGCTCTGTCGGTACTCCATGTATGTGTTCACCCCACCACCCTTGATCCTACATTCTCATGTATAATATGTGCTCCCCGTTTCCGTTCATCTCCAACCCCTCCAAATGTGCAGGGTTATCTCACCACACTACCATGTATCAGTTGTAGGGTCCTCTGGCTCATCTCTTGATTTGACATCAGTTAAACTAAGATTGTTACATGGTAAAAGTCTATTCCTGTGTAACAGCCTAAATATTCACCATACTACCTTGGTTAATTTTTTTTTGTAATCCATAAATTTACGCCCACCCTATGCTGCCCTAGGTGGATGCCAGTTTTTCATTTTATCCTTGCACCTCCCTTGTCTAATATTTCACTCAGCTGAGATACAAAATAGAAAGTAGCAGGTATACAGTAAATACATTGTTATAAAATTTATAATGCACTGTGCACAAAGGCATAGATAGAATCCTAGCGGAAAGACAATGGATTAGACAGATGAAATATTGATCTCTATATAAGCATGTGCATTTCTTCATGATGAAATTAAGCTTTTCATAATCTTGAAAATCATTATATTTCAAACAACTGTGAAATAAACATTGATGTGGGCTTAAGTGGGTGTAAGGGAACGTCCAGTAATTAGGCGCATCAGCTATTTACCTACTGGGTGTTTATTGATCGTTCAGCACGGTCATGAGAAAGACTTATTTAAATAAACAAATTACTTAAGGGACTGTGTTTTTTGCTACATTTAACTAAATTTCCTTTTTTTTCCTTTATTAAATCCTGCATTACTTTAAAGATTTCCAGCCATTCGCTATTAAACATTTATTGTGCTAATTTCTTTTCTTGTATTCATAAAATATGCTGAGAATAAATGTGCATCTCTTATTTTCCATAGCATTACTCTATAAAGCACATTCAATGATTCTGTGTTTAACACCACCATTAAAGGGTGTGGTTTTATGTAACTATGAAACTTAATGATAGCTTCCGAGTCCGAATAAACCTCACCAGAAAATGAAGGCTTTAAATAAAACTGTCTTAGAGCATAGTCAACCTCTGAAATGCTTATGGTTACAGATAAAAACCTTCCAGATTTACAGCCTGTGCCACATTAATGAATTTGCATTGCCACCCAAAAATGGCTGTAACCGCAACACAATATTTGCAAGAAATCAAAATAACTTGGGAACGAAGCCGAGGTCAAGGTAAGGCTTTAAGGTTTTTCACAGGACAAAGCTAAAACCCAATCATCCCATCAGTCTAGAAGGGGCTGGTTTCTAGAATAGAAATCATGTCAAAAAATGACAGTTTGCTAAGTAAATCTGTCGGATGTTTTAAAGGACACACCCATGCCCACTTGGTGAGTTTTTGGACAAAAATGAAGGGTTTTTCGTGTTTTTGGATAAATTGTGTTGCACACCTTTAGTAAATGATTTGATCCACTAAGAGTTGACACAAAACTGACAAGAACCCAACAATTTGCTGCTGAGAACAACTTAGTAAATCAGGCCCATCATGTCTGCTCACAATCACCCACAACTGTGTTTCCAAGCATGAACATTCCCAACTGTGTCATCAGCTGACTACAACCCATTTGTCTGTAACCACAACCAACCGTGACCATCATTTATTGTGTTAGGCCATGAGCAGCTCTTCTATAGTAGTAGACTGCCATTATGTCTAACCAAAACCAAGGGTGGAATGTATCATCTGCACAATTTTGTTAACTTGAGATTTTTTAATAGTAAAAGTAAATTATAAATCTCTGGCACTTGTTGGGACCAGTTGATTTAAAAAAAAAAATGTTGAACAATCCCTTTAAAGACTAGTTAGAGTCTATTTTTGTTGTGCAAATAAGGCCACATTCCATTTTGGCATAATCACTCCTTTTTTCATACCAGGCGGAAAAATATCTATAAACGGTAGAAAAGTGTCTAAAATGCATAATAAATGTGGAGTCCTATGCACTTTTTCAGCAAAAAATTCTGGCGGCTACCCATTAGTACATCTGGTCCATTGTGCGCAAAAGATTTGTATTAGCAAAAAAAAAAATTGCAACCACATTGATACATTTGCCTACAAATGTTTACACATATAACTAGCCTTGGTGGCCATGTAAAAATAAGGCTGAACATTGTCATAAGCTACAGTAATTTTTTTCAAGTGCAACTGTGATGACTGCAATTGGTACTGGGCAAGGTCACATATAGACACAAATATAACGCCCCTCAGCATGAGTAATTTGACATGTAGGCATACATAAACGACATTGTTTGCGCAACCATTAACAGCAAGGCTGAAAGGCAATACAGTCCAGTACATGTGACTTATGCTGACATTCCATAGCCAACAAGAAGATTTAATAATTCCCATTTGATGATGATTTTTCAATAATTTTTTTATGTTGACAATTGCAACAAAAAAAAATAAACCTTCACCTTAAAAAAAAAAAAAAAATCTATTGATTTATTAACTTTAATTAATTAGCATTAGCTATATTTAATATGGCTGCCAATTGATACTCTCTGTTCAAAGAATTAATGACTCTGCATTAAACTTTTTATTGTTATTTTTAAGTAAGGCTGGGTTCACACTACATTTTTGCAATCCGTTTTTTCAATACACTTTGTAAAAAATGGATGAAAGATGGATGGAAAAAACGGATGCAACTGTGTGCATCCGTTTTTCCATTGACTTCCATTATAGAAAAAAAAACCGGATCAGTTTTTTTTACGGACACAAAAACGACACCATCTCTCTATTTTAAACTGGAAGAGCATTTAGGTTTCTGCCCAATTGACAGCTTAGTTGGGACCATCCTCTTAACATTGTATGGACATTGTTGCAGTACATTGATTGTAAAGTGGGCATTCACCTCTTCTCTATCGTCAAGAGAGTGTGAATTCTGTCCACTATATGGGCATGTACTTTATGGTGGTAATGATGGTTATATGTGTCCTAGATGTATGTCCTAGTTATATGTGTGGTAGGTATGTAGGGTCATAGGGTGGAGGGGCCATTTGGTCCTCGCAAAGGGCTATTATATGAATATTGCTTGTTTATAGAGATGTGCTTTTCTATATACATTAGTGTTTACGAAAAATATTAAATAATTTGGCAGTTTTTTATAATAACATAGTATCCAGGGATGGTGTACCAGCAAGGGGGGCATAGCCAGGCTTGCTTCATAGCTATGATGTTTTCAACAGATTTGTTATTGGGGGGGGACAAAACATATGTCTTTGGCCTCTTGCCTCTGATATTGTTGGTTACAAGCAATGCACATAGCACTTATGAAGGCTATAGCAAGATACAAACAGGACTTTCCTCCATACTCTTATAGGCTATTTTCACACTATGTTTAACAGCATCCGTTACATAGCAGCTGCCGGACGCTGGGCGGCATTAAAGGGAAAATCCGGGCAAAATTATTTTAAGATATGTTATTGCCTAACAAAAGTTATGAAAATTACTAATAGACACTTATTATGGGAAACACACCTATAGTGCATTTTCCCTGCACTACAGCATGGCGTGTTCAGGTCTCTGTAAAGTTGGTGATGTTACGTCACATAAACTGCTGACTCTTGCTGCTCCAGTCTGTCTCACCACTGCAGCAGGTGTCGGCAGTTTATGTGACGTTACATCACCAACTTTACAGAGACCTGAACACGCCATGCTGTAGTAAGTGCAGGGATAATGCATTATAGGTGCATTTCCCATAGTAAGTGTCTTTTAGTAATTTTCATAACTTTTGTTGAGCAGTAACATATCTTAAAATAATTTTCCCTGGACTTCCCCTTTTATGGACGTTCCCACAGGCGAAACCTCTGTATCCACTGCAGCAACGTTCGCGGCCGCCGCACATTACATTGTGTGAACAGCTATTATTTCCGGACGCTGTTCATTGAACAGTTTCCAGAAATAATAGGCAGGTACATTATTTTAATGCATGGGTGTTTACTGTGTGAACACAGCGGGCGACATTGCATTGACTTCAATGCAATGCCAACCCTGCAGTAAAGAACGGACGCTGATTCCATTGCAAGGGAGGGATGTAGTTATGAAGACATCAGGGATATGTATTCGTCAATAACCATATATTGTAACTAGTAAAACCAAGTATGGTTAAATCAGTCATAATGGTCAATGGAGTTGCACATTTTGATCCTCCAGGCGATATGTATTTTCAACCATGCTTACCAGAGGGTTATAGAGGGAAGTTCTAGGTGTCTCCACAGAGCAGGGATACAAGCTTTTGCTGCTTTGACCGAACTGCAAATATTATTTCAAAGGTAAGTCACATAAATGGAGCAGAAAGAAGGCTGGAGTGTATGAGAAAGAAGATCAGTAAATAACGTGATTAGAGAGCTTTGGGCAACTCTAAGGGAGCCTTCACACATACCGACTCGCAGCGTTAATCGACTAGGTCCTGGCAGATCACTGTCAGTACATACACGCAGCGGTCTGAACAACCGCTGCGTGTATGTTATTCTGCCGGCCGCTTAACCCCTTCCGATGCCGCCCGCCTCCCGCTCCGCTCTGTATACATACCTCCTCGCTCCACGGGGTCCCGGCGTCCTGCTCTCTCGCCCGGCCAATCAGTGTGAGAGCAGGACGCCGGGACCCCGTGGAGCGAGGAGGTATGTGTACAGAGCGGGAGGCGGGCGGCATCGGAAGGGGTTAAGCGGCCGGCAGATTTACATACAGATTTACAACCGCTGCGTGTATGTACTGACAGTGATCTGCCAGGACCTAGCCGACTCGCAGCGTTATTAATGCTGCGAGTCGGTACGTGTGAAGCTACCCTAAAAGATATGGAGGAGGGTTTGATCTGCACTAGGGATGGTCCGAACCTGC
Source organism: Dendropsophus ebraccatus (assembly GCF_027789765.1). NCBI lineage: Eukaryota > Metazoa > Chordata > Amphibia > Anura > Hylidae > Dendropsophus > Dendropsophus ebraccatus. Next base: position 69,433,941 of record NC_091458.1, read on the forward strand.
CGAGGTTCGGGTTCGTATGAACCCGGACTCTCGGCAATGATTCCCGCTGTCTTAAACCTCCGTGCAGAGGGTGGATACAGCGGGAGGACCGCCTGGAAAACAGGGATACAGCCACAGCCATAGGCAGGTTCGGACCATCCCTAATCTGCACCACAGCCCCTCCAGCAAGTTGAAGGATCTTCAGGGAAGATCTTTTGAAGTTGGGATGGGATGCAATAATAATTTAAAACTCACTTTTTCATAATGACTGGCTATTAAGGCAGTGTTAAATCAGGGAGAGGATACGAGAGACTCGAGTATCCTATAAGGAGATCTCAAGGACCCTCTCCCATGCAGCTAATTAAGGGAGAGACATGTCCAAAGGGAAGCCCAACATGGAATAGAGAGTGAAAAGAGAATGCTGAAGCGAACCTGTACCTATACAAAGAGATTCAAATGTGGTAATGGAATGGTTAAAAAGGGTGGGGCAGGGCGGGAAGGGACACAAGAAAGTGGTGTCACTGGAGGCCTCTCCAAAAGCCTAGGGTAGCATGGATCAGTGAAATCTTTAAGAGATTTGATGGAAGGCCAAGAGTCATTGGTGAGAAATCATCTGGCTTTATTCTTGTTTGCTATGTGCCATCTATTAAAAAGAACAGGTCATCTATTTAATAGAGGGCTTTATCACCAGATGGGTGCAGAATTGGGGGAAGGATGAGGGTATCTAAGGGGCATATGTAATTGGAAAGGAATGGATTGTTAAGAACTCACCTGCCAGCGCTCCTACGGCGTCATCTGCTCTCCCGGCTCCGTCGGTCGGCGCTAGGACTCAGCGCCGACGCGGCCACGCCAGCCGGGTGACGTCACGGAGACCCGGCTCCGAGTCACTCGCGGCGGCCGTCCAGACGCTTCAGCTGAACGGCATCATGCTCGGGCTGAGGGGCGGATCGCTTCCCCACTCAGTCCATAGCATGACAGCTGATGTGTGTTTGGGATCAGGGGGTCGGGCCAATGATGTGCTGATCCGGCCCCCTGACCCAGTATAAGTATTATTCACTGACCAGCTCACTTCGCTGGCTATTAGTTGTCTCTGATCCCAGCTCCCCAGTTCCCTGCATTCTGCCCTATCCTGTCTCTATTGTCTTGCCTGGATTCTGACCTTTTGCCTGTCCCCTGACTCTCCGTTTGGTTCTGATTTTGTACTGCGTTGCTCGTTTGGTTTCTGACTTGGCTAGTTGACTTCCCGCATTGTGTTTTTCTGTCTGTCTGCGTTTTATGTTGTGCACGTATACAGCATAGGGATTGTCTTCGTGGTTGTCCGCGACCGCCTAGGGTCGTCCGAGGCAAGTAGGCAGGTGACAGTGGGTGGGGTCAGATTCAGGGCCCACTGTCTGGTGTCTTGTCTTACCTGCTATTCTTGACAGAATAGCCAGCCCTAAATTTTTTATACGTCTTCCGAGGATCACCATGGATCCCATTAAGACATTGGTGGAGCAGATGCAAAACCTGAACACGTTGGTACAGGGTCTTGCGGAACGTGTTCAGGAACAGGAGGCTGCTCCATGCCAGGTGACTATGACGACCCCCTCCCCTCCCGAACCACCAGTACAGCTCCCGGAGAAATTTAAGGGAGATAGAAAGGATTTTCGGGCTTTCAAGGAGGGGTGTAAATTATTCTTTCGGTTGCGTCCACGCTCTTCTGGGGACGAAAGTCAAAAGGTGGGAATTATAATGTCCCTTCTGCAAGGTCCCCCACAAGAATGGGCATTTTCCCTACCTCCCAACGCTATTGAGTTAAGTTCTGTGGACTATTTTTTTTCAGCTCTTGGCCTGTTGTATGACGATCCTGATAGGACCGCAGTGGCTGAGCGCCAATTGACCGCGTTACAACAGGGAAAGAGACCAGTAGAGGACTATTGCGCTGAATTTCGCCAGTGGTGTATTCCATCCGGTTGGAATGACTCTGCACTACGGTATCAGTTCCGTGTAGGTCTTTCCGATCAATTAAAAGATTTATTAGTGGCTTACCCGCCTCCTGAGTCTTTAGAAGAGATTATGACCTTAGCGATAAGGGTTGATAGACGCATGCGGGAGAGACGGAGAGAAAGAGCAACCACTGGTCCTTATAAGTCCTCACCCTCTGTTTTCTCTCCTCCTAAACCGTCTTCTTCTCTGTCATTATCACAAGAAGAACCTATGCAGATTGGAGCCACTGATGCTAAGACAAGACGCGCCTATCGATTGCAACATAATTTGTGTCTATACTGTGGCAAATCGGGACATCGTATTCGGGAGTGTACCTCCAGAATTGGATCACCGCCGGAAAACTCCAGCGCCTGAGTGACTATCGAGGGGGTCACTCAGGCGCACAGGTACCGCTCGACAAAAAGAATAAATTGATGGTGCCTATTGCACTTTCTTTAGGGGAAAAAAGTATTTCGGGATCAGCCCATATTGATTCTGGGGCATCCGCTAATTTTATTAATTCTGGTTTCTGGTCCAGTCTGGGGGTATGTCCACTTCAGCTTAAGTGCCCGCTGAGTATCACTGGGGCGGATTTTACGCCACTGGCGCAAGGTAAGGTGAGGTATATTACTCCTGTAGAACAAATCAGTGTTGCACACCTCTCGCTGATAGGTGCTCAGTGGGTTACGGTTCTTCAACCATGTATCCAACAAGTAGTAAAATCCACGGCACTCAATGTTATGCAGAAGTGAAAAAGTTTATTTTACAGTGAAGAAATTAAGTGTATACTCCGACCAATAAGAGATATTATGCAATAGAGATCATAATAGTAAGGCAAGCTTTCGGCCCTTCCCTGGGCCTTCTTCAGGCTAATGGATCTCGTATGCGATGTGCGGCTGAGGTCCACCAGACCTCAGCCGCACATCGCATACGAGATCCATTAGCCTGAAGAAGGCCCAGGGAAGGGCCGAAAGCTTGCCTTACTATTATGATCTCTATTGCATAATATCTCTTATTGGTCGGAGTATACACTTAATTTCTTCACTGTAAAATAAACTTTTTCACTTCTGCATAACATTGAGTGCCGTGGATTTTACTACTTGTTAGGTATATTACTCCTCACCTCAAGGTAAACATAGGTTCTATTCATTCTGAGTTTCTTGATTTTTTGATTATGGATAATTTGTCATCCGACATTATTTTGGGGTTGCCCTGGTTGGCCCAGCATAACCCAGTGTTTGATTGGCCAAACAGGGAACTCATTCAATGGGGACCGGGATGTGCTTCTCATTGTATTTCTTTGCATCTTACTGAATGTTCCTCCTTGGAAGAGGAGGTCCCCGAATTCTTATGGGATTTTGTTGATGTATTTGACGAAAAATCAGTGGACGAGTTACCTCCCCATCGTCCATACGATTGTGCCATTGATTTAATTCCGGAGTCTAAATATCCTAAAGGTCGGATATTTAATTTGTCTAGGCCGGAGAGGGAGGCTATGCGTGAATATATCAAAGATAGTTTACGCAAAGGTCACATTCGTCCTTCCTGCTCTCCACTAGGGGCAGGGTTTTTCTTTGTTGGTAAAAAAGATGGTGGTCTACGTCCGTGCATAGACTATCGAGAATTAAATAAAATCACTATAAAGAACCAACATCCTCTTCCGTTAATTCCTGATTTATTTAATCAGATTGTAGGGGCTCAATGGTTCTCTAAGATTGATCTGCGTGGAGCCTATAATCTGATCAGGATAAAGGAAGGGGATGAGTGGAAGACTGCCTTTAATACCCCTGAGGGACACTTCGAATATCTTGTGATGCCCTTTGGGCTATGCAACGCGCCTGCAGTATTCCAACATTTTGTCAATGATATTTTTCGTGAATATCTGGGTCGGTTCTTGGTGGTATACTTGGATGATATATTAATTTTCTCCCCTGATTGGTCCTCACACGTATACCATGTTCGTAAGGTTATGGAACTGTTGCGGTTGAATCGATTGTTTGCTAAGTTGTCGAAGTGCCAGTTCGGTGTTCAGGAGGTTTCATTTTTGGGATACAAAGTCACCTCCAAGTCTTTTGAGATGGATCCTCTTAAAATAACGGCCATTGAAAAATGGGAGCGCCCCAACAGTCTTAAAGCGTTACAAAGATTTTTGGGGTTCGCTAATTATTATAGAAAGTTCATTAAAGGTTTTTCCGTAATTGCCAAGCCCCTCACTGACATGACCAGACAAGGAGCTGATTTGGTAAACTGGACTCCGGAAGCTGTTCTGGCATTCGACAAACTTAAAAGGTGTTTTTCTGTTGCTCCGGTGTTGACTCAACCAGATTTCGAACGACCGTTCATTGTTGAGGTGGATGCCTCAGAGGTGGGAGTGGGAGCTGTTCTCTCACAGGGATCAGAGACGCTCACTAATCTCAAACCCATAGCCTATTTTTCTCGGAAGTTCTCTAGAGCTGAATGTAACTATGATATAGGCAATAGAGAACTTCTCGCCATTAAATGGGCTTTTGACGAATGGAGGCATTTGTTAGAAGGAGCTAGACACAAGATTAAGGTTTTGACTGATCACAAGAATCTTGTTTATCTAGATAAAGCTAAACGTCTTACTCCCCGGCAAGCCAGATGGGCTCTCTTTTTCACACGATTTGATTTTGAGATAACCTTCAGGCCTGGCTCCAAGAATGTAAAAGCAGACGCTTTATCACGTAGTTTTGACATCAGTAGCACTCCCACAAAGAATACTGAAACCATCTTATCCCCCGGGGTGGTGGTAGCCATATTGCAGCCCGATCTGGCTGCCCAAGTAGTAAATTCACAAACTATGGCTCCTAGGGACACCCCAGAAAACAAACTCTTCGTTCCCCCCAATCTTCGTCTTAAAGTCCTGGAAGAGATTCATTGCTCTGTGTTAGCGGGTCATCCAGGCATTGCTGGAACAAAGTATCTTTTAGCTCGTAATTATTGGTGGCCATCTTGGGCCAGAGATACTAAATTATTTGTGGAAGCATGTGAGACTTGTGCTAGGTCGAAGGTGTCTCGTAGATTGCCAGAGGGACTCCTTCGACCTTTGCCAGTGCCTACTCGACCCTGGACCCATATCTCTATGGACTTCATTACTGACCTACCACTCTCCAAGGGTAAGACAGTGATTTGGGTGGTCACCGATAGATTTTCTAAAATGTGTCACCTTACTCCTCTTAGTAAACTCCCTACTGCACGTAGCTTGGCTTGCCTGTTTATTAATCATATTCTGCGCCTGCATGGGGTTCCCGAAAATATTGTTTCTGATAGGGGGGTACAGTTTGTATCTAAATTCTGGAGAGAATTCTGTAGTCGTCTAGGTATATCTTTGTCTTTTTCATCTGCTTTTCATCCTCAGTCTAACGGACAAACTGAGCGAGTAAACCAGTCATTGGAACAATTTTTGAGATGTTTTGTTGCAGGTTCTCAAGACAAATGGAAGGAATATTTACCTTTAGCTGAGTTTGCCCTTAATAATCGAGAGAATCAATCTCTCAAGATGTCACCTTTTTTTTGCAACTTCGGATTTAATCCTAGGTACTCTTCCATTCATGCCGCTGAGTCAATTAACCCATCCGCCGAAAGGATTTACAAAAGACTGTGCACAGTCTGGGCCCAGGCTCTGCAGAACCTGGTTAAAGCCCAAGAAAGTTCGAAAAAACAATCAGACAAAAGACGCATATCTGGCCCAGAATACAAGGTGGGGGATAAGGTATGGCTCTCTACCAGAAATCTAAAATTAAGAACCCCATCTAGTAAACTGTCGCCAAAATTCATCGGTCCCTATGTAATTCTTAAGATCATTAATCCTGTCTCTTTTAAGTTACAATTGCCTAAGAGTATGAAGATCCATGATGTGTTCCATAAATCACTGTTAAAAAGATATGTTGATCCGGTGTTGCCATCTGTTCTCCCTGCTCCCTTGGTCATCCAGGGGGAGCTGGAGTACGAGGTGGAGAGAATTCTGGATTCCCGTTGGGTCCAGAGGTCCTTGCAGTACCTGGTTCATTGGAGAGGATTTGGTCCTGAAGAACGCACTTGGGTCGCAAGTAGGGACATGCATGCGCCTCGCCTTGTTCAGCAATATCATTCATGTAACCCTTTCAAGCCGGGTCCTTTTGGTAAGGGTCCTGAGGCCCCTCATAAAGGGAGGGGTAATGTTAAGAACTCACCTGCCAGCGCTCCTGCGGCGTCATCTGCTCTCCCGGCTCCGTCGGTCAGCGCTAGGACTCAGCGCCGACGCGGCCACGCCAGCCGGGTGACGTCACGGAGACCCGACGGCGTCCTTGGTTACCAGGGACGCCGCGGCTCCGAGTCACTCGCGGCGGCCGTCCAGACGCTTCAGCTGAACGGCATCATGCTCGGGCTGAGGGGCGGATCGCTTCCCCACTCAGTCCATAGCATGACAGCTGATGTGTGTTTGGGATCAGGGGGTCGGGCCAATGATGTGCTGATCCGGCCCCCTGACCCAGTATAAGTATTATTCACTGACCAGCTCACTTCGCTGGCTATTAGTTGTCTCTGATCCCAGCTCCCCAGTTCCCTGCATTCTGCCCTATCCTGTCTCTATTGTCTTGCCTGGATTCTGACCTTTTGCCTGTCCCCTGACTCTCCGTTTGGTTCTGATTTTGTACTGCGTTGCTCGTTTGGTTTCTGACTTGGCTAGTTGACTTCCCGCATTGTGTTTTTCTGTCTGTCTGCGTTTTATGTTGTGCACGTATACAGCATAGGGATTGTCTTCGTGGTTGTCCGCGACCGCCTAGGGTCGTCCGAGGCAAGTAGGCAGGTGACAGTGGGTGGGGTCAGATTCAGGGCCCACTGTCTGGTGTCTTGTCTTACCTGCTATTCTTGACATGGATATTCTGTTCCATAGAGACCCATAATTTATTGGCAGTATGCCAATGCCAATCAATACATCGGGTAAAGTGGGAGAAGGCTGTTAACAGCTGCCATAGAGAAGGAGTACATAACATAAGAGCAAAGACTTATATGATGTAAGGTGTATGTCAGGAAGGGACAGCAGACTCGGTCAAGGACTTTGTCTACATCAGTCGAAAAAAGCATAAAAGAGAAGAAGTGGGAAGAGACGTGATGAATAATGTCAATGGCTTGGGTATTGTTATCCTGTTCTTCACGGGTAGGCATAAAAACCAACCTGGTCCAGATGAATAATGCGTTAAAGGTGCTGGGTGAGGTAGGAGGATAAGATTATGAAAAATAGTTTAGATCAAGGTTAAGAAGGGAGATCGGGCAATTTTTCGGCATAGGGAGGCATCCTTCCTTTCCTAGGGAATAACAGTGATGTGGGCTCTAAAGGAGTCTCGGGGAAGATGGTGGATAAGTGAATTGTATGCCTGAAAAATATGGTCTTTGAGTAGGGGAAGAAATTTCTTGTAGTCTAAGAGGGACAGTTTATTTGGACCTGGGACTTTGCCACCTGGGGGCTTTTTTTCTGACACATTTTAAAGATACTGTATATTACAAAATTAATTATACCAGAATGTTGAACCTGAAGGAAATCTGTCACCTAGTTAGCTACTCCATGGCCGTGGCCATACTGAACAATGTTCAAGTACTAAACAAAACTTCAATGGGAAATTTTGTTCAAATACCGAAGTGTTCGAACACCGAGGTGTTACTGTAACTGGATACTGATACTAACATAGCATTAGGATATTTAACACATGAATTCAAGATAACTCGTTAAATAGAGGCAGAAAACAGATTACTAAGGCTACTGCAATATCCTTCTTGTCCGTTATATATACGATTATGAATATAAACACCTGAGATTTCACTGATTCTTATTTATTAACACCTTTAACAGGTCAGTGCAGATTCATCTCGCTCTCCCGTGTTATTTGTACATTTTAATTTCTTGGAGATTTGGTTGCTATGGAAACCTCGTTAAATGTCAGTGCAGTATAGCAATCACATTTTCTCCCTTTGACAGCTAATTTATAAACATGTATTTCACAACTGATTAATTGCTAATGTCAGGCCCCTGAAAATGTCCCTTTATTCAGGATTCCATGCAGCTTCCACAAAGTAAATGCGTAAATAAGGACAAAATATTGTTAAATACAACTTTTGTTTGTTTGCCTTATTAAATGAGAGCTACACATTCATTGAATTTATGCTGTCAAAATCAGACACAGGTTCTATTACTGGCAAAGCCAGGCACCTCTTTATAGACTTTTAAAATTCCCAATTTACATAAAGGTTAAAGCCATGGTGGACAAAGTTAATATGTTACAGAACTGCATTAGGAACCATTCCCTAATATACAATTGCTTCCATTACAATGGCTGCTAATGGCTGTTGCATGTACCAATCAGCAGAACTGGTTGTAAGTTTTTAAGTTCTAAGTTTCTCCATAATCTGGAAATGGAGAAATAGAAAACCAGGATCTAATACCCATCCGGTGTGTGAAATTTGCTGCTGTCACTGGGGAGATAGGAAGTGGGAATGTTCTGCTACCAGAGGGAGAAATGGTGGTAAGGAATTGATAGCTATTGTATAGAGGTGGGGTGCTATGAGAATGCTGCTGGCAATAGGGGAAGGGTGGAGGAAGAGAATAGAGCTGTGAGTGGGGCAGGGGTTTGAGAGGGGAAGAAGGCTGCCATAAGTGAGGAAGCGATGTTAGGGGGAGACTGTTTTACTGCAGCGGATATTATGGCCGCTGCAGACCCCCTCAGCCAATCAGAGACAGGACACTGCTGCTGCAACTTCAGCTGCTGACTGGCTGGGCCTGTTTTTGAACCGCAGCCCATTTCCCAAGCACATTGCTGTTTTTTCCCAGGCAGCACTGGGCATGAAGCAGTGTGACAATCACCCCCCCAAACTGAGGGGCGGCCCACCTCCAGTGCTTCATGCCCACCTGGTGCCTGGGAATAAACTGGCACCGTCCTTGGGAACCAGGCCGCGGTTCAATAAATGAACCACGGTGTCGGCATCCCCATTTCTTATTAAAAAAACAAAAAGCTATTGGTACATTTGCTACCTATTTGTTACCTATGGGAACACACAACTCGGTTCTCAAACTGTTTGGTTCTGGAACGGCCTTCCAAGCGTCGCATTACAGCAAGTTTGGATTCTCCGTGACGACTGGTCTCTCTCTGTCTCTACTTTTTGGCTGGGTTCACACTACGTATATTTCAGTCAGTATTGTGGTCCTCATATTGCAACTAAAACCAGGAGTGGATTAAAAACACAGAAAGGATCTGTTCACACAATGTTGAAATTGAGTGGATGGCCGCCATATAACAGTAAATAACGGCCATTATTTCAATATAACAGCTGTTGTTTTAAAATAACAGCAAATATTTGCCATTAAATGGCGGCCATCCACTCAATTTCAACATTGTGTGAACAGAGCCTTTCTGTGTTTTTAATCCACTCCTGGTTTTGGTTGCAATATGAGGACCACAATACTGACTGAAATATACGTAGTGTGAACCTAGCCTTCAGCTGCAACCAAGCCAAAGTTATCAAGACCCTCATCAGCAGATTCCAGTGCTGCTTGGACAGTGCACTCTAAGTAGCCGCTCAGCCACAACTGCTGAAACCTCTATCTAAAGATCCTAAGTCAGAGATTGTCCTTCATTAGACTCCAAAGTCTCCAAAAACTCCTGCATATAACTCTACCTGAGTAAAAGTCTACCTGCGTATAGCAGAAGCTCTAAACTCCTAAAGGGGAAATTACCTGACAGATCTGTTCCCAAGCTATTATACCTGTAATCAGTGTCGGACTGGAGTACCTTGGGCCTACCAGGGAATTTAATTCTAGGGGCCCATCCTACATATACCAGATATAACCAAACCTTTTACATTACTATAGCGACTTTGCACAGCGCTGTGTATGTGACCAGCAATGCTGGCTCACTGCTGGTAACTTGTCAGTCACTCTATGCAAACAGTATAGGGTGCCACATAAGTATCTTGAAAGGAGAAGTCCCATTAAACGGACAAATCTCAGGCAGGCAAGAACATAATAACAAAAGTATACTTACCCGTACCCTGCTCTCGTATTTTTTTTGCACTTACGCTGTTTACTGTGCATGATCAGAAATGTGATTGTTTATTGGTTCGGAAGAATATGCAAGCGGCAATACCAAAAATGTTTATTTGTTTATGTGAACCAAGATTAGGACTGCTTCATCCTGCTTTTGGTGTTTTTTCTGGCACTTTTTCTGCCATATTCTCTTTAGTGTAAAGTACTATTAGCATTTTATCCCCTGTGGGGGGGGGGGGGGGGGGGGTTCGGTACAAGTCATGTGATTTCAAGTTGTATGTTGAAGAGCTGGGAAAAAACACTAATTTCCATATAGACATGACAATATTACCCCTATAGAAGCCTGTTGCAAAACACACACACAAAAAAACACCATGGCAGAAAAATGTCCGATGGATGTTTGTTTTGCTTTTCCCCACTGACTATCAACTAATATCTGGTCTCTGCATTTTTGACACCAAAAATGCCATATTTCTGATATTCACAGCATAAGGGATAACAAGACCTATAGAGAATTAATGGAGCACTGTCCCCACTGTTTATTTGAGGGGACACGTTCCCCACATTCTCGTGATTACTGGGACCCCTACCAATCAGCTTGATATCCCCTATCCTATAGATTTTGCGGAGGGGGGAGCAGCTACCTAGCCCACACCTGCATGTATGGATTTGGGCGCGCAATACTCTTCCTTGCCCCTGATGCTGCTCACACACACACACACGAGCCACTGGGTTATTGATATATGATGTATATTTATGATGGTGTCCATGTTGCTATGATATTATTGCTGTGACCCTGTCACTTGATAAAACCTTTTGCCAAGCCTTGCAGATGTAGGTATAAACCTTGTGATGCATGTTTTTCTTCAAGACTTGAGTGTCCCTTTAATCCAGGGATACGCACATACATGCAGGAGTTGTACAGTCTACTGCTCCATCCTACTTGCGCTCAATGTGCAGGGTGATAGATCTGTGTAGCAGGCAGATGTCCAGCTTTATGACTCTGTAATATGTGATGGACTCCCAACTCCCCCAAGTTAAACCAAAGAACGCAAAATACAGTAAAGACACAACACGTTGTTATCAGGTGTCAAAGGGGCCCAATTTTATTTAAAATTACATGACACCGAAAATGGCAGACCCCCGACTCATGAAGAGTCACCCTCCAGCACTCAAGCGAGGAAAAACCCCCTGTGGGGGAAACCTCGAGGGAGCCATGGCTGGAGAGCTGCCCCTCCCCTGGGCTTAGAGGGTAATACCATACTATAAATATAATAAACTGGATGTGAGAGAGATCTGGCTGCAATATCTGTCACCTTATTGATGGCTAGGCGGCTGTATCTCTTCTCCCTCACAGATCCAGGTCCACTTCTCAAGAAGGTGGAGACTCGAAGGGGTAGTATAAAGCAGACCACCCCTTTTCCCCTGCTAGAACCTCCAGATGTGGCCCATAGCAGCCAATCACAGCTCAGCTTTTGTTTCTCACATTACTCTGGTAAAATAAAAGCTGAACTGTGATTGGTTGCCATGGACAGTCTAACTTGCCCATAGCAACCAATCAAAGCTCAGCTTTAATTTTATAAGAGCTGGTTAATATATGAAAGGTGATCTGTGATTGGTTACTATGGGCAAATCAGACGTGTTTTGTGTCTGGCAGATTGATGAAGCTGCTCCATTGCTGTAAAATCTGATGATGATGATGATGATGATGATCTGAAAACACATGACACCAAGCTTCCCCATAAAGCTTTGCAGTCAGCCCTTCCTCCATACCTCCCAACTTTTTGGAGGGACACTTGTGGTTCACAGACATTTCTATACACAGTTTAGAAATCCACTGGTATATGTTTATATACAGCGGATTTGTTAACATGAAAGAGACAGATGACAATCTGATTTCGTTGTATGTTGAAAGGGTGGACAAAGAGTATTAAAAATAAAACAGTTGAAATGAATGGAGAAGGAGGGGATCACTACCTAAAAATCCTCCAGGATATAGACAAGCAGTATGAGTGGCATGTTACACTACATTTCCCAGGCTGTCATAGGAAATGGGTGATCACCCGGTTAGTTGATCAATAGAGAAACTGCATTGACTGTACAAAAGGAGCTGTCAAGTTGTTTAAAAGTAAAATAGTCCACAGTATTAAAAGGGTACACCAGCAAAAAATTATTTGAAATAACCTGGTGCCAGAAATTTGTCCTTTACTTCTATCAAAAAAATCTCCAGTGTTCCAGTACTTAGCTGCTGTATGTTTAGCAGGAAGTGGTGTATTATTTCCAGTCTGACACAGTGATATCTTCTGCCACCTCTGTCCATGTCAGAAACTGTCCAAAGTAAGTTCCTGGCATGGACAGAGGTGGCAGCAGAGAGCAAGGTGTCAGACTGGAAAAAATACACCACTCCCTGCAGGACATACAGCAGCTGATAAGTTCTGGAAGGCTTGAGGGTTTTTAGTAGAAGTAAATTAAAAAACTATATAACTTTCTGACACTAGTTGATTTGAAATATTTTTTTTTTGCTTGATATCCCCTATCCTATGGATTTTAGGGAAAGCACCACCTTGGGAATTGGAGCTCACTATACCTTACACCAGATATAACAAGCACCAAATCTTTCACATTACTATAACGACTTTGCACAGAGCTATGCTTGTGACCAGCGATGCTAGCTCACTGCTAGTAAATTGTCAGTCACTCTATGCAAACAGCATAACGTGCCACTTAAGTTTCTTGAAAGGAGAAGTCCCATGAAACTAACAAATTTCAGGTAGGCAGGGGGTGCAGGAACATAATAAATAAAGTATATTCACCCATCCCTGTGCCCCCGAAGCTCTTCCTTAGGGGTCAGTTCACACGTACAGACTCGCAGCATAAGGCTAGGTTCACACTATGTAACTGTGCGGCTGTATTTTTTATGCGGCTGTAAATGTGCGGATGAAACTACGGCCGTGGGAAAAAATAGACATGCGGCTCAAAACATACGGTCATTTACTTGGAAATCTGGTTCAACTAAAAATAACAAATAAAATCTTAAGAAAGTGATGCAAACACCTTTGTAATGCATCTGGGAAAGCAGGGAAACAGTTTACATGAATCGCTATTACCGGGGTTTGCGATCTTCTGCACTAATGCCGATGCCGATGTCTCTCATGGTTAATATATTAAAATAATAAAACACATTTTCGTTGTAATAAAGTCCCTTTCGTTGTTCAATAATTAAATTTAAACGAATCCATCATTTTGCAATTAAATATACTGTTAAAATAAATATATATATAAATAAATGTATATTTATATATATAATTATTTTTTGACAGTATATTTAATTGCACAATGATGGATTCGTTAGAATTAAATTATTGAATAACGAAACTGAATTTATTTCAACGAAAATGTGTTTTATACAGGAAGCTCCATAAGCCGTTAATTCATATTGCCGGCAATAGAGCTTTCTGTACTAATCATCACTTTACTTTAATGAAAACATCAAATGTTTCTTCTAATTGTTATCACAATAGCATTATTAGAAGAAACATTTAGAATTATATGTGCGCTCAGCTGATTGGCTGATCGGCTGAGCGCACATATAAAGAGCCGGTCCGCAGCACAGTGACTTCATTGTGCTGCGGACCAGCGAAGAGGACACATCGGGGTGAGTATACAGCTCTCTCCACACCCTCCCCTGCACTGCACCCCTCCCAGCAAGGAAGGGGGGTCACTTAACCCCTTCTTTGCTGGGATGGGTGCAGTGTGACATCAGTCTGGCCCCCAAGGGGTTAAGGGGGATGCAATACATCCTCTCTTAACCCCTTGGGGGCCAGACTGTAAGCAGCGATCTGTAAAGATGCTGCATACTGTAAGGAGCACAACACCGCTCACAATGATGGGTGTTGTGCTCCTGTTTGTGTGTTTTTTGTGTGTTTCTCCCTTTTTGTTTTTCAGATATCGGTATCCTGGGGATTACGTCGGATTCCGTGGACAGCAGCCTGGTAACGCCCGGTCCAGGAGCGCCAATTTTGACGCTCCGGGACCACTGGCACCCGGCTCTTCCTAGTACCCCTGGTGGCATTGGGTACTGGGGTAATAATGGGGGGTTAGCGTTAGCCATTTTATACCGGCTAACACTAGGTCCCAACTTAGTAATGGATTCCGTCTATTAGACGGCTTCCACTACTAAGTCTATAAAGTAAAGAAATAAAGAGAACACACAAGTTAAAAAAATTTTTTATTCAAATAAAAACACCCCCACACCCCTCATTGACCATTTTATTAAAAAAAAAAAAAAAAACGCTGGTCATCGACGTAGTCCACGGAATCCGACGTAATCCCCAGGATACCAATATCTGAAAAACAAAAAGGGAGAAACACACAAAAAACACACAAACAGGAGCACAACACCCATCATTGTGAGCGGTGTTGTGCTCCTTACAGTATGCAGCATCTTTACAGATCGCTGCTTACAGTCTGGCCCCCAAGGGGTTAAGGGAGGATGTATTGCATCCCCCTTAACCCCTTGGGGGCCAGACTGATGTCAGACTGCACCCATCCCAGCAAGGAAGGGGTTAAGTGACCCCCCTTCCTTGCTGGGAGGGGTGCAGTGCAGGGGAGGGGGTGGGGAGAGCTCTATACTCACCCAGATGTGTCCTCTTCGCTGGTCCGCAGCACAATGAAGTCACTGTGCTGCGGATCCGCTAATTATATGTGCGCTGAGCCGATCAGCTGAGCGCACATATAATTCTAAATGTTTCTTCTAATAATGCTATTGTGATAACATAATTAGAAGAAACATTTGATGTTTTCATTAAAGTAAAGTGATGATTAGTACAGAATGCTCTTTTGCCGGCAATATGAATTAACGGCTTATGGAGCTTCCTGTACTAATTAATATTTAATTAATAAAACACATTTCCGATTAAATAAATTCAGTTTCGTTGGTCAATAATTTAATTCTAACGAATCCATCATTGTGCAATTAAATATACTGTCAAAAAATAAATATATATATAAATATACATTTATTTATATATATATTTTTTTTAACAGTATATTTAATTGCACAATGATGGATTCGTTAGAATTAAATTATTGAACAACGAAAGGGACTTTATTACAAAGAAAATGTGTTTTATTAATTTAATATATTAACTATTAGAGGCATCGGCATTCGGCATCATTGCCGGCTATTTTTGAAGTACTCCGTACGGACCGCCTGTCAATCCACGGCCGCGTTTCCAGCCGCAAACAATGGTCTTGTTCATTTTTTACGGGTCCGTTTACGATAAGGCCGTAGATTCATACATAGTGTGCACTGTGCAGCCGTATATCATATACTTTCCAGCGTACGCATGAACCACCAAAAATACCGCCGCACAATTACAGCCGCATACTTACATAGTCTGAACCTGGCCTAAATCTCGCTGCAAGTCTGTCAGGTCCTGGCAGTTCACTGTCACTACATACTCGCAGCTGTCTGAACAACCGCTGCGTGTGTGTGTAATTCTGCCGGCCCCTGTGGGAATTAGCGTCACAAGTGGCAGGCACAAGCAGGCTTTGGATACAACAAAAAATGTTTATTGGTAACAAACCAGAAAACAATAGTCCAGCATGAGGCTTTTACAGCAGCCGTTCCGGCTTCAAACACAGCAGTTGACTTTCAGGAACATTAACAGAAAGCATATACACACCACCGTGTAGTTATGTCCTCATTCAGACCAGCAGTCTGTAGCAGCTCTGTTGCAGGGCTTCTCTCTCCAGCTCCTGCCAGATTCACTTTGGATCAACTGACTCTCAGCAGGTTGTCTCTCCACACCTGATGCACCAAGTCAGAGGCTTTTAAAAAACCCCAGTAAAGACTGGACCGGAATATGGGAATGGCCTCCCACCCACGCTACAGCCGTTCCAAGAAAGACAGACCATTTTAGCCGCACAGCAGCTATACTAAATAGCAAATGTCAGTAACCTATAGTTCTCCTGCTCCAATTCAGGTATGTGGAAAGTCTGGGATGTACTAGCAGACTGGCAACCCTGAACTCCCTGAAACTTCCATACAGAGCACAATAACCTGCTTGGCACATATCTACCTTCCACTATTCTTCCTGCTGGTTGCCTACACCCCTTAACCCCTTCTGCTGCTGCCCGGCTCCTGCTCCGCTCCCATTCTGTATACATTACCTCTCCTCGCTGCACGGGGTCCCGATGTACTGCTCTCCCGCCCAGCCAATCAGTGTGTTGCCCAGCCGCAGCCACTGATTGGCCGGGCGGGAGAGCAGTACGCCGGGACCCCGTGCAGCGAGGAGAGGTAATGTATACAGAGCGGGAGCCGGGCGGTAGCAGAAGGGGTTAAGGGGCTGGCAGAATTACACACACGCAGCGGTCATTCAGACAGCTGTGAGTATGTAGTGACAGTGAACTGCCAGGACCTGACAGACTCGCAGCGAGATTTAGGCTGCGAATCTGTACGTGTGAACTGACCCTTAATGTGCCCGCTCAGCCAATTACTGACTGGGGATGGACACCGCTGCAGTTATTGACTCGCTGAGCAGGCAATCCATCAGGCGAGTATGTGACATTGTAACATACACACAATCTGTTCGAAAATGACCAAAAAACTTCCAGCAGCCATGAGTGAGAGCGCGGTCCAGGGGCACGGGGACTGGTGAGTATAGTTTCTTTATTATCTTCCCATACTCCACTGCCTGCCTATCATCTGTTACGAGACTTCTGTCGCGTTCCAAACTGCTGACACTGTTAGATGCTGTTAGGTCAATAAGACACATGGTACCTTACATATATTTGTCTGTGCTTCTATAGCATAGAAATTGTTTTTATTCTCTGGTAGAAAGAGTCATACAGGGAGGCCCACCTCCTGCCAGGGGCCCACCAAGAGGTAGGGCCCACCGGGGGATTCCCCTGTATGTCCAAGACTGCCTGTGATCAAGAACTGTATTCTTGTTACCTGTTCTAAGCTCTAAAAGTTTTCTCCTAACTCGTGATTGTGTCTTGCACAAACACACTGTGGAAATGGGTTACCTGTGCATTTCCCAGTGTGTGTTGGGATCCTGGGAAAAGCTAGCATACCACTCAGCCCCGTGACAAGTGCCTGCAGCAGTACAGCAACACATGATAGTTCTGCATTTAACACCTTGCAAACCCTCAGTCACTATTTACTTTGCTGCTACTGTATTCTGCTGCCCAAATTCAGACATAAAATCTGAAGCAGTGTGAGAGAGTGTACCCTCTAGACACATTAGATATTTTTGGTTCATGCACTGAGCATACAGTATTTACCGAAACTTTACAGTATTTCCTGATAAAGGTAATGGAAACTCCCTGAAGCTTTATGAAGTGAAAGGGGCAGTACATGGGAGGAGAACAAGCTCCAACACTGATCTGCTGTCACTAGTTTCTGTCTCTTGTATAACTCTTTTAGAAGGGAATAGTAATGCAGCACAATATGTATAGACAAAACTTATACAGCAGGAATGGAAATGAACGCAGACCTCAAGACAATTCTGAATCTCAAAGAAATTACAACCGAGGCGAAGAGTTTGGCACTGGAATGGAAGAGCAGCAGTATTCAGACCCGCAACAGAATAACATAAGTAACCAGCCGACTCCACAGCCTTCTCAAGGGTCCGAGTGGTAAGTGTACCTGCATGGACTCACTTATTGAAATATTAAACTATACTGAAACAATCATCAATAGCATCAGGATTGTTAAGAGGGTTAACACATATAAGTCCATATATACATATAAGATGTTCCTCCAGGAATATCTCTGGACACTATACTATCACTTTTCAGGGGATTTTACTAGCATTAATAGCCCTGGAACATGATAGATAAATGTTCATGTTGTGCAGTAACATAAGAAACTGCTGTGCCTGAATTGACATGGATAGTGACATTATTAATTCATTTCAGCAGAGTGTTTTACAGTATTTTAGCATGTGATGCTGGTTAGTCAGATAACACAGGGACTGTAAGGGGTCCTGGGCTCCTGAAGTCTGTTTATTCATGGTTTCATTTCTCGGATTCATTGCTTGTTTCACTTTCGTTTCCTCTCTCGCTCTCCTCTGGGAAATTCTAATAAGACCTGAAGGGAAAACTATGCAGGGTGTAACGCTAAGCCTGAGGCAGAATGTGTCAGGCAATGATAAGTTATATGGATTGGAAAGGTATTTATTACCACACACAGCGTTTAACCCCTTAAACATGTAGCTTAGTTTGGGCCTTAGGGCTATTCCTATTTCAGACAATTACGGCTTGTCCTGTGGATATTCCATTAACATCTGATACATGCAAGTCCCACCTCCAGAACATGCACCTACTGTAGCTAATAGAAAGGGGGCCGCTGTTCCTGTTCAGCCTGGTGACTGGGTCTGGGATTCAGAGAACAGCCGACTAAATGTATCATGGCGCTATGCTGTTTACGCAGATTTCATTCAGTTCAGCTCTTTTCATAATTGCATCCACCAAAAGTAGACTGGACAAGTTGGAGGAGGGGAAAATCCTGAGGTAATGTAGACCCCAGTGGTGTTCCCCGCACCTAGCAGATATTTATAGCAATATCATATGGATAAGCTATTAATGCCTAAGGTAAAACAAAATACCCCTATAAGGACACAGAGCTGATTTACTAAGATCTGTCTGGTTTTCAAGAACCCTCCACCTCAGGGTTGTAGTTTTCCATTTTGAAAAGAGTAACAGGGGTTACTGCACTGCTAGATCTGCTCAGCTGCGCTTGGTGCTGGGATCAGGGCTGGTCCAATCAGCTGCTGGACTAATGCTGCGTTTACACGGAACGATTATCGTGAGAATTTGCACGATAACGATCGAATTTGAACGATAATCGTACGTGTAAACGCAGCGAACGATCAAACGACGAGCGAGAAATCGTTCATTTTGATTTTACAACACGTTCTTAAATCGTCGTTCGACGTTTGCAAAAAGTTCGCAGATCGTTCCGTGTAAACAGTCGTTCACCGATTTAACCTATGTGCGAGATAGGCTTAAGCGATCGCCAAACGATCGCAAAACGATTTTTCCTTACGATACATCATTTCATCTAAACGCTGATCGTTATAAAAAAAAATCGTTACTTCGAAAACGTTCATCGTACGATCGTACGAATATGTAAACCCAGCATAAGTCTCTGATTCTGGGTAATTAGCAGCAGGCTCCTTATTTCCATGCTGACAATTAGAGTTTACTCGCTTGCTCAGCTCCCTATCCCTTCTCTCTGTTTCTGACCTTTATTGGCAACCTCGACTTTTTATTGCCACCAGCCCTGACCTTTTGCACCATACCCCGACTATTCACCTGCTTATTGTTTTTGTATTGCACCTCCCGACCGTTGCTGACCTGGTTAGTCTTGCACTTCTTATTGTGTTTGTTTGTCTTTCAGTGTTTTGTGTCCCACGTATCGAGAGTAGTGAACATCTTCGTGGTTGTCTGCGGCCGTTTAGGGCCGTTGAGTCAAGAGGCAGGGACAGTGGGTGGGACTAGTGAGGACTCAATGTCCTAGTTTGTGTGTGCCATTTGCCTCTACTGGCAGAATAGTCAGCCGAGAACTGAGGAGCTTGCTGTTATTTAGGGTCCTTTTACACAGAAAGATTATCTGACAGATTATCTGCCAAAGATTTGAAGCCAAAACCAGGAACAGACTATAAACAGAGATCAGGTCATACATGAAAGCCTGAGATTTCTCCTCTTTTCAAATCCATTCCTGGCTTTGGCTTTAAATCTTTGGCAGATAATCTGTCAAATAATCTTTCTGTGTAAAAGGGCCCTTACTCAGGATCAGAGACTGGGTCCAGCAGCTGATAGGACTAGCCCTGATCCCAGCACCAAGCCCAGCTGAGCAGATCTTAGCAGTGCAGTAACCCCTGCACCGCCAGATCTCAGGCAAGGCAAGGTGTGGCTGGCAAATTCAGACACAATTCAGACAGACAGTGTTACAAAAAACACAGATAGGCCTGGATCGAGGAGCGCAACGTCACATTCCTAACAATCACCATGTGAGGGGTAAATTATACCACTGTCAGGTGTATGAAGAATACCACCAGATGATCACTAAATAAGGCTTATTTCACACCACATTTTGAAGCTTCCTTTCTGACTACATTCTTTTCTTTCTTTTCATCAAAAGTAGGAAAAGATTCCAGCCCAAAATAGAAGAGAAACTCTCCCTACGAAAGAAACATATGCAAGAGGTGCTTTATGAGCACTCTTTGTGATCAACTGAGGAATATAATAGTTTGCTTGGTTCTCTCCCAGTTTGAGACACAATAGTGAGTTCCACTACTGACATGCCCTAGAGACACTTCTGCTGGCAGTCCATAACAAAGCAATTTACACTTTATGGGTATGTTCATAGTATGGCAACCCCATGGCAGTGTTTCTTAACCCCAGTGCTCAAGTACCCCCAACATGTCATGATTTCAGGATATCCCATACATGATCTGTTTAGGGTACTTGGCTTACATCAGTTTGCAGGCTTAGAAATGGAATTAGACATAAAAAAAACAACTTAACAGTTACAGTTATACAGCTTGTTCACTCTTCTACTGGTATTAAAATATGTGTCATATAATATTTACAAAATTTAGGTGTAGCATTTATTATTATTAAAGTTGTATTTGTATTATGGTGCATTTAAATAGTAGATGTTGAAGTTATGAATGTTGATTCAATTTTGTTTTATTTTCTATCATATAGCAGCGCAAGTCCCTGCCGCGTTATTCAACCAGATCCAACAAAGAGAGAAAAACTTCTGGCAGGTAAGAAAATGTAACAAACTCTGTATACACACTCAAAGGTTACCTATCATTTATACAAACGTCTGACATGTCATAGCGACAGGGTCTCAGGGTCTGGGTGCTGAGACCCCTGACGATCATTAGAATAAAGGGGCAGACATGCGCAGGAGCCTCTTCACCTCCGTTTCTCTGCTAAAGTAGCAGTGAACGAAATTATAATGGAGCTCTATGGAACTTCTGGTAATGGCTGTACAGGAAGTTCCATAGGGCTCCATTATATTTCCAGCCACCTCTACTTTAGCAGTTAGATGGAGATGAAGAGGCTACTGCACACGTCTGCCCATTTACTTTGACATGTCAAAAGTTTGTTTAAATGATAGGTACCCTTTTAAAGCAGCTACATCCATTGTCTCTGCAATTCTGCATCATTATTATGCTTACTTAATTTGAATAAAAATCTAAGAACCATTTTTTTATATTTTTTTTAGTTTATGCTGTCTATTTTTAGTAAGAGGCTGTATTACATTTTTATAGATTTGTGAGGACAAACTCACAATGATAACAGCCCTATGTGGAAAAAGGAACCCTTCATCATAATATTATGTATATTTATTTTAAGTTATGCTGTATAATAGGTGATATAGGGGTAGCTCCTCAATGAAAATTATTTTTTCTGCTAGATTATGCAAGTCATAAATGTTTTAGGTTGTGGCCAAAGCAGCTAGGTATCCTATGGTGGTCAGGATAGGATGAAAAGAGACGGTGTTATACACAAGCTGTATGGTTATTGTTGAAAACTGGCTTCGGACCACTTGTTTGGTCCAAACCAGGCTTTTTGTCGAAGTTCAATGAACCTGCCAAACTGAACTTTAAAAAGCTTTCACATTAGCAGGAATCACTCTTCTACTTGCGTACAATAGGGACCAGCACTAGACACATTAGGAAGACACGTATGTTAGAGCAATATCAAGACACAGCAGAAACACCTCTTTAAAGAGTTATTCTGCTCATTTGAAAGTTTTAATATGTTGCTGCCCTGGCGGAGAACATAACAAATGGCTTATTCCTACCTTTCTGTGATCCTCCTACATCAGTGATGGGCAACCTTTTGTGCTTGGTGTGTCAGAATTTGCCAAAAAAGGAGCATAACTCGGGTAGTGTGTCACTTTGAGGGGAAAAAAACATAATTTTACGATATTTATAGTTTAAATAACAACATAGTACAGGCCCTTACCTCTCCCAGCCTCCCCCTTACCTATCTCAATAATGATGGTGAATTAGATTTGATGATGGTTGCTGTGGTTATGACTGTTATGTGGTTGCTGGTAATGGCGATCACAGGGCCCTTTGAGATGCGTCCCCCGAGGTTATCCGCTGCTCCCTGCTGGACTGAGCGGAAGTGAGATCAAAGATCCCCAGCGTAATCGGAAGTCTCAGATTGGGCTTTTCATCCTGGGTTCCTGCACGGTCAGGAGCAGTAGCCGAGGATAAAACAATTGGTGGAGTGTAGTAGACTAGACCAAATGTTTTATCCTTGGCTACTGCTCCTAGCTGTGCATGAACCGAGGATGGAACATCCTTCTTGGCATGCGACCCCATATTTCTCTGTATGCGGCCACGTAATTGAAAATGGCTGAATGTAGGTTTGTCATGAACGATCCCAGGAGAGCACAGCGGCCAGTGATTGGCTGAGCGGGCTACCAAGATGCATGTGTCTCGGAAGTGGAGGTGAGATTGTTCAGTTGGGGACCAGCAGATAATATAGAAGGACATTGAGGAGAGCAGAAAGGTAAGAATAACATGTTTCTTATGTTCTCCACCAGGGCAGCAAATTATTAAAAATTTTAAATGAGCAGAGTACTCCTTTAATTGTACTAATGTAAAATTTTACATTTATGATATAAAATGGGATTTTTTTTTAGTTGTTTTAAGATTCTTCTTTACCTAACATTCACAAATAACTTTGAATTGCTTTGAATAATTCATAAACTTGGAAACAAGCTCACCAGCACCCTATAGAGAACATTTAGGAAGTTGTTCATTAAAATGACATTTCAGAGTAAAAAGAGACAATTAGGAATATGTTTCTTCTCCCAGTCAGATGGTCAAACTGTGAATCCTCTTTTTGAAACCCTATGATCGCATTACAGAACTTTTACAATATGCTAATCCTTGATGTTATGAAATGCGTCCCCACAACTGTTTTTTATTAGACTCTCATATAACCTGTAAAGCTGCAGTATTTCAAAGTCCTTTCCATCTTGTATACCTAAAGAAATTAATAGAAAATATATTACTTTAATTGTTGACACTCACTTGTCCAGAAAAATTAATCCACAATCAGGCTATGTTCCCACAGCGTAAGAGATCGGCCGTTCCGTGTCTCTTTCGGGCCACAGAGTTCTGATGCGGGCGCATCCGTGCCCGCCCGCATCAGAACTCTCCACTGCACACTATGGAGCGTGCGGCCGGATCAGCTCACTACATAGTGTGCACTGACAAGGTTTCTGCGGCCACTATTCATTGAATAGTGGCCGCAGAAAACTGACATATCAGTTCAGGCCATAGCCTTCATTAAAATTTTTTCCCCGGAAAACTTTGCCTGAAGTGCAATTTCCTATTTTTACGTGTCTGCTGCTTTTATGCAAATAGTAAAGAAATCCATTACATTCCATCTGCAGTGAGTGATTATTTATTAGTTACCAAATGGCAAGTGTTCAACCAAATAATATATCCTAAAGAGTTCAATGATTGGGTCCACCCTGGATCTTCCTCAAGCTATGCTGGCCATATTGCGTGTATGCAGGTTTATTTGTAGCTGTAAACAATGACCACTTTAGAGATAACTGTCGCTTTTTGGAAGCATGCCATTTCGTGACTAATCAATTATATCATATAATATACTCACAAAATAGATACAAATAACCTTCCATTACATAAATATGCAATTGGTTGCTGCAACTGAAGTGCAAAAGATTTGGGTTTCAGAATCCTTCTACTGCTACGTTTACACGGAACGATAATTCGCCCGATCGTACGATTAACGATGTCGGAGTAACGTTTTTTTTGTCATAACGATCAGCGTTTAGACTGTACGATATATCATACGGAAATTCGTTTTGCGATCGTTTAGCGATCGCTTAAGCCTATCTCACACATTGGTTAAATCGGCAAACGACTGTTCACATGGAACGATCTGCAAATTTTTTGTGAACGATCAACGACGATTTGAGAACCTGCTGAAAGTTCAATCGTTGATCTTCACTGTGTTTACACGTACGATTATCGTTCGAATTCGACCGGTATCGTGCAAATTTCCACGATAATCGTTCCGTATAAACGCAGCATACCTGCTACCTATAAGCAATCAATACCTCTAGCCAATTGAGTTTTTAACCCTGTTAGGACCTGACTATTTTTGCCCATCTCATGAAGTTATCACCTCACTCCTGGACCCTATAATGATCAGTGTGCAACATGCATGCGAAGCCAGTGCTCTTTTAATTTTTAAGGGGCTGACAAACATTTCTGAACCCTGAACTCAGAAATGTTCAGCATCCTAATTGAGGATGAATGGAGCCATGACCATGCATGGGGAATGCGCCTCCTTCATTCTCAAGTGTATATTCTCTTTTTCTCCCTACCAGGTCCTTCTAGGAGATTTTAAAGGTTGATTGAAGAGGTTAAACTAAGAGAATCTATGCTATCTTTGAATAAGTGGGAAAGGGTGATATTAGCCATGGCTCATTGCAAAGCATAAGTATAGAGTATATCTGCAAGTATAAAATACATAAAATAATGAAATTGTGTATAAAAACAAATTACCATGTTCAGTATTTTTTGTACATACTATTACGGCTGTCTATCTCTACCATGTGTACACTGACAGCTAATTCCCTAAATAGAGCACAATATTACATAAATACATCACAATTATGGCCTTATTTGGGGATTATTTTATTATGTGTGAACATAGCCTTATACTCCACTCTGTAAATAATATATTTATCTGTATGATTTATCCCTTTCTGCTGCATGACTTATGCCTTTCTGTGAATGCATTATGTTTCATGTCTGTCCTCCAGCCTATTTTATTGTATGTAAGTGTATAATTCTTCTCCTCTGTATCTTGCCAATGTTGTTCACTCTTATCTGTTGCCTTATTCCTTTCCTTCTTTATCTAGGGATTAAAGTTCTTGTTAGTTTTATTTTCCAGTTTCACATTTTTGTCTCTGAATATTGATATAATGCGTCACCCTGTACACTATTATCTGACAAGCTTGACATCAAACTGTCTTCTGTACATTGCACTAGCTACCTGCAAAATACTTTAGTATCCTATTTAAGACCGGATGGTCAGTAGTAGCTGATATGATCGAGGCCCAAGGGGTCTAATGACATGAACACTTGTTAATAAAATTGAGACTGCTGCAAGGTCGCTTAGCTGTTTTATCTTGTATCCATGAAAAGGCTAAGGTGTTCTCTGCCTTATAATGAGACCTGCCAGCATTCTCCACCAAATAAGTCTAGGGATGCACAGTCACACACGTGCCACATCACAACTCTAATAAAGTTGTGCAACAACAAATCTCTTGAAATATTTTGTGCGACTTAATGTGACTTTATTACGGTTACAATATAAAGGCCATGTTCACACATCGTAAGAGACTAGCCGTTCCATGACCTGGCCGGGTCATGAAATGGCCGTTCTCTGAAAAGATAATCCGGGCCCATACTGCAGTACCAGCCGGATGATCTCTATGACCGCAGAGTTCTGATGATCAGAACACTCCACTGCACACTATGGAGCAAGCGGCCACATCTGCTCGCTCCATAGTGTGCACTGACATGGTTTTCTGCGGCCGCTATTCACTGAATAGCGGCTGCAGAAAACTGAGATGTCAGTTGTTTGCGGCGCCACAAGAGATCCTGGCCGGAGCATATGCTAGATGTGTATATCCTCCAGCCGGGATCCCATAGAGGAATAGGCAACATATCTTTTTATGGCCGCTGTTGCCGATTTCAACAACAGTCGTACTTTTACGAAAAGATAAGTTGTGTGAACATAGCCTAACTCTTGAGAACAGCTAAATCACAGAGAAGTAACACACAAGTTGCAATGAGGTCAGTGGTGGCAAAGTTGCATGCAATTTGCGACCTGGGACTGCAAAATATGGATTTATCATCATTTCAGTCGTATTGCGACACAATATGACTGCAATGATGATAAATGCATATTTTGCAGTCCCAGGTTGCAAATTCCATGCAACTTTGCCACCACTGACCTCATTGCAACTAGTTACAGTGTAGCCCTAGCCTAGCAACCAGCATTATTGAGCAAAGATGTCAAATGAAATTCTTAAAATCATCTGATGCAAAGGTGGACTTTTTTATATGATGTGGTTGTCTGAAGCATCTTATTTCTGATTTATTATTTAGAACAAAACCGTTTTACTTACTATACTATACACATATAGGCCACATTCACACAACATAAGTTTTCATTAAACAATGGCCATTGTTGCATGTTTGCAACAACAGCCATTATTTAATGACAGCGGCCGATTGCATTGAACTCCATGGAATCCTTGCCGGAATGTATACACACTGTATACACTCCATCCGGTATTCCAAGCGACCGCACAAAAAACTATCATGTCAATTTTGTTTGGCCACTGTTCATTGAATAGCGGCTGCACAAAATTGACAGTGGAGACAATGTAAAGTGCGGCTCTGGCTGCACTTTACATTGTCTGCAATTGTTAATTGGAACACGGGCACACCCGAATGTGCCTGCATTCCCAGGCACTTCACAGACAGCAGACAATCTCTGACAAAGACATGTCACAGAACGGCCGCTGTCTTAAATAATGTGAACCCGGCCATATACAGCAAAATACAATAATATACAATACTGTATGCCATTTATTTCTGTACTTTTTCCAGTATGTAAATTACAACCTTAGCCTTGCTAGTAAGCTTACACATTAACAACAAGGAAGGGCAAGGGTGCATATATAACAGTCTACAGCTGGTCTTTTAGTAAGCAGATGGAAAATTAAAATACAATAATTGAAATCAATCATTTGTATGGTAATCGTGATTCAGCCTATGGTTCCAAAATAGATATACAATTACTTAGAGCATCTGTGTTGATTGCAAACTATGCTACTATTGTAATGACTTGTCTGTGAGTCTTTGTTATTACAAAAAAAAAGGGAAGTTAACCACACAGGCAAACTTTGTTATTGTCTTTAGTGGCAAGAAAAGAGGAAGAGGACTATGAGCGCTATAAGGCATCTCTAAGGACTGGACCTATAAATCTTACTCCTAGGAAACTGGGTGAGTTATTGAATTAAGCTAAAGAAGATTTCTTGAGCTGTGAAAAATTACTTTAAAGAATTTATAATTCAACAATGCAAATGAAGATCTTTTGGTTTTACTTTTACCCCAAGAAAGTGTTCTTAAAGCATTACAGTCATTTACATTAAGGGTGCCTTCACGCACACCGGATCCGCAGCGGATTTCATGCTGCAAATTTGCAGCGCAATCCACTGTGGGTCCAGTGTCAGTGCATCCCTATGAAAATCACCTCCTCTCCGCTCTGGCTTGCTTCGGGGGTTTTGGCTGGACCGGCTCAGCCAATCAATGGCTGCGCTGGGTCAGTGCACTGATTGGCTGAGCGGGACGAGCAGACGCCGAGAACCCTCGAAGCAAGCCGAAGCAGGGAACAGGTGATGTATGTTCCGACCGGCAGGGTGTTAACTTACATACTTGCAGCGGGATTTCAATCCCACTGCAAGTACTGTATGTATTCTCATAGGGATGAACTGGCACTGGATCAGTAGAGGATTTGTGGATTTGTTGTGTATCTGGTGTGTGTGAATGCACCCTAAAGGAATATTCTCAGCTGACGAACTTACCCTTTTTCATGCTCCTTGAATACATTTACTTTCTGCTTTGGATGAAGGGTGGGCACCTCCACAGGGATGGTCAGGAACCTAGACAGCCAGCTGCAAGCAGATTGGTCAGGATTTCAAGGCTGAATCTCCTCCGATCACTAGGTATAGCCAAGTGAAACATACGGCAGTGCACTTCACTCCCTGGTTCAGTGCTTAGTCCACCTCATTACAGAAGACAGGCTCCATAGACTATAATTGAGTCCATAAACTAATTTCTGAGTCAAGGAGTAATGTCCACTGACGCATGTTTCTCCTGGTTATAACCAGTGATCGGAGGGGTCTCAGCACAGAGACCCTGACCAATCTATATTTTTGGCATGTCTGTTTAACATAGGTAAAGAGATTTTAACAGCGTCCAAGTAGACAAAATATTCACATTGTTAATAAAAATCCAAGTACACATACAAACTACATTTTGACCCATCAGGGGTCAAAACATAGCCTGTATGTACTTGGATTTCTAATAGAGATGTAAAGATTTTTTCTTTATGGATGCTGTTCTTGGCCGACCAGAGTGCATCTACTGTACCTTCTATTTATTATTTTACAATATAATGTATTAAGTGGTGGGTGTTCATATGACATTTTTGTACCCACAAGTGCAAACAATGTTTATTGGGGTGTTTGTTCCTGTTGGAACAAGCTGCATACAATATATTCATTAAAAAATTGCAGTTTTTAACTTTGCACCACCCAAAGAGGATTTGTTTTTTAAAAAAAAAAAAAACATCCAGGGGTCAAAATGCTCATCCCTTGATAAATGCCTGCATATATTTCCCAAAATTAGGAAACTTCCTGTTTCTATTTTTATTTCCAATTAGATTTTCAGGTGATGGCGTATACAGTAAGTGACTAAATGTGTAAGATGTCCATTACTGTTATGAAGAAAAATATTAATGTAAAACTATTTTTTATATCTAGAAACGCAGTAAAATTATTAAAGGGGTGATTTTGTTGGTGACATAAGCCAGGCATATTTGCAGTTTTCCAGAACCAGTGCTACAATTGTCCATGGGCGGTAACTTGTTTTGCAGCTCAACATAATTAACCCCTTCCGCACCAGAGCATAACTGTACGCCTAGCTGCGGGTGAAGGCCTTCAGAGAGGGGTCCCGCCGTGACCCTGCTCTGAACCGCCACAATCCGTGCTCCGATTGCTGCGCCCACTAATTAGCCATTTAAATACACCTGTCAAAAGTGTCAGCTGCATTTAAATGGCTCTAAATAGCCACCCCTGGTGACGCTCATCCCGGCTCAGTAATCCATAGATCTGGTCTGCAGCAGCCTGGAGCAATGCAGCACTGATCTAATGTATACTACACTGATCTCTATGAGAGATAAGTGTAGTTTTATAAGAAATCCCCCAGCAGGACTTCTAATTAATGTACGTGTAAGAAAAAAATGTGTTTTTATTGATAAAAAGCCCCTTCTCCTAATAAAAGTTTGAATCACCTCCCTTTTCCCATTTTTGCAATAAAAATAAATAAATGAATTTTAAAAAAAATCATATTTGGTATCACAATGTCCAAATGTCCATATTTGGTATCACAATGTCCAGATTTCCATATATGGTATCACAATGTCCAAAAAGTTAAAATAAAAAAAATGAGTTAGAAAATAGAAACAAATTGAAATAAAAGAAAATTTTTAGTATCTGACTCAAATCAGTTAAATAAAATCTAGATGATACATACCCTATGCAGATGCTGCTACCCATAGAAGTTTGGGTTGCTTTGGATTTCTGTGCATTAGTCCTAATCTTCTCAATAGGGCCTGTGCATGAAACTCACAGATACTTATGATGTTTTTCACAACAACCCAAAAATTCAGTGGCGGCTGTGTCTGTGTCTTAACACTGTGATAGGTGCACTTCAAGAAGAGGGCTGAGGATTCCTGTTCAGGAGCAGAAGTTGTTCTGATTGTAGCATGTGATCCCATGCACCACAGTCTGGCACAACTCTTGTCCTTAAAGACTAAACCTATTTCTCACTAGATAACTATTACGTATAATGGATTGCTGCCGGCCTACTTCTGGGCAGCTGCACAGATTCCGAGTGTCAGGAGCAGAGCATCCCATCCAGCAGATCTACTTGTGTTTCTGCACCTCTTTCCATGGCATCCTAAGTTAATAGTGTAGAGCACCATGAAAAAGTATTCAAAGGAGATGGGACATCTGTCAAAGTGTAATACATTGATAGCATATCACAATTTGTGAAAGATGTAGCGGTGCCAACTGTTAAATTGGCACTGGCTACAGTGTAGATATGAAGAACCGCAGCTCTGGTCTGTTTTTTAAATGGTGGGACCACAGCGGAACATTCAGTGCTCCCAAGCCTGTCCGCTTCTGCTCCTGCTCACTCCCACTTTCAGCCTGCCTAAGGATGGTAAGTCCCCAGTAACCTGTGGTTGAACAAGATGATGAGTGTATGGATGACCCGTCACTGTGCTCAAGCAGCTGTCCACACACATATGCGACAGGTTGGGGATCCACGGTACACATTCATAGTCTACATTCACACATTCAGTCATTTTTCAGGACCATTTATTATATCTGAAATAGTCATCCACGATCTGTGAAAAAAATCACGGATCCGTCTGTGGTGCATCTGTATTCTTTGCGGATCCAAAAAGAATGGAAACGTGATAGTTAGGGTGATTCCTAATTTTTGCAGCCCTAAGTATACATACG
This sequence comes from Dendropsophus ebraccatus, assembly GCF_027789765.1. Taxonomy (NCBI): domain Eukaryota; kingdom Metazoa; phylum Chordata; class Amphibia; order Anura; family Hylidae; genus Dendropsophus; species Dendropsophus ebraccatus. The sequence goes on from NC_091458.1 coordinate 69,464,333, forward strand.
GAACTGCTTATTCTTTCTGCTCATTCTGTTCTCTTTTGTAGGTGGTCGAACATCAGAATCAGAAGCGCGACAGCAACAGCAACAGATACAAGCTCAGTCCAAGTATCAAAAAATGGTTTGTTTTCCTTACCTGCATTACTGATCATTAGTTATATATGATGTCGCCGAGGACAGTTTATTAGGAACTTGTCATATTCAACAACTTACTGAGGTGTCACTATGTTTTATCTCTAATTTAATATCTGCATTTTCTTACAGCTGCACAAACCATACTTATCAACATCGAAACCAAATCACCAGACATTTTAAGCCATTTGTAATATTCTTCAAGTGTATATAATGCTAAATGCATTATGTATCTAAAGAAGCTATTGGAATTGTCATGAAATGACTTAAGAGCAATGATATCTGATAGCTGCAATCACTATAATAAATAGCAATCTCTACACAGTAGTAGAAATATACAGAACAATGTTACTGTGAGACAGGTTGCTGAGAGCAGGGGGTTTATTTTGTCATTGAATGCCATCTTTCTTAGCATACCTGTGCTGGAACAAATAAAACATGTGCTAGCTCCTGAATGTTACCTATGTTAAAAAGACATGCCAAACATTAGAAGTGCACGCCCGTAAGCTGTCCCTGGATAGTCAGTTTTCCATCTCACTCTCTCATCTATAGACTAACAATGAGGACTGTCTCCTGCAGCAAGATGGAAAGGCAGCCAGCCTGATGTGCACCTCTGTCAGCTTGGTTCTTAATACCTAGACCCTGACCAATCGAAACTTTGACATGTCTGAGTGATACGACAGAAAAGTGTAAGGTCCAACAGCACCACGAATAGGAATCTGGAAGTAGAAGTAGGGAATGATGCATGCTAGCTTACCAGCAGTGCCAAATGCGGGTTTGTAAACATACAAGGGCAAGAGAGAATGCGCACATTAATCTAGGCCATTTTTAGCAGTTTTATGGGCTGGGGGCTCCTATTGGCTCCTTGTGGCTATTGAGCACTTTATGGTGGCCCTGTTCGAGCTCTACACTTTATAGCAATATCATTATTATTACAATTATTATTATTATTTTTATAATTCTTAAATTTTTGCATTTTTGGAGACTGCTAAACAGCAAAGCACATGCCCAAATCCTGTCCATTGTAGTTTTTACCCTATGTCCTGTTACTGTAGCTAAGTACTATAGGTGTACAGTATCTATTAAACACAATCACCATATTTGACAACTATGGTCGGATCTGCTAACATATAACTATATTGGAGTCATAGTTTATGGATTAAACACATAGCAGAGTTGGTGGGGAAAAAAAACGATCCCCTCTCTTTATTAAAGGGACTTTAAGAGTACAACACTTCCTACAGAAATTTATGACAGGAATTAATTCAGTTGGAGTTTTATTATGTTCCTTTCATTAAAAAGTGATTGATATTTAAATACTAGCTGATTCAATTAGAAATGTGAAAGGTTCTTTATTATGATACAGAATCCACCAACGAACATTTGACGCATTAAAATCATAAACACAAAAGACGCAGGGGACAATTATTGGCTAGGGAAAATATTTTTCATTCCTTTTAATGAACAAGTCATTTATTAAATCTGTGTATTAGGGTGATATATTGTATGATCACAACTGAACAGCAAGAGTAATAATGCAAGTGATTATTACCACTGTCACATCTCCTTTGTCTATATTTAACGCTGTAATGTTACGTTTCAGTAAGGTTTAAAGTCTTTGTTGTAAATATTCTGAATACATCTAATCACAAAGAAAAGAAAATTCAGCCTGGGGTACACATAGTGAAATTCATTATCAACATGTGAGCTACTCCTGCATACAAAAAGTGCTTGCTTTTATTCAAATCTAATCTGGTTTATACCAGACAAACGTGTGGAGGTTCTTCATCAGTCCCCCTATTAATTTTATTATTTAGTCTGTAGATCCTGAGTAGATCATGTTTTTACAACGGAATAATGTATGAGTAAAATACTATTTCATACTTTATCCAGTTAATGCTTATTAACAGGAAGAGAACTATACCTCAACTCTCCTATGGTATAGTATCTAAAAGCAGTATAGGATACTGAGCATACTGAGATAGGAAATATATTGTTTTTCTTGATTTCTTGGTTATGGATTGCACAGTGTAGTAATATACTTGTACAGAGCAGTATTAATGCTAAGTGTTCCTGAGTGTGCAAGTGCAATAAGTAACATGATGATAACTTTACAATAAAGTAATTGAGCACTTCACTGGCAGCGAACAAGATTCATAAATTAGAAAGTTGCATAAGATCTTGTTTATACAGTGGTTAAGCTTACTTATGATAAAATCATAAAACACCTTTATACTTTGTTTCCTATTTTAGCATTAGTAGTACATTTAGTGCATGTAGTTTGTAGTTCAGGTTTAGGAAGTTAATTTAAAAATAAATTTCCACCAGTATAAAATTCTTTAGTTTATTGCATTCCATAATAAAGTATAAAAATTTATCTCACAGGAGTCAAACCAATGTGATTGACCACTAATGTCAATGTTAATTAAGGATTAGGATTGCTTTAATGGGTTAAAACACATTGATTTGACTCTTGTGAGGTGCATTTGTATATTTTAATATGAAGAAGCAATAAACTTAGAAGAATGTGTATACCACACTCATAAGTCCTTGGCAAGGATATATGGTTCTGCCAAAGATATATATTCCTACCAGCTAACGAATATATAATAATAGTAGTAGTAGAAAAGTATACTTGGTTAATTGTTTAGTCATTTGTTATTTACCTATGGCCAACATCAGAGTCTATTGAGACTTAACCAATTATATGTGTAATTGCTGTACACACAAACCATTAGGAACAAATTCCCCAGCATCAAATACCAAGAAACCTTGTGGGAATATCTATTGAAACTTAACTTTTATTGGATATGTAAGGATTACCATTTTTTTGTGTGTGACACTTACACTAAAATAACATTGTTCACCTGTATACCAGACCATAGAGGTACCACTGCGGCCACCAAATGGTCTATACACAGATACTCAGATATCTTCCCAACATATTTACAATATGTACACTAAAAACATAGCATATGTAACCATTTATGTGTTATGCATATGTAACAGAAAATAAAGAGAACATAGCATGTTGCAACACTATGATCAGAGATGATACACAGCAGGTAGAACAGAAGTAGAAACGTTCCAACTGTAATGATCATACATAGGGAATCGGATAATTGTCCCAAAACACAATTGTATAGTATGCTTCCAACACGTTTCTGTCACAATGGGGGTGACATCGGCTCTTTGGTTTTCTATTGAGATTCAGACTATGTTCCCACTACGGGAATTTGGAGATAAATAACATTATTTGCAAATGTCATAAAAAGACAGCCATTAAATCACAGCCTTTTCAACTTGGTAAACCTTAAGTCTCACTATAAAGGCTATGTTCCCACTATGGGAATGGGTCGACGTGCCTACCTCTAGTTCATACAAGGTTTCTTTGCAGATCCAGCGAGAAGAGTACAAAAAAAAGCAAAAAGAGGAGGAAGAAGCTGAGATACAAAAGAAGAAAGACATTCAGAGAAAAAAGGTACCTTTCTTCACATAAGCCTGTATGGCAAGGGAAGAATAATATACAGAATAAGATAAAACCTCTATATCCCATCATATAGAATCAGAGAGATATGAAAGTAGGGTATAGTCCCCTATAGGTGCCATATTACAAATCTGTGGAACAAGGGGACAGCGAAAATCTGCACCATTTCAACACCAAAATCCAGAGCAGAAAATCCACAACAGATCAACTGGGTTTTGTGTAGATTTTTTATGATCAGTATGCAAATAAGTGCAATTTTTAAAAAAATAAAATCTGCAGATTTATTGGACAATCTGACTTCTGACGTTCTAGAAAGCACCAACTTTAGTCACTGTTGTGCTTTTTCTGCAATATTCAAAGGAACAGCTGGTTATAAAAGGACAACTAGTGTTTCTGAATCAAAATTATCATTAGAGATTGTTATACATGCTTCCAAATGAAAGGGATTGTCTGGTCATTACTGATATTTAAATATGCTGACAAACCATTAAACTACCAGGTCTCTTAAAGTGTCACTGTTGTTATAACTTTCAAAATCTAAATCAACAGTAGAAGTGAAATAAAGTTTGCAGTTTACATTCATTTTTGTTGTTGTTTTTGTTGTTGTTATCATGCTGTAAAACAAAGCAGAACTTACCAGACATCCAGGTCCAGTCTCCTGAAGGCAGATTTTCTGACTGGTGGTGCTTGAAAGAAACAGGCTAAACACAGTCCATGTGTCCATCAACCACATGACTGCCTCCTCTCTGTGAGTGCTCAGATGGCCTGGGATACACAGGACTTCCTGTTTTCTGACTCTTTGAGAAAAAAGCAGGAAGAAAACAGAATGTGATAACTAAAAAAAAAATATATGTAAATTGCAAACTTGCTTGATATCACATCTGCTGTTGATTTAGATTGAAAGTTATAACAAAAGGTACACTTTAATCTTAGAAGTCTCATTTGTGGTCACATTTAGAAGTGTGGCCTTACTCCACAAGTAATCTTGGAGAAAGAATGCAGCTTCTTGGCCTAAAGGTAACAAATCCCATATGGTCATCCAGTTGCCAAAATAGGATTTCTCAGATTTAAAGGGGTAGTGCGGCGCTAAACAATTATTCACTAAATAACACACATTACAAAGTTATACAACTTTGCAAGGCTGCGTTCACACTACGTATAGTTCAGTCAGTATATGTATATTTCAGTCAGTATATTTCAGTCAGTATTGCAACCAAAACCAGGAGTGGATTAAAAACACAGAAAGGCTCTGTTCACACAATGTTGAAATTGAGTGGATGGCTGCCATTTAATGGCAAATATTTGCTGTTATTTTAAAACAACGGCTGTTATATTGAAATAATGGCAGTTATTTACTGTTATATGGCAGCCATCCACTCAATTTCAACATTGTGTGAACAGAGCCTTTCTGTGTTTTTAATCCACTCCTGGTTTTGGTTGCAATACTGACTGAAATATACTGACTGAAATATTTGTAGTGTGAACGCAGCCCAAGTGTAATGTATGTTATGTTAGTGAATCGCCCCCTTCCCCGTGTTTCCCCAATCCCACACCAGACCCGGAAGTGTAGTGCTCTATACATACCTGCCTCTTGCCGACCCTCGTCCACCATCTTGCGGCCAGCACTAGAAGCGGTCGGAGCGGTTCGGCCGTCCGTCCGAAGATGACATCATTGGCACAAGATGGTGGACGGGGGTCGGCAAGAGGCAGGTATGTATAGAGCACTACACTTCCGGGTCTGGTGTGCTGGTGTGGAAGGGAGGAAATACGGGGAAGGGGGCGATTCACTAACATAACATACATTATAAAAGTTGTATAACTTTGTAATGTGTGTTATTTAGTGAATAATTGTTTAGCGCCGCACTACCCCTTTAATGTTATAGACAGTGTTTATTTGGTACATTTATTGCATGTTTCTGCAGTAGTGGTTTAGTTACTGCTGTATTAAGGGTAGCTTCACACACACCGTATTGCAGCGGATTTTATGCTGCAGATCTGCAGCAGATTTTATTTAAATAACTGAACACAGCATCAAATCTGCTGCAGATCCTGTACGTGTGAATGTACCCTAAAAGAGTATTCTGAATTAAAATAACTTAGCTCCTGTTCACAGGGCAGCAAATGAGTGTCAGATCACTTGGACCTCATGTAATCTCCAGAATGTGGCTCCAAGGTTTTGTTAAAAATTGAGTGGCGAGTCGCACTTGCTGACATTCTGCTCCATTTATTGTACAATGCTCGTCTAACTTTAGCAGCTTTCATGGAAATGAAATGGAGCAGTGGCAGGCATGTGTGACTCACTGCTGCATTCATAATGAAGACTCAGGGCCCTTTCTGGAAACCGTGGGGGTCGCAGCTGTCAGACCCCCCATGATCTATCAATTATCCTCTATCTTATGTATAAGAAATAAGTTATCTGAACTCGTAGTATCCCTTTAGGTGACTGTATTTTTTCCTAGTTGTGACAATTTTAATAATTATACAGGTGACCACATACTGCCACTGCTATATTATCCTGTTGCCTTCACATTATTATGCATCACAAGACGAACAACTTTTTTCAAAATGCCAGGAAAAAAGTTGTTCGTCTTATGACACTCCGGGCCTGCTCAGCCAATCAGTGGCAGAGGTGGGACACTGCTAGAGCCTCTGACTGGCTAAATGGGCCTGTAATGCCACGTCCAAAGTCCTGTCTCTACACCAGAAAGCAGGCAGGGACCATAGCGGCGGTATGCGCACACCAGCCCTGGAGCCAGGGAAATAAGTGGATTTTATTTTTTTCATCCATCCCCCTCCCCGGTCATTTTGTTTCTATTTATTATGGTAGATAAAGATTCTACTTGATATTCCATTCGGAAGACTTCTTATTGCTCTGAGGCATGTATACTAATGAGCATGTAATTGGGTCCCTCTATATATTAGAGACTAGTGCATTTAATATACATTGTTCTGTACAAGCTATTTAATTTGTTCTTTGTACTTATTTCAGGCTGAAAGGTTGGAAGAAAAAAGGAAACAAGAGAATTTGGAGAAAATGCAAAGATGGGATGAAGACAGGTGCACGTAGGTTAAAGAGTTCACTATTTTTAAAACATTAGGAAACAACAAACTTATTGGCAAAGACATTTACTGGGACACAAACATGTAATTTATTTGGATAACTAATGACTAACTGTATATACAAATATATATATACATCCCCACACCAGTTACTCTATAACTTTATTGGAACTTCAACATCTCTCCTTGCATCTTATTATATTGGTTTTGCTAGTAGGTGAAGCTATGAAACGTACGGTGAAGGTGGAAATTGTGCAATTATACTTTTAATTCTGCTTGATTGCTACTTAAAGCAGCTGTCACTGATTTACTTTAGATGTTGAATTAAGCATAAACTAATTTGTTCTCCTTACTGCTTATCAAATTGACAGACTTAAATTGAAATGTATAAAAAGAAAGTAGAGTCAATGTAAAAGATACAAGTGCAGTCCATGTAGCGACCTGGGAACTACTAGAAAACAGTCACATCAACCTACATAAAGTATAGTTTGTAATATAATTTTTATATATTTATTTTCAACATATGTTTTCCTATGGGTATGTTCACACATGCAACCATGTAGCCAAATAGATTTGCTCAAATGATGACGGTCATTATAGATGAGCGAATCAGTCAAAACTTCAATTTGTGAGGTATGTAAATATTCAGTTGGATTTGTAAATATCAGCGAATCTCAAGTGAACGAATCACAATTAAACAGCCAAACCATTGTAACTACAATAATGGGACTATTACAGTTAATCAGCTATTGTGACAGTGGCAAAAATTGCAAAATGTAAAATTTGTTAAAAATGTTAATTTTCACCCTGGACAGCAGTGGACATTGGTGGATCAGCCACATAAAATTAATTTTCTCACAGGACAGTAGTGAAGATTGGTTGATCAGCTGTGGACATTAGTGGATGAACTGTACACTAACAGCACCCGCAGACTGGGTTCACTTGACACTGGCTTCACCTCTCCCACACACTGGGATACCAATGGGTTAACTTCACCAACAGCTCTCACAGACACCCACCCACAATGGACCCTCCTATCCTCCTATATCTCTCTTTCTCTCTCTTCTCCCTGCTTTTCACTAAATGCCTGCTGCAGTTACTCTGTCCTCTACCCACACAGCCAACTGCCTGCCTCCAGGTAGTTAATCACACTATATAGAGCATGAGAGGGACATGGTGACATCACAGGTGATTGGACAGCTGCAAGGGATTATGGATAATCCCTTGCACCCGCCAATTGATAGTTTGGTAACTAAACATGTGCGGCCGTCATGTTTAGCAAATTTGTTAACAAATGTGCAGATTTTGCTTCACAAAACAAAGTGAATTTACAGCACAATCTTCGTGGCCATTATTGGGGTATGTTTACATTATTAACCATTTCCAGACAAGGCTGGTTACCCCTTTATCCAGATTTTTAAATAACATTTTATGTTATATATCAGGGGTCCTCAACTGGCAGACCGCTGTCCGAACGCGGACCCGGGAGGCCAGCTGTCCGTACTCTTGCTGCAGCTCAGTATACCTGTATACATAGCTGCGCTCTGCACAGTAACTATGAGCGCTCCTAACGAGTGCTCATAGTTACTGTGCCGCAGCACTGACAGAGAGGGAGCCATTGGCTCCCTCCCTGTCAGTTACCCCTCACCGGCCGCAGTGATCACAAAAGGCTGCCCTCTGCCTCTGGTGCTGGCGCTCGAGTGACGTCACTGGAGTGCTGGTGCCAGGACAAGGGGAGAGCGGCCTCTTGTGACCGCTGCAGTGCGGCCACGAGAGATAAGAGAAGGAGGAGTCGCCCGGACCCAGTGTAGCACCTGTGCAGTGTTCAGACAGGTGATGAATAGGAAAAATCCTGCCCAGGGGTATTCATTATCTAGTCCAGTCTTGAAGGAAGAGTAAAATAATTGAAAAATATAAACAGAAGTCTGCAGGATTTTCTGCATACTCCAGTAATAGTCTAAAAACCCATAGGTGCTCATTTTCTTCTAATCCTTTCTATTTTTGCTGGCAAATAACCGAGGAGCAGGACCAAGCAAATGGCTTTGGTTTACCGTTCCTTTTCTCTTTTTCTCAGTATTGAGTGCAATATAATAGGTGAAAGGATTAAAGGAAAGGTAGATAACATACATTTATTTACTATATAGATTTATTTGAATAAAAGCTGTGTTAAGAGTATACAGTGGAAATACTGTTAAATTTTTATAATTGTATATACAGAGCAACTGATTAATGATTCTAGTAATCTCTTTTGCCTTCTGTGTCTTGCTTGTCATTTATTTATCGACCTCCAGCGTGATGTGCAAAGCATTGTCCTTGCGGAGCTATGACTTGACAGATAAATGTGTTGCATAATTAGCTACATTTTAAGATAATATCCAGGGACACCTTGCTGCAGAGCAGATGCATATAAGCATATCAAATACTGTACTCTGTGGGCAGACCTTGGAACACTTCTGATGCCATTATGATATATATATATATATATATATATATATATATATATATATATATATAAAATCTTAAATATATTGTTTGCAATGCCAATAGTCATCTTAAAAATATATATTTCCCAAAGATTTAAAAAAATATACTAAACAAGATTGTGTTGTGCCTTTGTGCTTGTAAGTTTCCTCTTTTCCTGTTATAAAATAACCTTTGGACCTTACCTTAAAGTGACTCTGTACCCACAATCTGCCCCCCCCCCCCCCCAAAAAAAAAAACAAAACGCTTGTACCGTCAGATCGCTGGTTTTAATCCAAGATCTGTCCCGGGGTCAATTCGGCAGGTGATGCAGTTAATGTCCTAAAAAACAATTAAACTTGCAGCACTGTGTCAAATGCCCTAGGCTAGCAACGCTTCTCCTTTCTTGAGTGACCACTACAAGGCACAGCGGCTGGCACTACGGATGGAGGGGTAAGTAAAGAATACAGTCCTGGAGGTAAATTGGATGGCAGGAAAAATTGCGAACTAGGGGTGCACCTCACTCTTAGAAACCAAGTACATATGCAAATAGTGAGGGCACTCACCGTCTTGGTTCACGTAAACTTAATTTTCTTTACATCAAAACAAATAAAAGTCCAATATTAGTGTGTGGTTACATCGGACAGCTTCCCACGCCAACACCCTCTTGCTGATTGCGATCAGCTAGAGGGTGTTGGCGTAGGAAGCTGTTCGATGTAACCACACACGAATATTGGACTTTTATCTGTTTTGATGTAAAGAAAATAAAGTTTACGTGAACCAAGACGGTGAGTGCCCTCCTCATATCTTCACTTGTAAGCTTCTTCTTTCTTCCTCCCCGCCCTCCTCATAGTTAGGAATGCCCGCAGGTTGTTAGGAATGCCCCCAGGTTAAGGAAAACCTTAACAATCCAACACATGTGTTCACACAGGGGCATTCCTAATGATGAAGAGGGCGGGGAGGAGGGACGGAGGAGTGTTAAAATCCTAGAGCATAAGTACTCTAGACCACACCAATTTGACACAGGGCTGTAAGTTTAAAAGTTATTTTTTAGGACAATAACTGCATCACCTGCCAAATGGACCTCAGAGTAGATGTTAAAAGCAGCTATCTGGTGGTACAAGCAGTTTGGGGGTGTCAGATTGTGGGTACAGAGTCGCTTTAAAGAGGTTGTCTGGCCAGGGGTGAGGAGGGGGTGAGTAAAAAAACACACTACGTCACTCTGGTCCCCAATGTGCAGCCGATTCCAGGTTCTTAGACATGATGCAGCAGTCCCGCTCAGTCATTCAGCTCAGTCATTCAGCGCCAGAGGCGGTCTCCCGCTGAGCAGGCCTGCTATGTCAGGTCCTCAAATCCAGAAGTGTCAGGAAAATGGTGACTAGAGCAGGGGAGTATGGGCAGTAGTGCAGGACCCAGGGAGGTAAGTGTATGTTACTTGTATGTTTTACTCAGACCCTCTCAAGGCATTTAAAAAAGGGGTCCTGGCCAGACAACTCCTTTTAGGTGGGCTCACACAAAACTGATACGCAGCCGATTTCACACTACGAGTTCACAGCTAAATCCAATGCAGATCCCTTAACTGTCATTCTGAATAGGATTACATACTCGCAGCAGAATTTTGATCCCGCTGCGAGTATGTAAACGCCGGCCCCTTAAGGCATGGTGGCCCAGTGCAAACATTACTGGACCACGCTCTGATTTGCTTCAGGGCTCCCAGCATCCTGAAGTCCCGCTCAGCCAATCAGTAGCTGCGGTGGGGCAGCGCAGTATAATCCTCTTCAGTATAACAGTTAAGGGATCTGCAGCAAATTTTGCTGCAAACTTGCAGCGTGAAATCCGCTGCAGATCAGTTACGTGTGAACCCACCCTTAAAGGAGTAAAGTGTAGAAAGTGTTAAATGATTCTGCTAAAGATATTTTTACAACTTCAATTATCTGGTGCTAAAGTTATACAGGTGCTGTGTGCAATGTCCCACTAGAATCCCTGCAGAGCCTGGGGTTGGGTGGAAACTATTCAATAGAGCAAATATGGAGCTTGGGTATATGACATATATGCAAAATGTCTACAATGTGTCTCTTTTCGTAATGCCCTAATGTTCATCTAAAAGATTTGCAATTGCTGCCTCAAAAAAAGTAATATTGATGAGTATATATGGCAGGCCTTTTATCACTCAAGAGCCTGCAAGTGCATAATCAACCTATTGCTAATCTGAATTTGTGCAGAAGTGATTTGGCCGAATACAGAAAGATCATCAATTTGAGTGGATTAGTACTACTTAGACATTTAAAAAATCAGCCACATGTACAGTGTAAAATTACAGATGTTAAATAGTACATAGTGTTTTGGTAAAAAAAAATGTTCATTTAAGGATAACTAGATCTATATTAGGATTATGCAACTTTATCTTGTGGGTGGAACATTTAACATTTGACTTACTTTATCCTTCCTAGATCTACTCCCCGGACGATCTTTAGCCCAAAGGAGATAGCTGCAGTCTCCTGATCGTTGTCTTATATTACACAAAGCGATTATTGGCTGTAATTGCCAATAATCGGTCAATAATATGGCCTTTTACCTCTTTTTGAATCCACTCTTGGTGTGGAGTGGAGTTTAAAACAAAGACAAGAAGAAGGATCAGTTCTGCAGCACACAATGTGAGGCTATGGTCAGAAAAGATCATCCCGGCCGGTACTGCAGCATCGGCCGGATGATCTGCTGAGTTCTGATGCGGGCGCATCAGTGTGCGCCCACATCAGAACTCCCCACAGCACACAATGGAGCGTGCGGCCAGAGCCGCTCGCTCCATGGTGTTAACTGACAGGGTTTTCTGCGGCCGCTATTCACTGAATAGCGGCCGCAGAAAACTGACATGTCAGATTCTCGCGACGCTGCTAAGGATCCCGACCAGAGTGTATACTATGTGTATACACTCCGCCCAGGATTCCCTCAACCTGCAGCACTACGTAAGTAGCGCAGAAATCATGGCTCCTGTAACAACGGCTGCAATTTCTGGGGAAATTATGTAGTGTGAAAATAGACTGAATGTGTAATAGTACACTTACCTGCATACTGTACAGCCAAACTAGTTTTAACTGTGACCAATGACCAAATACATGCATGTTGCCAGAGTTTTGGCAATGCCCAGGACTTACCTTGACCAATTTGTAGCCATCGAATGTGAACTTACAGTTTGATAACTAATGGTAATTGCTAATAGAAAATCTACAGCAAAACTGAGCTGAACTGCGAATCATTTTCCACATGAACTAATTTTACTTGAGACAATGTAATCTTAACTTATAAACAGTTTTTTTTCAGAATAGTTTATGATATCTTTAGTTTTAGGCAAATTACTCCCTCATGATGATTTAAAGGCAGGTCAATTATTTAGCTAACAGGCAGAAAACTAGGCTTTTATAGGCTTTTGAAGAGGCTCTCCAGAGTGTTATAATGAAAGCAATTTATTGAATGCCTATGAGCTGGCTTTCCAAGCTGTGCACATTAATCTAGCCGTGCTTGCTTGTGTAAAGTGTGCAAACAGATTGCACCAGTTAATTGGCATCACACGCTGCCTTTTGCATGCAAACATAATAACAACTGATGTATGCCAATGTGAGACTAGGAAAATAGTTTAAGCAGTGTTTATCGCTATTTTCTCCATTGGTACAACCTATTTATTTGAATAGGTGTAATTGTTCATACATAAATACACCCATTAAATGCTATAATATGCCCATTTTATTTTGCACCATGTCAGATTGTAATAAAGCTAATCACTTGATGATAAATATTAACAGAATACTTTATTATATCACCCTGTGGACTGTCTCCAGTGATTTATACTTTATAAACAGTGTTTTTTATAGGTGCTTTTTCTGCATCCATGTTGCATAAAATCAAATGTTCCTTATGGATATCCCATCATGATACTATGGATTTTCTTTTAACCACTTCCATGCTCTCCTCCACTTGTCCACTAGTCACTAGAGAATTCATATCCCTTGGTGTTATGGTTTAAGTGAATGTTACCTCCTATATAACTATGGATCTCCAAGTGCTATATAATCTGATCTAAAATCCATTCATGGTATAAATTACCTCTTTCTGTTATTGGCCATACCAATTTGGGAAAAATTGTGCTTATGTCGGAACTATTGTATATTATACACAGTCCTCCTGTATGGATACCAATTAAATGTTTCTACATTGTTCAGGCATTTTGCAGGGAATTCATATGCCAGAAAGAAACCCATAGGAACAATTATGAAATTCTACAATAAAGGAAGGATGACGTCAGCCTATAGGCACGCAATTCTTGGCTATACAGTTTAGGAGGTTGGGGTGCCAACATACAGACTCCTCAAATTAATTGACTTCTCCTTTTTATTCTGCAGTAGGGTACATTATTGCATACGCTGTAGTTGTATGCTCATTTACATGTTTCCCTCCCAAAGCTAAAGCCTTTGGCTGTCCAGGCATGATGGGAATTGTAGTTTTGCAACAGCTGGAGGGCCTGAGTTTGACACCTGTGGGCTAGATAGTCTAGTTCAACCATGTTGAAATTCTTGGAAAGCTAGAGGGTGGAGTTTATAGAAAATGAAATTAATGGGCAGAATATACAACACAATTGAGGGTTATAATAGAATTACTATGGTATGTCATCTCCTTTGTCAATCTTACTAGGGCTATCCTAAATATTTTGTTGCTAAGTACAGGGTTTACTAAAATTTTTTACTTTCTTCTATCTGGCAGAAAAAGCCGCATTGTTCTTTTCTCTATAACAGTGTTGCCATTCTGTAGTGTCTTTTTTATTTGACTGATATCTTTTCAAGGAATGAAGAAGGTAAAAGGGGCCTGGATAGGGGTCTTTTCCATATTTTTTGCATTGTTTTTCTTTACTGCTTTCTACAAAACATTTGTCCTGTATTTTAATAACAATATTTTTCATAGTACTGTTGCAAGCTATTGTAGCATAATCCTCTTCACTTTAATGGGACAATGCTGCCATACTGGTCTAGTCCGAACTGGTCTTGTGCAACAACAACTCCATGCACACAGGGCCCATCACAACATCCTCACACCACTCATGTGCATGTTTGCTTAATCCCCAAACCCCCAATCTAAATAGCGCCGCAAAAAGTGTCCACCTTCCTCTTGTTGTGGAGCTCTTTACCCTCAATACCCTCAGACCACCCGTAACTAGTCACTCTGATTATAAATAAACTGATTATTAACTGATTAATCTGATATTAATAAAATAGCTAATGATACAGCATTCACACAAAGCATTTTAATGTGTTTTTCAGTGCATTTTTATTAATGTTTTCCACCAAATTTCTGTTTAATATTTCTCTAAAGCTTCTCTATACAACTTTATAGATGCATGTACAAAATGTTACAAAATAATATATACCACCAGTAGCACATATTAAAAAACAATCATATATTAACTCTTGAAAAAGATGTGTGTGTGCTTTACATCTGTGCTGGTTATATCCAACCACATTTTAGGCTGGCCTTTTCTAAGGTCACATAAAGGAAGTATTCAAACTAAGGAAATGATGTAATTATTCATACATTGTTTTACTTTAACCTAGGCGAAACAGTGCATTCCTGGACCGGCTACAACCCATACATGATCCATATCACAGTGGATTTGGGCAGTCAAGTCAGTGGGTAAGATTTTTATTTAACTTATTTTAAAGACATTAAGAGAACTTTTTGACAAATGTCTGATCAGCAGGGTCTGGCAGCCTGGGCCTATGTTGAGAATAAGAAAACACCATTCAAAATATTTAATAGATATTTAGGAACAATGGCCCTTGTTTCATATTGAAAATATGCCTGAATCCTGCTGCAATTTGCACCAAAACTGAATGTTCTTGAACTTGTTTGTATGTGTACTGCAGTGTAGCATAACTGTCAGCATAACGCTAATATCCATCCTACCTCTGGCAGGACCTAATAGGTGTACTAAGATGGCAGCAGACATGTGGGCCATTTGAGACCACTGCCCCCAGAAATAGGTCAATTTTACAGAAATTAGTCTAGATGAATAGCAATACATACAAGTATCCCCGTAAACAGGGCACTGTGAATAGTACATGAGTGATCTTGCCTGTGGGAAGAGTTGATCCCTCTGTACAGAACTACATCCCATATTGTCATTAGTTTTAAAATTGCTATATGTAAAAAGAAGAAAGGTGTTACGACTCAGGTCACAGAGGGATGCAGGAGAGACACAGACAGTGAACCCTAAGCTCAGCCCCCGTCCACTGTCCACTTGTGTTGCCTCTGGAAAAAAGTGGCCATGTTTTTCTAATGCTGGATAACCCCTTTAAGACAGAGATCCTGTGAAAGTAATTGTTGCACACAAACTAAAATAGAGAATTAGATCATATCATTTTATCATACAATTGATATATATTTTTTAGCTAAAATACCAGTGTGGTGAGTGGTGTCTATTTTAAATTATATTATAAATAAGGTATAAATAGAAAAATAAAAGTTTGAAACAATACTAGACTAAAAAAGTATTATTAGTATGCAAATTATGAAGGAACTAAACTGGTGAAATCATTACAGTTTATGGCTATGTTCAAACATCAAAAATAGAAAAAAGTCAGTTTTTGGCGCGATTTAACTGACTGCAATGGCAATCCATTGAAGTCAATGGGAAGACAGACGTCCAATGCACACAGTGTATTGAATAACGGACGTTTTTACAGCGGACGTCAAAATAATGAACATGATCATTATTTTCGGATGTTTTTTGGAAACAGCAGACGTTTTTATTAGTTGTTCACACAGTTTTTCTTTTGTCACCCTTCTTGCTCTGTTTTTACTTTTAAACTCAATGGACTTTTTTAGTAACCCCAAACTAGAATAATGTACCAACAGCCGTCATTGCACTAAATGACGTCCGTTATTTTAGACTCAAAATGATAGACGTCATTTTAAACAGAGCTGTAAAAACGTTGTGTGAACATACCATAGAGTTTTATCTGACAGATTTTTGAAGCCAAAGCCAGAAATGGATTTGAAAAGAGGAGAAATCTCAGTCTTTCCTTTATGACCTGTTCTCTGTTTATAGTCTGTTTCTGGCTTTGGCTTCAATAATCTGTCAGATAAATCTCTCTGTTTAAACACGCCATTAGCCTGTTGATATGGAAGCAAAATCACCTTGTGTTCCAGTTCTAACAAGAATGTAAAATATATCCATAATATCAACATTTCCTTAATAGCATTATTCTTTAACAGACTAGTGATATTCAGTCCCACCAAGGCATTTTTCTTTTATTGATCCACAAAAAAGAATTGATCTATTTTCATGGAATGAATAAAACATTTTGTTGCCTTTGCAAAAATAAAACTGCTGAAATATCACAAGGTAAACAGTCACATTGATCAATTTTATGTATTTACATATAGTTTCAAGCTACAGATAGTGTTCTGTGTACCTCTGCAAACAACACAGGTTTCAGAGTGAACACATTATACTATCCTTGCAATTGTTCAATTTGGGTGAATTGAGAATATTTAAAGAAAACATCCAAATACATTCGAGGAATACATAAAGATTAGGGGAATGTATAATAAAGCTAGGTTCACATTACATTTGTGTATACCTTTAGGCTATGTTCACACTACGTAAAACTACGGCCGTAGTTCTCGCCGCAGAACTATGGCCGTAGTTTTGCGGTGTGTGACATAGCCTTATGTTGAATGGGATCCCGGCCGGAGCGTACACACATCGTATTCGCTTCGGCCGGGATCCCATACACCGCCGGAAAAAACTGACAGGTCAGTTTTCTGCGGCTAGAATTCAGTGAATTCCGGCCGCAGAAAGACCGGTCAGTTCACACAGTGAAGCGAGCGGCTCCGGCCGCTTGCTTCACTGTGGGCTATGGGGAGCTCTGATGCGGGCGCGTGCTGATGCGCCCGCATCAGAGCTCTGCGGCCGGAAGGATCACCCGGCCGGGGTCACCGAACGGCCGGTCTCATACAGCGTGTGAACATAGCCTTATTGTGTATGTTTTAAACAATATGTTGTTGTCACTGTCAACAGTAAATCTGATATAAAGCAAGTTTGCAATTTATCATGCTTTAAAATAAAGCTATACTTACCATATATCCAGGTCCAATCTCCTGAAGGCAGCTTTTTAGTCTTATGCTGGTTGTAAAAAAGAGACCAAAGACATGAACTTAGGCCAGTACAGAGTTTCACAGCTCAATGTGTCCATTAATTAAATGACTGTCTTCTCTGTGAGAGGTCAGAAAACCTGGGAAACACAGGACTTCCTGTTTTAAGACTCTTTGGAAAAAAAAAATAAGAACACAGGAAGTGCCGTGTTTTCCATAATAGCAAATAAATAAATAAATAATGAATGTAAATTGTAAACTTGCTTTATATCACATCTACTGTTGATTTAGCGTTTTAAAGTTATAATGACAGTGACACTTTTAACTGTGGAAAATAATAAAAATATTTATGTTATTTATGTGTCTACGACTCCTTTACAGACTTAGGCTGGGTTCACACTATGTATATTTGAGGCTGTATTTGGTCCTCATGTCAGGTCCTCATAGCAACCAAAACCAGGAGTGGATTGAAAACACAGAAAGGATCTGTTCACACAATGTTGAAATTGAGTGGATGGCCGCCATATAACAGTAAATAACGGCCATTATTTCAATACCACAGCCGTTGTTTTAAAATAACAGCAAATATTTGCCATTAAATGATGGCCATCCACTCAATTACAACATTATGTGAACAGAGCCTTTCTGTGTTTTCAATCCACTCCTGGTTTTGGTTGCTATACAGCCTCACAAATACAGCCTCAAATATACATAGTGTGAACCCAGCCTCAGGCTAAGTTCACACAGCATAGCAACGGACGCTGTTAAACAGCTGGCCTCCGGGCAGCACTCAGCCCGTTCCTGCAGCCCATACCTCTGTATCGGCTGCAGGAATGTTCTTTTTTTACTATTTCAATTAGCCATTGACTTCAATGCAATGTGCGGCCGCTGTTGAACTGCTGTTATTTCCGGACGCTGTTTAGTGAACAGCGTCTGGAAATTATTGGCAGGTTCTACAGAACGGGCGTTAGAACACTACAGTATGTGAACACAGCGGGCGGCATTGCATTGACTTCAATGCAATGCCGCCCCTGCAGTAAAGAACGGACTCTGATGCCATTGCAATCAGTGTCCGTTCTTTACTAAAAAAAAAGAACGATGTGGGAACATAGCCTAATGGGTTTCCATAGTAACAGGCTACTGTGAAGTTTGACCATGTAGTCATATTTTTTTCCATCTGTCCCTACTTCATACTAGAATACACTTGGTAGTTAAGCAAGAAGTACAAGGGACAAGAGGCCAAATGTTTATTGATTCTTGCTGACTAAATAACAAAGCTGTCACCTGGTGTTAAGCAGACCTGTTTCTTGGCTCCGGTTTACAGCAGGATGCTTGATTTTTCATCGTTTTTCTAACCTCTGCTCCAGGTTTTAGTACATTACCTTAACTGACTATGACACATGATATATGACACATATGTGATACCATCATCTCTCTAGGACTTAAATTGCCTTAAATTAATTCCCATGTGCCTTCATTTTTCCTTTCCCATAGCTCCTCTATCATACACCACAATTCTAAATAAAGTCTATATCATCTGTATTTAACCTCTTAGTGACCACCGATATAGCTTTTTACAGCAATCACTAATGAGCATTATTCTGATCCCATCAGCTTTTTATGACAATGGCTCAGAATAGTATAGCCGCATCGGCAAGGCCATCAGCCCCCTCCTCCAGTAGCTGAAAAGTTGAGGCACACTGTGCCACTATGCCAGTGTGTCTGGTCCCCAAACCCATGATTGCTGTTATATACTTGATGGTAACTGCCATTGCAGGTGCGGCTATATGGTAAAAAAATATATATATATTTTTATCTCCTCTCACTGTGAATTCAGTGTGAAAGGGCGATAAACACAGTGTCCAGGGACCCTTACAACATAATTGCCCAACACATAGATCCCCCTTTCCCTTCCAGCAGTAGTGCTGAAAATCCAAGATGGCCACCGCAAGCAGTCAAAACCATATATAAACAGCAAGCAATCAGTGACCATGCATAGGGCACTGATTGGTGAGCCCTGCTTTGAACAGCGATCACCTGTATACACGGTATATTGATGATTGCTGATGCAAGTAACAAATATATATTATAGTACAGGGGGCAGAGGTATAGTGACCCCTGCCCCCTGGGTCCCCATGTGCTCTGATCCCCCCCTTTACCCTGTCCAAGACGGGGATCACTCACCATCCTTCTCCTCCCCTTCAGTGATCCAAAATGGCGCACACATGTGCAGTGAAGACAGGCAGAAAGCCTAACAGTAAATAGTAAGAAGAAGAGCCCCTATTCTAAGATCATATCACAGTTGATCATAGTCACATATTTACAAAATCAGCACAGGATTTCTACTGTATCTTTCTCCCCCCTCAATGTAGTTGCTTTGTGAGAGGAGAGAAAGAGCTAATATACAAATCCTGTGCTGTTAAAGGCTATGTTCATACAATGTCTTATTTTGGCAGTTTTGCAGCCGTTTTTTTTATGTCCGTTTTTTTGGATGGCGTCATTTTGGTGCCAAAACATGGACGGCCATCATTTGCATAAAATTTCAACCGTACTTTGCAAAAAATGCCCATGTTTTGGTCATCCAAAAAAAAGGCAGCGAAACTGCCAAAATAAAACGTGTAAACATACTGTGAAAAAACACTACATATATCAGTAAACTAATTGAATATATTACTGGAAAAATTCTATTTTCTAATTTTTATGGCCCAATAGTAAATACCTTCCTCAAGCACCTGTAGGGTCAAAATGCTAATGTGTAGTTTCCAAAACGGGGTAACTTTTGGGCATTCCTAGCATTTAAAGGAGAAGTCCTGGCAGCCAGCAGGGGCAGGGGGGAAACTGATGGCAAGTATGGCTCTACCTCTCCCCATGCCCACGGAGCAGATGGCGGAGTGAGTATGAGACATCCAATTGAACAAATGGGACAGGTGGAACTTCAAGCGGACTCCACTTGAAATTCTGTGCAAATTCCTTACTGTAAACGAACCCTTACAAAGTAAAATATGTTTAAGAATTGATGACAGAATAAAGTAGACATATTGTTAATGGGATTAATTTATGTGGTGTGACTTTCTTTTTTAGAAGCAGAGAATTTCAAAGTTCTTTAAATGCTTATTTTTCAAATTTTTCATGATGTTTTGATGTTTTTCACAAAAAACACTAAAGATAGTGACCAAATTTTGCCACTAACATAAAGTACAATATAAAAAAACAACAACCTACAGGTGCAAGTGCTTACGTACATGGAGCCATGTCTCTGAGGACCCCTTAATGTGGTGACATGGTACACTCTGTTTAATCAAAAATAGTTTGGTCACATCTGGTCACATATAATGATGACATGCTACATCACCCCTTTCCATAGCTGATCCTTCTGCTTCCCGGTGCTCATTTCCAAGATACAGAATCAACAGAAGTGAGTGTTGGGGAACAAAGAGTTTCAGCAGTCTTCTGCTCCCTGGACAACCCCTTTAAATTGAAGGGAACAAAGGCCTGCATGTTTGATGTGCCTCTCCAAGGGAGCTAATGCACTTTATTTGCAGTTGCCTAAGGGAGATACCTTGCACAGAGTGACATAATAAAAAAGGAAAGTCCTATTTACTTGCCCTCATCCTCCACAGCAGCCATTCTGATCCAGTAACTCATTGCTTCTTCCTGTGACTTGTCAGTAGGAACTGTCTGCTCAGCCAATCACTGGTCGAGACAATTTGCCACTGTGGCCAGTAATTGGTTGTGTGGGCAGTTCCTGTGGGATCGATGTGTCACAGGAACCAGGAAGCAGTGGGGATCTGGAGAGTTAGGGCCCTATTCCACGGGACGATTATCGTTCAGTTTATCGTTAAGTCGTTCGAATCTGAGCGATAATCGTTCGGTTGAATAGCAGTTAACGATTAACGACCGAACGAGAAATCGTTGATCGCTTAATAAGACCTAGACCTATTTTAATCATTGCTCGTTCGCATTGAATAAGATGTCGTTCGGTCGTTTGCAGTAGTGACAAACGCAATAGCGACGACAAGATAATCATAAGTAACGATTATCGTTCCATGTAAATGGGTAAACGATTTTGCAATAGCGGTCGTTTGAGATCGTTTATCGTTAACGATTATGCAAACAACCGTCCTGTGGAATAGGGCCCTTAGAATGAGAGCTGCAGGGCATCGAGACACGTGAGAATGATGTTATTGGTTATTCCCTAACCCAGACTATGTTAGAGAATTGATAAATTCCTACAGAAATCGATAGCTCACACAACAATTGAATTAATAATGTAAACTTTATTGAAAATTCATATAGTATATATAAAAACACATACTTTTTCTTAAAAATCACAAGTAGTAGTCACAGATTTGCACAGATGACACAGGTGGGCCACAGAGATCACCAGAACATACATAGGCCGTTTTAGGGAAGCATGGTATAGTAGCTCTAGTAGCCAAACAGGAGGTAAGTAAAGTGCACAGTGCTGCAAGACTCTAGTCTATATATTATAGCAGCAGCAGGAGTCAAAACTAAAGTGCACAGTGCTTATTATTAATCTAAATAATAATAGTAATAATTAAAAGTAAGGAAAAGAGAAAAAAAAAACTTTTTTCATGTGAAAGCCTAGACCCAGATATACATATTGCCAAACTAGATGCTTAATCTTTCTCTGCAAAATAGTGAGTCAGACTTCTGTAATGAGCAGTCAGTAAAATTAGTAGGTTCTGCATGTGCAACACTGACAAGTAACTTTAACTCCACTAGTGATGCAGCATAATAATGTCACCCATTATGAAGTGTTCTCCCTTCAGGGAAAGGACCAGGCTGTTAAACAAGAGCAGACAATGCAGAAGATGAGAGAAATGGATAGAGAAAATGAATGGCTGTACAGAATAATTTTCTTACCTTCTCTTCTACATGATCCATTATGTCACCCAAATGATTAACTATAAAGTATTTATTTTACAGCCTGTTAATCAGGAAGAGGATGAGGAATGGATGTTTCAGCAAGCACTTAACAATTCACTTTTAATGGTACGTTCCAAGCCTCCATGCCATTATATTATAGAGAACGTACACGATATACATAGAACACATTACAGTAGATAGGGCCATAGGCATTTGCTAGAAGCAATAGCAATAGTAAACAGTAATTCAGATTTCCAGCATGAATGCCATTACATTTGCTAATTGCCTGGAACATGGAAAAATATATAAATATACTTTAGAATGAATCCTAGAGATTGCTATTGGGAAGCCAAAGAAAAATAAAAATTTTAAAATAGAAAAAAAAACTGCATCTTAATCCTATTAGTCTTTGTGGAATTATCAATTTAAAATAATTCCACTGTATCCAATGTATCTTTTCCATACATGAAGAATAACATGCCTGTGCCAGCCTAGTCACTAGCAACAGGGACTAGCTCTGCTCTACAAGCTCCTGCCTTTTCTTTTCTTCTCCCCCCAAAGTTGAATTACTTTGAAAGTAAAAATCTTAAATATACAGCTGTCAATTTTTTTCAGTTGATTCCCACACAATCTCTAATATCAGGTTACACAAGCTCACAATTAGTGTGTATTATGCTGCGTTTACACGGAACGATTATCGTTCGAATTTTCGCTATAACGATCGCATTTGAGCGATAATCATTCCGTGTAAACACAGCAAATGATCAGGCGATGAGCGAAAAATCATTCATTTTAATCTTTCAACATGTTCTCAAATCGTAGTCCGTCGTTCGCTAAATATTCGCAGATCGCTTTGTGTAAACAGTCTTTCAAAGGTTCACCCTATGTGAAAGATGGGCTTAAACGATCTTAAAAACGATCGCAATAACGATTTTTCTTACGAATCTTCTAACGATTTTTCTCCGTCTAAATGCTGATCGTTATAAAAATAAAATTGTTGCTTCAAAATCATTAATCGTTCGATTGGGCGAATTATCGTTCCGTGTAAACCCAGCATTAGGGCCATTGATCAGCCAACAAACCAGCAAACACTGGGCTAATCAGGTCATTTTAAAATAACCAAAAGTTTATCTCCCAGGGATGTGTGGCCAACAAATGATGATCTAGCAATCTATGCAACCCTCCCAAAACGACGACCAAGGCTTGTAATAGGCTCTGTAAATGAGCCCCAATGTATAAGATCGGTGATCATTTACACAGCAGCTTGGGCTGTCTCATAAGTCCCCCTCTTACTTCCTACAGACCCAGGAGCAGCAGGTCATTTTACAGCATTAGTACTGCTTGTAGTCATTGAAGACTATAGATTATACACTGTTCAGAAGGCAAAATAGCAGACAGCCTCCTTGTTTCTGACCTTCTCCCACAATGTAATAGAAGACAGCACTAAATGACCCTTTAATCACTCTTGCATTGTTTTATGTCACTTATTGCCCTTACTATCTGCAGCGATGGTCTGTATAATATGATCCCCCAGGCTTCATTGCTGATATTTTTCAGTTGAGGGTATCTGAACATTTACAGACACAGCAGTAGCAATGTATGGGGAGGGGGGGAATGAGATCTTGTTCCTGGGGGCTATGTTCACACTGCGTATGAATCCGTCGGTAGATCGTACGCCGCCGTACATGTGCAGCTGAAACTACGGGCGTGGGAAAAATAGACATGTGGCCAGATGCGTACGAACCGCGAACATACGCCCGCAGTACAGTTATGCTTCCCTAGCTTGTTTCGAAGCGATCTGAGGCAGGTCATTTACTTGGAAATCTTCACCCAGCCCCGTAAACCACACAGAACCTTTTGGATCGAAAAATCAAATTCAATTTGGCTGAAATAAGTACTTCGTATGGGACTGCATGGAAATCCACGGCCGTGAGTTTCAACATTTCCGTCCTCAAACAATGGTCTTGTTCATTTTTCACAGCACCGTATACGATCCAGCCGTAAGCTCATACGTAGTGTGCATTGTGCGGGCGTATATTGTATACTTTTAAGCGAACGCATCAACCTCAAAACTACGGGCGAATATTTGCGGTTAGCACTACGGACGGATTCATACACAGTGTGAACATAGCTAAGCTGGATTCACACTACGTATATTTCAGTCAGTATTGTGGTCCTCATATTGCAACCAAAACCAGGAGTGGATTAAAAACACAGAAAGGCTCTGTTCACACAATGATGAAACTGAGTGGATGGCCGCCATATAACAATAAATAACTGCCATTATTTCAATATAACAGCCGTTGTTCTAAAATAACAGCAAATATTTGCCATTAAATGGCGGCCATCCACTCAATTTCAACATTGTGTGAACAGAGCCTTTCTGTGTTTTCAATCCACTCCTGGTTTTGGTTGCAATATGAGGACCACAATACTGACTGAAATATACGTAGTGTGAACCCTAAAAGAGTATTTCAATGTTTTAACCCCTTAGCGACCCATGACGTATCTGATACGTCTTGGTGCTGCGGGGGGTGTTCAGAGCGGGGTCCAGCCAGGACCCCGCTCTGAACGGCGCTGATCCAGTGCCTCTATGGGACCCGCGCCGGATAATTAAGCCTCTAAGTGCAGCTGTCAAACCTGACAGCTGCACTTAGATGCTGTGCTCTCCCTGCCCCTGGTGTCTAGTGGGACGGATCTCGGGGGGGGGGGGGGGGGGGGGGAATCGCAGGGGGGGAGATACGTTCTTCTGCCCGTGCCGGGCCTCAGCGTCGGAATGACGCTGATCCCGGCTCGGCAATAGATTGCTATGGCCTGCAGCAGGCCATAGCAGTCTATGACCGATCTGATGGATCTTTGCTGTGTATATACACAGCATTGATCTCTATGAGAGTCCCAGGGGGACTTCTAGTTAAAGTAAAAGTAAAAGTAAAAATGTTTTTTTAATAATAAAAAATCCCCTCCCCCATTAAAAGTCCAAATCACCCCCCTTTTCCCATTTTATAAATATAAATAAATAAAAAAACAAATAAATAAACATATTTAGTATCGCCGCGCGCGTAATCGACCGAACTATTAAATAATCACATTCCTGATCTCGCACGGTAAACAGCGTAAGCGCCCAAAAATTCCAAAGTGCAAAATTGCACATTTTTGCTTGCACCAAATCCAGAAAAAATTTAATAAAAAGTGATCAAAAAGTCGTATATGCGCAATCAAGGTACCGATAGAAAGTAAACATCATGGCGTAAAAAAAAACACTTCACACAGCCCCATAGACCAAAGGATAAAAGCGTTATAAGCCTGGGAATGGAGCGATTTTAAGGAACATATATTTGTTAACAATGGTTTGAATTTTTTACAAGCCATCAGATACAAGAAAAGTTATACATGTTACATATCGTTGTAATCGTACCGACTTGAGGAACATGCATAACAAGTCAGTTTTACCATAGGGCGACTGGCGTAAATGCAAAACTCCCCAAAATCAAAACAAATTCCTTTTTTCTTTTAATTTGACAGCGCAAATGATTTTTTTCCAGTTTCGCAACATATGTTATGGAAAAATAATGCCTGTCATTGCAAAGTACAATTGGTTTTGCAAAAAATAAGGGCTCATGTGGGTCTCTAGGTGAAAAAATGCAAGCGCTATGGACTTTTAAACATAAAGTGGAAAAACTAAAATTGGCTTTGACCTTAGGGGGTTAAAGTACCTGCTGGGACTGTAAAAGAAAAGAAAGGATACTTGTGTTGGATGGCTTTCCATTTTAATACCTGTGGCTGAGGAAGTTGAATGCAGCCCTAGGGAGTCTGGGAAAACATGGATAGGATAGAGCCAGGCTATATGCATGTTTTTCTGGCCTCCTTAGGGCTGCATTCAACTTTGGCTGCAACCGGTATTCAATGCTGATTGATCAGGCTTATCTCTAAGAACCCTATTACGCAGAAAGAAAATTGGCCGAATTAGGCCGATATTGCTTCATGTAATAATGACTATGATCACCCAAAGAGTTGATCATTGGCTGATTGTTGTCTATTTGCAAGTTTAAAAATTATCGTCCGCTGACCGTGCATTGCTACATGTAATAGGTAGCGAGGCTGATGGCTGATAATAGTGTGTATAAAATAAAATATCTATTACTTACCTGTCCAGGCTCCCCCTGTGACCTCCAGCCTTGTCTATGAAATTCCCCAGTCACCACATCTCCAGCTCTCACTTCTGAACCAGTCTCTGAAGTTACAGGCTGCTAAGCCAATCACTGGCCAAAATGGGACAGCACCACGGCTAGTGATTGGCTGAGTGGCCTGTCACTTCAGAGACTGGACCAAAAGTGAGAGCTGCAGCTGCGGAAATCGGGAAATCCTACAGACAGGGCTGGAGGATAGTGGGGAACATGATCAGGTAAGTATATATCTTTATTCATTTACACCAAAGCAAGGCCTGCCTATACTTACCTACATCTGGTATTTAACAGATCCTGCTGCCGCTGCTGTTCCATCTGCTTCTAGTCCTCCGTCCTTACTGCTTCTAAGACAAGCGTATGGAGCAGTACTTTTCTGATTGCAGTAAAGGGTTTCCTTTAATGTATCAGCATAAGTAATTGGGATAATAATATGGTTGCTGTGCTTAGAATATGAGGTAGGCTGTTACATGAATACAGACTCATAGGTGAGAGCTAGGGAGAGATTATAACCTGAAATGTGTTTTTTTAGTCTCTGAAAGCGAGGAGAGATCTTAAAAAGGTTTAATATTGAAACAGAATATATTAGAGAATTGAAGAACCTTACAATAGGCTACTCAATTTAAGTTTTA
Organism: Dendropsophus ebraccatus; assembly: GCF_027789765.1. Taxonomy (NCBI): domain Eukaryota; kingdom Metazoa; phylum Chordata; class Amphibia; order Anura; family Hylidae; genus Dendropsophus; species Dendropsophus ebraccatus. Next base: position 69,491,311 of record NC_091458.1, read on the forward strand.
TGTACATTTGACCAATTACTCCCCATAAAGTCGTCAGGAGTCGAAAATTATTGTTTATTAAAGTCACATTTGCATTAATACTTTGAGCTGATTGTTTCTGACACTCAATAATTCTTAATTTCTTCTTTACAAATTTACTACAGCACAAAATTGAAGAGGAAACTAGAGTACAGGAAGTTAAAAGGTCTCAACACAAGCAGGTAAGACTTGACTTAATGTATGTTCTAGTTGTATGTGTGGCTTTTATTAGATGTTTCATATCCAAGCAAATCCATATGAAAACTATGTCTCCTGTATAATGAAAATGATGGACTAACCATTTCTTCTCTGATTAAAAAAAAAAGTTCAGCGTACAGTATATTACAGCAGTGTAAAGGCCAGGTGCAATTATCAGGAGATCTCCAAAACTTACAGGCACTGGAGCTTGAGATTCCCTGATAATTGTGTCTGGCACCTGGACTAAAAACTCCTCATGTTGGCTGCAATAATAATTAACTCCTTAGGGACACTGACAATTTTCATTTTTATGGGCTTTCATTTTCGTAATTCACCCTTGAAAGCTATACTGTTTTAAATTTTCCCTTCTAAAAAGCCGTGTGATGGCTTTTTTTTGCAGGATCTATTGTGCTTTGTAATAACATTTTAATTTTCCATGAAATTGCTGAAAAAATATGATTTGTGAGTTGAAATAAAAACAAAAAATGCACATTTGAGGGTGTTCTCTTTTAAAGGGGTTATCCGGGTAACTTAAAAAAAATTCTAAACAATCCCTATTCCCAATACCACCCTATGTCTAATATACATGTATAATTGTGCACCCTTTCCCAGTTTATTTCTCATATTTCCCTGCTCTGGATGTCTAAAATAATTTTCTCTATGCCCATTCTGACAACTATGAGCTCCCTCGACCCCCCACCCACCCTTTGTAGACTCAGGACAAACGATCTCCTCTCTGGGGGCCAGGTTAGCTGTCTATTGAGACTTGGAGACATCATCTGCATCATCTTTAAGCACCTTTCATTGCTAGTAAAAGTGCTGCTTCCATAGACTTACCTGTGTCCCTGAGCCTAGGTTTCTGTAATATGAAGAGTTATAATTCTAGCTCTGCTTGCTGTCAGTGAATGGAAGCATATGTACCTGTCTTTGTGTCACAGCTCTGTATGTTGTAAATGTTATGGATGTTCTTAGAATCTGGATAGAACTAGAATGTTTTCATTCACAGTCAGCAAGCAGAGATCTAAACCTACACTACACCCCCAACCCCTGGTAAACAGATGCCCTTTATGCAGCTCAGCTACACCATGCGCGCGTCAGCTCTGCTACATCATCTGCTAGTATGGAATACATACTGAGGTGATGTGATGCAAAATCAGTGAAAAAAACAGTCCTGTGTTTACTGTGCAATAGTAATGACAGCAGTGGGCAGGAAAGAAAGCTAAGGGGGAGAGTATGCAAACCAGGGCTGTGGAGTCAGAGTCTAGTTTTGGCTAGAGTCGGAGTTGGAGTCGGGAAAAATGTACCGACTCCGACTCCAGCTTTAAAAAAAATCTAGAATTTAGAATTGAGTTTTGATAGTTTTGCTCATCAATATATATTATGAGCAACATTCTAATAGGACACTGACCCTATTAGATGAGGGTGGTCGGGGTAAAGTTGTCGGTCACTATTTGGCAGCTTGTTTCTGAGCTGGAAGAGTCCATTGTGTGGGGGGAGATCTGTGCTGTTCTCTTCCTGGATGTTGGATGACTGTATATGAGCAGCAGTGTAATATGGAGATATCCTGTGTAATATAGAGGAAGAAGAGAAGACAAAGGTAGTGCAGCAGTAACCTCTGTCCTCAATGTGGTGTTTTTCTTCAGTGTTCTATGGCTGCAGCTGTGTGTGTGTGGCTGTGTGTGTGTGTGTGTGTGTGTATGCAATTGCTGCAGCTGTCTGTGTGTGTATGCTATGGCTGCAGCAGGCTGTGTGTGTGTGTGTATACTATGGCTGCATTAAGCTGTGTGTGCGCTATGGCTGCAGCAAGCTGTGTGTGTGTGTGTGTGTGTGTGCACTATGGCGTGCCCCAACACCCACAGTGACCCCTCTATATCACTATGGATGACCTCTATATTACAGATATCTGGCATTGTTAGCAGTGTTTTTGTGTGTATGGTGAATACTTAGTTAGAAACATAGAAGACTGTCAGCAGAAAAGACCACCCGCTCCTTCTAGTCTAGTTGTGAGTAGTTCAGGACATGGAGGCTGGAGACTTGCTGCATCCACTGCACACACAGGAGAAGCTGCTTTAAATGTTTCCTTATTCCCTCAGAAGTCACCCCAGGATCATGTAGGACATTAGGGAGAAGCTGCTGAGCCAGTGTGATAAATAACTCCCCTGGTATAAGACCAGCTAGCATTTAAATTTTTAGCTTTTAGGTGGATAACCCCTTTAAGCTGCTCACCGTGCAAACTTTATGTTGTCTAGTCATATTATCTTTATTCTTCAGTCAGTACTATTACAATGATACCCAATTTGAGGATTTTTTTTTTTTTTTTTTTAATAATGTGGTAGTTTTAAAAAAATAATACTTAGGATCTTAGGAAATTAGCGACTTACCCTGCTAAAATAGAACAGTAGAATAGTCACATAGCCATGTTTGAATGTTACTACTTATCACCCTATTTATAGAAACCAGTCATGGTGATTTTTTCCCTGCTACACATATTTACATAGTAAGGTTAAAAAATGACAAATGTCCATCAAGCTTAACTTAGGAAGGGGATTGATGAAGGAAAGTGCGATGGATGCATAATTTCCATACTTCTACATATGCATTAATGTTATTAAAGCAAATGTACCATCGGGCGGCCTTCACCCCGGCATGGGGGGGGGGGGATGACAGGTTCCGTTTAAAGATGGGGGAGTGGTTACCTAGAACATCTTTTTACCATATTTTTTATGGCCCAATATATACTTACATAAGTTGATATATTCATGTATGCAATGCGTACATATATAGTGCGTGTTAGAGAAAAAATATTTATTAAACTTAAATTAGAAGTTTCTTTCTACTGCCAATCTCCATTAAGAACTTTTTACATTTGAAAGGCTTTCCTGATTCAAAAGCATAATGATGGGATATTGAAGTTCTGAGGGATGAGGATTTTTGAACGTTCATTGACTGAAACATTCAGTGATCAATGAATGTGATTTATCCTTTTCTGAATTTTTTTTTTTGCAATCTTTCATATGTTTGATCTGTGCTTTAGTGCGTTTCTTCATGCTTGAAAAAAGTACTTATATTATAAGGCTTTGAAGAAAATTGGCTGGCGTTATTCCTTGTAAATGTAGTTGGCACCCCTGCTGTGGACTCTTTCATGTTTTATTGTGTTACAATGTTGAATTACATTGGATTTATTGATTTTTTTTTTTAATATTGATAAACAGAAAAATTCTATATAAGGTCAAAGCAGCCAGATCGCTACAAGGAGATAAACCTTAATTATAACTATTAAATACAAGATAATTAAAGGTTTTGGACACCTTTGGAAAACATTATTCTTGCTTTTTACTATAAAGTTGTGTTTACACACAGTAAAATAATACCACAATAAGGCAATCATTTTAAATGAAAAAAACAAGGTGGAAAAAAAATTACCTTTTTTGTTTTTTTGCAAATACAGGTTGGCTAAGGAATTATTTTTACGCCCGCACTCAATTACAGACATTTTTCTCTTGTGTGTGCACTGATGGTTAATTTCCGATTAACCTCAGTGAAGCTCATTATAACATTAAAAAATACGTCTGTATTTTACCTCAACTGGCGCCCATATATTATTTCACTGTGTGTGAACCAGGCATTATGGTGCCAAAAAACATTTTCTCCATAGGTCTTTATTTATTATTTTTAATTCAACCTACATAGTGTTCTGTATGATCTTTTTATTCTCTCTAAGGCCAGTTTCAGACGTAACGGATACCTTGCCTGTGATTTTCAATGAGAAGACATACTCACAGCGGGATTGTCATTCCACTGTGAGACCATGTTCACATGCTCTAAGAGACTGGCTGTTCCGTGACCTGGACGGCCTCTAAAAAGATCATCCCAGACGGTACTGCAGTACCAGACGGATGATCTTTTCGGCTGCAGTGTTCTGATGCGGACGCATCCGTGCGCACCTGCATCAGAACTCCCCACAGCACACTATGGAGCGAGAGGCCGGAGCTGCTCACTCCACAGTGTGCACTGACATGGTTTTCTACGGCTGCCATTCACTTAATAGCGGCCAAAGAAACCTGACATGTCAGTTGTTTGCGGCACCATGAGAGATCCCAGCTAAAGCGTATTATATGTGTATACACTCCGCCCGGGATTCCTAGGCAATAATGGATGTATATTCCCATATAAATTACGGCCGTTGTACAACGGCTGTGGTTTTACAAAATTATACGGTGTGTGAACATAGCCTGAGTATATAAGTGTCAGCCCCCTCAACCCAGCCGGAGCATACATTACTTGCTCCACACTCTGGCTTTCTGCAAACCCATGCCAGGGCTGTAACAAGATGCAGTCCTCCTCTTCCAAATTCAGCAGGATTAATAGGCGCAGCTACTCCCAGCAGGTAAAATATAAAAAAAAGTCTTAAAAACGTATATAAAAGGCTCGACCGACCAGGTCTCTTCTTCAGATGCATTAGATGTAGTTTTTTATACTTCACCTGTTGGGAGTAGCTGTGCATGTTAATGCTGCTGAATTTGGGAGAGGAGGACTGCATCTTATTTACTAATGGTGTACCAGAAACCCAACTCACCCCTTGTTTTTGGTCTAAAAACCTGTAAAATATGCGTGCTGTGGGTGTGTCCCTATAAATCCACCATAACCAGCATGTTTATCAAACAAACCATGTTTTTGTTTTTGTTTTGTTTTTTTTACATGTTTTGCATTTTAACCCCTAGACGACCCAGGGCGTATAGTTACGCCATGGAAGTCTGTCCCCAGACGACCTAGGGCGTAACTGTACGCCCTGGGTGTTTCTCCCGCTATGAAGCGTGCTCCGGAGCGGAGCGCGCTTCATAGCAGGTGGGGGCCGGCTGCAATCAGCAGCCGGAACCTCACCGGTAATGACACGCTGCAGCGATCGCGCTGCCGCGTGTCATTAACCCCTTAAATGCCGCGATCGCGGCGCGACCGCGGCGTTTAAGTGTAAGTGACAGGGGGAGTCCCATGACTCTTACCGATCGGGACCCCCGCAGTGTGACTGCGGGGGTCCCGATCGGTAAAACGGACTGCCGGAGGTCTCTTACCTGCCTCGGTGCGGTCCGATCGGCGATCTGCTACTCTAAGCCTGCACAGGCAGGCTCAATGAGCAGATCGCCGATAACACTGATCAATGCTATGCCTATGGCATAGCATTCATCAGTGTAGAAATCAAACTAATGTATGTACAAGTCCCCCAAAGGGACTTCAAATGTGTAAAAAAAAAAAAGTTAAAAACACTAACACACAACCCCAAAACCCCTCCCCCAATAAAAGTTGAAATCACCCCCCTTTCCCATTATATAAATAAAACATATAAAAATAAATAAATAGATAAACATTTAATATACCGTAGCGTGCGTAATTGTCCGATCTATTAAAATATAACAAGCGTCATTGTGAATGGTAAACGGCGTACACGAAAAGAGGGGAAAAAGTGCGCGGATTACCGATTTTATGTTACATTATATATATAAAAAAATTAATAAAAAGTGATGAAAACGTTCGATCTTCACAAATATGGTATTAATAAAAACTAGAGATCATGGCGGAAAAAATGACACCCCATACAGCCCCGTAGGTGAAAAAATAAAAACGTTATAAGCGTCACAATAGGCCCATTTTATTTATAATTAATTGCCAAAAAAAAGGATTTCATTTAAAAAATATATATAACATTAGAGAATCTGTGTAACCTGCATATGGTTGTGTTCGGGCTGACCTATAGAATAATAGTATCATGTCGCTGTTACCATATAGTGCATTACGTAGACACAGGAACCCCCCAAACGTTACCATATTGCATTCTTTTTTGCGATTTCACCAATTTATATCTTCATAAATAATATATTTGGGATTCCATCATACATGTTATGGTAAAATGAATGACGCCATTACAAAGTACAACTATTCCTGTAACAAATAAGCCCTTACATGGCCTGTAGATAAAAAACTGAAAGTGCTAGAGCTCTTAGAAAGGGGAGGAGGGAAAAACGGAAACACTAAGATCAAAATTTGCGCGGTCCACTGGGTCATTTTGGGCCTGGTCCTCAAAGGGTTAAATATCTTTGGATAGTCAGGTTTTAGTTTTGTCTTGTGAAAAACCTGCCAGATTTACTAAGGGCATGAGGCACATTTATAAATCTGGTGGTTTGGGAAACTAAAATGTTTATTTGTAGGGTTGATAAAAACCTGACATTATTGATGAGCTCAAAACCAATCATTCAGCATTTGAATACTGGTGGCTGAAGAAGGTGGCAGCTTTATAAAACATGTCCATAGTTACTAAGTCCATAGTTACTAGTCTCTGTCTGGTATCTATTACAGCCAAGGCACCAGGCTTATATGCAACAGCAAAAGGAAGAAGAAGAAAGAAGACTGAGAGAGATGAAAGAAGAGCAACGCAGAAAGGTATGTTTAAGCTAATACATACCCTGGAAGTGCATTGCATACTGTGTTAAAGAAGGATTCTGTTTAACATGAAAATTACAACTTTGCGTGCACAAACTTTTTAGTCACACTCCAGAAATCAAAATATGGTAAAACACAACCCTTTTCCATGCAACGTTCTCTCTCATTATTTGAATAGACAGTAAACACAAAATAAATTAAATGTAACATTTAGTTTTCTGTTTGAAAGATGCATTGCACATGAAGTATGCCCACGTGGATCTGGATCCAATGGATACTAATTCTCCTTAAGGAGAGTCTGTCATAAAGATGTGTGGGAACTTACAGGCCATTTCTGCTGCACTGGTAATTCTGGGAAGAAAGGATATGCAAAATAGCTCTTACACCTCTAAGCCATAGTCAGTGTTTCAGCTAGGAGTCTTAAAACATTGTCTTGGGATCATTGCCAAACCAAAGTCTGTCCAAAAGGAAAGACATCCCATCTGCAGACAGCTGTTTTGGGGTTGTCGCTCCTCTTCAGTGCAAAGCAGGGGGTTGGCTGGCTAGTGAGGGGCCTATGGATACGGGTCCAAGGGACACTCATTCTCCTTAAGGAGGGTTTTGTCATAAATAAACGTGGAGACTTCAGGTTATTCCTGTTCCAGCTGCAATTCTGGGGAGAAAGCATATGCAAAATAGATCCCATACCTCTTAAGCAACTGACTTGAATGGATACCTTTTTGCCTCAGCATGGTGAGAGCTATTTCACATATCCTTTCTTCCCGGAATTCCCAGTGGAATGTGTGCTGCCCTACAGGAAATTTAAACTCTTAAACAGTATATTTCCCTTATTTTCCTTTCAGTTTACAAAGAGTTATAATGCATTTTGTGATTGTAATTGCACCCAAACAACGGGGGAGTCCATCCCCTGAAACACATTTATTAAGACCAACGTACTCATATGCCAGCCTTAAATTAAGTCCTGCCCCCAGCCTCTTAGTAAGTCCGTCAGGCACTGGAATCTACACCTGTACAAATGTGGATTTCTGCCATGAATCTATAGAAAGTCAATGTATAGTGTGACTGCCTTTTGCCTTCAAAATAGCATTATTCTTCTAGATACACTTATCCACAGTGTATGAAGGAACTCAGCAGGGAGGTTGTTCCAAACACCTTGGAGAACTAACTACAGATGTGTGAATGTAGAATGCATCCACACAATTTCTTTTATGTAATCCCAGACAGACTCCATGATGTTGATGTCTATGGGACCATAGATCATTATTCCCAGCTAGGCCTCTTTGTTCTTCTTTACATTGTCATGTTTAGGGTCATCCTGCTTCAGAATAAATGTCTGGAGCCAGTCAGATGCCTCCCATCTTACCTTGCACCATTGTTTTCCATATAGTACCTGCCGTAATCTTTTGCACAGAAATGTATGTCCTGTGGATTCACTGCTGGATGAGTTTATCAAAGCTACTGGGCATAATGTTATTCTAAGACTATCCAATTATTGTACATATATTATTTAGCTTGAGTACCTCTAGAGTTAAGTTGAAGTATTGTGGTGTGCTCAGTTTTATTAAACTTATTTAGGGCTTCCTTTTTCAATCTGCTTTTATCCTATAATTGGTGGTGAGACCATTGTAAGGAAATCCTATAATAAGTAATGGCATTATGGATCTATGCTGTTTAATACTAACAATGAAGAACATGGGGGCTTCTTAATGTGAGCACATAAGGCATATTAATCAGCAGAATATCCTTCTAGTGAATGTCACTGTATAGAAATGTATTAGTAGTAATGTAACCATCACTAGTACAGTGGTACCTTGGTTCTCGAACTTAATTGGTTCCGGAAGGCAGTTTGAGAACCGAGCAGTGTCTTCCCATAGGAAATAATGTAAATGTGATTAATTGGTTCCAGCACCCACAAATAATTACCTACAATACTCATTTATTACACTGATACGTGCTCAGTATAATCACTACAGTACAGTACAGAACAGCACTATACTGTACAGGACATTAAACATAAGAAATGTTCATCAGAACCAGCAATTATAGTACAGTAGTCACCAACTCCTCACCCATCCTTTACTGTATAGCGTCTCCCCCATCCAAGCACTGTAATGTATGGGAGATGGTGGTGCACTGCCTGTACTACTACTGCACTGTATATGCACTCCAGCAGTCTTATACAGCAGTGTACTGTATGTGAAGCCTCAACACTGCTTAACTCGCCAGGTACAACCCACCATCCACGCTCGCAAAAACGTTTGAAAAACGTTTGAAAACCGAGCAAAGTTCGAATTCCAAACACTACTTCTGGGTAAATTTTCGTTTGAATACCAAGCAGTTTGAGTTCCAAAGCGTTAGAAAACCGAGGTATTACTGTAGTAGGGATTAGGGGCTCATCTTGTGTTTTTCTGCTAGCCATTAGTCAGCTTTGTAACCTGACCCTGTTGGGTGTTTTGGATTTCGGTGTACAATCAATGTGACATGTATATTGAAATTCTAACATAAATTCCCCAGCAGCTGACACAGAAAATTGATTAGTTTTGTTAGCTAACCTTTATTTTCCTAAGCATTTATAAATCTGTCACCAAGGTGTTATTGCATTAACTTCTGTCAGCTGCTCACATTTACCATCCTTGTTCCAGAAAGACACAGTGTTTTTTCTCTACTAAATATTGCATTAGGGCCCTTCTCACAAGGTTTTTTTTAACTTATTGCATCAATCATCCTCTACTCCTGTGATGTATCTTTTATGTTCCCTTCAAACCATTTTTCTTTTTTACATTACCCTAATCATCCCAATGACTGGCTTCCACATTTGTTAAATCACCTTTTATTCTTTCTGGTGTTTCATCAACTTCAGATAATCCTTTGGCTATTTCCAGAACCACATAAGGTTTTTAACTTCTGTTTCAAAACTGTATTGATATTTCTTCTAAGTACTTAAAATGAAATTTTAAGAGTTTGATTCTAATACATACACAAATGCTTTCTGGCATCAACTGTATGAAAGTTAATAAAAATGAAGAGTTGCTGTCTATGATTAAGCACTACTATATTCTGTATGAGCAGGAGGTGTACTAGTACAACTACTATTTCATTAAAGCATCACTGAAGCTGATGACCCACTGCACAGCTGGAACAGTGGGTGATTGATAGGCGCAGTGTTGAGCAGGTCAAAATATATTGTAAGGGCACCGTATTGCGGCAGATCCGCAGCAGATTCGCAGCAGATGTGATCTAAATAACTAAACACAGCATCAAATCTGCACCATCAAATCTGCTGCAGATCCTGTACGTGTGAATGCACCCTACGGAGCTGTTGCCTGTTTTAGTTGTTCGCATCAGATGACCTGGTTTGTTTCTGAAAAAATTATACTACTGCTGCAATTGGTAAATGCCACATCCTTCTTCCTACTTTGGTGATTTAAGATTTGGATTTATCTGCATCTCTATGTACATTGAGCACCACCAGTAGCTGGGATTCCTATTGTTGTGATGCCATTTGGAGGTCGGGGAGTGGTGTTGAGCGCGGCGGGGATTCCATTTCTATGCAGAGGATTCTATTTCTATACAGGATTTCACTGCATAACTCACAGCGAGAAATCCGCTAAGAACTTAGTACGTGTGAACATATCATTAAGGTGGTTTCCTACTTGTCACATTTCATGTAAAGGCCCCATTACACAAAGGCCAGTTACTATATGAAAGGAATTATTTTTGCACTTGACCACAAATGTTAACACACTATTGAGCAGTTCTACTGTACCAGCTTATTTTAGCAATCAGTGGGGGTCTTGTACCGGGACCCCCACTAACAGTGAGACTCCACTGATTGCTAAAACAAGCAGGCTGAAGAGCACAATAAAGGCAGTTATTGCTTATTGGACCCTTTGACTAGTGACTGCTATGAGCTTCTACTTACTACTAGTCCCCAGAAGTAGACTTGAGAATAGACATACTGTACTCAGTATTCAATTGAGAAAGACTGTGTGGAGTCCTTTCTGTCCATTTTACTCAGCCAAACAATATTAAAGAGAGCCTGTCATCACTTTCATGCAGTGGCTTCTGCTTGATTGCTGGCTTTGATTGATAGATCAACAGTGACCAATGTATCAATCAAGGTTGGTGGGACAGGGAAAAGCCACTAAAGACTACTTCTGTGACTTGTGGTTTGGGCAGCATAAAGGTACAATATGTTCCCACTACCAGAATGTGCCATCATTTAGTGAGGAAAGAAGGCCATAGATTGATAAAGACAGCTGCAAATAATGGTCATGATAATTTTTTGTGGCTGCCATTATTAATAGACGGACGCCTTTTCCTGATAAAATCCTAAAGTGGGAATATAGCCTTAAAGGAATGATAGGTTTTGTTTTTAATAAAAACACTTCTAGTGATCTTAAAGCGACTCTGTACCAATAATCTGACCCCCCCAAACCACTTGTACCTTCGGATAGCTGCTTTTAATCCGAGATCTGTCCTGGGGTCTGATCAGCAGGTAATGCAGTTATTGTCCTAAAAAACGACTTTTAAACTTGCAGCCCTGTGCCCAAAGGGAGTATCTGTGCCCTAACTTTGCATGACCCCTCCATCCCTCCTCCCCACCCTGTTCATCATTAGGAATGCTACTGGAACATTTTCTCCTGTCTGAACATTGCACAGGTGCCTTAACCATCCAGCCTATGTTCAGTATTTACACAGCTGAGGAATAGGAGACAATCTGCCTGGAGCATTCCTAATGATGAGGAGGGCAAGGAGGAGGGACAGAGAGGTGGTGCCAGCCTAATGCATACACAATCTAGGCCATGGCTGTTGGGCACAGGGCTGCAAGTTTAAAAGTTGTTTTTTAGGACAATAACTCTATCAGCTGCCAAACGGACCCCAGGACAGATCTTGGATTAAAAGCAGCTATCCGAAGGTACAAGCGGTTTGGGGGGTCAGATTGTGGGTACAGAGTTGCTTTAAATGGCTTACAATAGTTTGTTCATAGTACTTCTTCTAAATGTAAAACCCCTTTTGAATGGGCAATTATCGGCAAGGAACGTTACTATAAATGCTCCTTCAGCTGATAATTGACCCGAGTGCAAGTGTCAGCAATCAGCTAAGGAGTGGGAATATGTCCACTTGTTGAATGATTGCGTCTTTGTTGCTACTTCACAATTTATTGCTATCTCCCTGTGTACACAGAGGATGTGCGGCAGATAGCAATATATTTAAATGGCCGGCCAATAATTCACTTGCTATGAGCAGCAAAGAACATTCTTAATATACTGTAAAGGCCCTATTTTACCAATAGATCTGTCGACAGATTATCTGCCAAAGATTTGAAGCCAAACCCAGGAACAGACTATAATCAGAGATCAGGTCATAAAGGAAAGACTGGATTTCTCCTCTTTTCAAATCCACGCCTTAAGACTGTCCATGTTGCCTCTCATACTGTATATCACTCTATGCTTCCAGAAAGTAGACAAAAAGCTTTTATTCTCCAGTGCAGTGTCAAAGAGTTTCCACCAATTTTTTTTCCAAAGTGCAGCAAGCTGGAATGTCCCCTAACTCTTCCTCCCATCCCCCTCCCTGCTTGACTGACAGTCAACTGGAAGCTTATTCCCAACCACAGTAAAGCATGGGAGGGGAGCAAGGAGGTATTCCAGCTTGCAGCAGTTCAGAAACTTGGGAAAGCCTTTCTGATACTTTCTAATAAAATCATTCAGCTGTTTTGAACCTGAATTAACGCTGACAGATTCACTTAAAGAGGTTGTCCTATCCAAAGGATAGGGGACAAGTAAGAGGTCACGGGGGTCTGAACTCCGTACCCCCACTGATCTCCAGGTTGGCTCCCAACGCCTTTGTCATGAGTACAGCTGTGGGTACAGCACGTTAAGATCTCTTACTTGTCCCCTATCCTGTGGACAATCTCTTTCATCTTACCCTGGGAAATACTTCCCTGTACATTTATTTCTATTTATTTAACCACATTTTTTTATGTAAGACGTTTGACTAATTTCATTAACAGAGTGCATTATAGTTTTTCATTTTGGGATTGTTAAAACGTGATTTGTTTAAAAGAAAAAAATATTTTTCTTTCTGCTATTCTAGGCAGAAATGCTAAAGCAGTGTGAAGATGGAAAGAGACAGTCGCAAGAAGAGCAACATAGGAGGTATGATGCACTTTGGTGAAAATTGTACAACTCCTTTTCAACCTGTTAGTATACAGAAGAAGTAAACAGTGTAAGCATATAGAGCACAGTTGCCCAAATTATTTAAAAGTGATTTTACAGTCTGTTATTATGGTAAAATAAAAATAAACTACATTCACTTGTTTTGTCTTTGCTTTGCTCACTTCCACTGCTCTACCTTCCTGCTAGCTTAAAGGGAAGCTGTCAGCACTTGGACATGACCAAAGTTGCTCACAGCATTATATAGGTCACAAAATCCTCTTCAACATGGTATCTGTAGCTTATCTGTCCATGTAGCAAAAAATGAGAAATCTTAATTTTCTTAGTATAACCAAGTGTCAAAGATGAGCTGCGACTCTTCGGCTGTGCCACGCTCTGTCACTCTTCCTCCTTGGTTACTTCTCCTTCCTCCTTTTGAATATTAATTTCATCATGGCCTCCAGTTCCCACGCTGCTGCTGATGCGCACATTTTGTGCCCTAAACTGTTCATGCGCTGTAGCCAGGAATAGAGGTACACTCACATTGGCGGAGGTAAGCTTCACTGTTCAGCATGAATACGCTCCTCTTCCTGACTATGGTGTTTAGGATGCAGGATGTGCGCATCATCAGTTGCATGGAACTGGAGGCCGATATTAAATTAATATTCAAAAGGAGGGTGGAAGAACCACCAAGGATGAGGCGTGACAGAGGACGGCATGGAGGGAGAGCCGCAACTCCTCTTTGACACTTGGTTACACCAAGAAAATAAAGATTGCACTTTTTCTGCTACATGGACGGATAAACCATGTTGAATAGGATGCTCAGACCTACAGTATATAACACTGTCAGCAACTCTGGTCGGATCCGAGTGCTGACAGATTCCGTTTAAATGGCTGCAGCTATGATGGGCCTGTACACCTACAGTACATCATTGTTGCAGCCATTCACTGGCTTCAGTGGTTTCATCCCAACTACACTTTATTCATATGCTCCGTAATTCACAGAGGCTATGGAGAGTGAGACTGCAGTCTCAAAAAGCTGACAGTGTTTAAATTTTCACAGGACCTTACTGATCTTAGCTGTATCAGTATAGTCCCACAAAGATTTTAACCCTGTCAAGTTGCATGAATTAACTACCATTTACACGTGCATGCAGACATAAGTTTTAGTAAAAGTTTATGCCAACTTGGAGACGGTGTAGATTTTAGCGGTGACCAGGCAGCTCACATGCACAGATTTATGTAGAGGGGTGCACCTTGACATAAATCCAGCATGGCCATGGGCTAGCAGGAGACTAATAAAAGTGTAAATATTATTGTAACAAACTACATGTTATAGAGAAGTTTGTATCAGTGGGAGTCTGGGTGCTGAGAAAGAAATTCAAGCAGTTCATGTCCTTTTTAAAAGGGTATTCTCCCTGTCTCCCTTTCCTCCCTCCTCCCTTCTGAGATGGCTAATGTAAACAAGTCCCTGGCAGGCTTTATCTGCAACTTTGTAACTTCTTTGTAAAGCTGTAAGGGTTATTCAGAGGTAAAATTGCTGATGAACTCACTGTGATTAATCCTTCCTTCATTACAAAGTTGCATAAAGGGTTTACATCAGTTGTCTCAGAAGGGAGGGGGAGGAAGAAATGACAGAGAGAAAGGCTTACACACAGATTTTTGTGTCCTTAGCAGAGAGCAGCAGCTCTGAACTGGGGGAATGATACTAAATAGATAATAACAAACACCTTGGGCAGCAAAATATGAAAAGTTATGTTTGAGTGGAATACCCCTTTTAAAAATTAGCCACAGTCCATGCAAGCTACCCTTTCTAATCTTACTGGTTCAAAATATGTGATTATACATAAGTGTTAGTCTTCACTGTTAGATGCTTGTATGTCTACAGCACTAGCTGATTAGTATAAAATATAATAAGCAAGACATCCATATACACTTATACTTATATGCATATATAAATACATGGGCCCAGAGGGTATATCAAAGGGTGTTAAACATACACAGGTGTAAACTGCCCACAGCAGCCAATCACAGCTCCTCTTTCATTTTACCAGAGCTGAAAGCTGAGCTGTGATTGGTTGCTGTGGGCAGTTTACTCCAATGTATATTGTACACCCTTTGATAAATGTCCCCTATAGAGTCCATGCGAAGCAGCATCTTCTCTACAGAGGTGTACAGGGTAACTCTGGCAGTTTTCATACCTTATTTTATATCATACGTCATGGTGCTTGTTCCAGTAAAAAGTGATCTTTTATTATCTGTGGATTGTGCTACCTGGGCGGGGATTCACAGGCAAAGCACAACTTAGCCCCGCCCTGCGACATCAGCGGCTCATAAGTCCCATCCCCTCAGCGGCCATTGGTATGGGCCTACCTAGAGGGGTGGGGCCTAAACCTTTAGGCTGGCCTGCTCCAATGGCCTGCAAGGGGGAGGGGTCTATGTGGTGGGGCCTTTGGTTGCAATGTGGGTGTGGCTTAGTGACCATTCGGCTGTGAAGCCTTGCCCAGGTAGCACAATCCACAAATGATAAAAGATCACTTTTTACTGGAACAAGCACCATGACGTATGATATAAAATAAGGTATGGAAACTGCAAGAGTTACCCTTTACACCTGTGTACAGAAGTCATAATACAAAAAGGGGGTGATGGTGTCACTTTAAGATGAGACCTGATCAAATGTGAGTTATGTATCATTCAAACCCACTGATTCACTTGTTGAATCCTTTTATAGTATCTATCTATCTATCTATCTATCTATCTATCTATCTATCTCTTATCTATCTATCTATCTATCTATCTCTTATCTATCTATCTATCTATCTATCTAGAGTCCAAAGTTTGTTGCTGCACTCAGAAAATGTAGCAGGCGGGTGCTGTCTGTCTCCCCAGGCACTTCTGTTTCATGGGCCAATAAACCTTCAATTTTTTTCACTATTTGGAGTGCTGCAGTCCTATTACCTTCCTATCTATCTATCTATCTATCTATCTATCTACAAAAAGGAAAATTCATGAAGCAGCACTACTCCTGAATAGGTTGGTGCCTGCAGATTGCTCCTGCCACGAGCCTCAATCAATATAAATGCAAAAAGTCCGCAGCACTCGTAGATGCATGAAAAAAACTCAGTGGTTTATTAAATCACAACTCCATGTGAACAAATAAGTCAGAAAAAAGTGCGGCAAAAACACATAAATGCGACGTTTCGATAGCCTCCCGCTATCTTTTTCAAGCATGGTGAATTGAAACACAATCAAACTTTATATACAATGTGAAAATTTAACAAACAAATGCCATTGGTGATCAGGTTCGGGGTTAATTAACCAACACTTGTGCCGAGGTTTGCACGTGATTTAACCCTGTGAGTGTCTCTGCTGGTGTCATCAGCTGTGCATCAGATCCTCTGTGATCAGAAGGAGATTTTCCAAGTGCAAGTGTCCAGTGAAAGAAACTTGAAAAAGTCCCAGAATGACTATACCAAAGTCATTATACATATGTTCCACTTAGAATATGCAGATGCAAATAAATATAAAAATGATCTATTAATATTCCAGACCATAAAACCCACCGTTATGAGAGGTGCGCTGTTGGAGAAAGGGCTTGCAAAATCATGTAAAGAGTTTTAACTCCAGATCTAGTCGTGTGACTGACAGCTTCCCAGACTGTGAGACTTGTACATATATTGCACCGGCTCAGGGGGACAAGAAGTTTTAGCTCACCATACGGATCATTGCCTAACTCCTACCCCGGGTTCCAAACGTCCCGATACCTCAAGATAGTACCGTTCTGTGTGTCCCCGGTTGTGACAATCTCCCGTCTCCGCCGGATGGCCACTCCAGGCCGTATTAATATTGTGCAATGTGCTAATCCCTCCAGGTTGCATGAACTCCATATAAGTCAGTAGCGCCACTCTCATTGCTGGTGAGTTCTTGATCTGTGCGTACTAAAAGGAAATAAAAACAACTGTAAGTTCTACAGAAAAGCAAAAAATATCTTCAACAGTATTAGATCATTGTGTTTCATTCATTCATTACCAAAACCGTAGTCGATCAACATCATAACTGCACAAAGGAACAGCCGCTATCTGTACATACCCCTGCTAGTTTTATACTCCACATTTAAACCATTTGGAGTTAATGTGTTTAGTTTGTAGATCCATTGGAGCTCTCTTTTTTTTAGAACTACCTGTCTATCCCCACCATATTTTAGTATGGTGAGCTAAAACTTCTTGTCCCCCTGAGCCGGTGCAATATATGTACAAGTCTCACAGTCTGGGAAGCTGTCAGTCACACGACTAGATCTGGAGTTAAAACTCTTTACATGATTTTGCAAGCCCTTTCTCCAACAGCGCACCTCTCATAACGGTGGGTTTTATGGTCTGGAATATTAATAGATCATTTTTATATTTATTTGCATCTGCATATTCTAAGTGGAACATATGTATAATGACTTTGGTATAGTCATTCTGGGACTTTTTCAAGTTTCTTTCACTGGACACTTGCACTTGGAAAATCTCCTTCTGATCACAGAGGATCTGATGCACAGCTGATGACACCAGCAGAGACACTCACAGGGTTAAATCACGTGCAAACCTCGGCACAAGTGTTGGTTAATTAACCCCGAACCTGATCACCAATGGCATTTGTTTGTTAAATTTTCACATTGTATATAAAGTTTGATTGTGTTTCAATTCACCATGCTTGAAAAAGATAGCGGGAGGCTATCGAAACGTCGCATTTATGTGTTTTTGCCGCACTTTTTTCTGACTTATTTGTTCACATGGAGTTGTGATTTAATAAACCACTGAGTTTTTTTCATGCATCTACGAGTGCTGCGGACTTTTTGCATTTATATCTATCTATCTATCTATCTATCTATCTATCTATCTATATCTATCTATTTATTCATCAATCCATCCATCCATCTATCTATCCTTGAAAACAGAATAGAGTCATCATTTTCAGGATCTTCAGCAGAATTTACTCCACCTTTTTATCAAACATTTATTTATTATGTGCTCAGCATTCAGCATTGCATACAAAACATCCTGTCTTACATTTTGATGGTGCTGTCACCACAAACTACTGTAGGTAAATTTGTGTATTTAGCATTACAAAATGGCACTTTAAAATGTCTAATGGCATCTTGTTGTAATATTTTACAGAGTGAACAGCGCTTTCCTGGATAGACTTCAAAGACAAAACACTAGTCAACATGGATATACAGGAGAGTCAAACACATGGGTGAGATTCAAATTGAGCTTCTAGTATTCTTTCTCAGTTACTATATTTCAGATTGTTTTATGCAGGAAATGAGAGGACATATACATTATTCTTTAAACCAATTCATCCAACAAAATATAAATTTACAATTATACAATTTAAAAGATAAAGACTTTGGCTGTTCTGTGATCTTACAGCACAAAACGAGAAAATATCTCTATGGAAAATTAGTTATAGTACATTATGGCTATCAGTACATGTGGATGATTGGAGCTTCCTGGGGAATAATGCAGTCGTGACGGCTCACAGGGACATTAAAAAAAATCATAGTGCTCCTGACTGTCTATAAGATCACATTTAGGGTCTACACTCATTCCTACCCATATCTCATAATTGCTGGGGAACATGGTATACATGGATAAAGGATAGCAAGCAGCCTACTTGCATCAGATTGGCAAAAAGAAGCTTATATACTACTCTTGCACAGGGTCACTTTTGCTGGCCCAACACGGGTATCAAAGTGTAACTGTCATTTAAAGCAATTTTGCAGAAATCAATAGTACAAGCGAGTTTAAGAAACTCTGCACAGTAATAGGTTTTATTAGGCAAAAAAGCAAAACAACCCCCGTGCACCTTAGATATAATAATAATATTTGTATAGCGCCAACAGATTCTGCAGCCCTTTTTTTCACACACAATACAGGGGTTACATTTACACATAACAGGATTAAATTATTTAAATAAATAACAGAACAAAAAGAGTGAGAGAACTGCTCACGGGTCTACAGACTTGGAGGACTGGGGGGTAACACGAGATGCAGTACGAGCTCCATTTGCAGATGGTCCAGCCATTGTGCATAGAGGGAGAGAGCCAGTCACCGGCCAGCCTCTGAATACAGGTAAAAAGTAAAAAGTGCCTGGAACCATCAGAGATATACAGTAAAAGGTGAGGAGACAGCAGATGGGGAAACAAAATTTGGGGTATGTTATAAGTGTTCCTAAGGAGACGAGTCTTTAGGGCACGCATGAAACGGTGAGTGTTGAGAATGAGGTCTTTGGGTAAAGCATTCCAGAAAACTGGTGCAACACGAGAGGAGGCGAGAGTAAGAGGTTCTGATTATGGAAGATGTTCTGATCAATAGCAGAATAAAGAGCATGGGTAGGATGGTTGGTTGGAGATGAGGGAGCAAATGTATGGAGAGGTTTATGTGTGAAGAGCTTAATGGGTGAGTGTGAGAAGTTTGTCTGGGCACATAAAGTGCTGGATTCACAGGTTAGACTGCTCAGTGCTGGTCTAAGAACTTGATAAGGAAAGATTGCAGGATATTGTGCTGTGCTAGCTTCTGCACAGGCTGCTTCTCTCCTCTTCCTGCTCACTCATCCCCCTCGGCCCCTCCCCTCTTCATAGGTTATAATGGACACAGCAAACTCGCCCTCACTCTGCTCCTCTGCAACACTTCTTATTTATGTAACTAATAATGCTAGTTTAGGCAGTATTTGTCTTTGCTTGAAATACTACTTTTCTAACATTTCATCTGCCAACAGTATATAAAATGCATAAGGCTTGGTTCACAAACAGTAAAATAATACTAAAATACAGCTCTATTTTTAATGTAATAAATTGCTCCATTGAGGTCAACAGGAAATTGGTCTGCAGTGAACACACAATAGAAATTAATGGCCGTAATTTTGCAAAACATGGCAGTTTTTTTTCTCTCCTTTTCACTTGTCTTATTTTCACCCAAAATTACTGTTGTATTTTGGTATTATTGTACTGTGTGTGAACTGAAACTGTAATGTTGACTAGATTTGTTTGAGAGTAACATAAGACACAGTTAGTAATTACAGAACTATTTCTTTCTCCTCAAGGATTAGAGATCACAGAAGAAGGGATGACTGCACACAGTCGATTTCCTTACTGTTTGAAAAGAATGTATAGAAAAGAAAATGATCGACACTTTACAATCACTTTATCTCAGTGAAGGACAATGGATTATGTGATTAATGTCAGTTACAGTATTGTATATATTGTATATTCATCTTTAATCCACTCTTAGAGTGATAGGGTAAAACAGAAATACAGCCCTGACTATGTCACCTCCAGTCACCTTCTGTTTTACCCTATCACTCTATGTCAACTCCAGTCACCTTCTGTTTTACTTTATCACATCACCCCATGTCACCTCCTGTCATCTTCTGTTTTACCCTATAACTCTATGTCACCTTGTGTTTTACCCTATAACTCTGTCACCTTCTGTCACCTTGTGTTTTACCCTATAACTCTATGTCACCTTCTGTCACCTTGTGTTTTACCCTATAACTCTATGTCACCTTCTGTCACCTTGTGTTTTACCCTATAACTCTATGTCACCTTCTGTCACCTTGTGTTTTACCCTATAACTCTATGTCACCTTCTGTCACCTTGTGTTTTACCCTATAACTCTATGTCACCTTCTGTCACCTTGTGTTTTACCCTATCACTCTATGTCACCTTCTGTCACCTTGTGTTTTACCATATAACTCTGTCACCTTCTGTCACCTTGTGTTTTACCCTATAACTCTGTCACCTTCTGTCACCTTGTGTTTTACCCTATCACTCTGTCACCTTCTGTCACCTTGTGTTTTACCCTATAACTCTGTCACCTTCTGTCACCTTGTGTTTTACCCTATCACTCTGTCACCTTCTGTCACCTTGTGTTTTACCCTATCACTCTGTCACCTTCTGTCACCTTGTGTTTTACCCTATCACTCTGTCACCTTCTGTCACCTTGTGTTTTACCCTATAACTGTCACCTTCTGTCACCTTGTGTTTTACCCTATAACTCTATGTCACCTTCTGTCACCTTGTGTTTTACCCTATCACTCTATGTCACCTTCTGTCACCTTGTGTTTTACCCTATAACTCTATGTCACCTTCTGTCACCTTGTGTTTTACCCTATAACTCTATGTCACCTTCTGTCACCTTGTGTTTTACCCTATCACTCTATGTCACCTCCTATCACCTTTTTTTTTTTTTTTTACCCTATCACCTTCTGATTAACGTTATCACACTCTATTACCCCTTGTTTTGCCCTATCACCCTCTGTCACCCACTGTTAAGCCTTATTACCCAATATCAGCTCTGGTACTATTAGAAAGGGTGTTTGTTTACAGTTTAATAACACTGCCAAAAAACTGTGTGTGAACATAGCTTAAATGTGCTAAAATCACCATCTACTGAATTGCAGTTTTTTAATACAACTGTCACACTACACGTTTTGGCTTATTCCCACGCTCTACAATCAGAGAAGTTATGAAGTGTGAAGCTGCGCATTGGATTCGCAGCTCTCCCAGCGTCATGTAAATGTTTAAATCTTTGCAGGAATGCACTGATACAGTCCACAGAGGTTACAGAGTGTTGGAATGTATAGTGTTGATCCAACTGTTCGAGAAAAGTTAGGTTCGAGTCGAACATCTCGATTTTCTGGAACTCAAACCGAACATTTTACTGTTTGTTCGAGTTAGCGTTCAAGCTCCTTTTTGCCAGCCAATCAGTGCAGAGAACATAGAAGAGTCAGAAACGTCATTGCTGAGGTGTAGGGGTCTCATTGGCTGCTAAAATCACATGACCATCTCATATAAAAGTCACTGTTCTGCATTCTGGACCCCATTATCACCTCACTCACTGTGCTGTACAGACTGTTCTATCAGTGAATCATTGTCTCCCAGCATGCTGGCATTTCGATTAGTCACTGTGCTGCATTCTGGACCGCCATTTTCTCCTCACTCACTGTGCTGGATAGAGTGCTCTCTCAGTGTATCATTGTCTCCATGCATGCTGGCATTTCGATTAGACAGATAGGTAGTGAGATTAGTGATATTACTGAGATAGGTATTGAGATTAGAGAGATTAGTGGGTTGTTTAGCAAGATTAGGCTAGCATATTTGCAACAAGCATTTTCTTGCCCATTGACAGCATTGCAGTCAGAACAATACTTAGCTTTGGTATTGCAGGCTGCATATTGGATTTGCCAATTTATACATAGTGCCCAAAAGTGTATTTTGGTCTGCTCACATTTGTAATACAGTAATTAAACGTACATCTTTGTGTACGTGCATTTGTTTAATGATTACAGCTCTATTCCTATAAGCTGAAAAACGTCCTCTGTCCATCACCAAATATACGAAATACTTGACATCTGTTATACAGTAATTAAAGGTACATCTCATTTGTGTACGTGCATTTGTTTAGTGATTACAGCTCTATTCCTATAAACTGAAAAACGTCCTCTGTCCGTCACCAAATATACGAAATACTTGACATCTGTTATACAGTAATTAAAAGTACATCTCATTTGTGTACGTGCATTTGTTTAGTGATTACAGCTCTATCCCTATAAGCTGAAAAACGTCCTCTGTCCGCCACCAAAAATACGAAATACTTGACATCTGTTATACAGTAATTAAAGGTACATCTCATTTGTGTATGTGCATTTGTTTAATGATTACAGCTCTATCCGTATAAGCTGAAAAACGCCCTCTGTCTGCCACCAAAAATATGAAATACTTGACATCTGTTATACAGTGATTAAAGGTACATCTCATTTGTGTTCGTGCATTTGTTTAGTGATTACAGCTCTATTCCTATAAGCTGAAAAACATCCTCTGTCTGTCACCAAATATGCGAAATACTTTACATTTGTTATACAGTAATTAAAAATACATCTCATTTGTGTACGTGCATTTGTTTAGTGATTACAGCTCTATTCCTAAAAGCTGAAAAACGTCCTCTGTCCGTCAACAAAAATACGAAATACTTGACATCTGTTATACAGTAATTAAAGGTACATCTCATTTGTGTACGTGCATTTGTTTAGTGATTACAGCTCTATCCTTATAAGCTGAAAAACGTCCTCTGTTAGCCACCAAAAATATGAAATACTTGACATCTGTTATACAGTGATTAAAGGTACATCTCATTTGTGTACATGCATTTGTTTAGTGATTACAGCTCTATTCCTAAAAGTTCAACTGTAAACTGTGTATTATTAGAGGGCAGTCCTCCACACCTACAGCCCTCCAACTGGTACTGTAGGATTAAATAATTATTAACATGTGCTTGGATGATTTGGGGCATGTGAGAAAAACATGCAGCAAGATGGATGATAAAAAGGAATGCAAAAAAATAAAGACAAACACTGCATACACAAATAACATTTACATTAACAATAAAAAAATACTTTTTAAGAAAAAAAAAATTACACTCTGCCTTTGGCGTTGCATTTCTGCAAACTCAAGTTGCAGGCCTCTCTAAGCAGGTGTCTAGCTGCATAAAGGCGGGTTGACATGCACCGGCATTAGTATTTCTTTTTTATTATCTTAGGATAGATATAGGTATACACCAGGCATGCTATTGTAGATTTACAAACTACATCTGCTGAAAGTTTCCTCAAAGCATCTATTACTCTTTCCGTAAAGTAATATTTTCTTATGTTGCTTCTGATCCTTCCCCCAACTAACCTCTTGTTCTTGAGTTCAGTTTTTTCCTAAAAAAAACACTTCCCTCTTGAACCTTATTTACTCCTTTAACAAATATAAAGATTTCATATCATGTCCCCCTTTCCCTTCTTTACTCCAGACTATAAACATTCACATCCTTATGCTATGTTCACACTACGTAAAAGTACGGGTGTTTTTGCCATCGGCCTGTATACAGGCAACGTATACAAACAAGGGATCACGTGAGGATCGCTCCGGACTGACACATCTCTGGACAGGAACTACGTATAGTACCTGCTCTGATTAGCTAGGAGATCAGTCTGTTAAGTAAGAGAGGCGGGCTTATGTGACATATAAATAGCCGAGGTGCGCTGATCAGTGTGCGGCCATCACCAGAGCCGTGCAGAAGGATTTCAGTAAAGGTCCCAAAAAGAATGTGAGCTTACCCAACGGCCCTGGAGGATAATGGTTCAGGAAACGCGTCGGGCCAGTGCAATACAAAGTGAAGGACTTCCGATACCTACTACAGGAGAAACAAAAGGGAAGTAAATAAATTCTTCATATCTTACAATGACTCAATTAGAGTGTATAAATTGATTGCTCACACAAGAAAAGACTGTTTACACAATTTAAGCTAAAGGGACGAACAAACACAAAACCATTGTGATAAAGTGCAATAGGAAATAAGTGCAAAGTTAATAAAGTGCAATAAAAAAGAAGCATTCACACTGTGTTACAAAATAGGATAAGAGGATACATCTATGAACTTTGCGATTTATGGACTAGAAAGTCTCTGCATGTGCACAATAGGATGGTGATGAATGCGTTATAGAGGTTTTTTTGAATTTTTTTGAGTTTTTTTCCGTTGAACAAGTATATACCTTTTTTATAAGATAGATAAAAGTTATATTTTAACAATTTTCCTTTTGGTCAATGAATTAGTAGTCTAGTGTTTATTTTATTTTTTTTTTTTTTTTTTTTAATTTTATTTTTTTATTGCATCTGATGTCCAGTTACATTGTCGTTACTGTTAGTAGTACAATAGCTTTTGGGAGGGGGCTTTTCATTGTAGGAAGCACTTTTCATGTGGGGAGTGAATGGGGGAAAACATTTTTCACCACACTACTCCTTTAAGGCCATTTTACAACTGGTCATTAGGGTTTAAATATACATATCTTTACACTTACTAGAAGGTGTGGGCAGAAGATCCGCCTGCCTGGGTTGTTGGTGTCACTCTACAAAATAAATCAGTACCCACATGTCAAGCTGTTTTATTACAGTATGAGGTCCCCAGCATATTACACACTCCAGTATGAGGTCCTCACCAGCTTTTATGCAGCTAGTCACCTGCTGAGAGGCCTGCAACTTGAGCTTTCAGAAATGCTGGCAAGGCGACGCCAAAGGCAGAGTTAATTTTTTTTTCTTTTCTTAAAAATTCTTAATTTATTGTTAATAAAAATTTTATTTGTGTATGCAGTGTTTTGTTTTTTTTTGCATTCCTTTTTATCATCCACCTTGCTGCATGTTTTTCTCTATGGGATTCCCCAGCATATTACACACCCAAGTATTAGGCTCCCAGCATATTACTCACTGCAATGACACCTCGGGCCACTAAGGTGCACATGCAGCAAACTGCTGCATTCCAAGTAAAGTTGTGTTTCAGCTTTTCTGCTACTCTCTGTTTATCGTGACCTGTGTTTCAAATCAACTTGTGCCAGAGATTTGTAATTTACTTCTTTAAAAATATCTCATGTCTTACAGTACTAATCAGCTGCTGTATTTCCTGAAGGAATTGGTATATTTTTTCTAGTCTGAAGAGCAGGAGAGGTTTTCTTCTTGATAAGTACTAGAAGACTTTACATTTTTTTAATAGAAGTAAAATCACAAATCTTGAACCAATTGATATGAAAGAGTTTTTTTTCTGATCTACCCCTTTAAGACTTGTAAAAAAAAAGAGAAAGGGCGTCCGCTTTTTTTATTAAAAAAAAATGTTTGTTATTGCAGCGAAATTCCACTGAATTGCAATGTATTGAAGTCAGTGGAATGACAGACATCCAATGCACACTATGTATAAAATGACGGACGTTATCAGTGAGGTTGTCAAAATAATGATAATGTCAATTATTTTCGGACATAATACCTGTTATACATTGTTCTTTACAATAATTTAATAAACATATTTTGAAGTGTGGGATAAGATACAAAAAAAGACAATACTGTTATACTGCTGCTCACGTTTCAAACTGTTGACTGTTAGATAACTGTTAGGATAAGGAGACACAATGTAACTTTCAAATATCTGTGCTTCCAGAACATAGAAAAATTCTTTTAATATATAGGATGATGAGTCAAAGAGGCTTTTTCCGAGCTCTTGAAGTGCAGCAAGCTGTAACACCTCCTTACTCACTCCTCCCATACCTCACCCTGCTTGGGACTCAGCTTCCAGTTGTCACTCAAACAGGGGGGAGGAGACATTACAGCATGCAGCAGATCAGAAGTTTGGGAAAGCCTTTTTGACTCCTTGTAGCAGAGAATAAAAGCATTTCTGTACCTGGAAGCACAGATAGATATATGAAAGGTAACAGGTGATTCCTTATCCTCACAGCTATCTAATAGTGTCTGCAGCGCTTGGAACGCTAATTACAGCTGACATATTCCCTCCATGGAATCTGGTAATCCATTCTCTCCATGGATACCCGAACTTCTGGCTGAGTGTAATTCACTGCTGATCAGGTCAACGGACATAGTGACATAGGTACGCTTTAAAGGGGTAGTGCGGCGCTAAATATTTATTCACAAAATAACACACATTACAAAATTATACAACTTTGTAATGTGCGTTATGTTTGTGAATGGCCCCCTTCCCCGTGTTTACCCCACCCGCTAGACCCGGAAGTGTTGGTGCGTTATACTTACCACATTCGTGTCGACCCCCGTCCGCCATCTTGTGACAATGACATAGTCTTCGGGAGGCCGGCCGAACCGCTCCATCCGTCTCTCATGCCGGCCCCCCTATGCCGCGTTATCAGCTGCTAAGCCGCGATTGGCTGAGCACAGTTATGCTCAGCCATTGTCACAAGATGGCGGACGGGGGTCGACACAAATGCGGTAAGTATAATGCACCAAAACTTCCGGGTCTAGCGTGGGTGGGGGGGAAACACGGGGAAGGGGGCCATTCACAAACATAGTACACTTTACAAAGTGGTATAACCTTGTAATGTGTGTTATTTTGTGAATAAATGATTAGCGCCGCACTACCCCTTTAACTATAAAACCCCTGCTACTCCAGCGCTGAGGCTCCAGTGTCAGCAGCAATGACAGTGATTTCTTGGTCACATACCATCCCTTTGGGAGTCTTTTACTTCCTGGATCCTACAAGTTATTTATTAAAAACAATCAGTAAATCACTTTGACTTAAGATAGCTAGAAAACCAAACTTAATAAAAAAAAATAATACTTTATACTGTTTGTTCATTGTGACTCCCACTCATTTATAAAGTCATAAATTTTTCTGTTTGACAATGTGTTATGTGAATAAAGATGTAGCTGAACGTTCTATAAAATTAATGTTCCAGAGACGTAGAGCTACATTAGGTGAGGAGGTTACTGTTCACGAGTAAATGTTATTACGTGACCTAACACAGAAATAAATTCATTTTATTACTGTAATATTATTCTGACTATTTCTATATAAAGTTACCTTGAAAGATTTGAAGGTTGTTCATGTGTTGCGCTGCTGCTGTGCTGTGTACTAAGTGTTTTATATGGCTTTTAATATTTGTAAACCCATTAACATTATAGAAAAACTGTTCACTAAATGGTTTAATGTAGGGTTTTTTAAATATCCATAAACAGCACTATTGTTATTGGAAATACTTTGATAAAATATATATTGTTTCTTCCCAGTATATTATAAGTGAAGAATTTAACAGTCCTCTCAATGAGACACATGACCCTCTTAGGGACCTATTACACCAACAGATCTCTGACAGATTATCTGACTGATTTTTTCAGCCTAAGCCAAGAACAGACTATAAACAGTGATCAGGTCATAAAGGAAAGACTGAGATTTCTCCTCATCTCAAATCCATTCCTGGCTTTGGCTGAAAAAATCTGTCAGATATTTGTTGGTGCAATAGGGCCCTTATTCCCATGTTGAAGGCTACTAGCCTAGCTAGCCACCATCCTACTCTGTACGGACTTGTGGCAAGTACCAAAAACAGATGTCTACAAGTGGGTAACTGTATTTTCAGCAAAGGTCCTGGCTTGGCATATAATTAACAGTCATGTTTCAAGGCTCTTTATAGGTGGAACATAGATTTGAACTCTAAAAGGTAGCAATAAGAGGCAAGCTTTTTTTCCTTTTAGAAGGGAACTACAGTAGTTAGCCTACTTTTTCCCATAGAGCATAGTTTATACAACTCCATAAGCCGGTTTGGTGGTCCCCTTAAGGGAAGTCCCACATTGGCAGCCTTTTACCTAGCCAGCAAATACCCTGCTCTGTTCTGATAAAGAGCGTGAACCCCAATACAGCTGTCTACTGTATGGGTAACTCTCCTTTGGTAGAAATTCTGGCTTGACATACAGATGTATTAAATTATACACTTAAATTCCACTGGACATACGCCGCCGTATCTCAGCATAACAAAAGCCTGATGTCCATTAAACAAAACTTAAAGTCCATAACAATACATTATCTACCAAGAAGAGGACCAAGTATAATAACAATAAATCTTTATTAATCAAAAAAAAAACCTTACTCATGATTTAAAATACAAAGCTGCATTACATGGTGTATTATGGCAATCCAGATAAACTGACACAGTGAGGTAGGTAACATAGGCTTCAACAGGCAACTGCTCCGAAAGTGCTCAGTGCAGTGTAAACATCGGTTATGTACCGGGGGAAGGGATAAGACCAAGCATAAGCTACCCACAATGGGGACTATCTCCCTACTTCCTCCCAAAAAAAACCCATAAACCCTGTAAGCCCGTAATGATTCACCACTCACCCATGCCAGCGTCTCCCCAACGTACGTTTCACGTTTGGCGCTTCCTCAGGGGGCCCATGAGGAAGCGCCAAACGTGAAACGTACGTTGGGGAGACGCTGGCATGGGTGAGTGGTGAATCATTACGGGCTTACAGGGTTTATGGGGTTTTTTTGGGAGGAAGTAGGGAGATAGTCCCCATTGTGGGTAGCTTATGCTTGGTCTTATCCCTTCCCCCGGTACATAACCGATGTTTACACTGCACTGAGCACTTTCGGAGCAGTTGCCTGTTGAAGCCTATGTTACCTACCTCACTGTGTCAGTTTATCTGGATTGCCATAATACACCATGTAATGCAGCTTTGTATTTTAAATCATGAGTAAGTTTTTTTTTTTTTTTTTGATTAATAAAGATTTATTGTTATTATACTTGGTCCTCTTCTTGGTAGATAATTGACATACAGATGTACATAACCTCATCTTGATCACTTCTGCATTAAGATATTGTAAGGTTAAAACCTTAAGTGCACAATGAAAGTACATTTGCAGTTTAGACAAACAAACCTATTGCTTGGGCATGAAGCATTGAGGAAGGGTTCCTTAAATAAGGGAATCTGCAGCAGCTACTGTAGGTGTGATTCTTAGCTGAAGACGTACTGAATACTTTAGCTGTGCTAAATATTTAGCGGCACTGGCCATAAGTGGTGAGCGTGACGAATACAGATGCTAGTGTGAAAAATATTTCTTGCATTCTTTGTATCTATTATTTTTAGGGATAAGCAAACCGAACCGGTATGAACCAGATTTGTTACGAACTTTGCAAAAAGTTTGGTTCAGTACCGAACCGAACTTTCAAAAAGTTTGAGATGAAGTTCCTTAAAACCGCAACGGCGTCGCAAAACTGTATTGTTTTCACAGAATGGAAGAGGATATAAGGAATTATTACTCCTATAATCCCTTTTATCCTGTTATTATGTGAATATCAAGGTGTGTGACGTCACTACAGGAACAGGAAGTGCCTGAGCGTCCATGCTCTTTCTCATTGTGTGTCTAGACTGCAGAGAGAGAGGAGCTCCGTGCTAGTTAGGGAGGGAAAGCACATAGATAGATAGGCAAACAAGTAGATATTTACAGGGAGGTAGAGAGAGGGAGAGATAGGCAGAAATAGAAAGTAAAAAAACTTGTGATATCCAGAAAATTAAAAAGTCAAACACCGATATATCACAAAATATCTTTATTACATGCTCGAAATAGTATTAAGCACAGGATATTGTTTGGGGGGGGGGGGCAGAGGCTGTGTGACCACTAATCACAATCATTTATGCCAACAACAACCTTAGTATAAGAGGGAGTGCAGGCCGCCCACAATTTATTCTTTAACGTCAAGCCAGATGTTTGTCTCCCTGCCCAGGCTCAACAGGGCCCTCTTGGCCTCTTGGTGGTGGAGTCATGGTGCGCGCCTCCGTCAGATGAGGTTCTTTATTCTCTTCATCCGATGAGGCCTCTGCTGTTTGTTGAGCTTCTTCATCTCTGCTGACAAATAAACAGTGGACAAAATCTGTTATTACAAACATGTTAGCAACATTGTAACAATTCTCAAGAACCAATATGCATCCAATGCAAGATTTTACTTAGGCTTTTTGTGTCCTTTTTTATCCAGTATGTCCAATGTGTTAGCCTTACCTTTGTGCATAATCTAGACTATTGATCAACATTCACACACTGCTCCCCAAAAATGATGCTCAGGGAAAATAATATGTCTGCAAAGAAATAGTAATTTATTCTCACATCTTAGCCTTATTATTATCACAATTAGCCCTTGGCTCCCTAAAAATCTCACTTGAGAAATGAGTGGGACATTGTTAGGTCATATGTAATCATTGGGGCACATTTGTCGCCATTTATCCTGTCCGTGCTTTGTAGCTAAATCGAACTCCAGTTAGGTCTTACATCATCGACTTATTAAACAATTTTTAGTATCCAGTTAGGGCACGCTGCATTTATAAAGAATATTGAGTGTACAGCAGGGGGAGCATTATTGTTAGTAACTTTATAATTATCCAGTTCCAGAAATATATAGGTCCCCCTGCAGGAAGCTCGATGTATATAATCTCTGTCTACGTAACGCATGTCTATATGTCTGCACACATAACAGAATGAATTAATACTGACATCATCTGATCCTAGCATGGACAGATGCAATTAAGATACACACTTACTGGCGCCGTCTGCTGGCATTCAAAATGAAACGCAGCATTGGGGCAAAACGCAAAGAGCCGAGTTCTTCTTGTGAGGCCCCACGCCTCATCAGCTGCCGTCGCTCCCTGATGAATCTGTCCCTCACACTGGACCACCTGGTCTCCACATGTTTGGCTGAAAGCAAAAAACGTACAGACATTAGTAATATATGAGCGTCAGGTGACCATAACAGTAGAGTTTCTTGTTTGACATAGTGGGTAAATAACTTACCAATGATCAACTTCTGTAATCTACTATGCTTGTCCCAATCTGGGTACACAATCCGGGCAACCTCCCTCCATGCGGCACTCCGCCTTAGCCGGCTTGTGTACCCAGGCGCAGGGCCGTCCCATAGCAGTGGCCGAGCATGGACCTTAATAAAAAGATAAATAAATAATATAAACCTCTTGCAAACAATGCTCGCTTGGTAAGATAATAGCTAGTTGAGGCTTTTTCCTTGTTAAAGGCAATGTTGCTGACTAAATATGACATCACTTATGTGGGTGGGTTATGGAGCTTCCCGTGCTGCTAACTCCCTCCCTCCTCCCTCTCCCTCCATGATGTCTGCTGCCGGCCCATATCATATACACAGTACACAACTACTCCCATCATGTGGTCATAGTGTAAGCCTCAAATATTTCAAACATAACGTAATAGTGAATTCGACACCACAATCCGGAGGGGGGATGGGGGAGTGAGTTAGCTGCACGGGCAGCTCGCTAACACAAACCATAAGTCACACCCTCGTTTCTCAGCAACATGTGATCAAACAAAGAAAATTCCTGGAAGAGATATTACACAAACATAGCGAATCAAACATAATTAGCGGCACATTGGCTACAATTGGAAATACATTGCAATATGTTTCACATAGACACATAGCCTAAGGGTACAAACACACACACCGTATACGCAGCCTATTTACTGCTGCGATACGCAGCAAATACGCAACAGATACATAGCAAATACGCAGCAGATTAGATCTAAATAACTGAACACAGCATCAAATCTGCACCAACAAATCTGCTGCAGATATGCTGCGTATTTGCTGCGTATCTGCTGCGTATACGGTGTGTGTGTTTGTACCCTAACAAATATAAATGTATAGTGCGATTTAGAGCTAACCCTTATGGGCAAGCCATAGGAATTACACACATTCGTAGGGACGTGAACTACTATCAGCAATGTATGGTGACCAATGTAGTCACACAGGGCAATGGGTGGGGGCAAAAATCCATAATAAACATTTAGCTTCGTCATAAATAAAGATCATTCATGACTAACTTGTAATTGAGAAATTAGGAAGGAAAGAGTCTTTAACAACACATATATAAAATGAAGCAATGTAAAGTACCGGGACAGAATGTAAGCATTATTGAGAACAGATATCTGATATATTCGAAGACCAGACCTGTACATTTAATTTTGACACTAACTCTAAAAAATACATCAAGTGACTGTCACACATATCGCTTCTCAGACTCACAATGATAAGCCAAAAAGCGGTAAGCTGTTACAACTCCACCTATGTCAACATTTATTAACTCATTAATGGCAAGGCGTTATCAAATACTTACTTGTAAGATTCGTCCATAAACGTCGATGAGTGATTTATCGATAACCACATCAGCCTCCATCGATTTGCCTTCACAGTTCTAAATAAGCTAATTGAGTGAATTGTTTCACTCTTCAGATGTGAAAATACAGAAAATGGCAAAATAACCTTGGCATATACACATAGGAACAAAAAACGATACATTTGTTTCTCAAAACAATCACGTGACCCCCTAGATGCAATTGTATCATGGCCAGTGAACCTGCTTCGTAGATTTAGTTTGTCAGAACTTTGTAAGCCGAGGAACAAAAATAGAAATATAATCATCACTAACAGTAGTGGATTATAATAGGGGCGTTTTGGGTGGCAGCCCGGGGCCCTGAGCTCCTGGGGGGCCCATGACCACCCAAAAAGACTTATACTTTCAATGGTGTACTGTCTCCTGGCTACACTTCTGCCATGATTTGCAAAAAGTCACAGTTTTTTATGGCAATTTTGCACAAATCAGGACATCATGACATTATCTATCCTGTACTATGAACGCCAGGCTAGTGCTTCCATAGTTACAGTGGGGTGGGGGGGCCCAGGCTTGGTGAACAGCCCGGGGCCTATGAAAAAGTTAATCCGCCCCTGATCACTAGTAGTCTGTTTTTAATTATACTGGCCTGTAATCGATCAACTGCTGCCTCCTCAAGTAGCCTCTCCTCAATAATACTGGCCTGGAATCGATCAACTGCTGCCTCATCCTCCTCAAGTAGCCTCTCCTCGATAAGACTGGCCTGGAATCGATAAACTGCTGCTGCCTCCTCCTCCTCCTCCTCAAGTAGCCTCTCCTCAATAATACTGGCCTGGAATTGATCAACTGCTGCCTCCTGCTCCTGAAGTAGTCTGTTTTTAATAATACTGGCCTGGAATCGATCAACTGCTGCCTCCTCCTCATATAGCCTCTCCTCGATAATACTGGCCTGGAATCAATCAACTGCTCCCTCCTCCTGCTCTTCTAGTAGTCTGTTTTTAATTATACTGGCCTGGAATCGATCAATTGCTGCCTGCTCCTCATCAAGTAGCCTCTCCTTGATAATCCTGGCCTGGAATCGATCAACTGCTGCCTCATCCTCCTCAAGTAGCCTCTCCTCAATAATACTGGCCTGGAATCGATCAACTGCTGCCTCCTCCTCAAGTAGCCTCTCCTCGATTATACTGGCCTGGAATCAATCAACTGCTGCCTCCTCCTGCTGCTCAAGTAGTCTGTTTTTAAGTATGCTGGCCTGGAATCGATCAACTGCTGCCTCCTCCTCATCAAGTAGCCTCTCCTCGATAATACTGGCCGGGAATCGATCAACTGCTGCCTCCTGCTCCTGAAGTAGTCTGTTTTTAATAATACTGGCCTGGAATCGATCAACTGCTGCCTCCTCCTCCTCAATTAGCCTATCCTCCATAATACTGGCCTGGAATCGATCAACTGCTGCCTCCTCCTCATATAGCCTCTCCTCAATAATACTGGACTGGAATCAATCAACTGCTGCCTCCTCCTGCTGCTCAACTTGTCTCTTCTCAACAATACAGGACTGAGAGGCGAGCAATCTACTGCTGCCTCCTCCTGGTTCTCGACTTGTCTCTTCTCAACAATACTGGCCTGGGTGCAATCAAGTGCTGCCGCATCCTCCTTGTAAACTTTTTTTTCCAATATTTTTTTTCACTATTTTGGCACTTTTATTCACTATATTTTATTAATTTTATTCCTATTATTATTATTTATTTTTTTTCTCATTATTTTTGGAAAAAAAATTTCCCACTTTTTTCATTGTAATAGCAACTGCAACTAATCGAAACTATACCCTATCACACTCCCACTATTGTAGCTGCAATTATTCAGCCGTTAGAGCAAGGTTCGTTTTCGGTTCGGTTCGGACCGATCCGAAATTCACGAAAGTTCGCCGGATCGAACCGAACCGAACTTTTTAAAAGTTCGCTCATCCCTAATTATTTTTTAAACTAAATACATAAAGACTTTAACCCCTTTGCGTCAGCAATACATATAAATATATACACACATTCCTGCTGCCGATGCCCTATGTAGCAGGACCGTATATACAGTATACGTCTCTGACTGTCAGAAGGTTTTGATGTGTGCAGGACCACTGCAAAGTGAGCAGCCCCGCACACATCAGTGTCCCCGGAGCCGAGGAAAATGACAGGCAACTGCGATCTTACAGCTGCCTGTCATTAATCCCTTAAACTCTGCAATGCATGGCACCCATCACTGTCACTGACTGATCGGGGCCTGTCAATTCTTTCGGCGGAATCAGACGGCCCATAGAATGGTGTCTATGGAGCCGGCAGAAAGGCGCGCGCACAGCCAACGGGATTCCGCAGAATTTATCCGCGAGAATTCCGCAGTGTGAACCCACCCTAAAACAGCCACCACAGATGGGTGGAGTGCAAGCCAGAACAAGGTAGCCACATACCCACATAGAATACCAAGAGCAAAAAATGGCCAGATCAAATGGTTTGCTAAGAACCTAATTTCCCAAAAAAAACTTAAGAACATATTTTTATCATTTTTTTTATCAGGATACGGTTAGTCCTGGCATGTGCAGGTTGTTGTAGCATTTTTTCTTTTTGTATGTCTCTCTGATATGTCAAAAGTTCTTTAATCATCAAAACATATTATGTCAACTTGAGGCACATGTAAATATAAAGTGCAATGGTTGTAACAACTATGGTTGTGGATCCTCTGTACCACTGCTAGTGATGGCGCAAGTTGCATAAGGGAACAGAGTCTA
Source organism: Dendropsophus ebraccatus (assembly GCF_027789765.1). NCBI lineage: Eukaryota > Metazoa > Chordata > Amphibia > Anura > Hylidae > Dendropsophus > Dendropsophus ebraccatus. The sequence continues at coordinate 69,526,376 of NC_091458.1, forward strand.
AGGGGCCACTACCCTGGCTTGGCTTGCTAATGGTGGTGGGTGAGGTGCAGCTGGAGACACATAGGCAGGGAGGCAGAACTCAGGGCTGGAACTGGGACAGCAGCTACGGGCTGGAACCACATGCAGACAGCATAAACCACGGGCAGGAACCATGAGCAGGAATCATGGGTGAGCTGTGATCACATGCTAGGAAGCATGCAGAGGCTCCAACACTAGGGCCAGGGCAGGAATTTATAGGTGTGTGTATAACACATAAACCAGTTAGGGATGTACTGTCCCTTTAAATCTGTGACAGCCGCTGTGCACGCACCCTAGAAGACGGGATGACGCATGCCAGCCGGGAAGACAGTACACAGGACCGTGGATCGGCGAGGTGCCCCAGGGGCTGAGAAGGAGGTGGCAGTGCCAGGCCCAGCCACGTGGGCTTTGGCGTCAGTGGGCAGAGAGGAGCAGGGAGAGTGGGTGCACCAGCGGCTCTGAGCACAGCCCTAGCAATAGTATGATAAATATCACACATATAATATTACCTGCAACATGCCCAAAACAATACCATAGTTTAGGGTTTAAAAGAATGAGTGGTCCTGGCACTGAAGCCCTGATCCATGTGTTCCATTAGCTACCTGCTCGCTTCCTCAGGGGTACCAGGTGAGAAGGAAACAGATGTGGGCTGTCTCTCCTAATTTGCATTAAACTTCTGAGGCTTATATCTCAGTGCCTGAGGGATGTATTGAAATACTGTAAGAGTTAAGCCTCCTTATTCATGGTAAGAAGCCCTATTGTACGCTGCCTTTACTTTAGTCGGGAAAAAGCTGCTGAAAGGTCCACTTTCAACTATTCTCCCTTCTTACAGAAGCCACATGTAACAAACTTGCCTTCGCCCGTGGCAGCGCCACCCTCGCCTGACATATCAGCGCTGCTTCCCCGGGCTGTGAGGGTAGCGGGCATAGGGAAACGCCGGTCCATTTATGCACATGCTGTGCAGCGTGGGAATGCTGTCAGGAGACTGAGGCGCCGAGTCAGTCAAATCCGGTCCCAGTCTACCAGATCTCCTTGATCTGGTCTCCCTGAGAAGCTCTATATAAGGCTTCAGCTGCTTATGGGAGTTGCCTGTAATTTGGTTTCCAAGCCTCAAAACCATGTATCTACCTGCTGATACCTGTTGTTCTACTGACCTCTGCCTGTACCTTGGATTTCCCTTTCTCTCTATGATTTGGCTTTTGACGTGCTCCTCCTGGACTTTCTGACCTCGGCTTGATATCTGACTTTGTCTCTGTTTTGTGATTTTTCTTCCTGATGTGTTCTCCTGGTTTGACCTGGCTAGTCTGACTTTGTTAGTTCTGTCCTTTTCCCTATCCCTCACAATATCTTAGGAAGGGACTGCCGCCCAGTTGGGGGCCACTGTTTAGGGTGGTCATTAAGTAGGCAGGCACAGTGTGTGTGTGTGTGTGGGGGGGGGGGGGGGGGGTTAATTTCTAGGGCTGCACTCACCCTTTACCCCTCCGGACATTACACCACACACCTTTACCAAAGTTACCTGATCTCAGCCAAAATAGTTTGTAGTTCATGAAGAAAAAATAATTTTTCCCTTGATCATGAAAAAACAATAAAATACATAAGCCAATAGTTAGTGCAGTTATGTGTAGTTCTTCATTCTGTTATTTTCCCTATCGGTGTGTGCTTTTCTGTCATGTGGCGACAATCTGCACATTTCTCCCCAAATTCCATTGACAGCCATCAAAAGTGCAATTTGGCTGTAACTCGATGCATGCACTATGTGGGAAAAGATGTCCAATTGCTCATCCAGAATGTGCAGTGTTACTGCAAATGATCCTCTGTGAATTGGTGAATTGTTAATGGGTTTGTGCTCTCTAACAGATCCTTCCTAATGCAAAAAAGCAGTAAGATTGGGCAGATTGAAACACAATTTAAAGCTCTTTAAAACTATAGAGATTAAAAGTGTTTTATTAGTGAAAAGTAAAGAAAAATGCAGTACTCTTAAAAGTTTAATGCAGGAGAATTTCCACAGGGACACTTAAGAGATGAATGTTCACCGCCATCAAATATATAGTTGCTCCAACTAATTCTTTCTTGTTTTTGCAACATAAAAATAGCAGAAGTGAAATAAATGGCGAGCCAGGCAAAATGATTTTTAGCTCTGATGAAATTAACAGCTCCTGATTTTTACTTAGATAAATTATGAGTAAAAGAGCAGCAAGATGATATACTAACCATACTCAGAAATATACCTATAGTATTAAACTGCAGTCTTTACTCACAATTGGGAAATAAGCAACTAAGGAGACATGACAAATTCGATATTAGGTTTCCCTGTTTAGAAGATAAAGTGTGTTTCAAGGTTTAAGGAACTTTCTCTGAAAGTAATCTCAGTGAAATAGTAAACGTAAGGCAAAGAGAATTATAGCTTCTATAGTCAAGATGCTATGGCAGAACTGACCTTAAAGGGTTTTATGGGATTTTGAGAAAGTTTACTAACAGAAAATGCTAAAAAAAAATAAACCAAACCATTACTCACCAGTAAATGTCCTGTCACTCCAGTGCAACTATTCTGCAGATTTTGCAGTGATTTCTCTTACATCATTCACATGACCACCGCAGTCAGTCACTGACCTCACCATTGATGCATGCATGTACCTCACAGGACTGCTGAGGTCACTGACTGGCTGCAGCTTCACATGAGTGATGTAAGTGACATCATCACTGCAGGAGACTGGAGCGGCAGGGGATTTAACAGGTTACCATCACTCCATGCCAGCAGCAAGATACACATTCAAACTGACAGCAAGTCTGTATCCCACTGAGAGTCATTTAAAACTGCTATGAGAAAAACCTGAGATGTACAGGTTGAGGCTGTAGTTTCCTTTAAACTAAGTTGTTGTAAATGATAAGTTCAAATTGTTGTTGTTCATATATTTAAAAAAAAAAATCATAGAACCCCCTGCATACCACCAGAAGGTCATCTATATATGATGCCCCAACTGATTTATAGAGTTAAAAAATAGATGTACATCATAGCCGTCTGAGCTTTATAGATAGATGCTGTTTATGTACAACATACTTTCATTATGAAATTGGAGCTTGCTTTATTAGACAATGAATAAAGGCTTCTATCAGCACTCATTACTCTCCTTTAATAACTGACATCAGCAAGAGGAGTGGCCAGGGGGCTGGTGAAGGTTTCTGTGCTGTTCACTGGGCAATCTGCTAATAGAGCCTGCTTCAGGCAAACTCTACTAGCAGAGCACTGATCTGACTGATCAGTGCTATGTAATGACTTTATGATGATTGCTTGAGAGATATGAGTCCCCTAGGGACTATTATATGTTTTTAAAAATATTTATTTTTAAAACCCTCAAATGGTTAAATAGAATGGGGCAATATTGTGTGTATTTATTTTGAGGGGAAAAAAAATACAAAAGCTATGTAAACATGGGTATCGTTGTCTATATAATTGTATATATATTATAACCCCTCATTGGCACTTGCCTATTCACATCATGCATTAGCATGTCCCTAGTCCACATCATCTAACCCCAACAGCATATTTCACACCCTCAGCATGTGGCCCCCTCACATGTGGCCTTCATATTAGCATGTCCCTCATACACACTATGTACACCATTAGCATGTCCCCATCCGCATTTTGCGGCCCCCTCATAGCATATCGCCCATCCATACTATATATGCCCCCCATTAGCATGTCCTTCATCCTAGCATGTCCCCTCATTAGCATGTCCCCCCCTAAACAGCGTGCACCCCATTCACATCATTTTATATGCGCATACCAGTGGGGGTCAGCAGTGGGTCCAGAGACAGCAGACACTAGGAGAGGAGGAGTTGCAGGCATTTCCCCTCCCTGTAGCTTGCCTCTTTGTGTACATGTACTGAGATTGCCCTGCAGTCAGGAGGCAGGGGATTTGTTCTCTCTGATATCAGTGTTACTGGCAGGCAGAAGATGGCTGTCTCACACACTCACCCAGTTTTTAGGCAGCAGTGCTCTTCTGAGTAAACTGCTTCAGTCAGAGGTGTAGCTAGGCTCTCCTGCACCCGGGGCAAAGATTGAATTTTGCGACCCGCTTTCTGTGTTCAAAGGGGAAGGATTTGAGGTACCCTTGGATATTTTTAGTGTTTTTAGTTGGCTTCTGTCCTGGCCTAGATACCTAGTCAGAAAAGTTCCCATGGACATTTCTAGTGACCATTCTTAGTTTACTTCTGGCTCAGCCTAGAACCCTGTCTGAAGGCTTCCGTGACTGGAGTTGTAAAAATCCCCTCAGTTGTAGGCAACTAAAAACCACACAAACACAGTTACTTATCTTAGGCCCCCTGCCAGTAAAAAGAATTGTAAATGACTGGATTGTACAAGTGCCTATGACAAAGTAAGCTTTTAAATTAAAAAAAAGTTACTGTTGCACCTCCTCATTTGGTTTTAAATCTGCAACACACAAACATCAAGGGCATCCCCGCCATCTTGTCATCATCCCAGCCAGCAGTATCAGGGGTTGGCCACAGGGAAATCGGAAGGTCCACTTCACCGACGACCATCAAGAACATCAGGTGCATTGCTACCCTAAAACGGAAGCCCTCAGTCCATCACCATTGACTGTGACAAGTCTGTGCAAGAAAAGGAGATGCAGTCCACAGGTTTGGATGTCATTCTCAAACACCCCCACCCCCCAGTCATCCATTGCCATAACCCCTACTACCACCATTATCCTTTCTATCAACCCCTCTTACTCTCCCTCATATCTGGCCCACTGCACTTGTATCACTGGGCAAGTTCGCCACTTCATTTCTTTTAAGAAGAACCCCCCTTGCACAGGGACCAAGGAGCCAGCCACAGGAAGCCCTGTTTCTGGGACCGTCTTTTCACAGTCAGGTGTTATCACCAATAGAGCAGCTCATCGAGCATTCACTTTCCTTGCTGCGGCACTGCTGATAAAGTGAAGTCAATTGAAATCAATGGGGCTTGTGTAGTGTGCACTGATGCCAGTGGCGTGACTCTCTAATTGCTCTGCTGATTGCTATTGCCTCTGTACACCCTAATAGGGAATATGTACAATTGCTAGCTATTCATTCATTTGGTTACATGCAGTAGTCTCTTTGCTGTTTTACTTTCTGCTGCTTAAACATTGTACATTACATTAAGATAAATTTCATTTTGTACAATGTTACGCTAAGGTCCCATCAAAACATCAGCTACTGTGCAGTTCTATCATTTCAGGAATTACAGCATTTAGATATGGCTTTACTGCATGCCTAATATCAGCTCTGCAGGAATGCAATATGTTAGCTGTATGCAGACCATAACTAAATTAAAGAAGATTTGTAGCTTGCTAGGTAGCCAGCATTTGACATTGTTCACATAGTGCCATCTACTGTTTCTAAGGCAGAATGTTTCAATGTAAAAAAAGAAAAGGTCGGTACTGGTATTTGCACTATTAACTATTCAGAAACTAATAACATAAAACATAAGACTTCCTAAATTACGCTGAATAAATATAAATAGATATTTTATTCATAAATTATCCTTTTACTATAGTGTTGGTTTTTAAAATAGCAAGTAGTGCAGATCCCAGTATAGACTATATTTTTCATTGCATCATTCTTAGCACCCAGAAGAGACAACGACCCTTGTGTGGAGCTTCCCTGTATTATAATTATACATGAAACCCAGGCCGAGGCATAAATCAGTACTAAACTGACCAGAAGCCGTATGTAGAAAAATGCCAACCTTGTGGGGTTTGCTTATGCAACCCTGCCAAGAGTATACCTAGAATGGCATGTTGGTATCATATGAACTTAAAAAAAAAAATATATATATATATATAAATAATATAAACATCTGAGGAGAAGGTCAAGAATTGTTCTGATGAGAAGACTTTGCACGGTCAAGGAAACTGCAACCGCATACTTTACAACACTGGTGCTCCAACTAATGTACTTCAATAGTCCAACATTATCCAGCACTTAGTTAATTGAACAATACAACCGACTTAACTCCACCAGGTTCAGTTGCAACAAAAGTTTATTCAATATAGCAGTTGGAATGGCACATAAAATGTATCCACTAAGGGTGTGTTTACACAGACAGATTTATCAGACAGATTTCTGACAGATTATTGAAGCCAAAACCATGAACAGGAACTATGTGCCGTATTACACGTCATGATTAAGAAGTGGGAGCGAGCCCCAAACTATCAGGTCAGCGCTCGCTTCCTCCTTGGGGGAGGAGCTGAGGGGCCATGGAGAGCTGTGGGAGGGGCTGCCTGTATGATCCTTAGATCGTCCAGACGGCCTATTGAAGAGAGGAGCGGTCTGCTGCATGTTGCACTGTCTAATAGGAGAGGCAGCAGCAGACTGCTCCTCTCTTGAATGGGCCATCCGGACAATCAAAGGATCATCCAGGCAGCTCCTCCCGTAGCCCCTTTCATCACCATTGTAATAAGGATTTTTCAATCATGCCTTTTTTAACTGTGCATGTCGAAAGATCATGGTCTTTTAACAGGCGCTATTACACCAAACAATTATAAGCCGGAGCAGCTGGTAACTTCCTAAGTACGGCCAATAATTGTTTGATGTAATGCTGCGTTTACACGAAACGATAATTGGCCCAATCGTACGATTAAGGATGTCGGAGTAACGTTTTTTTTTTCATAACGATCAGCGATTAGACGGTACGATATATCGTACGGAAAACTCGTTTTGCGATCGCTTAAGCCTATCTCACACATTGGTTAAATCGGCGAACGACTGTTCACACGGAACGATCTGCAAATTTTTTGCGAACGATAATCGTTACGTGTAAACGCAGCATTATAGGGCCCTATAAACAGAGAACAGGTCATAAAGGAAAGATTTAAAATTCTCCTCTTTTTAAATCCATTCCTGGCTTTGGCTTCAATAATCTGTCAGATTTCTGTCAAATATCTGTCAAATAAATTTGTCTGTGTAAACACACCATTAAAGTCTATGTTCCCACTTCAGGAACATATTGAGCCAAGGTGGCCATCTCATTATCTAGAAAGCTGCTAATAAAGATCATGATCATTATTAGTAGACATTTATATAACAAGAGGCCACCTTTGTTATATGTTCCCCAAGTGGGAACATAGCCCAAAGCTGTACAGAATTGTCATTCACAATAGCAGTATAATATACTACCTCCTTATTAAGAGGCTCACAGTTTTAAGTTGTCAAAAGTATAATTCATTATATTGCAGCCAGCAACAGCATGCACAAATTGTCTCAAGGCTGATCTAGAACCATCACTACACCCAGGCACACCTCTCTACCAGGGACGTTTATCACTACCAGGGACGAGGAACACTCTTCCTTCCTCATGTCCATCCTGTTTCAGATTGCAATAAAATGAATTTTGAAGACTCAAAACTGTAAGTACAGGTAGTAAGTATATTACAAGCCACAAATTATTCCAACAGGTCATACCAAGGAAGGTGAGTGTAATGCTCCGGAGAGTCCTTATATATAAAGCAGCCGAATGGATAGGATAGGAAGGATGGGTTAGTCTTCAAATTTTGGAGGTGATAAGATACATATTTTCTTTTTAATATGACTAGATGATTGTAACTTGTATTCATGTTTAATGTTTCATCAACTGATTGAATATAATAAAAAAAATATGGAAATAAAAACAACAACAATAATTACTGTATGCATTTTATTGCAGGCTAAATAGGCTCTGTTTTTAGCCATGTGAAAGAGCTTTGTAAGAAAGGACTGAGCCTCTAAGGCCACTGAGAGTCAGGTGTGCTAAAGCCTGTGGGAGCCAAGAGAGAACCAAGACTGGTATGACACACAAGATGTTTGTGGTTCTCTCATCTGTCAGCTAAGGAAGCTGCTTTAGTTCAGTGCCCTATTACATAATATACATGGCTCATACAGCCTATTATACAGCTTGATGATCTTGAGGCCAGGGCCACACGAATATTGCTAGGTTGTTCAAGTAGCCCTCAACTTTAATCCATCGCTAGCCACACATCTGTCCATGAAGTGCTTCATTAGGAGTAAATTGTGCTGCAATTGCGGCCTGCCCTACAACATATCCTTTCTTTTTTTTTTTTTGCAGGACACAAATGCCGAGACAAACAATGCGGCCGAGAATAGCCCTATTGAAAGCGATGTGATCTATCTTTGCCAAAAATTGCGGATCCGCAAATGCAGACACTTTTTGCGGACGTATGAATAAGGCCTAAGGTGGAAACAACCTAAGCTAATGCTGCAAATTTCTCCTCTCAGAGTTTCTCACCATGTTATTGCCCAGGGGGAAATGCACCTCGGATTTCACTGCATTGAGTGCTTTCACTAGCAGGCGGCAGTGCTATCGTTTGGCTGGTCTCCCTGAGATCAGCGATCTGTTTATCTTATGGCTCTACTAGGCATTGCTCCCACCTAGCCAGAATCCTGCTCCACACTGATGAGGGGCAACACCCCGAAACAGCTGTATGTGGATGGATACCTGGCCTTGGTTTTTCTCTTGTCATTACATTGACTTATAGGGCCACTTAATATGGTGGTTTTGGTGGTTTTCTTACAGCAGCCACCCCTTGGCTTGTTCCTTCCTGGAGGGATATCTGGCTAGTCCTGTGTTTCGAGACTCTTCAATGAGGCTCCACAGGCTCTTCTTTTACATCACCATGTTATTGGAGGTGTAGTCAGAAACAACTCTAGTAAAGCAAATGAAGACAAATTTCTACAAGTACTTGTAAACTAGAGCTGGATATTTGCTTTAATGTATTTTGCATTTTGTCTTATTTGGAATTGTCTTCTATGACTACCCCTTCTCCCTCTTAATAATTGTACATGCCAGTAAAGATAAAACTGTACGGAGTGACAAGTTAAAAGAGACAAACTGAGCAAGAGCCTAAAGCTATACTACTGATTTGTGTGAGCAGGGCTGAACAAATCATATTAGTGTTTTGTTTGCCACTAAGTGTAACTGTACACAATTTGCAGCTGCTTTTTACCCTCCCTGCTGCTGTACACATTGTGATTTGCATAAAATCACATCAACCACCCCTGAGCTTTTACAGCCACTTTTCTCTATTCACTGGCAGCCAGCCAGACAGTCAACTATGTGTATTCTGAAACTAAGCAATGCATTCTGAAATTCATAGTCACCTATCACATTGACATTTTTACACCGTTATTCTCATTTTCAATTTCATAAAAAAATTTCTGCCCTTCAAATGTTTAGTCCCTTTCTACTTTCTACTGCCTATAGTTTTATGGGGTGGGGGTTTGCATTAAGTTTCTGTTAAGGCATAAGTCAGTGCTAACACTGCATATTACCTATATGATATAACTAGTCCTTTAAAATAATAATAATATTAAAATGAACAGGATCCTATTCAAATCTACTTAAAGCTGAACAAACATTATCAGTTATACCTACAATACAGTTATGTGGTCATTAGACATGCGCAAATCTCAGGCATGCTCGGGTTTGTCCAAACCCATGTGTGCAGGATTTGAATACCAATGGCTGCAGAAGTTGGATGCAGCTCTAGGGAGTCCATTCAAAACTTGGGTACAGCTGGATATGGCTGTATTCCTGTTTTCCACTCAGCCTTAGGCCTTTAGGGCACATTGATTTGGCCTATTCACACTGTCCATAGTTTTATGGATCTACATTCTTCCTTAGAAGTCATCCATCATTTTTGCAGATTTGTAATTTTTATGGAAGAAATGTATGTAACATTGGCAAAAAATAGGGATCACCTTAATTTAACTATGACCTTCTAAAAAAATAAGGTTTACGGATGCGCTATGGACAAATTTTTACATATTGTATTCGAAAGATTGTAGACATAATATATGGTCCTGTAAAACTACTGAACATGTGAATGATGCCTAAGGGCTGCATCCACCTTCTTTAGTAACCTTATACTGCACATTCGGGTTCTCACAGGGGGTAGACACACCGCCCCCCAGTGTGACAGTACCCCCTCACCTCTGTAATGCGGCTCCATTAGAATCAATGGAGCTGCGTCACAGAGGGAAGGGGATATGGTCACACTTAAGGGCGGCTAAGGGTAAAACAAAAGCAATATACCTGATGGTACATTTGCTTTAAATACTAAAGAAATACACTTCATCTACAAATGACATGATAACTAACTATGATAAGTTATTGATAACCAATAAATCTAAAAGAAAAAATAAGAATGCAAAATAATCCTTCTGTAGGAGAAAGAAAGTTGTCTTTCTAGTTACAGCTATTCGAGGTAAAGCTGAACAATCCATTAAATGGGTTGGCCACATTATAGTAAAATTGTTCAGTGTCCAGTATTAGTATGTGTACTCACTGCACTCACTGACAGCAGCTCCCTGATACTTGTTCTGATAACAACATCCAGATGAGTGGCACTGCTGCACACTCAGATATGCCACTATGAGGGCACGGTGTACATTATGAACAATTTCAAGGTGTATATGATAATGCATTACTGGGTTATTGTATATATTATAATGAATTTTAAGTCTCACATTATATATTATAATACATTTCATGGGTGTATGGTGTAAATTATAATAAATTATATATTATAATCAATCGGTACAGTATATAATATAATGAATATTATGGGACACAGTATACAATATGATGACTTTCTGCTCTACGCATCAAAAAAGGTTAAATCAGCAGCACACAGATGAGTGATACACAAGCCTGGGAGGCAATGCAGTTAGTAGTATACATTCTGGAGAACAGAGCCCTCAGATGTCTCTTGTGTGACTTGATGGCTATGCCTTATAAGGGTATGTTCACACTAAGCAAATTCGGCAGAATTACGTGGTGACATGTCAATTTTTTGAACGGAGAGTGAAGGCACGCGAGCCCTCCTATAGAGATGTCATTTGACACTGAGGCAGGCGGAATTCCACGGTGGAGAGTTCCGCCACGGAGTTTTGCCAAATTTGTTCACTGTAAACATTGCCCATACAAATATAAATGCATTGATACATCATCCTCTCTGTGCTCTGTGATCCCAGGAGTGATTCATTTTACCGTCTGTAAAGACTTATTCCTATACCAGTGTAAGCCAGCCTGGTTCCTGCAGAGGGAGACACACACCAGAGCATCAACAAGTACAACTGCAAATTAATGTACATTTAATCTAGTAAATCTAATAGCTTTGTATGTTGTAGCGGAGGACTGTAAGCACTGTTCATTAGGGTAATGTGTTTTCTGTTTTCTTAAGTAGTACATGAAAATATCTTTTGTATGTAATACTTACTGTATCTGTGCATAGTTTTCACTTTTTATTTATTTATTAAACCAATGCATGCAACTTTATGAGAACACTTATAGGTTATGTTCACACAAAGTCTTTTTTTGCCTGTATTTCGTCCATCTTTTTGGAAGGCCCTTATTTTGAAGCAGACATATGGCCATAAGGGTATGTCCACACTGCGAAATCCCAACGGAACACCTGTAGCGGATTCCACAGCTCGCACCCGCTCATGGACCCTGGCGGCCATGTGCATCTCCGCTGCTACCATAGGCTTCATTCTATGTTTTGCCAGATTCTGCCGTCCACCCAAAGAATGAAACATTACAAACATTAGAATGGAGTCTATGGGAGCAGCGGAAATGTGCACGGCTGTCAGAGTCTGCCAGCGGGTGCGAGCTGCGGAATGCGCGACGGGTGTTCCAACTGGATTCTGTTGTGTGCACATACCCGGAGGGTGTAAAGGTGTTTGTAAAGGTGTTTGTGTTATTCACTGGCTATTGTGCTTTGACCGTAGAAACAGTTTGTGTTTGGCCCTTGTCTGCTCTAACATGACTGTGCCCCAATGCACAAAGCAAGGTCCATAAAGGCTTAGTTGGGTGAGTTCAGTGTGGAAAAACTTGAATGGCCTGCACAGAGGCCTGACCTTAACCCCATCCATAACTTCTGAGATGAACTAGAATGGATTTTGTGAGGCAGACCCCCTCTACCAACATCAGTGTCTGACCTCACAATGGCTCTTCTGAATCAGCCATCTCAATACTTTTGTCTATATAGATATATCCACTAATAGATAGCTTTTCCCAGGGTAGTCACTCTAAGGGCCCTATTACATGAAACGATAATCTGCCAAATCAGGCTGATTAAGCAGACTATCACTCAGTGTAATAAATACAACAAACAGCTGATGAAATGTTAATCGGCTGATCGATGTCGCTTATTCCAGCCTAAAAATCATCGGCCACCGGACAGGCATCTCTACGTGTAATATCGATGCTCAGCCGGTGGCTGATGACTGTGTAAAAAAACGTTTATACACAGCTCTCCACGATCCCCGGTCTTCTCCTCACTTCTTCCCAGTCCCCTTAGAAGCCATTGGAAGCCATTGAAGTGACAGACCACTCAGCCAATCACCGGCGCGGCCTGTCATTTCAGAGACAGGATCTGAAGTTCCAGCAGCTGCTGCGGACAGCGGGCAGAAGCTAGAAGAAGAAAGGTAGCGTGGAGAGGTATGTATAAATTACAAACTTTACAATTGTTGATGTCTCTGCTGCCCTAGAGCCGTGTAATAGGCTCAGTAAGAGAGTACCGATCTAGCAGATTCACGCTCGCTTACATTTATGATTTAGCCATGTAATATGGCCCTAAGCTCTTGCTTCAAGATAATGACCTTGTTCAAAAGGAGCTACGAGTCCTTATACTATACAGATATAGTGCTGATCTATTGCGTGCAAACAAAACAGTTGCCAGCCCTGTTTCCACATTGCAAAGTCTGTAAGCTCCAACGAGCAGGTCTCGTTTATACTTTGTATTTTTATGTTATTTTTTTTTTATTCTAAATATTTAACTGTGTATTATGTATCTCTGTATTGTATGCATAGAAAAAAGCGCTGCGAAATCTGTTGGCGCTATACAAATAAATATATTATTATTATTATTGCAAAGCAGTTATTGTAGCAGGAGCCACTTTCTGCTGGTTTCATTACTGTACAGAATTTTCATGTGGGTACTACTTTTGAGTGTAGCACGAGCCACTTTCCCCTACACTGGTAAGTGGATGGCACGCTGACTGCCACCCTCTGGTAGTTGAATGTGGGCCACAGTGTCTTCTATAGTCTAAACAAGTAGATATCAAGTCCCCCTTTATTGACCTACACATCTAAATGTCAGGTGGCAGTTCAATTACAAATTGACACAGGACATGCTAAGACATATCTATCTATCTGTCTATCTATCTATCTATCTATCTCAAACTTGCTACAAGCATAGAGACAAAGATTATACAGAACTTGATATTGTAAGTGGTGATCCTCACTGAGATTTCTGTAACCTGTCAGCAACCCTTTGTTTGCTACATCAGTCAGTATTATTTGTTTTCTATCATCATGACAACATTACGTCATTCATAAGGGGTATTTAGTAAGTTCTTGTTTACATATCTTAATAGTGCAAACGTTTATAAAGGTTTGTTGAAATAAAGGAATGAAGTGTTAGGCCTTATTCACACGTCCCGTAATTACGGATCCAAGTTAGTGCACATTGATGTCCATTGTCCTATTCACACTATCAGTAGCAGAAATGGATGAAAATCAATCCTGAAAAAAAAAAGGACATGTCCTAGTGCGGACCCGGTGCGGACCCTGATTTATTTACGGATGCTCTCATTGACATCAATTGTCTACGGATTGTTTGCGGATTGCAACATGTTTGGCATCCGTATTTCCGTAAAAAAATATGGATAACTCATGCTCCTATTTGCACAGCAGTTTATAGAAGTGCTGGGATCTTTAGTTCTCCGGATCTCTGTTGCTGCACATCGTGTGCCGATTGTAGCAGAATCCTAGTTACAGTATGGTGTGCCGATTGTAGCAGAATCCTAGGCAGTGTTGGTGAGTATATAATCAGAGAGCTGGGATCTGTAGTACTCCACAAGGTAAAGACCAGGGTGCCTGCTCTAAGATCTGGGGAGAGATAGTTGGAAAAAACACTGCCGGTGGCACCTCTCACCCTTTCAATGATGACACAGTTCCAGGAACGATCTTCTTGATAGTGAGCTGCACCTCCCTAACTTTTGTAACTTCTGCCATCAACTACTCCACTGTATTGCCACATTCTTGCTGTCACCTGCAGTCCTATGTAACACCACAGTGACACAGTGATATCAGACAATGCAGTAGATGTCAGTCCCATATGCAGACCTGATATTTCCCCAACCACCAGTACTGCATGAAAGCTGTTCCCAGCACCTTACACAACCCCCCGTGCCTGAAATCATGTAAAACGTCTCTGAATATTTTTGGAGAAAAATAAAGGTGTTTATTGTGTGTGGGAATATGTAAATCTGTTCTCAAAGAAAAAAAAAACTTAATTTTTCTCCCAAACTATTGTCTTATCTTACCACAGAGCCTTGTCCTAACATTGTGTAGGAAAAGATGCAGAGATTTGCTACTAACACAGCCCTATGGCCCTCTGATGCGATCTCCTTCTTGTCCTGTGCCGATCTCTCTCTCTCTGCCATTCCTTCACTGCTCAGTAACTCTTAATTGATTCATTCATACTTTTCCTAACCACATTGTAAACACCAATTTATTATGCTAATTGGTAATGATGAGTGACAGCTGGGCTACAAACGTACAATAGCTGTCCTGTCAGTGTAGACAACTATGGCAGGGCAGCATTAACATTAAAGACTGAACCCCATAGAAAACCATTAGGACAGATAGAGTAGCCCAGCTGTCACTCATCATTACCAATTAGCACAATAAATTGGTGTTTACAATGTGGTTAGGAAAAGTATGAATGAATCAATTAAGAGTTACTGAGCAGTGAAGGAATGGCAGAGAGAGAGAGAGAGATCGGCACAGGACAAGAAGGAGATCGCATCAGAGAGGAAATCTCTGCATCTTTTCCTACACAATGTTAGGACAAGGCTCTGTGGTAAGATAAGACAATAGTTTGGGAGAAAAATTAAGGTTTTTTTTGTGTGTGGGAACAGATCTAGACATATTCAGGTGATCATTGCTATTTGCTACTTCTGACGATCACCTGATGAGTAATGTTCACAAAGAAAAAACACCTTAATTTTTCTCCCAAACTATTGTCTTATCTTACCACAGAGCCTTGTCCTAACATTGTGTAGGAAAAGATGCAGAGATTTGCTACTAACACAGCCCTATGGCTCTCTGATGCGATCTCCTTCTTGTCCTGTGCGATCCTCCTGTACCGCTTTCTCTCTGCCATGTTCATGGATATGTAATAGGTCCGAAAATAAATAGTAAGGAAGGTTAAAAAAGGTTAAAAATAGTTCATATCAGTTAATAGCAGTTCATAGGTTTTTATCACATTCATCCGATATGCATAATTGTGTATTTATGAGATCATTAGCAGCATTAGATGATTAGTATCGTTGGACAATTAGCAGCAATAGATGATTAGCATCGTTGGATACTCAGCAGCATTTGGTGATGATCGGCATTAGATACTTAACAATAATAGATGATTGGCAGCTTTGGATACTGTTTGGTAATTGGCAGTGTTTGGTAATGAATTATGTGATAACAGCAGTTTGTGACAGCACTGTATTCTTTATTTATATCTCGATGGTTGATACAGTGCATGTAATTTGAGAAAAACGCTGTAGCTCTCTGTGCTGTGAGATCGGCGATTTCCACAGGGATTCACTAAGCAGCATGCATATTAGACACCTCTCACCCTTCTGAAGTCTGGTCCAGCAACGGATGGAATACGGATGGAATACGGATGTCCAATCCGCAATTTCTCACGGGTTGTTTCAGGACCAGAAAAAAATACTGAACGCGTGCATGAGGCCTTAAATTCTGATTTCTTTAAAAGGTTGGCTAACTTCTTCCAGATGAATGCTTCATAATATCTGAAGGATTTTTTCAGGAAAAAATAACAGTAGACATGACTTTGCAGTAAAAGATTAAGAGGAGAAAGCAAGCACTGACCTGTCAGATCAGTGCTTGCTTCCTCCTCATTTCCTGCATGTGCTATTACACACACAGACAATGCGCAGAGAGCAGCGGGAGGGATGATCCTTAGATTGTCCGTGCTGCCCATTGTAGTCAGTGGCGGTCTGCTGCCTCTGCTCCTGTTGCACTATTACACCAAACAATAATCGGCCAAAACTACCGGTAATTGATCAAGTACAGATGATAACCGTTCTGTGTAATAGTGCTGTTACTCGTCTGTACAAACAGTAATATGTGGCCGACTATGATGAACTTAATAATTATTGCAATGATTGTTCATGTGACCTGGTCATACCACAGATTCAGCCTTTTAAGGGCTCTTCAAATGAGTGCCAATCTCTCTGATCAGTGCTCCTTTGTGGCACTGCATTCGGTCATGTAAAAGGGCCCTTAGTTTAAATAAACGTACATAAGTTTTTTGATTCAATTACCATATTGCCAGATGTATAATTCCTGTGGGACATGGGAAAATCTAGGGGTATTACTATTTGTCATGTTTATTGACATTTCAGCGATTTGTTGTAATGTTTGAAAAAAAGGGGTTCCATTTCTGAGATTCCAACCTGGCATTCCCTTCTCCCCTGTTTAAAGAATAAGAAATGTGGCTATATGGGCAATAAGAATATATGGGCTAGTCATCGCTGCAGCCAAGTAAACACCAAGTGGAGGACTGGAGTGATTGTGCTAGAGCAGCAGAAGATTTACCTTGTAGTTGTTTACCTTTTTGTTATTCAGTGATATTTCCTCTCTTTACCTATGTACAGTATTCAGAATTTTAAAAGCTCTTTTTAAACTTTTTATAACTGAGCTTGGATGCATATCACACATATGTTTACTTGTGTGCCTCCCTCCTGTATAGTACACAGCATTTTATAGATGACATCACCATATGGAACTATAGTGACTTCACGTGGTTATCACCATTTTAATATTTTGAGGCCGGATTCACACCACGTAAGACACCTGCCGTTCTGTGACCCGCCGTGTCACAGTACGGCCGGTGTCAGTGAGGTTTATCCCAGTCGGTACTGCAGTACCGGCCGGGATAAACTTCATTTCTATTGAATTGGGATGCAGGCACATCCATGTGCGCTTGCATCCCAATTCACCATTGAACACAATGGAGATTGCGGCCGGTGTCGCACTCTCTATTGTGTGACCTGTTAGGCTTGTGCAGCCGCTATGCAATGAACAGTGTCTGACATGAACTGACATGTCAGTTTTTCGTGCGGCCACTAGGGATCCCAGACGGAGTGTATACTATGTGTATACACTCCGGCCGGAATTCCCTCTCACTGCAGTGCAAAGTAAGTATTGGCACAAAACTGACATGTCATTTTTTTGTGCGGCTGCTAGGGATCCCGGCCGGAGTGTATACTATGTGTATACACTCTGGCTGGAATTCCCTCTGACTGCAGTGCAACGTAAGTTTCGTATTAATCATGGCCGTTGTTGCAAATCTTTAACAACAGCTGTGATTAATACAAAACTTATCTTGTGTGAACATAGCCTGATAGGCAAAAGCCCACATTGAAACAAAGTGTATATTAGGGCATATGAGATCCAAAGCCATCAATCTACTCTTAGTGAGTTTCATCAAAATCAAAAGATGTTGAAAAGAAACATATAATTTACACAATTTAGAAATAATGTATATTTTTTACTTTGTTTATTAGACACAGTACCACATATTTTAGTATAGTATGCCTATCCAAAAGCAGCCTGTGAAACTGTACAATATCATGTATTGATTTATGCTTCTTGTGGTTTCCTGTTAACCTATGAACATGTTTATGGCTGGAGGTGAACCACAATCACTTGCTTGTTCACTTACTCAAGCTATACAAAGCAGGATTAACACGTGATTGCAAAAGATATAAGCTTAGAAAAAGGAAGTGTGCCAACTTTAAAGACGTTTCATACATCAATATGAGGATGAAACTCACAACTGTGCTATTGCATAAAGCTTTACCAAATACAGAACAAAAAGAGCACACTAAGGCTATGTTCACACACAGCATTTCTAACAAATTTTTGGTCAGTCTTTTTTTCAACCAAAACTAGGAGTGGGTTGAAAACACTGAAACCGAGCAAATCTTCCCATTATAATTTTGCCCTGTCAGTTCCACTCCTGATTTTGGTTGAAAAAAAGACTGACAGATATACTATATGTGAACATAGCCATAAAGGAATAGAGAAATAGCTATATTAAAATTTATATATTTTTTAAAGGATTTCTTTTATAAGAATTGTTCACTTTCTCAAATCCTCGTACAGCCATCTTGTCATGGGAGGAGGAAGAGTCGCTCATTAGGCTCTCTGAATGATAGCTAAACAAACTGATCATCTACCATCATTTAAACTGATGATCTACCATACATTTAAATGGGTACTCTGGCACTGATAAAAAAAAATAAAAACAATCAATCAATCATAAACATATTTTTTACATTTACCATCCCTCCGGAGTCAGTCTCCGTTTGAATTTCCCGCTGTTTGCAGGTCCCTGAAGCTCCAGTTGGTGGCTTCATTTTTCTTCACTTCCTGGTTTGGGCTTTCCCATGATGCACTTTGTCTCCTGTGATGTCTAACTGACTCTGTAAAACTGTTACATTTTGCTCAGCCAATCAGAGCTGAGCAGCCTGTGTCATCTGACAAAGGGAGGCTGGCTTAACAGGGCTTAGACCTCCCTCCCTCTTGATGATGTCATTGTCACAAAATGGCTGCCACAGAAAAGCCTGGGGGCAACAGTCATTAGGTAAGAATGAGTTCACTTCACTTCCTGGATGAGGGGGGAAAAGACAGGGAAGGGGGGCAGATAGGTGATTGAAGCATATTACAAAGTCATATAACTTTGTAATGTGTTTTCATTACTGGGAAAAAGCTTTTCGCTGGAGTACCCCTTGAATGCTCTGTTCACATCCATATTGTAGGCTCCTTTTGCAGTCAACACTGTGGATTTAGCCATATTTGCTGGGGAAAATTTTAGTAACGCTTTTTCCGGAAAAATGTAGTGGAGGTGTAGCAAATATTTGACAAACACAGTCTGTCTTGCAGATAACTATAGACTTTAATCAATAGAAGTACTTTAAGCTTTAAACTATGTTCACACACAGTAACATAAAAGCAAAATATGACAGTAAAACAGGGACATATTTTAAATCTAATAATGTGCTGCATTAAAGTATATGGAAGAATGTCAGTCTGTGAGCACATGATAAAAATATATACATTTTTACTATGTATGCACAGATGGTTGTTTTTTTACAGACTTTAATGCAACACAATTAGATTCAAACTACAGCCATGCCTCATATCTGTTTTACATTTGTATTTTGCTTTTACATTGGTTTAGTGTGTGAACCTACCCTGAAAGTATTATGAACATATAAACAGGTGCACGATTCTTGGTGGTTCTCTATAGAGGCAGCGTGCTCTCCACTGCCACAGTCCTTTACGAACAGGAATACCTTTATTGACTCACTACACAGTTACCAGTTTGCCAGTCCAGCTTCAGAAAACAACACTCTAGTACTATTCACATAAATTTCACTAATGTGTCCAAGTGTTCCCCCTGTACTAGACGTACACTGGCCAAGCTCCCCAACTATCCCAACTATGGGTATGCACACTCTGAGGAAAACACACAGAGGACTTGCTTTACTCTCCTCCTGTGCCATGGACTCCATTCTATGGTCAGGCAGATTCCGCCCTCCACCCAAAGAATGAACCTGTCCATTCTGCCTGACCATAGAATGGAGGCTATGGCACAGGCGGAAAGTAAAGCAGGAGCATGCGCGGACGAGCGGCGGAATCCAACGGAATCACTGGAGGCAGTATATTTACTTCAGGGCCCGATAAGCATATGCACTCCACAGGCTTCTTTAGCCACACCTTTACTTGATGACTCTGCTATATCCAGGGGTCTGTAGCAATCCCCATTGTAGAGCGGCAGCCCTTTACACTAGAAAGGCTCGCTATCTCACCCAGCACTCATCACTGTATACCTCTCACAATGCTGCACAGTAACAGCTCATATCTTTCTGATTCTAATGACTACAGGATGATTCTGGATGCTGCAGGTAACATTTACCAGTACCTGCTACTTATCTACAATATCACTATAGCTGACCCATTCTATTTTCATTATATAACAGTTTTTGTCTATATTACTTCAGGGCTAATCTTCATCTTTAGATGACTTAAAAATGAATTGCAGATATTGTTCAATTGCTAGAGTGACAGGGTGTTGTCTACTTCCTTTTTACTCTAGCATCTCAGGGGAAATGCTTTTGTGTGCTACTGTAATAACTTCATTGTAGCAATAGGCAGTAATACACATTGAAGAAAAATTGTATTTAAATCAGCAATTAGGGATCAAAGCAGAGCTGAGAAATGTCAGTGAACTAGTAAGGGAATAAAATAAAATAAATAAAAAAAAACAAGAACACACAAATGAAAACCAAAATGGGTCTGTATCATCAATAGAAGCGGTCCATGTTGGGGTCCACTGAACCCCACGCGTTTCATCTCTAGCACAAGACTTTCTTAAGGGTGACCCTTGAGAAAGTCTTGGGCTAGAGATGGAACACATGGGATTCAGTGGACCCCGTCATGGACCCCTTCTATTGGTGATACAGACCCATTTTGGTTTTCATTTGGCTTTATTCGTCTCTCTGCCACTTTTGCCTTGTGTTCATCAGGATACAGGTCTACATACACATTTGTATCTATCTATGTTTCTTTTTTTATTTTTGCTACTTAGCTTGAGTCATTGCAATTAGTTGTAGAAGGGGTGATATATTTGTACATGTTGGGATGTCCTGGTACTGTGTTTATGGTACACGGTTCCGTGTTTGTCGTGTTTTTAAATGATTTTATCTTGTATGTCTTGCACTTGTAGTTTCATGCTCTAATAAAGATTTACATTGTTTATTTCTGAGGATATTTTTTTTCTTCTGTTTAGCAGGATATTGTTTCTAACATTGCAGGATGGAGAAGTTGGATAAAATCTGACCTTTCTGTTCTGCAATTCTGTTGCACCAGGAATGGGACATTAAAACAAGAGGTTCCAAGGGGCAGCAAGGCCATCGAGAAACATTATGCACCATCATTCATGAGTGGACAGGCCAAAGCGCATTTGTTTTCCTGGTTTCCTGTATACCTCAGTTATCTTGTAAGCACCTCTTATAAAAATAATCACATTGCTATAACAAACAAGGACTTTTTATGGCAACATTTGGATGGCAGCAACTAACAACCCTTTATTACTATAATGCATTAGTCAAGGTCTGGAGCAATGAGTTTATAGCGTTAGGAAAGAAAAATAAAGTAGAAGGGGCACTATCTCTTCCTACACAGTTTAAAACCACAGGCATATTCCAATATGCAGAGCCAAGTAGGACAATTTCCTGACTAGTGATAGGCCCAATTTTTCTTAATTCCAGTCAACTATTATTTTCTGCTGGATATGGGGTCAGAAGGTTTATACCAACCATAGTTCCCATTTGTTTTCCTATTTATAGTAGCAACTCCAACAAGCTAAAGGCAGTTTTAGCAACAAAACATTGTGTGCTGTCATAAGGAACAGTATCTCAAAATATGTCCTTGCACCATTCTGGATGAATCCGTGGTCTAGTTGTTTGTTATTCTCAGAGGTCATTGTATTATGAAATCTGTCTAAGCATCAATGGTAAGCACAGATCAGCATGGTGCCTGCCTATGTTGACTGGAACAACATCAACTAATACAATGCAGCTAAAAGATAATGCGTCCTAACAAGTGGCTGATTTGTAATAGGGCCTTAAAAGAAGTCAGTCCATGTTTATACTATGTTTTTGTGTACATTGGGGGGAGATTTAACCCTTTGAGGACCAGGCCCAAAGTGACCCAGTGGACCGCATAAATTTTGATCTTAGTGTTATCGTTTTTTCCTCCTCCCCTTCTAAGAGCTCTAGCACTTTCAGTTTTCTATCTACAGGCTGTGTAAGGGGATGTTTGTTACAGGAATAGTTGTACTTTGTAATTTCATTCATTCTACTATAACATGTCTGACGGAATTCCAAAATTATTATTTATGAAGATGTAAATAGGTGAAATCGTAAAAAATAATGCAATATGGTAACGTTTGGGGGGTTCCTGTGTCTACGTAATGCACTATATGGTAAAAGCGACATGATACTATTACTCTATAGGTAAGTCCGAACACAACCATATGCAGGTTTACACAGATTCTCTAATGTTATATTTTTTTTTTTTATGAAATTCTTTTTTTTGGCAATTAGTTATTAATAAAATGGGCCTATTGTGACGCTTATAACAGTTTTGTTTTTTCACCTACGGGGCTGTATGGAGTGACATTTTCTCCGCCATGATCTCTAGTTTTTATTAATACCATATTTGTGAAGATCGGACGTTTTGAACACTTTTTATAATTTTTTTTTTTATTATATAATGTAACCTCAAATCGGTAATCTGCGCACTTTTTTCCCTCTTTTCGTGTGCGCCACAATGAATCTTGTTATACCTAAATAGATCGGACTATTACGCACGCTAGGGTATATTATATGTTTATTTATTCATTTATTTTTATATGTTTTATTTATATAATGGGAAAGGGGGGGGTGATTTAAACTTTTATTGGGGAGGGGCTTTGGGGTAGTGTATTGGTGTTTTTAACTTTTTTTTTTTACACACATTTGAAGTCCCTTTGGGGGACTAGTGTGATTAGTGTGATTATTCACACTGATCACTGTTATGCCACAGGCATAGCATTGATCAGTGTGATAGGCAATCTGCTCATTGAACCTGCCAGTGCAGGTTCAGTGACCAGAGCACGGATCGGACCGCATGGAGGAAGGTGAGAGACCTCCGGCGGTCCAATACAGCGATCGGGACCCCAGCAGTCACACTGCGGGGGTCCCGATCTGTAAGTGACAGGGGACTCCCCCTGTCACTTACACTTAAAACCGCGGCCACGGAGAAACACCCAGGACGTACAGTTACGTCCAGGGTCGTCTGGTGACAGACTTCCATGGCGTAACTGTACGTCCAGGGTCGTCTAGGGGTTAAAATGAAAGCTGAGCTGTGATTGGTTGCTGTGGGCAGTATACACGTCTATATTTTACACCCTTTAATAAATCTGGGCCTTAATGTATATGTTTCATACTGTTATAAAGGAGAAAAACGTATATGTAATGTGCATCTTATGTGGTTACAAAACAGATGCTAGTGTATGCCATACAGCTGGATCCATATCCTATTAATCTACATTATAAACAAAAATAGATTTAAAATGTATATTTTGTTTTCTGGGGAAAAAAAACTTACTGAAATGGAAAGAGTGCACAGGAACATATACAAAACTACTATTTGAACCTACCACTCTGTCAGCCCAGTGGCTACCAATTCAGTTACTGTGCTGTGCTCTATGTCCTTGATAAAACCAATGGCCCAGATTTACCAGTCTGTGTGAAGCAAAAACTGATGTCATATGTCCTTAGCGAACAAGCACAGCTCACATTTAACAAGGTCTGGTAAAGGGAAACCTGAGCTGTGATTGGTTGCTCTGGTTCATAGAAATCTGGGCTAATGATTCTAGGACATTGGCTTCATCCTTCAATGTAAGAAATACATGGCTAGACCTCCCGTGCACATGAGTGTATATGTATTATTAGGGGGAGTATTATAGCACCAAGTTATAAGGAGAAAAAATTATTACCATGCATATCATTACTGTTACTGACCAAATTCTGTATACCAAGACCAACATTACCAATAGTACCAGTATATAAGGGGCAACTATTACCGCCACATACAGACTAATACCACCACTGTTACTAAATAAAATCCGCCTCATACAGTGACATATAGCAGTAGTTTACACACCTTAACTGATTACAGTGCAGTCTCAGCAAATGACTCACAGGGGGCATCTTCCTGTGAATCACAAAGGGCTTCTTTTCTGATTGGATTTGCTTACTTTTCCTTGTTTTCTCCATCTGGCCTGGGCCATCATGAGGACTTCTATCTCTCAGTCATGAGTCATCCTCTTAGTATCTGCAAAACAATTTAGGCTCCTCACTCATACACCATTATCATCCATCACATCTATATTGCCTTGCCTGTGCCCTCTTATAGTGGTTAGTCCCCTCTGTATCCATATAGTAATTAGACCCATCTGTGCCCCTGTATAGTAGTCAGGCCCCCCTCTGCGCATATGTATAGTAGTTAGATCTTCCTGTGCAGGTAGTCCCCCTAGTAGGTAGTATCCCCCATGTAGCTATTTCCCCTATAGGTAGTGTCTCTGGTAGGTGGGTAGCCCCCTGTAAGTAACCCCAGTAGTATGCAGTAAAGTACATAATAATAGGTCCTTTTCGGGCGGTAGCCCTGGGGCCCTGAGCTCCTGGGGGGCCCATGGCCACCCAAAAATGCTTATACTTTCAGTGGTATATTGTCCCTGGCTACATTTCTGCCATGACTTGCAGAAAATCGCTGCTTTTTTACCGCAATTTTACACAGATCAAGGCATCATGATATTGTCTATCCTGTATTATTAACACCACGCTAGTGTTGCCATAGTTACAGTGGGATGGGGGGGGGCCCAGGCTTGATGAACAGCCCAGGGCCTATGGTAAAGTTAATCCGCCCCTAATGAAGGTGCCCTCCTGTAGGTAACCCCTGGTAGTTAATCCCCCTGCACACCCATGTTATCCTCTCCTGTGGTAACTAGCCCCCTTTACCAGGCATCTCCTCTTGTAGCTAGTTCTCTCCTCCATATAGGTATCTCCCCTGGTAGTTAACCTCCATCCCCCCATGTGTGCATCCCCCTGTAAATTAACCCCCATGTAGGCAATTCCCTGTAAATTAACCTTCTCCCCCCCATACATAGAGGTAATATTCTGTAAATTAATGCCTTCTCATCATGTAGGCGTCAGCCCCCCTCCCCCCCCCCCCCCCCCCCCCCCACACACACATGCAGGCATCCCTGTGTAAAAAATAAATAAACTTTTAAAAAGTTCCTACCTAGCTGCAGCATCTAGCATTTCCTACCTCTCCCTGTTCTGAGCGCACAGGTGAAATCACCCTGTCAATCATAGCCCTGCATTTAACTGTGAGTGCTCATCAGGAGTGCTTGGGTTTAAAGGGCCAGATCTGGACAGTTAGGGGGCCATTTGCAGCACGAGGGAGGCCCGCTTGTCCGCTGAGTTTTGCAAGGAATGTAAGCTTAGGGGGCCCAGGCTATTATACCACCAGGCCCCCTGATGCCGCTACAGCTGCTATGGCAGTAGTTCCACCCCTGATACTGTCTGCAAATATAATCCTGGATGTGTGCAAGTGCAACAAAAACTAGTTTATGCTGCCCTTAAATATGACAGCATAAAACTGGTTGTGGCTGACAAGATGCGCTAGTGACAAGATGACAAGATATCACATTATCGTGCCACTTGTGTCCTTTATCAGCATAGTAGAAGGCCCATCTTCTCCCTCCCTGGAACCCCCTGCTGAATTCTGTTACACCAGACACAGCTTTTTGCTCCAAGTGTTGCAGCAGTAGGTGAACCGCTGGAAGAACAGAGGAAGTAGCCCCAGTGATAGAGACAACTGGAGTTAGTAAGCTGGCCTGTGTTCCACCCACGTGTATGCAATATTGCTAGTAGAATAAAGGGCTGTCAAGCTCCCGAGACGTGACCGTTCTTAGTAAATTTGTTCCAGTGTTATCGCAGCAACCTGCCAAGTCTCCACCACACCTCCTGTACTGGGGCAAAGTCAACTACACCATGCGAGGGCTTGGAGACCCACACCTCAACCCTTGCTTCTTGGCTGTCTATGCTTGGGTTAAGGTGAATCTGTCACCATGTTAAAACTTCATCTTTCTATTAAAACATACATTTTGGCAGATAGTTGATTTAAAGGACAACTCCGGCGGGACCCCCCCCCCAAAAAAAAACACAGACACACACAGACACCATACTCACCATCCCTCCGGTGATGATCGCCACTCCATTCGCCCGCCGTCCGCCTCACCGTCACCTGCCTCCGCCGTCCAGCGATGTCTCTTGCTTCCGGGTCCATGAGAGATTGGCTGGAGCGCATTACATGGCTTCCAGCAAGCTTAGCCAATCAGGGCTGAGCAAGCTGGAAGCCATGTGATGCGCTCCAGCCAATGAAAAGGCTGCTGGTGCGCATGTGCACCAGCAGCCTTTTCTCTCCCATTCACTCTCAATGAAGACGCCGAAGAGGAAGAAGACCCGGACCGCCCCCCAGCTCTGACGTCACCCGACACCAGAGAAGAGGACCGTGACGACCGTAATAGGTAATGTATACATTCTTTAACTTCCGGGGTGGGGGGTCGGGGGTCGGAAAGTGGGGGAAGGGGGCCAGACCGGGTATTTAACCACATTACAAAGTTATATAACTTTGTAATGTGTGTTAAATAAGCCAAAAAATTTTTTCGCCGGAGTTGTCCTTTAAACAATATATTTTTATATATTTTTTGGCATCATGACTTCAAGAACATCAAGATATCAGTGACGCTTAATATTTTAATTATCTCAACTCTAATTAGTTTTATTATATAAAATGCAATCAGTAAGTGATACGGTATTCATATAAGAACATATGTTATGGATTTTCAATGTATATACCACACACAGGTAGAGTTCCTATGGAACAAGGTACTTGCACTGACCTCAAATAAGAGCCATAGAACGAGGGACTTTGAAGTGATCAGTCTTCTGTTGACAACTGGGAAAGTGTTATAAAGTCCCAAAGCTGGGGCTTATCCTGATGCTATCTGGCAATATTACAGGTAAAACATGGACCAACTTACATCCACCAATTGGATCAACTTTTCAGCCTTGGCGCAGGAATAGGGACTCTTGTTGCTAATAAAAGCACCACTTTATTGCACACTCCGATAACATGTACATTAGAAAAGAGTGATGCGTTTCAACGCCGATCTGCCTTCTTTATCAAGCTCATATCATTGGTATAAAGCACTGCCCCCTTTCTCCTGCGCGGATTTACTAAGAGGTGCACTAAGAGGTGTATCTTGATTTATGCCTGTAAGAAGTTTTAAATCCTCTCTCCGCCTTGCCACACCCCCTTCCCCCCACCCGCCCATCAGATGACCTGAGGATGTGGCAGGCATATGCCAGGGAGAGGGGCCGAATCTGCATAGTGATAGTAAAAGTCCCCCAAAATGTTCAGTATCCTTATTTGTGAATATCTAAATAAAAACAAAATAATCTTTAAAAATACATTTAATAATTCAAGCATGATACATTAAACAATCATATCGGTAAGTTTACTTATGCGTTGCGAAAATAGGAATTGAGTAAAAATTAGAGATGCGGGTTAATCATTTTTTATTGCTCCTGATAATTAGGGCAAGTGAATCACAAAAATGCCTTAGGCATATTTATACCGTCTATAAAATCCAGAAATACCCAGCTGAGTCATTTTATGGGAGACGGTCTAAAACCCTATAAAATATGGAATCATACCTATATAAATAAGGGGGGAAAAAACAAGTTCATAGGCAATTTTGTGAAAATTATGAAGCAGTTAAACACGAGAATCACTAACTGCCGTAACCATGAAAACCTTCCACTTTTATACGTTTATTCAGTATACAGACAAAAAGTAAATGATTCAAAGAAAAGGCCTGTTAACTATAGACAGGAAAATTTAAAGGGAACTTGTGATTATTTTCACGGTTCCCGAACCACAGGCTGCATGCAACTCTATCATAATGATGGAGGCCTCCCTATCATAATACACCGTGCATTCTGAACCGCTGCGCAATCGACCAACCGTGATTGACAGGTCTCTCTGTATAAGCAAAGAGATCTATAAAACTGCCCTGTATCTTTGGGCATGCCCCATTCCTGGGCAAAGATACAACTGTGATTTTTCTGAAATGGCACAGCAGTTTAGAATTAATTTGATATCATTGTAATAGGGAAACATAATGCATTTCCACAGCCTTAATAAAGTGTACCTGTCACAATCGGACCTTCCCGATCAGAGGCGAGATCCTCTGCTAATCCAGAAGGTCGGGTCTCCATGGATACAGAGACGCAATCAGTCACTGATTGGCTGAGCTGTGATAGTCAAGAAAGATAGAAGACCAGAGGGGTAAGAATATTTTTTCATTTAGGGAACACCCTGTCACCTTCAGATTACCCAGGAACCCTCCGTCCTGCCGAGTGCAGGGCAAGTAGTCAAATACTCAAGTTTACCATAGTTTGTAATGGGGCCTGTTAATTGAGCCAAGCATTTCAGTGCTCGCTCATCTCTACTGCTCACAGGTTTCATTTAACATCACAGTCGGGGCCTGGATAAACTTGCTAAAAGCTAAAAGGGGAAACAAATGTTGGATGAAGTTCAATGATGACAAATGTAAAGCTATATTTTTTAGAGCAAAACATATAAATGTTTTTGAATGGATCACTATTGGGTGAGATTACATGGGGAAGGATTTGGATGTAATTATGGATAACTCATTATAACAATCAATGGCTTGCTTCTGCATCAAAAACTAACAAAATATTGTCTAGTATAAAAGATCTGGCTTTTTAATATATTTTTATTAAGCATTGGTGTGGCTGCCTTTGAATATGCAGTAACCTTGGGGCATCCATACCTAATAAAAAGATATCAGAAGGATAAAGTGAAATACCAGAGATAATAAGAGACATGTGAACGTCAGTAATGTGAAAACATTGTCAAAACACAATTACCCTTGACAAATCATTTCTTTATTGGGATTTATGGGGGTACTTCAGAGAAAAAAAGAATTTTCAAACCGAGAAAGTTATGCAGATTTATATAAGTGTATATTTGTATTTGTTACGTATCAGGAACTATCCAGCAAAATTGCAAATCCCCATAGGAAATGTTTTTCTCAGGAGTACCCCTTCAAGAAAAAGGTTAGACAACATAACCTTTGTGAGACCCTGTGAATAGCTGACATTAAATTGTTTAATGCTATGTTTTTAAATACTGTATATTGTAATCATGTTGCCAATGATGTATTTATGTGCACTAAAACTATTATGATATTCCTTTGTAGTAATTGGTGATTCACAGATTTATTTTTTTTTAAAATTTTTTGAAAATTGGATCCACTCTATTTTGAATACAGGATAAAGCAAACTAGTTTAAACAGTTAACATTTTATTCCGAGTGGACAGTAGATGTAGGCAATTGGTTTAGATTGGTGACAAATCATCCTTAAGTATATTATTTTAGCTCATGGTTTGCATGCTCACTGTGACCCATGGGAACGTGTGGGAGTCTAGTTTGTGGTTCCTCGAGTGCATTCCCTTGTGCTGAAGCCAGAAACACCCAAACCTCCAGACAAAGCAAGAAACTGTGGTTGAGAGGTCTACGTCAGCCATAAATACAACTCAGTCCAGATACATAACAAAGCCATGTATCCCTGTATGACCGACCTGGGTCACTCTCTTCAATTTCAAGAAAAATAAAGTTAATTTATAATTATAAATTTTGTAAACTAGACAAGTCTTTGATTGATATAACTTGACTGTCAAACAACAAATGAATTTAAATACTATACAATTTTAATTTATCTCTTTTACATGATAGGGTGACATGATGCGCTAAGCATCTAGGGCACATGCCTCAAGATACAGATACAGATGCAAGCATGGAGCAAGCCATTACCTATCAGGGGGCTCAAAGGTGAGAATTTTTACTGTGTGGGGTACATGTTACATGTACTGTACATGTTAGATCCCATAGAGGGCATTATTATCTTTTAGGTGGGACACATTACTTTAAGGGGGGACTAGGAATCATGTGAAATTTATGTTCTCCTCTTTTCAATATATGGGATGAAAATGTTCTTTTTTGCCTGTCACTTTAAATGGACTAGAAAGTTATGTGAGCCTTTGCTTAACTATATATTTATTATTTACCTATACATACTATATACAATATGTTATATGTATCTTATGTTGTTATGTTACCTTTCTCCTGGACGGCAGGATGTGATACTTGGCAAGGCCGATTATTGTAGCTGGCTGAGAGAATGATAGTCTTTTTGGCTGTCAGCTACAGGGGAACGACTAACTGACAGGTAAAAAGGTTAGAGGTTTGGCACCAAGAGTTAATAGTGGGGATGGTCCACAGAGTTGCTGTTCATCTAGAAGAGAAGTTAGGCCTGGGCCTGTCAACTGGGTAAAATGCGTCCACTGCAGGAGATGTGGATTGAAGGCCGGAAGAATCAGTGATGTATTGGGGATTGGGATGGTTTTAGAAATGTATGGTAGGCTGAGAAATGCGACATAGGATCTGAGGAGTGCCCTGGAGAAGATCACCTCATATCCATACCAAGTTTCCTTTTGAATCCCTTCTTTGGACCCAAGCAGTCTACTCTGTCAGTGACAGCAACACACAGAGTAATTATTAAGTCCAAGTAATTTATTGTATGTGACATTGCAGCTGTGTAATGGCCTTTATAAAGAATTAAGTATATGTGATAAAGGCTGTTACACATACTGTACAAAGCATCGCATTTGTCAGCACAAAAAACGACTTGGACTAAAACCTCTCTCTATGTGGTGCTGATACTGACATAGACCAGGCCCCCCTAGGCAATGTGCTCCAGGATTCTCCACGAGGGATGTAGCTTCCTCTTCTGCATGCTCAAATATCTTTATTTTGAATTGGGAAATAGATTTGCAATAACACATTTACACAAAGGAACATTACTACTATGAAGGGTAGTAAGGAGCCACTAATATTGAGTAGGGTGCTTTGGGGGAAACCAATTATAATCGGGGCTGGCCTTAGGAGTGCAACGCCTGGGTGACCACACAGGGCAAACTGCCCCATCAAACAAAAGGGGGTACCAGCTGGGTGCAGCACTAACTCCTTTAACTATAAGCATGTCATGCTTATAATTAAATAGGGTGTCCTGATTGACAGCGTGGATGTCATCAGCTCCTCACGTTGTCAATCATTCTTGTGACCGCAGACAGCGTTATGCCTGTGGTCACAAGAGGCTGCTCTGTACCCTTGCTCCAGCGCAATGTGGTGACATGGCGATCTCACTGCACCTCAGAGCAGAGGTACAGAGCAGGAAAGAAGATAGGACATCATCCCCAGCTCCATTAGGTGCCATCTTAGATAAGGGCAACCATCTGCTCTGTACAGCAATGGTAAAAGTGAATGACCAGTGAATCACAGGTAAGTATGGGCAAATAAATATTACTCAATGTAGCTAAGAGATTTTGCTCCAACATAGGACATTGAAAAGCCAGATAAGCATACATACATACATAAAATGTTCCTTAGGAAGCCTGGTAGTCAACAGATGGGGTAGGACCTTTTTTCGTCTTCTTTGATTGACACTATTCGTTGGGGACTCGTCATCTTCTCAGCATTGTTGTTTTGTGATTAGGGACGGTATATGGCTTGGCTTTTATCTGCTGTTTTGTTTGTACTTGGCATGATATTTTTGTATACATATCTACCTCTTGATATTGTATGTGTATTCCTCAATAAAGTACTTGTTGATTTGCAGCCACTTTTGTGCATGTACTTTTCTTTATTTTTAACTGTAGACATTTCTTCAACAAATCTCGAGTGTGTGCTATATCCTGCACAGCCTTAATAATGGAGAATAACTTTAGAGAGTCAGTGGGGCTGATTTCTTGTTTTCACCATATTTAATAGCATGTCCACAAAAATCTCAGTCAGTCGTCCTTTTGTGCTTTAAAACCAAAAAGTGGACATGTCCTTTAAAACGTGCCATAACCAACATATTTATTAAGCAAAATGTAATTGTTTTAATGTATTTTTTATTCTAAAAAACAGCCACTTCTAGTGTGGTAGGATGGTCATGTTTAGGTTGTGTCATGTGAAAACAACCCACCAGATATACGAAGGGCAATCAGACACAATAATAAATTTGACGATTTGTGTAACTAAAGCCCTTGGGTTTGGTGTTCTTGAAAACCAGACAATTTTAGTTAATCAGGACCAATATATCCATAGCTGACACAGGAGGCGCTGAATGGAGTGAAACGTTATGCAAATGCTTAATAATTGTGAATGCATGCTTTGTTTTTTATAGGTTTATGGGGTTTTTTTGTAATTTATAAACATCAATTTGTATTTGATTGTTTAACAGAAAACAACTTACTATGCTCTGTGTGACCATGGTGTGCAACCACATAAAAAAGACATTTCTAAGAAAGAGGCCCCATCAGAAAAAAAGATTCTTTGAATTCTTGAGAGAAACA
The DNA here is from genome assembly GCF_027789765.1 of Dendropsophus ebraccatus. Classification (NCBI taxonomy): domain Eukaryota; kingdom Metazoa; phylum Chordata; class Amphibia; order Anura; family Hylidae; genus Dendropsophus; species Dendropsophus ebraccatus. Next base: position 69,558,635 of record NC_091458.1, read on the forward strand.
GGTGCACTTTTTCCTTTGACTAGTCTTTTGCTGTTCAGGATCAGCTAACAGAGTGCTAACTTAACAATGATGCAAAGGGCTTGGTGTCTTAAATGCATTCCATGAGTTGGCTTTACCGTTATCTCTAGGAACCAAAAAGTTTGTAATGACTTTGCGAAAATACCCAGGCAGAGTTTTAGACAAGAATAAACTCACATTACTGAAAGTTTGCCAAAAACAGTAAGAAAATATTAACTTGCATTGTGTTGTGTAATAATACTGGTGCTTACATGAATGCAAAAAAGAAAGAGCTATTGTGTAATGATTTCTGCTAAAATGTCACTTGAATTCTCCACTACAATACAGTAAACCTGTGACTTTACTGATACAGCAAGTATGCTGTATGTTTCATGTGGCTAAAAATAATATTGCTACGTAAATCCATTTGGAGTTTCTTGGTTACAACACTGAAAATACAATCAAGCCTTCTGTAATTACGTTTTCTTTATTTAGAAAGAATACTTCAGGTTTGGAGATACGTTATAAGTTATTACATCATATATAATAAGCAGACTCACATTAACAAAATATATTAATTTTAATACAAAAATGTTTTAGCTGCAAGTACCAAAAACATATGTACAGTGAGCACAAGTTAAATATATGTACAAATGAAAAACAGCAACACTATACAATACAAAACTTAAATATCTGATATAAAATACAAAAAGACTGTTTACACATATCTAATAAGTATTTGGTAACACTGTATTCATTTGTTAAAAAATATTTTTATATGATAATAAAACTGATGTGCATATAAGCTAAATACTGATATGTACAAACTATTATAAATGCACTTAAAACCCTATTATTATTGCCAAAAATAATGTTGAAGATGCAGGCCTAATAGCTGTTGTATGTGGGAATAGACTAAGGCTATGTTCACACAATGTTTTTTCAGCTCCGTTTAAAATTACGTATGTTATTTTGAGAGTAAAATAACGGACGTCATTTAGCTGTCTGGTGCAATGACTGGTGTTTGCACATTATTTTAGTTTGGGGTTACGAATTGCCCTTTGGGTGTGGCTTAATTAACCATTGTCCATTGAATTTAATAGTAAAAAAGGAGAAAAAACGGTGGGAAAAGAAAAAAACTGTGTATGAGCTACTAATAAAAAATGTCCGCTGTTTGCAAAAGACATCTGAAAATAATGATCACGTTAATTATTTTGACGCCCGCGGCAAAAAACGTCCATTATTCAATACACTGTGTGCATTGGACGTCCATCTTCCAAATGACTTCAATGCATTGCAGTTATTTTAAAATATGAAAATCGTCTGCCTTTTTAATATTTTTGACGTTGTGTGAACATAACCAAATTGTGGGAATAGAGAATATGGAAAGGAAATCATTATTCGTTTACCAATAAATAGCTATGACAAATACAGATAGTACCTCAGAATTAGTGAGAGTGTCTAGATACATAGAGTACATATATATATATATATATATATATATATATATATGAGAGTACTCAGTACTCACTAACTACCATATGGATCTTCCCACTAAAATGTCATACTGTACTGTATACAGGGTTGCTACAGCATAAAAAAAAGAAAGTATGGTTTGCATATAGGGTTGACGTCAGCCCCTGTGACAACGGTAACCGATAAGGTCACAGCTAGGAGTTAAGGCCCATTTTTTTCACCCTAACAAGATGGCAGCCATAGCTACATATAAGTTTGCTGTTCTTGGTAGATCTGTGCCAGCAGATCATAACATGAATCAAATGAAGGGCCAGTAAAGTCATTAAAAGTCCTATGACATAGAGCCATAATTGGCCAAAACAGGCTGCCCTTGCCCCATAAAATAGGCCCAGCGATCAGCTGATTACCCTTTTAAAGCTGTTTAAATCAATTGTTAATTGACCCCACATAACTGCTTATATCAAAGGAGAAATGTTACCAACAATGATAAGAATAAAGGGCCACTAAACTATCCAGCCATACCTGCACAATAATCAAGCTATATAATAGGATCCTTAAACACTGATCCGCATGACTGGCGCTCCTCAGGCACTGGCTTGCCCAATGTATTCTACCCTTCTTCGTTCATGCTCTCTGCTGGGCCAGCACATTAGTGTGCTATAAGAACAGCCCATTGATTCCATTGTTTTAAAATGAAAAAAGGCATAATCTTTAAATTCTAGAATTTTATAGACAGACTTTGACTCCTTAATTGTAATACTAGAAGAACTAAGGATTCTTAAGGCTGATCTACTATGTATAGATTCAGGCACATTTGTTAAACAAATGTTGCAGGATATCTATCCTAAACACATTTTCATTGTGAATTCAAATAGAGAAAAAACTCTTCCTGTCACAACTCCCACACACACTTGAAAAAAGTTTATCAAGTAAAGCTGAATAGAACAGCTGAAGTTGTCGAGTGCAAATGTCACTGTATGCGACATAGCGGACAAAGTGTATTGTGACTATTATTAAATACTGTTTTAATGATTCTAGAGGAGCAGTTTCAAGAATTTATGGTTCACTTTATGATAAATGTAGTATAGGATGCAAGGGTGTACGTACCATAGAGGCAGTTTATGCAGCTGCTGTGGGGCCCCTGGAGAAAAGGAGGCTTTATACATGGTGGTAAGAGGCTGCCCAAAAATGTGGTCTCCCACATTCCTGCACAGCTTTAGGCTGCGTTCACACTACGTATATTTCAGTCAGTATTGCAACCAGAACCAGGAGTGGATTAAAAACACAGAAAGGCTCTGTCCACACAATGTTGAAATTGAGTGGATGGCCGCCATATAACAGTAAATAACTGCCATTATTTCAATATAACAGCCGTTGTTCTAAAATAACAGCAAATATTTGCCATTAAATGGCGGCCATCCACTCAATTTCAACATTGTGTGAACAGAGCCTTTCTGTGTTTTTAATCCACTCCTGGTTTTGGTTGCAATACTGACTGAAATATACTGACTGAAATATACATATACTGACTGAAATATACGTAGTGTGAAAGCAGCCTTAAACTGTCACTGTCACTTAAAAAAATAAAGCTTTTTAAATATCATAGAGACATGTCAAAAGGTTTAATTGGTCAGGGTCTGGGTGTTCAGACCCTCAGAGATTCATAGAACAAGCCAGGAGAGGGCTCACTACAAGAGAAAGGCTGCAAAGACTATAGAATCTGTCTCCTGCAGCTCAACGGGGACAGCATCAAGCTTTTCCCGTCTCTGATCATTAGGGGTGTAAAAACCCAGTACCAAACTGACATGTCCAATGTTTTTCTAACTTGAAAGTGAAACTCTAGGGGTGCCTTCACACGTATGGTATTGCAGCAGATATCTAAGGGTGCATGGGGCATTAGGACGGCTGTGAATGGGGCATCAGGACTGCTGTGAATGGGGCATGGGGCATCAGGACTGCTGTGAATGGGGCATGGGGTATCAGGACTGCTGTGAATGGGGCATGGGGTATCAGGACTGCTGTGAATGGGGCATCAGGACTGCTGTGAATGGGGCATGGGGCATCAGAACTGCTGTGAATGGGGCATGGGGTATCAGGACTGCTGTGAATGGGGCGTGGGGCATCAGGACTGCTGTGAATGGGGTATGGGGCATCAGGACTGCTGTGAATGGGGCGTGGGGCATCAGGACTGCTGTGAATGGGGCGTGGGGCATCAGGACTGCTGTGAATGGGGCGTGGGGCATCAGGACTGCTGTGTACTGTTCTCCCCTTCCCCCTTAACCCACCTCTGCCCAGTTAATAAATTACCTGCCCACGCTCCAGTTTGCTTCTCCGGCTACTTGATGTCCCACCACTGATTGGCTGAGCAGGACGTCAGAAGCCAGAGAAGCAGGTGAGAGCGCGAAAGGGTAACATATTAACCGGGCAGTGGTGGGTTAAAGGGGAAGGGGCTACATTCTCACAGTGAAATGAAAATCCCCTGCGAGAATGTAGCGCAATGGGGAATGACAGCACACAGTATCTCAGTGAATTTCGCTGCGGAACTCGCAGCCCGTGTGTAGGCACCCTAAACCATGAAAACAGCATGGGGCATCAGGACTGACAGAGTGCAGCTTTTTAGACCACTGAATATCTATATAACCCTAATAAACAGTATGCACATGAATGCTATGTGAAAGGGAACATATACATAAACGGTCCTGCCTTTTTTTTTGGGGGGGGGGGGGGGTATAAACAAAAGTAATGTTACTGTAGGCTTTTTACTATAATATAATAGTATGGAAATGGTATTTTTGGAGCATGCCATTTCAACAAGGACCCTTTGATTTAGTTCTTTTTCTGATTTGGGAGGCATTAAAAAATTGCATACATTTTTGTTTCTTTATTTTAGCACCAGCATAAAATAAGTTATTATTGGTCATAGAAAACTATGATGAGGCACAGTGTGGGAAACATGATGTATACATATCTACTCAAAACATTATTAAGGCCTCCTCCAGGCCATTATTATTATTAAGGCCTACTGCACATCGCTGTATTAGTTTTGTGGTCAGCAAAACCACAGGTCCGTGGGGCATGGATGGCCTGCGGGGTGTCATTTGCGGACTGTCTGCAATCATGGACTGTGCACAGTGCAGGAGAGAAGTATATAAGCCTAGATGGCAAATCTGGGCTGTGTAACGTCGTCTGTTTCTTTTGTAGAATACATGGTCATGTTCATTGGCCTAAAGAATACAATTGGTCTGATACTGTCAGCAATTGCAAACAGTAAGAGTACCATTTATTATAGTTTTGTGCATTGGGCCCAAGTAATATATGCATTGGTAATGTGTTTTCATACCTGGTACCCACTATATAGATTCTGTATTAATGTAATAAAATAAGTTATATTAGTAGACAGTACACAGTGAATTCAGCAACAACAAAATATTTTGAATAAACATTGTATATACCTAGTTAAGAAAAATTAAATAGCTAATAAAGATAAACCTCATGCCAGCATGAAAACAATCATCTATCAATTCAATGTTCATAGATTGGCCCTCAAATGATGATACAAAGTACTGCTTGAGACACTGTACTCTGCTAGTTAAGATATAAATAAGGCACTGTGGGACAGAGAACCACACTTACATTATAAACATGGATTACAGTACCTGGATACCAAAATGTGAAACAATAGGCAAGCACACTGGGATTAGCACTTGTGGATTTTGTGGCTGCCAATATAGAAAAAAAACTTACAAATGAATATCAAGAACCTTAAAGGCTCCAAAATAGCTAGCTTCCTGAGCGGGGTCCAATAGTGCTGCATTTGAAGCCTTGATAAATACTTCCTCGCCGGCAAGTAATCTGAAAATGCCTCCTTGGTAGACCGAGTAAAAGTTGTACAATGTACTATTAGACCATACTGCAGTACTTCCACCCTTAAGTAACGTTTCGGCAGGTCTTTTACTCTTATTCGATTTATAGACATAAAGCATGAGCAGCAAATTCTCTTGAGTGATCTTCTGTGATACTTTGTGATGTCTAAAGCAAATATTAGCATACACAAAATAATATCCATCTTGTAGGACTTTTAATGTTCCATTGCTGTAGCCCATGTTTTGTATGTTTGCCCAGCCTTCCTTATGATTCCACGACCTCAATTGCACCACAGCACTGTCACCTTATAAAAAAATAAATAAAAAACACATGTAATCTCCAACTACTTTAACATAAACCAGTGCTTGATAAAAGCGCTCCTACTGTACTTCAGGCAGACATAAATTTTAAAAAAAAATTGAACTTGATACATGTAACTCTACTGGTGGCAGCTAAAACCTTGTTGAGGCGCTGGCTCCAAAATACAGTACATGATAGACATGCTGAAATATTTACTACTGCTTGATAAGATTGATGCTTTGTCTGCCACTGACAAGACGCTTACTGTATTTGACAAGAGAGGACATACAATACTTTGTGCCTATGATAATATTTTTAGTGGTACTGTAAATAAAATTTAGAGGGTTCTTTAGGCAACCTAAGACAGACAAGCGACTGAACATTTTGCCAAATTAGAGGCATATGTTTTCTTTAGTTCATGTTAAAGGACAACTCCCATGAAAAACTTTTTCTCAGTAATTGAAGCACATTACAAAGTTATATAACACTGTAATATACTTCAATCACCTGTCTGTCCTCCTTCCCTGTCTTTTCCCCCCTCAACCCCCCACCAGGAAGTGTAAGAAACTCCTTCATACCTAATTACTGTTGTCACCAGGCTGCTCTATCAGCTCCTTCTAGTGACGATGAGTCATCAGCAGGAGGGCTGCTCTAGCTCCTGTTACACCAGCCTCCCCCTCCCCTGCCTGGTCAGGTGACTAGGCTTGCTCAGCTCCCATTGGCTGAGCAACTGTAAGCCATCTGTCATTCTGCAACTCAATAATGACTCATGACTGACTCCCGGCACATAACCAGCTACAGGACCCCCTCCCCCATACTCCCTCCTGCTGCCGAGTGGACTCAGTGAGTGAGTGATGTCACTTGCTTATCTTTCTCCTCACTCCCGGCATGTCAGCTACACAGACATCTTATCTCTCCCCTGCTGCCCTGACCTAATTAGGGACGGCCATCCTGCAGAATGTACACTACAGTGAGGTGATGTGTGTGCAGCTTCAGTGTGTGTATATAGCAGCCTGACTGAAGAGAGACAGAGAGGGGGTCATGTTTAGTGTATGATGGGAGTTGTAGTGAATGGAGGGGCAGGCACTTGCAGTGTCACAGCAGGGGGCTGGCTTGTCACAGCAGCCAAAGTGCATCATGGGAAGCTGAAACCAGGAAGCAGGGAAGAAATGAAGAACAAGACTAGAAATCAGAAGGTACACAGACGGTGGGAAATTTAAACAGTGACAGCTCAGGAGGGATGATAAGTATAAAAGCTAGGTTTCTGATTGGTTTTTGGTTTTTTTCCTTAGCGCGGGAGTTGTCCTTTAATGTAAGCCATTACATTACTTAGTGAGCCATGGAATGTCTCAGTGTCATCATTTTTATTATTTCTATAGTCTCTTAATTCCTGAAATAGTCCCTTGTAATCTGTGTGATTTCTGTAATTAATCTATATCTTGAATAGAGATGAGCGAACTGGGTTCGAGTCCATCCGAACCCGATCGTTCGGCATTTGATTAGCTGGGGCTGCTGAACTTGGATAAAGCTCTAAGGTTGTCTGGAAAACATGGATACAGCCACATAGCCTTAGGGTTTTATCCAACTTCAGCAGCCCCCGCTAATCAAATGCCGAATGATCGGGTTCGGATGGACTCGAACCCGAACCCGATTCGCTCATCTCTAATCTTGATCTATTCACTTGTTACATATCTATTAATGGTATCCCTATAATCACATGTTTAAATAAAAAAAGCAGAACCCTTTGTGATTGGTAAGATTAGGTTTTAAAGGGGCTATCCAGAGAAATAGTTTAAAGCGAATGTACCATCAGGAGGGACACAAGACTTTCAATGATTTCACAATTGAACTACACTTCAAAGTATTCCTTTTTTTTTTATATATATTTTTTTTAAATAGTTATTAAAAAAACTATAGCAGGGAGCCTTCTGGGTGACATATTGGAAGAGAGATTATCCAAATTAGGCCTGATCCATGTGAGCATGAGTATACATCACAATCAGAGATAAGCGAATCTACAGTAGGAACAAAGCAAAGCACTTTGTTCCTATCTGCATTCTCCTCATCAGACTGCAGGCTTTGAAGTTTGCTGCGCTCCATGCTGCTTCTTCCCATGTGTTGGGAAAAGCTGGATCCAGTCCCGGGAAACTCGGAGAAGCTTTCCAGAACTGAATCCAGCTTTTCTTCAGCACCTGGGGAAGAGCGGCAGGGAGTGGAGCAAACTTCAAAGCCCACAGCCTGATGAGCAGAATGCAGATGGGAATGAAGAAATTTGCCTTGTTCCTGCTGTAGATTACTATAGATACAAATGTATTATGGATTAAATATAATCAGTGTGTCCTACGGATACGTCCATATTTTAATCACTCTCCAATGAAAAAGGGATTAAAGTAGTTCATGCTGCAATTTAAAAAAAACAAACACTTATTTTATATATTTTACTTATGTAAATGGCCCAATAAATTAGCATTTGTTTCACAGGTTGCAAAAAAACTGATCTAATATGGACACAAAAAAAACTTTGTAAAAGGGTAAGGTTACAGTTGTGAAAGACCCAGGTTGTCATCTTCTTTTTAAGGCTGGGTTCACACTACGTATATTTCAGTCAGTATTGTGGTCCTCATATTGCAACCAAAACCAGGAGTGGATTAAAAACACAGAAAGGATCTGTTCACACAATGTTGAAATTGAGTGGATGGCCGCCATTTAATGGCAAATATTTGCTGTTATTTTAAAACAACGGCTGTTGTATTGAAATAATGGCAGTTATTTACTATTATATGGCGGCCATCCACTCAATTTCAACATTGTGTGAACAGAGCCTTTCTGTGTTTTTAATCCACTCCTGGTTTTGGTTGCAATATGAGGACCACAATACTGACTGAAATATACGTAGTGTGAACCCAGATAAAATGTATTTTTCCTTTTCTGGAACTTCCTTTAAGGCTTAATGTAGAAAGAAGAAGCCAGAAGTTTGGGTTTATTTTCAAATCCCGGACCACAGTTCTGTGAATGGTTTGAATTAGTAGTTGTTTCAAAAAAGAAAAGATAAAAAGAAGGCCATGAACTTACCTACATGGTGGACAAACATGCAGATTAACGCAGAAATAAGCCTCAATGATGTCATTCATAAAAGTACTGATAAAAATGTAAGCATTAAGAAACATCTAAAAGGCTGATGACCATGCTGAAAAATGCTTTAGCTCAGAGATTAGACAAGTGGTTGAGTGGTCAATATTTATTTAGGACGGGCAGACTGGAAGCCAACAAAAAAATTATATATTTAAAGAGGAATATAAAAAGCTCCCAACAATTTTCTGGCAAGACGCACTATGGTTTGGTTAAAATCATGTAATAATTTTAGCAAAGTTATGGTCAGTATGTTACTATGTGCTCTCACAGACCTTATGTCTGGGTGGTCAAACAAGATTGCTCAAGTGACAAAATGTCAGATTTTTAGAGATAGTTAACAGAAGGTGAGTAGAAATAGATGTACACTAGATGGTGTCTACTAATATCTTTTATTATAGTTTTGTGTTGTGCTGTTTACTTGTGTTATTATACAAAGTTATTTTTACAGTTTGGGTCTGCCAGGGCCATCAGCTAACCACCATGGGTCTTGCTCCCAGAAAACAGCTGGTTTGCATTCTCCCTGCAATAGCTATCATTGAGGGGGCACCAAACAATGGAACCCCATATGTGGGGTCCATATGCTCTAATAGGATATACAGACCACCCTACCCTACTCATTCACATAATATTTTTGGTGTGTGGGATTTATGTGTCTGTAAAAGCTGTGTCTTGGTACACCTTATTTTAAGCAGATGGAAAGTGACAAAAGGGTCCCTGTGAACAAGGCACCAATGCTTATAAACTAAGAAACACAAAAGTTTCTGCTCTTGCTTGTCTCTAACATACAGACATTGTAGGTTAGAAATTATTTTCCAAAAATCATATGCAGTATAATCCCCCTATAATCTGCAGATAACCATATAAACTGGCGGTGAAGTCAGTTGCTGTGCAGTATTTGTTATATTTTGAAATGACACTCAAAATATTTTCCGTGTAAGGGCAGCTATATTTCCTATATAACCAGCCACTGTGCTGTACTGCAACTTACCTGAAGTACTATTAGCTAGTGTGAGATGTGCAGCTGGCCATGTCTGGTGGTTATAGCTCCTCGACAAGACTGGATCCTGCATAATATCTAAAAACAAAATGGAAATTAAGTAATGTTAAACTCTTACCGCAGGGGTACAACTATATATGTAACTGAGCAACAACTTACCATTTCCTATGTGACGCTGCTTTTGTGAAACTAGCCCTTGTGCTGCCTGGAAAGTTAAAAACACAACAGGTTTGAAAAAGTGAAGTTCTGGTAATATTGCATTAGGAGTGCAAAACGAATAAGTCCAGTAGGAGCTTATTCCCATGTCCCGTATTTTGTGGGCCCTACGGACAGGGAAGCCCTGTAATGGACTGTTTCCCTGCCCAGCATGATGTATCAATGCATGGGGTAGAGAAACATTTAATTACAGGGCTTCCCCATCCATAAGGCCCATAAAATACGGGACATGGCAATAAGTCCTAACTACTGTGAAAGGATAATTCCTAATTCCCAGCATAGTATTAATACAACTGAGCTACAGTTTCCAACATACATAACTGCCTACCTCACTAGGTACCTGTAAATGACTTCAATATATGCAATTTATATAAATTTTAACTATTTTTAAAGTGTCACTGTCGTGAATTTTTTTTTTTTGCAGAAATCAATAGTCCAGGCGATTTTAAGAAACTTTGTAATTGGGTTTATTATCCGAAAAATGCATTTTTATCATGAAAAAGCAGTTTGAAGCTCTCCCCCCTGTCTTCATTGTTCTCCTATGGAGAGAGCTAAAGAAAAGACCAAAACAGGACAACAAAAAGTTAATCTACAAATCCCTCACCCCTTATCTCTTCTGACCATCACCAGTGACCTGTCTGAGCTCAGATTACAGCTGTCACCCAGCTCCGTGCCTGTAATCCTCTGTTATCTGCTTTCTGCTGCCGGCTAACTCCCTCCTTCCTCCTCCCCCCTCCCCTCTCCCTAGAGCAGACAGGGGACGACTCCTGCAACAAGTCACAATTTTCAGATTTTTCAGAGTGGATGAAAAAGAGGAAGGAGGTGGGGACCTGGGAAAAGGCTTTTTACATGCAGATAATGGCAGATTTGGCTAATAAACCCAATTACAAAGTTTCTTAAAATCGCCTGGACTATTGATTTCTGCAAAAAAAAAAAACGACAGTGACTCTTTAAAGCGGCCCTATGAGCAAGTTCTTCCCAGAGAACCTGCTGATATGCCGCAGTAGCTGTGTCCCTCAGTAGTATGTGGCAATTAGTTTCACCCCTCTCCTCCTCAGCATTGTTCGTAAAATTGCTAAATGCTGTTATGCAACCTACTTGCTTTAGAGCATTTAGGGCGTTGCTCAGGACCGGAGAGCATCACCGCCCCACACCCAGCCCCTCCTACTATGCATATTCATAACTGCATTGTGGGTTCTATACATGGTGGCTGCGCAGGGAAGCAGTCCCGTCGGAGACGGGCTGCATCCTATGCATGCGTAAATCCGCCGGGCCGCCGCCGATCCTCCTGGAGGTTCCTCAAGACGTAAGTATAAGTCTATCTTATACGTACGCCCCGAGGGACCTCCGGGAGGTTCGGCGGCAGCTTCAGGGGATTCAGTTGCTGTGTATAAAGCCCACTATGCAGTTATGAATATGCATAGTGGGGGTCGGGAGGGGGCGGGCTGGGCGCAGCGATGCTCTCCGGCCCTGAGCAACACCCTAAATGCTCTCAAGCAAGTAATTTGCATAAGAGCATTTAGCGATTTTACGAACAATGCTGAGGAGGAGAGGGCAACATACTACTGAGGGACACAGCTACTGCGGCATATCAGCAGGTTCTCTGGGAAGAACCTGCTGATAGTGCCGCTTTAAGATTACTTTATACATTTACATTAGTGATCTGCAATTTAGATATTTTGAAACTATGCAGCCTTTTATGTTTGGTAGGACTTTAACAAGGAGTTCATAAGGAGTTTCATAACAACTAACGGCACACAGCATTCATAAAACTGATGTTGGGCTTTCTGAAAAATAGACTCATGACCACAAGATAGCTTATCAATCACTGCACCACAGCTGTTCAGTGCCAGTGCTACACAGTGAATGGGGCCAAAAGCTGTTGTCTCCATGCACTGTGTAGTGGTGGTAACATGTAACTGCAGCTCAGTTCCTGTTCAAGTTAATAGGAACTGAGCTCCAGTTACAAGTCGCCACTGCTACACAGAAAACTGAGACAAACACTATTCTGTAGATAGCTCATCAGTCCATTTTGGCTGAAAACCCCTCTAAATTTTTTTTTGTGGCCTCGTACAGAGGCAGGGAATAGAGGAATAAAACAAACAACAATACTCATCCCTCAGCCTCACATCAGTCCAGTGACACAACCATTCCACAATCCCCCCAAAAATCCTGAAATGATGTCTTCATTTATATAGAACAGGATGCTACAGCCAATCTCTGGCCTCAGCGGCCATTGTGCAAGTGCCGAGTATATTCATGAGGATCTTTAATTTCCTCTGGAAGGAGCAGATTGGCCCAAATTTAGCCTAGGTTTACACTGTCTTTTTGTATCCATTTCACTGTATCCATTTTTGAATGTTTAATTTTAACGTACAGAAAAACGTGGTCAACCACGTTTTTGTGTATGCTAAAAAAAAACAAAAAAACAGATCCTTTTCAATCCGTTTTTTTTATAATGTAAGTCAAAGGAAAAGTCATCCTGACAGATGGCATAAAACTGCATCTGTTTTTACCATTCGTTTTCGCATCCATTTTTTTCCCCATAAAACAGATGCGTTAAACGGACAGCAAAAACGCAGTCTTAATCTAGCCTTACCAAAACTGTCGAAGGCCATGTTCACACGTTGTAAGAGACCGGCAGTTCCGTGACCTGTCCGGGTCAAAGAACGGCCGGTCTCTGAAAAGATCATTGCGGATAATCTTTCACGCCACAATGTTCTGATGCGGGCGCATCTGAGTATGCCCGTATCATAACTCCTCACAGCAGACTATGAAGCGTGCACTGACAGGGCTTTCTGTGGCCGCTATTCACTGAATAGTGGCCGCAGAAAACTGACGTCAGTTCTTTGTGGCGCCGAGAGGGATTCCGGCCGGAGCGTATACTATGTGTATACGCTTCGGCCAGGATCCCATAGAAGATAAGACAGCCTGTCTTTTCGTACAAAGTACGGCCGTTGTTGCCAGCGCAGATATGCATATATCCGTGCAAAGTGCATGCATACCTTGCGCGCTACTGTGTGATCCGGCATCTTGCTCTCGGAATCTCTTGCCCTGCTCTCTGGCTGCTGCCAGCAGTATCTTCAGAGAGCAGGACAAGAGAGCCAGAGAGCCCTATGTTATAGTCCGCACATTTCCCGATTACGCAGGACGATGTGCGGCCAATATCAATAAATTTTAAAGCTGTCTAAAAGATGCGCTCAGCCTAGGATCAGGCTCTTTCCTGGTCCTCAGCTGATTGCTGTTACTTTTACACAGTCCACTTATCAGTTAAAGGAACATTTCTAGCAACGCTCCTGCCCAATAATCGGCCAGTGACACAATATTTAGTGAATTTGTAAGTACACATATGCTTATGTGTACTTATGTGAGCATAAATTACCCTGACTAAGTTTGTTTAGGCCAGAAATCTGCCGCTATTTGCAATATTAAATTAACCCAATTATCTTCTGTGCAAAATGCTGATTTTATAAATACTGTTTGAATCTGCTATTTAGGGAACATTTCTATTAAATAAACTTTAGCAACAAAATCATTTAATATGATGGACAGAAAATGAATATGGGAAACAAGCAATTGTAAACTCTTGCACAAAGGAAGTGAAGTCTTAAAGAGTAATGTAACAGATACCTTTTCTACTGCCCCATTAAATGCCAGCTGCATCCTTTCACATTCATTTCCTTCCTCTTTAGCAATGGTATCCATAGAGAGTGGAGCTTCTCCCATCTTCAGAATTGTCCTCCAACACTGAAGCTCTTTCTTGGTCATCAAATTTGGCTCCACCTTTTAAAGCAATGCATGGAATATTAAAACATAGAAATACTTAATACACAGCTTGACTCTGCAGTTATTCTGCAGTTTCCTCTGACATTATAGACAGGATCATAGTTCATCTTACAAATAATCGTACTGACTGTAGTATGTGGAATATATTGTTAACTAAATAAAATTATTATTTTAAATTAAAATATGAAAATACCCTGGATGTATATATGGTGGGTTGAGGTTGAGTTCTCACATTCCAGAATCCCTCTGTGAAACCTCTAGTATAATTACAAGGGCTTGCCTATGCCACAGTGGTCTCACATGACCCTTATATGAATTCTTGTAAAACTATAATACTTTTTTAACAGTACTGTTCAATTTACAGTAAAATGCCAAAATCAGTGACTTATTTACAAAGAAACTGTTTATCAGACGGCCTAATAAAAGGCAGCATAACCTTCTGTGTAAACTCCTCTTATCCTGCTAACCTGCTAATGGTTTCCCTTTAAAAGGTGTTTTCCAGGCAAAATATATTAATGACCTATTCTCAGGACATCAATATTAGATCAGTGGGGTGCTGACACCTGGCAACCCCTGCAGATCAGCTGATCAGAGCTTAGGCGCTGTCATAACCAGTAACAGAGCAAGAAACAGACAGCTCTGTACATTACTGAGTGGGTTTAAATTGATAAAAACTTTTAAAATTTATTTTTAACATTTTTTTAGCCCCCCCTAGGGAACTTGTATAAATGCTCATATAGATCAGTGCAGTACATGTACTGCACTAAACGATTCAATTAACATACTGTTAAGGCCCTATTACACAGGGTGATTCTATGCCCAATGAGGCTGATTCAGCAGAAATGGCCCAATGTAATAAAGACAATGATCAGCCGAGGAGCCAATCATCGGCTGATCGTTGTTTTTCAACATGTTGAAAAATCATAGTCCACCAACTGTGCATCACTCCGTGTAATAGGATGTGCGTGGTTGGCGGCAAAAAAAGTATATAGTAAATAATAAACATATATGGGTACCTGCACACGCCTTCTTGTGTCCCCTTATCTCTTACCAGCTGACCAGAGACACCGCTGTCTCTGAAGTGAAAGTCTGCTTAACCAATCACAGGCGGCTGTGCTGTCCAATTCAGGTCAGTGATAGGTTGAGCCGTTTGTAACTTCAGAGACAGGCGATGAAGTTTCAGTGACAGCTCCGGTTAGCTAGGAAGAGGCAATAGGACAGTGGGGAGCGTGGGCAGCAGTAGCTTAATTTGGTGAAGACAGAGGGGGCGGCCACTCCCGGGCCCACACAGGCAGGGGGCCCACTGAGGAGTTAATGCTGTCCGCAAAAGGTATTGCTTTTGCAGACAGACTTAAAAAAATGTCTATTAGCTGTAGGTGGCCCCTGTCCAGCAACCAGTGCTCCTGGGGGGCTCACATGGCTACTGAATGTTGTGTCTGACCATTTAGCTGTATGCGCTTGTATGCGAGGAGAACATACAGTTGAATGCAGCAGGGTAATTGACAAGGCGAGGAGAGCATTGTCACTGTTGTGGCCACAAAAGGGCCAATTTCTCCCTTAAAGCTGTGGGGCATGAGTGATGTCACTTGTGCGCTTAGAGAGCAGGGAGAGAGTTCACACGAGAAGACTACAGTACTGCAACCACACAGCAGGTAAGTGTGGCTTTTTTTCCTTAGTTATAGAGGAGGAGACCTATGTGGGTGGATGGGACTATCTATGGGGGTTGGGGTATGGGATGTGCTGGCTAACTGAAAAGTGGGTACCTAATCTGGAGGTACAGTCTACCCACAGTGATGGTGATTACAGCTGGGGAAGGGGGTGGCTGGATGGGGAACACATACCGGGGGGATTACCTACATGAGATGGTGCTGGAGGGCATGCCCACATGGAGGATTCTACCTTTTGGAGGGGGTTGCCTGCACAGAGAGGTCTAAATACTAGATAGATGCACAAAGGGGAGTCTAACTCTATATGAGGGGACAGAGGGCCCTAACTACTGCTACATGGAAACATAGGGAAATAATAACTATATTGGGGCACAGACGGCCTAACTACTACACGGATGCACAGAGAAGCTGAATTTTAACATGAAGGTACAGAGGGGTCTGACTACTATATGGGGGTGCACAGGGAGGGTCTATCTTCTATATGGAGGAACAAGGGGGGGGATAATCTACTATGTTAGGGTATAGATGGTGGGCTTTTTACTATACGAGAGCATAGATGGACCCTGCAAACTATATGAGGGCTAAAATTGGGTCTAAAAACTACATGGAGGCATAAATTGGCTGCTCTCATATACCCTGTACACCAGGATTATCCAAGCTGCTCTCATATACCCTGTACACCATGATTATAGGGGCTGATTTCTCCTACATTTTTAATGTATTATCATGTATTGTTTCTATGGATTAATAAAGTAAATATTCCATTTAGTTATGTTGTAGTAGTCTGGCTTTTTCGCATATAGAATATTTAGTATAGTTGCCTTGAACTGCATGGGACTATTTATTGTTATTGCCCAGCATTTGTACTATACAGTTACTCTATTGGTACTGCGGGTATACCCTTCGGGTGTTGCTAATTTGGTCATTGACCATCAGCTATGGTGTAGTCCTCATGGTACCTAATAGATATTAGACAGATAGATATGAGATATAAGAATGGATGGATTTCTAGATAGAAAACAAAAACAGCGCCACAGCTTCATCTATGTTGTTTGTGGTATCACAAACTTTTCTCTTTTAGTGGATCTGAGCTGCACTACCACATCCAAGCTTTGGAGGAGAGTGGCACTGTTTCTGGAAAAAGGCAGCTATGTTTTTACAATGATTGATAACCCCTTTAATTTTTCCACTGGTCTCAGTCCCTGTTCACTATGAACAATGTAGTAGAAAATACCCTTTATTATTCGGAAAGCATTGTCACCTACTGAGGATCCCTATGGGTAGCATAATCGGTTGGGGGCCCACTGAGACTCACTCGCCCCCCCTAGGCTGAACCCCTAGCTACGCCCCTGGTGGGCAGGTATATATGTTTATTATTTTCTATATAAAGAAAGGGCTGCACAGGCATCATTATCTATGCCCATGCAGCCCTTGCTGCACTATAGTAGAGCTGTGTAACAGGCTCTGTTAGTGAACACCTATCTAACAGATCAGTGCTCGCTCAGGGTATGTGCACACTGAGAAAAACACGCAGAGGACACGCTGCTTGTCCCTGCGCGCTCCCACTTCATTCTCCGCCTGTGCCATAGACTTCATTCTATGGTCAGGCAGATTCCGCTGTCTGCCCAAAGAATCAATGGAAGTCCTCCGCAAGTCCTCCACATGTTTTCCTCAGTGTACACATACCCTTATTCAGCAAATTGGGCCAGGTAATATGGCCTTTAGCATCTTTCTCACAGTTACAGCCTTAGCAAGGCTTTTCCTCCTGGTATTTCTAATTGATTGAAGCCCACTTCTGCTACTTCTATTGCATGTTAGACAAAGCTTTAGTAAAAGAGAGGCCAAGTGTTTTTTATTTAAGCTATATATAATTACAGGCTGAAGGAAACATTATTTTAAAGGTCTTTAAAAGGCAAACTTTCTTTACCACTTCCTCTTCTTCAACTCAAATGAAAACCAGCTAAAAGATGCAAAGCTCACAACCCACCATGGGAACTGGGTTTTGCCTGTGAGAGCTTCCACGCAGCATAATATCCTGTCAGATCGGATCACAGCTTCTCTTTCATTGCTACATGTAAACATAACCGCTATCACTGTGGCAATGCAGCCGCCTGGTAGAAGCACTCTTGCTATACTAATGCCACATTATTAAGAATATTTACAATTTTTTATACATTGCATACCATTTATAAGACTGGAGACCTGCCTTATATAATGGAGACAGAACTCAGATATCTAAATTATCTAAATGAATTATTATAATCTTTTCTAAAGGTGTTATACATATAGGCCCCATTGTTCACGCTGCATGAAACCCACAGTTTTTAGCTTCCCTGACAGCAACCAATCACTGCTCAGGTTTATTATATTAATGAGCTCTGGTAAAATCAAACCTGAGCTGTGACTCGTTAATGTAGGAAAAACAATATGAGTTTTAGACAACTTGATAAATCTGTTATATATATAAAGCTATTGGGCACCACTAATAATCATTGAGTGCTAAAGCAATGCATATAAGTAGTACATCATCCTATCAAAAGAAAAATAGCATATGCACAAAAAATGGTTGCACATCACAAAAATCTTTATTATAACACTGACACAGATACAAAAATACCACATAAATATATGAATGTACAGGAGTAGTAAAATGAGGGAGACAACACCCCAAATACTGCTCTACATTAAAAACACTAAAATGTTACCATAAGTCCTGCTGGTGTTCCAGCCGGGATTAATCTACCACTCTGACTCTGGACTGTATGTACAATAACAAAAACCCAACATCTTTACCTAGACAGAGACCCAGTAAAACAAAATATAACCACAAATAATGGAGCATAGGAAAAAAAATAAATAAATTGGAAAAGATCACCATATACAGTCCAACAGAATGAGAGTCAGATGGGATAAGAAATCACCCTAATCTCATTCTGTTGGCCTGTATATGGTGATCTTTTCCAATTTTCTTTTTTTTCCTATGCTCCATTATTTGTGGTTATATTTTGTTTTACTGGGTCTCTGTCTAGGTAGAGATGTTGGATTTTTGTTATTGTACATACGGTCCAGAGTCAGAGTGGTAGATTAGCCCTGGCTGGAACACCAGCAGGACTTATGGTGACATTTTAGTGTTTTTAATGTAGAGCAGTATTTAGGGTGTTGTCTCCCTCATTTTACTACTCCTGTACATTCATATATTTATGTGGTATTTTGTATCTATGTTAGTGTTATAATAAAGATTTTTGTGATGTGCTACCATTTTTTGTGCATATGCTTTTTTTCTTTTGAGAGAACTTGATAAATCTGGGCCATAGATTCTGTATTTCCTATACCTGACGTGTACAA
This sequence comes from Dendropsophus ebraccatus, assembly GCF_027789765.1. Taxonomy (NCBI): domain Eukaryota; kingdom Metazoa; phylum Chordata; class Amphibia; order Anura; family Hylidae; genus Dendropsophus; species Dendropsophus ebraccatus. The sequence goes on from NC_091458.1 coordinate 69,577,415, forward strand.
TGATGCAGTGATTATTAAAAGGGCCTTTTCACATCTGCATTGTGGCTTCCGTTTATACCAGAAGCCACAGCATTGTGACAGATCTATTGATTTATAACCAGGCTCCACTTAGGTGTCTGTAATATTAATGAGAATTTGCATCATAGGCTTCTAATATAGGCTCAAACACAGATATGGAACAAGGGGTTCACTCACTAAGACAATGCCTTTGACAAATAAATACAGTCTAGCGATCAGTTGCCGGTTCAGAAACCACCAGAGTAAAACTCTTAGGCCTTATTCACACGTTCAGTAATATTTTCTAGTCCTGAAACAACCCGCTAAAAATTACGAATTGGACATCCGTAGTACATCCGTATTGCATCCGTATTTCCGTAAATCCATTTTTACTAGTGACTGCGTTATACAAGTTAATAAAGTTGAGTAGGTTTAAAAAAAAAATAGCACCAGTTTGCCCAACCCCTAAAATAAGTCACATGATCGCTTGTCAGCCTGTGGTTGCTTAGAAACAGAACCTTGTGACCTATGAGTCATCCATATTTTTTAACGGGAATACGGAAATACGGATTGCAAACATGTTGCAACCCATTAACAATCCGTAAACAATTGATTTCAATGAGAGGATCAGTAAAAATAATCTGGGTCCGCACTAGGACATGTCCTTTTTTTTCGGCATTGATTTTCATCCGTTTCATCTACCATGTGGGCTTGCACTTCTTGGTAGATGGTACCCATATGTTTTTCGAAATATCTGACCTCAGAATAAAAAAAATGCACCTAAAATCTGTGTGTGTGAATGTGTCCTAAAATTTTACACAGGGTTAAGTGGCAGTGTCACAATAAACGTTTGAAATGTCAAAAGTTTTGATCAGTCCGGGTCTGAGCGTGCGGGGAGTGGACGGCGCAGGAGCTGATTATATTGATCATCAAGGACTGAACACTCAGACCCTGGCCGATAAAGACTTTTGACGTCAAAAGTTTTTTTTATGGTGACAGGTACACTTTAGTCCGGCAAAAATTTTTATTTAAGTATTGTATTGCCCCCCAAAAGTTATACAAATTACCAATATACACTTATTACGGGAAATGTTAATAAAGTGCTTTTTTTCCTGCACTTACTACTGCATCAAGGCTTCACTTTCTGGATAACATGGTGATGTCACGACCCGACTCCCAGAGCTGTGCGGGCTGTGGCTGCTGGAGAGGATGATGGCAGGAGTATGCTCAGTGTCCCTCCAGTGCCCGGTGTCCCTCAGTGTCCCCCGGCCATCATCCTCTTCAGCAGCCACAGCCCGCACAGCTCTGGGAGTTGGGTCGTGACATCACCATTTTATCCAGGAAGTTAAGCCTTGATGCAGTAGTAAGTGCAGGGAAAAAAGTAATTTATAAGCATTTCCCGTAATAAGTGTAAATTGGTGATTAGTAGAGATGAGCGAACCTCGAGCATGCTCGAGTCCATCCGAACCCGATTGTTCGGCATTTGATTAGCGGGGGCTGCTGAAGTTGCATAAAGCGCTAAGGTAGTCTGGAAAAGATGGATACAGCCATGTTTTCCACATAGCCTTAGGGCTTTATGCTCAGGGGTTCGCTCATCTCTAGTGATTAGTATAACTTTTGGAGGGCAATACCATACTTTAATAAAAATTTGCGCCGGACTTCTCCTTTAATCACATTTTTAAAATGCACATAGTTAAGGAGATTATACAAAAGTATGTTATGAAAAGCACAGGGGACCAGAGTAAATGCTTTTTTAATAGTAGTCCTTGATTAGAAAACAAAAAGTTGCTTAATAAAAAAAAAAAAAAAATTGAAGAGGAAGATAATAACCTGCAATGTGGATAATATACTTTGACATAAATCATGTAAAGGCCATTGCGTAATTCTAAAAAGAAGACTTGGGGGGCATTTATTATGGACTCTAATGTGTACAAGTATTCTAATGGGGATTGGTGTGTATTTTGTTCCAATAGCTTGTGACTGATTCCTTAAAATGTAGCACAGCCATAGTGAATGTATCTAAGTATAAAATCACACACAAAAAAAAAAAATCACAAAAACGCGAAAATTGCGCCATTATATTCACCAGGTACTGACCAGACATAAGCCTGCATCTGTTTGTGTGACTATTTAAAAAAGTCACAAATGATAAATTGGGCACTAATCCCATATTATGGGAACTTTTGGGTGAATACTCAAAACAGGCAGATTAAGAAAAAAGATTGCATCTGCAAAATATTTGCCCGTCGAATACTGGTTCATAGATAGAACTTAGACCAAAAATGGGTGAAAAATCCAATTATTTACCTAAAAGTAGGCGCAAAACCCTAGATAAATTTCCCCCTAGGAATTCTAGAAAAACACCAATCACGTGACTACCTCAAGAACACATAATAACCATAATAAAATATCTTTCAGATCTAAAACATCAACTACTGGACACCTCTGCAACTTTACATACATTGAGACCTACAGTATGAGCAGATGATTTGTGGGACAAGAACACTAGAAGAGATTTCCACAAGATAAATGTAACTGCAGGGCTGCAATAATAATCTATAAAGCCTGAGATTAACATTCTGACTCGTATCCACACATCCTGTGACTGATTTTTGTGGTTATAACATAAGCATGTAGAGTAGAGCTTGCAAAACCTTATAAACTTTCACTCATCTTTCATTTCTTTGTGGTTGTCCAACACATTCTTCTTACTAGAACTCAATCATTTGAAAGTTGAACTAAGCCTAAATATGTCAGAGAAACAAACTCTACTGTCTATTGTTTTCTAGTTAGCGCACACTTTAACTGAGAAAAAGAAAATATTGACTTAGATGTAGTTCGTGTTCTATTGTTGTAGACACATACAGTGCGCTGTTTACTTACATAGCATCAAAAGTCAACTGGTACAGTCATATGGTTAGAGTCCGAAGATCCTAGGTGCTGCTTCATGAAATGGTCCAACTTGAATTCATGACCAGGATACTGATTTATAATACCAACCAGAAATATTGCAATATCTACAGTATTGTAATATGTACAGCTGGAAACTCTGGAGGATTGAGTGTGACCATATTGCACAATGTCAACCAGGGCTTGACTAGAACTGGAATTCAGTAAAAAATCGGGGTGTATACAGTATCATGTTCAGAATATAAGCTACTGTAAACTGCACACTGCCATCTGTAGACAAAATAGCATACTGTGGGAATGAAACTTTAAAAAAAAAGGCACATCCAGTTTATGCTAGGCTCCATTAATTCTTATTAATAGGCCATACCAGATGCAATGTTACAAAGACATATGATACATGGCATTACTTTTGAAAAGGATTAAAGTCTTTGAGCCTGGTCCGCACAAGTGCAGGTCCTTTTTTGTAGTCTGGGCCTCTCGTCCACACGTCCACACGTTTGCTCCTCGTTCCCCGCTTGCTGCCGCCGCTATTCAACGCGGCTGCAGCAAGCGGGTGAGTGCGGGAGGGGCGGCGGGGAGCTGCGGGGGGGCTGCCCATTGGATACAGCAGCGTCTGCTGCCGATGCTCCTATTCAACGGAGCGACGGCAGCAGATCGTTGCTGTATCAGTCACTTGTTTTCAACATGTTCAAAAACAAGTGACTGCAACGATCAGCCGACATGAACGATGTGGGCTGATCGTTGCACTCTATTTCACGGGACGATTATCGTCCGTAGCAGCCGATAATCGTTCCGTGGAATAGGGCCTTAAGTCCTCGTCACTTCAGTACAAATCTGGCATCCTAACATGGGAATCCGCGAGTGGCTCAAATGAGCCTGGGCATATCATGTCTGTTACTTATTTGATGTACATTTGATATACATTAGATGTACATTGCTACGTTCCCAACCTGATATGTGGTGCATTTTAGTACAATAGTATAAGGCACTAGCAGCTTGGGAGGATCAAGACATGATCTATACACCATTGTTTTGTTGATATTTTGTGATATTTCAACCTTTTTTGGCCTATTTATTAGGGGCATTGGTTGGAATAACAATGGTATGACCTTTGTTGGCCACTGTGTGTCTCCTGATGATCCCAAGCAGGGGGAGACCCTGATGACCCTGATGTGTGTCACCAACTGGCTAATTTATTTTCTTGTTTGATAACTAATTGTGAGTGGTCGATTTTCCTGCCTGAGAACAGGGCACACTGTATGTGTATCTGTATGCGATTGTACTAAGTGTATAGGAGTGTTAACCTCACACTAACTATCATTGTATCTGAGATTTTTATGGACCATTTTCTTATGTTTTAATGCATATCTAATAAACTATTTTGATTTTTCATGCCACAGTGATAGTGTGTCTTGATAATTGTCAATAATTTCCAACAGTCTATTCCATTTGCACAAAAGCATGTAAAATTGATTGTCAGTGTTGCTTCCTAAGTGGAGAGTTTGATCTACAGTACTTCTAGTTATATTATGTTGTTTAAGTGTCTTTTTGAGCAGTGTAGTCTTTTCATAGAGCCACAATTTAGCTTCACTCAACTTAGGCAAGCAGTCAATGATGCATTTTTAAAACGTGCAGGAGCCAATATTATTGAAACCATACAAACACTTGATATATTCCTGGAACATGATACAGAGATTTCTTGGCTTGGAAAACAATTTACACATTCTATTTATAGCAAAACATTTAACTTACCAACGCTGTGCCATTACAGAAGACACAGGTAACGTCAGATACAGGTGCAACAGTTTTTACTGATTATTGGTTATATCTTAAACTCTCCAAAGGAAAAGAAAAATGCCATCTTATGCATCACACACTGATAGAATTACAGCTGCTTACAAGATCTGAGCTAAATAGAGAGGTAACATGGCAACCATAAGGTTTATGGGACCATACTGTACTTCTATAGGCCTCTAATGTTATAAGTTAGCATACAGAACCACAGGGTCCCTATGTGCGGCTGTACAGGCTCCACGAACATGGACCATAAGCAGTGGCGGTCTTTGGCACCAAGCACCCCAAGCGATCGCTTGGGGCCCCCAACATCCAGGGGGGCCCCCACTCCCCGCCCTTGTGCTCAAGGCCGCTGGACGGTGCCACTGCCCCGCTCGCTGCTGCCATCTGAACTGTAACTATGAACACTCGTACATTGGCTCCCTTCCTGTCAGTCACTCTTGTGGCCGCAGGAAGGGTTTTCCCTGCGGTCACAAGTGGCAGCTTTGTCCTTGTGGTGCTGGCGCTCCAATGACATCACTGGAGCATCGGCGCCAGGACAAGGGGAGTGCGGCCTCTTGTGATCGCAGGGAAAACCCTTCCTGAAGCCACAAGAGTGAAGAGAAGAGGAGACCCAGGTGAGTATAAGTGTTTGTTTTATTGTGTTATACTATATGAGAGGGGGAGCACACAGGGGTCTGTTTAACTGGGGGAGCACACAGGGGGGCTATAGACTACTGGGGCTTCACAGAGGGGTCTTTATACTACTGGGGGCAGCACACAGGGGGTCTATATACTGCTTTGGGCAGCAGAATGGGGTCTATATACAACTTGGAGAGCACACAGGAGGTCTATATCCAAGTGGGGGAGCACACAGGGGGGGCTATATACTACTGGGGGAGCACACAGGGGTCTATATACTAATGGTGGGGAACACAGGGGTCTATATGCTACTGGGGGAACATACAGGGGTCTATATACTACTTGTGAGGCACACAGGTGGTCTATATATAACTGGGGGAGCACCCAGGGGTCTGTATACTACTGGGGCAGCACACAAGGGGTCTATATAATACTGGTAGGGCACACAGGGGGTCTATATACTACTGGGGGAACCACACAGGGGGTTTATATACTACTGGAGGAGCACACAGGGGTCTATATCCAAGTGGGGGAGCACACAGGAGGTCTATATCCAAGTGGGGGAGCACACAGGGGGGCTAAATACCCCTGAGGGAGCACACAGGGGGCCTATATACTAGTGGGGGAGCACACAGGGGGTATATACAACTGGAGGTAGCACACGGGGGGTCTATATTTAACTGGGGCAGCACACAGGAGGTCTATATACTTCTGGGGGAGCACACGGGGGGCTATATATAACTGGGGGAACACACAGGGGTCTATATACTATTGGGGGAAGCAAACAAGGGGTATATACTACTGGGGGCAGCACACAAGGAGTATATATTACTTGCGGTAGCGCACAAGGGGTATATACTACTGGGGGCAACACACAGCGGTCTATTGTTTTGGAACGGGTGTCGAGGGGGGGGCCCCAGACATAACTTCGCTTGGGGCCCCAGAAATGCCAAGACCGCTCCTGACCATAAGCCCTTACTTGAAAAAAAAAAATTGGAACCAGAGGAACTGATTCTTCCACATTAAAGTCAGAGAATTATTGGGAAGAGGAACTAATAGGAAAGAATGTCACCCCTCACCTCGGCTCAATACAGATGCCCCAATCACAGAGTAAAGTGTCAGGGGAGTTCTTCCTGCTCTGATCTCCGTAGTGTGCAGGAGTGCAGGAGAAGATCAGAGTCGGGAGTGCTGAAAAGCCCCACGGTACAGTACTATATAAAACACACCCCTGTTGCTGTACCTAATAGTCTCCCCTGTCGCCGTAACTGATAGTCTCCCCTGTCCCATTGCTGTACCTGGTAGTGTCCTCTGTCCTCCATTACTGTACCTATAGTCACCCGTGTTGCTGTATCTAATCACCGCCCCTGTTAGTGTACCTGTTCACCCCCTCAGTTTATATACCTGATCATCACCCATTAGTGTATCTGATCGTCGCTCCTGTTACTGCATCTGATCATCGCCGGTTGGTGTACCTGTTATTCAACGCTATTATTGTACGTGAAAGTTTAAATATTAGCTGCTAAACTTCTAAGCCCTATAAAATCCTATAAAGTTAATCACTTGCATAAGTTAAAAATTAATTCACAAAGTTATTTGCATAGAAAACGAGACAGGTCAGATTAGAAAAATTGGCCAAAAGTTACTGCAGAGTTAATGGGTTAAAGTAATTCTGTCAGCTACAATTCACCTTCCAAACTCTTGACATTGCAGATAGTTGTTAGAACAAGGGGATGCATGATACCTTTCACATACCAGTCTGTGCTTTCAGAAAATAAAAAATTATTTTATTCTCCGGTACAAGGTTTCAAAGCAGCTTCCCCGTGCTACTGAAGTGCTGGAACGTGTCCTTGCTCCCCTTCCAATCCTTATCTCTGCTTGACTGACAGGTTTAAAGGACAACTCCCGCGGGACCCCCCCAAAAAAAAAACACACACACACACACAGACACCATACTCACCATCTCTCCGGTGACGATCGCCACTCGATTCGCCCGCCGTCCGCCTCTCCGTCGCCGCCGTCCGCCATCCAGCGATGTCTCCGACTTCCGGGTCCAGGGGATGGAAAAGGCTGCCAGTGCGCTTGCGCACCGGCAGCCTTTTCATTGGCTGGAGCGCATCACATGGCTTCCAGCAAGCTCAGCCAATCAGGGCTGAGCAAGCTGGAAGCCATGTGATGCGCTCCAGCCAATGAAAAGGCTGCTGGTGCGCATGTGCACCAGCAGCCTTTTCATCCCCATTCACTTTGCATGAAGACGCCGAGGAGGAAGAAGACCCGGACCGCCCCTCGGCTCTGACGTCGTCGTCACCAGATGCCGCCCCGGAGAAGAGGACCGTGACGATCGTAATAGGTAATGTATACATTCTTTAACTTCCGGGGTGGGGGGTCGGGGGTCCGAAAGTGGGGGAAGGGGGCCAGGCCGGGTATTTAACCACATTACAAAGTTATATAACTTTGTAATGTGTGTTAAATGAGCAAAAAAAAATTTTTGTGGGAGTTGTCCTTTAATGGTGCGTTTACACAGACAGATTTATCTGACAGATCTTTGAAGCCCAAACCAGGAACAGACTATAAACAGGGATCAGGTCATAAAGGAAAGACTGGGATCTATCCTCTTTCCAAATCCATTCCTGGGTTTGGCTTCCAAAATCTGTCAGATAAATCTGTCTGTGTAAACGCAGCATTAGCACTAAGCTCTGTTTCCAAATCTCATTCCTATGTACAATTGTTTGCAGGTTTGAGATTTGGAAGCAGGACTCAGCCTCCAGCTGGCAGGTACTCAAGTAGGGAGAGGGAGAAGATAGGAAACAAGAAGGTGTTAAAGCCCTCAGCACTTCAGGAGTTTGGTAACACCTCTTTCACGCTTCGCACAGGAAATAAAAGCACTTTTCTGTGTTTTATAAGCACAAACAGATATATTCTTCCATTAAGCATTCCATTAGGCGCGGCAGATGGGACCCACGCCACTCCGTGGATGCATGCCTCCTAAAGCCTCCTCAGAGTGCGTTCACACCTACCGCATCCGCAGCTTATTTTTCCGCGGAAATCCGCAGGTCTGGTAGTGCAGATCTCAGCCTGCGAGAAATCCGCATATGTGTGCGTTTTGCGGTTTTTCTGCATCAAGTTTATCGCAACTGAAATGTCAGTTTAAAATGTCTCTCATTCTAAACGGACATTTCAGTTGCGATAAACTTGCTGCAGAAAAACCGCAAAATGCACACATACGCGGATTTCTCGCAGGTTGAAATCTGCACCACCAGACCTGTGAATTTCCGTGGAAAAATAAGCTGCGGATGCGGTAGGTGTGAACGCACCCTCAGCCTGAATATACTGAAAATAAGAAAAATAAAAAACGTATGAAGACGACTAAAAGAGAGTCCATCTCTTATCTTATGAATACATATCGTGGTTAAGCATAAAACGTTGGCTCCAATTCATATTGAGTATGAGTAGATATATTCTTCCGTCTTATACCTGACACTGCTTGAGACTCCAGGAGGGGGAGAGGACGCATTCCAGATTGCAGCCACAGTATTCAGGAGCTTGGAAAAGCCTATTAAACTTGATTTGTACCAGAGAATGAAAGCACTGTTCCAAATTCTGGAAACACACACAGATATATGAAAGGCACCATGTGTCTCCTTGCCCTAACAAACAGTGTCAGTAGTTTGGTAGTGCAGCTGACACTACTCCTTGTCTGTTTTAGTAAATTATTGTATAACAATTCTGGAACATCTTTTCTTATAGCTCTAAGCTGTGCCATTCCTCTGTTAATCTTACCAGAAATGTATGACTCAATAACTAACTGGGTGCTACCAGTTGGGCGGGTTGTGTCCATACACTGTCTGGCACTGTCCGCTCAGATTGGATAGTGTCAGACAGTGTATGGACATGCCCCGATCGGTAATACCCAGTTGGCTAGTGAGTCACACATTCCTAGTAATTACAGGAGAACAGCACAACACCTAAAAATAGGGGATCCAGAATTGTTATTTTATGAGCATTGTATGTATTTGCTTAAAGAGACAAGTCAGGAGTGGGGACACGTCCTCTTTAAAGTGTCACTGTCCCTATAAGTTTTGATCGGTCCGGGTCTGTGTTCTGTGTTTTTTTTACAACAATAAGCCACCATTAAAATGTAATAAAGACAAATATCATACCTAATAAATCACAAAACCATAGTGATAAATGAGATCCTGATAATATGGATCCTACAAGGTCTACAGAGAAAAGAGGCCTAGCATATGCAATACCCCTGCGGTCTATAGAGGCTGCAACATAATAGAGGCCATTAAAGGGGTTATCCAGTGCTACAAAAACATGGCCACTTTCCCCCTACTGTTGTCTCCACTTTGGGTGGGGTTTTGAAACTCAGTTCCATTGAAGTAAATGGAGCTTCATTGCAAACCCTACCTGAACTGGAGACAACAGTAGGGGGAAAGTGGCCATGTTTTTGTAGTGCTGGATAACTCCTTTAAGTGAAGAATGACTGCTATTTGCTCTCCTGGTACAAACAGACTGAATCAACCTAAGAGTTTGCTATATGGAGTAGATAGTAAAAAGTATATGATTACATATCAAAAGGAAGTCAGAACAGATCTTGTCTTCAAAGAAAGTCTTTCTGCTAAAAGGAAAGTGGAGAGCGCTCTAAAGTTCTGAGAAGGAATAAGTAGGTATTCTATGAAAACAAGCACATCAAACAGATAAAGTATATCTTAGGACCGTATCACATGGACTGATTTTTCATGTAGGCGAGTGCCATTCTGCTAGATCGGCACTCACTTACAGAGAATATTACACGGCTCGATGATCATGCAGCAGGTATATAGAAAATAATAATGTTTTACTTACCTCTCCAGGGTCCCTTCCGCCTGTTCCCTGCAGCTGTGGCTGGCACGTCTGAAGCCGTCTGTGCAGTGACAGGCCACTCAGCCAATCACTAGTCAAGACAGGACAGTGCTGTGGCCAGCGACTGGCTGAGAGGCCTGCCGCTGAACAGACGGCTTCAGACATGCCAGCAGCGGTTGCAGTGAGAAGCCAGAAAGACAGCAGGGAGCGTGGAGAGGTAAGTAGTAGTAGTATTAGTGTTTATTATTTTCTATAAACTTAAATCAGCCGCCCACCACGTCCACCTATTACATAAAGCGATGCACGGCCGGCGGCGGATGATTTTTAAACAATGACAATGATGGGCTCCTCGGCTGATGTCTTTTTCTTTACACAGGGGGATATCTGCCCGAATCAGCCTGAACGGGCAGATAATCGTCCCATGTAACAGGACCCTAATACTGAATACCACAGTCAGCACTGATAGCAACCTGAAAAGGTGATGCTGCAAGCTATGTAGTTATGACTGGCAGGAGAACCATAGAGCACGTGGGGTACTATGGATTTTACAAATGACATCCAGTACTGGGTTGCTAGAGACTCCTCCAGTGATCAGCTCAGATGATGAGGATGATGGTGATGAACACTATAGAGGCAGATAACCAGCAAAGTCCTGGTATATCCAGCGTCCCAGAGATCTGGGATACAGCAGTATTGCCCTGTGGTGGCTCTCCAACTACAATGCCCATAATGCTCAGGCAGCCTTCAGCTATCCAGTCATGATGGGAGTTGTAGTTGCGGCAGCTGGAGAGCTAGACATTGGGGGACACTGATAAAGAGCAATGTGAAGCATGTTATGCCCATAGCCCACTTTCCCAATGGCATCCATAGGTTCGGAGCGCTCCAATGTTTGCCACCCACAAACAAGTGTGCAGTGTACTTAGGATATTGTATTATCTACATCAATGAGGAGGGTCTGCACTGATCCAATGGGAAGGGGCATAACATGTATGTGGATATCTGGAAAGATGTACATAGATTGGCATATAGAACATATACTGCACAGCTGCAGACATTGCCCATCCCCCCTGTACACATGTAGCTACAGATCACATTATATTGGGGATATAGTATGTGTATATGATCACTCAGGACTGAAGTGCTGCACATTCCTTCTGGGGTTTCCCAATTCATCTGCGGCATTTCAGCCCAGTGTGAACATACCCTGAAACTTGCCTGTAAAGCTCGATCTCCATTGTAGAACTTACTGCTATAACAGCTTCGTATGGTAAGGTTGTACAGTCCCAGCATGCCCTGTATTCTCTATAACTGCATATACATGTATAAATATATATATATTACCTGTGCCTTAACGTAGAGGAATAAGCCCAACGTGCAGCCAACCTGGAGCAGACCCAGCAAAAGAAGAGCAATGAAGACGGACCTAGGGAAGGGATGGGGGGCTCTGTCACGGATCTCCGGGGGACCCCCAAGGTCCGCCGTCCCCCGCAGGTACCCGCCGGGGTTCATCCCCGCAGCGTTCACCGGAGGAGCGGCACGGCACACTGCACAGCAGCACAGCTGTCACCAGAGGGGCAGCGCTGTGCCCGGCTCCAGCTGTGATAAGAGTACCTGCGGTAGGGGGAGGGGCCGGCAGGGAGGGGGCGGGGCTCTCGCTGTAGACTCCTACTGTGAGGGGGTGAGGAGGCGGCACGTGCGCCCTGGTCACTACAGATAGGGGCCGCGCTTCTAGTAAGTGACGTAGAGAAGCTCAGTACCAGTTGTGTCCCTACAGCCAGATATAAAGGAGCCGCGCACCTACACGTGTGCCGCCCCCACCCAGGGCTTCAGGAAAGCCACAGGTGTCAGGGAAACCCCATGCTGACAGTAAATGGCGTCTTGTAGCATTTTTCTTCATTGGTTGAACAAGTATGCCAGTAAAATGCATGTGTACATATATAGGTATATTCATTGTATATACATGTATACATAGGCGATGTTCCCTACATTCTTCAGTAAAAGTCACAGGATGAAAGCATCACATGAAGTAAGGAGAAAAATGCAGGGGAAAAGCAGCCTTAAAGGGGTACTCCAGAGAGAAAAAAAAAATTTTGATTGAAGTGTTAGAAAGTTATACAGATTTGTAAATTATTCTTCTTAAAATAGTAGAACTGGGATTACCTAACGGGCACCAATGCGAATAAATAGGTCCGTCAGTTTTCCATCATGGTATCTGTCATTTACTGGACAAAATATTGCTGCATGCTGTGCTATTTTGTCTGTCATTTTTGATGCCAGAGGCATCCTAATGGTTGTCCTATGCCGATGGGAGCCTAGCCTGTATACTGCCCTAAGGGTAGGCCAGGTAGCCAGGTAGCCAGATGAAGTTGAAAACCATAAATTGAATGTCCATAGGGTCTATTCAATAATGAATGCAACTTGCCTAGCCATACAGTCATTGACAGAAAACAGCTTACCAAGGTATTGCTGCAAGCTGTGCTCTTTCTATAGCAATGGGACCATCCTTTTAGCACAGGACATCAAGGAACACCAAAGTGAATTTCGGTGTTATGCGCCACCCCCTTTAACCCGGCACAAGGCACAGTACATTCTAGAGTCTTGGTTTATGGCATCAACCATAACATGATTTCCTATAATGATATGAGAAGAAGCATCAGACTAAGGTTTACCTGTAAACTGGTGTCATTAAGCTTACTAACACTAGAGGAGGCTAAATAGCTGCTGTAGGCTGACAGGTTCCCTGATTCCCCTAGGACCCGGTAACCATAAATGCCACCTGCCACTGCCTACACCTACCACATAAGTGCCAGGAACTGTCTACTAAGTACCAGCTCGCCATCAGCATCCTTATAAATACTATACACTGCTGTGGGTGATGAGTAGTATTTGTCTATGATTTACTTTTTCCTTTCTGAAAACAATATACAGATTATATGAATATTACAGCAAAATTCCTGTCATTGTGACTTATACCTCTGCTTCCTGTTTTAAGCTTATTTATGATAGTAAAAAATTATAATCTTAAAAACAGAGCTATTTATGTAAGGAGTCTGATACCCTAAAAGAGTTAAACTGGTGGGTACAAATACACCCACTATATAGAACCCAAAGTGCCAAACAGAGGTGAAGGAAGCTATTCCTGTCGTGTGGAATGACAGAGATGTCCCATGATGTTTAGGGCTGCTTACTGAAATGATTATGTCATAACCTCTATTACTCCACTGCTTCTTTGGGTCAAAAACAACACAATAGTAAATTGTGGCAAACACTTTCTCTAGGCTCTAGGGTATAATGTAAAAGGGGTATTCCACTCAGGTAAAATACATGGTGAATCAACCTCCCTCCTGAAGAATAACAATTTGTTCCATACTTATTATTACCTTTTCAGTCTTTTTTCCCCAGTTCTGAGCTGCTAATTTCTGCTGAAGACACAGAAAACTGTGTGTGAGCTATTCTCTCTATCTCCCCCTCCTCCCCCTCCCTTCCAAGACAGCTCATGCAAACAGTTTTCCTGGCAAGCTAATTCTGCACTCTGTAATGCCGGCATTAGAAAGTGCAGAGACAGCTGGCCAGGGGCGCTAATTACATGTGTTTACATCTGCCTTTTCAGAAGGGAGGGGGAGATGGAGAGAAAAGCTCACACAGGGTTTTCTGTGCCTTCAGCACAAAGCAGCAGGCTCAGAACTGGGGGAAGGAGACTGAAAAGTTAGTAACAAGTATGAAATAAATTGTTAGTGTCCAGGAGGGAGGATGTATTTTACCTGAGTGGAAAGAGACTATAATGAGATAGCTACAGTATATATTATTTTCTATTTAGGTTGATTGATTAACCATGATTTTTAATAGGGCTAAGGTCGTATGCTTATGCAGGGTATTAGCTGCAGCTTTGATGTGGATTTCTGGATTAAAGGGGTTATCCAGTGCTACAAAAACATGGCCACTTTCTTTCAGAGACAACATGACTCTTGTCTCCAGTTCAGGTGTGGTTTGCTATTAAGCTCCATTCACTTCAATGGAACTAAGCAGCAAAACCGCGCCCAAGCTGGAGACAAGAGTGGGGCTGTCTCTGGAAGAAAGTGGCCATGTTTTGGTAGCGCTGGATAACCCCTTTAATGCCAGTTTCACTTATTGTATATAGCATTGCCTATAGCATAGTGGACATTAGGCCACCCCACAGCAGATAAAAGCCATTACATGATCACATGGCATACACCACCACTCAGTATGTGAGTAGAACTTCTCCTTTGACATCGTAGGGACATGTCAGAAGTCTTAATATGTCAGAGTGTTGTTAAATAGAGGGATCGCTTCTCTGCCTTTTGGCTAAGATCAAGTGTAGGATCTGTTCTTATCAGTTTAATATCTGATACGTTCACTATCTGGAGACCATATATTAAATGGATTTTTAGAACAGGGAGATGGAAAAAGAGCTTGCTTTGTCCTCTCCAGGCATTGCCCTGGTATTGCAGTGGTTCCAGGTTCAGTGCACAAAAAAAATGAAGAGGGGATTCTACACAATGATAGACATGGCCCTGTCCCAATTTTTTGAGCTGTGTTACTGCCATCAAGATCTAAGAGCAGCTTCATACACACAACGGATTGCAGCAGAAATCTCACTGCGAGTTTTGCAGCGAGATCCATTACGATCCCAGGTCCTGTCAGTTCCTATGTGAATACATACTTGCAGCGGATCTTTCAGATCTTTGCTGGTATGTAAATCACCCACCCCCTTAAGCCACATGCTGCTGGCGTATACATTACCCGTCCTTGCTCTTGCTTGCTGCACAGGCTCCCGACTTCCTGCTCTCCCGCTCAGCCAATCAGTGTGCTGCCCCGCCGCCACCAATGATTGGCTGAGTGGGAGAGCAGGAAGCTGGGATCCTGTGCAGCAAGCAAGAGCAAGGACGAGTAATGTATACGCCAGCAGCGTGTGGGTTAAGGGGGCGGGTGATTTACATGCAGCGCTCTGAAAGATCCGCAGCAAGTATGTATTCACATAGGAAGTGACAGGACCTTGGATCATAACGGATCTCGCTGCAAAACTTGCAACGAGATTTCCACTGTAATCTGTTGTGTGTGAAGCTGCCCTAAATAAGTTTATTTTTTTCATTCCATAGTTAAGATGTCACTTTCAACATCTGAAATATGTTCTATGTTCTGTTGGGTTTTAATATGGGTCAGATGTGTTTTTATTTACATTTTACAATGCGTCCCAACTTTTCTGGCATTGGAGTTGTGGTATCTGGTCACATTTAGGTCAGTATTTTGGTTGGTATTTTTAGACAAAAGGAGTGGAACCAACACAGGGAAACACTGTAATTGAAAGATTTTCACCTTTTTTTGGCTCCATTCCTGTTTTGTGTGAAGAGTCAAATGACAATAACCTTTATAATGTTAGAGCTGCTTACTAAAATTCTCATATCTAAAATATAGGTATGTTTAATAACTCGACTATATACTGTGTATTATTTTGCAGAAAGAGTAGTAGATGCTGTGAACATCCAAAAGATGTGATGTTGATGGTAAATCTAAAGTAAATTAAAACATACGTGGGATTAACATATCCTAGGATAAAAAATAAAACTGAAAAATAAGGTAAAGCAAACTAGTTGGACCATGTGGTCTTTTCTATTACTTTTATTTTATTCTTGAGGTTTATTAGACATTGCTAAAGACTTAAGACATTTGATTCACAGTATTATAATATATGTTATAGTAATTGTAGTATATGTAATTATAGTATGTTTGTCACTAAGAGGATGTTACAAAATAGATAATGGTGTAGGACTGTCCATAGAGCACATGTGAACAACGTCTCAATCTGGCAAGGTTTTTTTTTTTTTCCTTTTCGTATTTTAAGTATATTCCAGATACTTGTGTAGCTATTGTAGCAGCTTGAGTTTACCGACTTCTTCATGTTTATCAAGTTTCAGCCAAGTTAACCTATGAACTTCTTTTATGCAGTGGAGCTATGGAACCACAACATTGTTAAAGACCAAGGTGAGACAGATGTTCTATTACTCGGATATGGTGTCCTACTAAGACTTTACTGAAAATGGGTCAAGTAAACCAAAGTTGGTCTATTTGTAATGATATATGTTTCAAGTGTCTCAACCTCTTAGCCTGACATGAAAGCCAGATAAAACTAATATGTTGTTTTCCACTGGATGGCTTTCAAATCCTAATTAGGACAGTTGAATGCAATGCAATACACATACTTCAATCTACAGAAAGACTGTCAGGGTAGAGAAGATTTCTTGCCTAATATACATTTCTGCAATAATCATTAAAATAGATCTCTTAAAGTAAAATGTAGAATTTGAGGCCATCTGTTTAGTGTTGTAATGCAAACAATGAAACATGTACAAGGGAGCCTTCACACCTAGCGACTCGCAGCATAAATTACGCTGCGAGTCTGTCAGGTCCTTGCAGATCACTTTCACTACATACACACAGCGGTCTGAACAATGTAATTCTGCCGACCCCTTAACCCCTCCAGCTCCCGCCCGGCTCCCGCTCCCACTCCGCTGTATACATTACCTCTCCTCGCTGCACGGGTCCCGGCGTACTGCTCTCCCGCCCAGCCAATCAGTGGCTGTGGCAGGGCAACACACTGATTGGGCGGGCGGGAGAGCAGTACGCCGGGACCCATGCAGCGTGGAGAGGTAATGTATACAGAGCGGGACAGGAGCCGGGGCGGCAGCAGAAGGGGTTAAGGGGCCGGCAGAATTACATACACGCAGCGGTCTGACCGCTGCGTGTATGTAGTGAAAATGATCTGCCAGGACCTACCCAACTCGCAGCGTAATTTACGCTGCGAGTTGCTAGGTGTGAGGGCACCCTAAGAGTGAAACTGTAATCCTTTTTTGACTACTCCTAATTGGTCTCTTTTTGTTGACCAATCAGCACTTTTATGAATCGCTACAGGAAGCTACAGGTATTCCGAAGTTATTATCTTTATATCATCTTTCATGGAATTTCATTTTCCATCCACACCCCCATCCCCCATTCCTGCTTGGAACACTCACCCTAATAAGGTAAACACCAATGGGGTAATAGTCCTATGCAAAGTGCTCAAGGACAATTAAGGGAGAAATCCGGTGAAAAATGTACTGCATGCAGTCTCCACTTCCTGGATAAAATGCTGACGTCATGACCCCACTCTCATAGCTGTGCCGCTGTGGCTGCTGGAGATGGCAGGGGGATGCTCAGTGTCAGCTCTATCTCCCTCTTGGTCTCCCTGCTGCAGCTCTCCCCCAGTGTGCTGCTCCCCACCATGACCTCCCCGCTCTCCCTTAGTGTGGCGCTCTCCACTGGGACCACTCCTGCTCTCCCCCAGTGTGGCGTTCCCCACCAGGACTCCCCCTGCTCTCCCCCAGGGTGCCACTCCCCACCAGGAAACCCCCCCTCTCCGCCAGTGTGCCTGCTCATCACACTCTCCCCATGTGCCCGCTGCCTACCCCGCCTGGCGGGACATTCTCAGATGTGCCCTGGGCAGCAGCATTTTCAAACTAGCCAGCACCCAGCGCTTTCTTTCCCCAGCCGCTGCCGCCGCTGCTGTCGTTCTCTCTGCCGCCGGGGACTCCACTACTCACATCCCAGCGGGGAGATGTCCCTGCAGCCACTGCAGGGGGGATGTGAGTAGTGGAGTTCCGGGCGGGAAGTGACGCACACAGGATCTCAGACTTTGAAAATAAATGCACTTGTCCTTAAAGAGGTGACAATGATCTCATGATAGCCGTCATACATACTCACACTCAGGTGTCAACATTTATCCAGCACACGTGGTTTATATATACTGTACTCTTAATTATCACCCTCTATTTAAAAATTAATTCCTAAAATTTAAAGGTGGACACCATTAGCATTAAATATGATGGGGCATTGCTACCTCATCACAATGTTGAGCTTTGCAAGGCACTTCTGTACATTACAGTCTACAGACTGTCGGTACCGCCACCCACAGAAGGGGGAAAAATAATCCAAGGTGTTCGGCTGTGTGTGTATAGGTGCCGGTGCAGACAGAGGATGAGTCCTGTTAGTATAAATATATAACAGCTTTACTGTAAAAAAAATCTCCTAGATCGCATTTAGCGCTTAATGAACAATTACTAGGCTGATTGCCTACCCCCTTGCTTTAATCAGCCATTGGCAGGATATCTCCAATTACATTGGAAGAGGTGTGTCCGACATCCAATTATTTTGTGATGTCAGGATTAAGCAATCAGGCGATGGCTGACCATGACTGGCCCTATTAAGCAGGGTGATATCTGCCTCATTTGACAGCTGCCCTATGTAGTAGGTCCATTACTGTAATCCAAGTATCATCATACAAATGATTATCATCTGAATCTGTGGGATAAGCATTATTGCCTATCAATAAAAATTGTTCAGCCAGCAGTTACTTCTCCCGTTCTCCCCACACACATGAATGTTTGGCTTTATGGGAAGGGTGGAGGTAAGTTGCCACCAGACAGCTCTGCTGTTGGCTTATCTCTTCAAGAACAAAAGGGTCAGGCAGTACAAATCTCCACTAACATCATCTGTTGCTAGAGAGTTGTGAAATCCACATACACCTTTTACTTTCAAATTTTAGTATATAGTGTATGGAATCCTTAGTGTGCATGGCCAGCTTTTTTGTCCTTGCATGAATGTTAGTCCTTGTCTTTTATGGATGTGCATTTTTGTCACTATATATTTACTTATATTTTCCAGAGAATTTACTACTAAATAAACAGTGTATTAAGCACTTGACCATTTCCTCAGAACTCGACGTTTCCGTTGTGGTAAGTTCTTCTAATTTCACAATGACTTCATATTCCTACTTAAAAGGCCTTTCATGCTGGAACTTCCTATAAGTGAATACAGGTCACCACAACACTGTCCTGTAAAATCTGTCTTGTTAGAGGGTTTTCCAACCCCAAACATTTTTCCAGTGGACACAAAATTATGAAAAAACATTTCTAATAAACAATCACCATGGTCTCAGAACATCCATAAATAAAACATATATCCATTATGGACTTTGATGTTATTACGGTGTTTTAACCCTTAGTAAACATATAAAAAAGCATCTCTATGTTTCAAGATATGTAGGAAGTAAAAAAAAAAAAAAAATAATCACTGATCCTGATGTGGATGCTGATGCGGATTCAATTTCAATTTCTCAATTCACAAAGGTCCAATTTGCAGTGGCTAATCCAACCAATAATCCACCAGCAACCAGCAATTCAGAAAACAGGTGAATGTTAGAAAAAAATCACTCATGTGTTATTTGCACACTTGCTCCACAGCAATGATATTTTATCACAGGTGACTGCTGCAGCCATCACATTTAGATAAAACACATAATTACTGTACAGAGAAAGATAGAGGACAAAGGAAGTGTTGCCTTTGAATCACCAGGGCAGATTGCCAGGTGGTTCGGAGGTCGGACCCCCCGCGATCTCTTACTTGTCCCCTATCCTGTGGATAGGGGACAAGTTATTTTTCTTGGAATACCCCTTTAATGTTTATTTTTTACCCCAGTACTTGTAGATTTGCTACGGATCCATGGGAAATCTGCAGCAAAATCTACAACTATTGGGTTTTGTTGCAAATTTTGACTTCCCCACTAAACTCTGTAAAATATTTGAATAATCTACATAAATTCTGCAACATAAATTGACATAGTGCAGATTTAAAAAATCTTAACTGCAGGTCAATTTATAAATGAAAACATTTCTGTAGCATATGCATTTGCTAACATTTCACCCATTTTCTGTTGTAGTATTCCAACAAGAATCTTCAGTTCACAAATCCATATAGAAAATGTGCAGCAGTCTACAAAATTATCGGCATTTATTAAAATGATGAAACAAAATATTTTTAATTACCTGACAATAGACAAACTTCCATTATGTTAACTGTAGGGGACACAATGGTGAGTTTTTATTTCAGTTTTTTTTTACTAGTATTATCAAGTAAAGCTAAATCCTTTTCCATATCACAGACACCTCTAGGAATATCAACCCTATTATACATTTATGTGCCATCAGCAACCAGACAAACCTTACCTTCCAATGTAACTTACTGTACAAACATATTAAAAAGAACAGGATCCAGAGCAGACCACTGAGGTCCACTGAACTATCCAGGAATTAACTCCAATTTTCTCTAACTACTCTATCAGCTCTTTATGGGGAACTGTATAAAAGGCTTTGCTGAAGTCCAGATCCATATCCACAGCACCACCTTCATCCAGCACTTTTGTGACATAATCAAAGAAATCAATGAGATCAGTCTGACATGATCGGCCCGCAGTAAAGCCATGCTGGTTTGGATCCATCAAATTGTTGACTCTTAGGTGATTAATTATGATCTTTCTGTCATTTATATTACTACAGATGTTAAGCCAAAGGCCTTTTTGCACGGACTGATTATCGTCAGTGAGCGTTCCTGGAGACGCTCATATGTCTGATAATCGGCCGTTGTAAAAGTGCCCCAACTTGTTGGGTGATCACATAATTTGCGCAGCGGTAAAATTTGTTGTTATAGGCCGCACATCTTTGTGTAAGTAGGAGATGATAGCAATGAATGTTAATGGCCACATGAACAATACAGCTAAACTCTACTGGAGCTCAGCCCTTACAACTGGAGGCAATGTTATTATTATAATAATAATAATACATCTATTTTTTTATATAGTGCCAATTTATTCTACATTGCTTTACATAGCTTGTCATTACTCGGATCAGTCCCTGTCCCCATTAGGGTTCACAATCTAAATTTTCAAGTGTGGGAGGAAACTGGTGTGCCCAGAGGAAACCTACACAAACATGGGGAGAGCATACAACTCAAATATAAACAAACATATATCCAACCATATTGTGATTTTGAAAGCCTTCTTCTAAAACAGTGAGCAGAAGTAACTACTCAAATGGTCAGCGACCACCTTATCTCCATCAATAAACATATTCTCCCATTACTTTAGTATTTAATGCTGCAGTTTTTTTTTATTTTTTCTGTCATTTATATGTCTGAAGGTTTTATTCCCCTCCCTAAGAGATTTGGCAGTTGCTTTATATTTTGAGGCCTTAGCGGCATTTCTGCTTTGCCTCCTTCTGTCTAATTTCATATACCTCTCTGTGTGTCTCTTTATAGCTGTTATAGACTGATTTCTTGCACTTTAAGGCCATGTTCTCATGGCGTAAGAGACCAGCCGTTCCGTGATCCGGCCGGGTCACGGAGTGGCCGGTCTCTGAAAAGATCATCCTGATCATCATGATCTTTCCCGCCGCAGAGTTCTGATGCAGGCACATCAGCGTGTGCCCGCATCAGAACTCCCCACAGCATACTATGAAGCGTGAGGCTGCAGCCGCTCGCTCCATAGTGTGCACTGATAGGGCTTTCTGCGGCCGCTATTCAGTGAATAGCGGCCGCAGAAAACTGACATGTCAGTTCTTTGCGGCACCACTAGGGTCCTGGCTGGAGCGTATACTATGTGTAAACGCTGCGGCCGGGATCCCATAGACACCCGGCCAACGTATTTTCTTGTACAAGAAAAAATATGTTGTGTGAACATAGCCTAAATTAATAAAATAGAACTGGTCCAAAGACGGGTTACAAAAATGGTGGAGGGTGTCAGACATAAAACATATCAGGGAAGACTTAAAGTGACTGTACCACCAGGCCCAGGCTGAAGCACTGGAGGCGGGCCGACCCACCCTTAGTGGGAAGAAACCCCAGCCCCTCCCTGACGTGACTCCATTAGAAACAATGGAGCCCTATCATAGAGGGGCTAGGGTTTCCTCCCACTAAGGGTGGATCGGCCCGCCTCCAGTGCTTCAGCCTGGGCCTGGTGGTACAGTCACTACAGTCCTCTAATAGTCTGGAGGAAAGAAGGGAAAGGGGGACATGATTAAAACCTTTAAGTATGTTATAGGTCTAAATAAGGTTCAGGAGGGGAGTGTTTTTAGAAAAAACTGAACTCAAGAACAAGAGGACACAGTAAGACGTTAGTTGGAGTAAAAATTAGAAGCAACATGAGAAAATACTGTAGTAGATGCTTGGAACAAACTTTCAGCAGATGTGGTTTGTAAATCTACAATAACAGAATGTAAACCTGCCTTGGATAAACATATATGTATCCTAAGATAATAATAATAAGGAATACTGAATACTAAAAGGGTAGGCTAGTTGAACCAAGTGGTCTATTTCTATGTAATGCTATATGCTGCAGCAGGGTATTTTTTACCTTATGCTAGAGTACCTATTATGTTCTCTCCTCTGGTTGGTGACTTCACAAGCTTACATATAACATATTTAAAAGGAAATTGGACATCAGAGCACACACAGTATAGCATAATGGCCATAACTGATTATGACCGTCCAAATAATGAACATGCCCATTATTTATAATCTGTTATAGCAAAATACATCTGTTGTTTTAGCATCTGTTTACACATTGTTTATTTTTACTCAAAACTATTGTCGTATTTAGCTTTTATTTTATTGTGGGTGAACCTAACCTTACAGGCACAGCTATAGCAAAGTACAGGAGGAAAGAGGAACTATGAGGCGGTTAGATGAATCTCACCTGCTGACAGCCCCCAATAGCACCTGGAACGCTGGGGAGGAAGGTATGATTCTTAAACTTCCTCCTCCGCACCGGTCCATTGTTAGTTGGAGTAATCTTCACTCCGATGCACTGTTAGGAGCGTCATTTGACCCTCCCCTTCTATTGATAATCAATGGGGGGCAGGCCGGATGACAAGGCAGTGCTCGAGAGCAGAGTTTACCCCAACTAACAGCACTGGACTAGTGCAGAGGAGGAAGGTAAGACACATATCTTCCTTCTCAGTGTCCCGGACGCTATAGGGAGCTATAGGCAGGTTAGATTTGTCTAACCTGCCGATAGTTCCCCTTTAAGTGGAGAATGGTGCATTTTTCTTCGAAGAAGATCCATCATCTTAAAATGCTATCTTTGTAACAAAAAACAAATTGTTTTACATAACACAGTGACACTATGCGGCTGAAGGACAGGCTCTGGGTACTCACTTTTCTAGCAAAACATACAGATGGCCGAATTTAGATTGTAAACCCTAATGAAAAAAGGAAGCAAATTGACAAAACTATATAAAGTGTTGTGGGGTCAGTTGGCACTATATAAATAAAGGAATTATTATTATTAAGGGGCAGCACTTTGCACTTTTACAGTCTGGTGCAAGCTTTAGAGTTGGAACCACTTTCCGGCAAGCTGTTTTTCCACATTGGTGCAATAAACACTTAGGGACAGATGCACCATCTGCACAATTTTTTTAAAGCAGATGGTACCTTTTATAAGTTGCGCAAAATTTTACAGTTGTTGCGCCAAGTGCGAATGCCTTGATCAATCTTGCACAATTTTTTGAGCAGTTTTAAAACAGCTTGTCTAAAAAGAAAACTATGCTAGGGTTTGGTATGTAGAAACCCCCCGCGTCCCCATGCTCTATCTCTTACCTAAAATACACATGGACTGCAGCAGCCCACCCAGGAGGCCCATTGTTTCGGGCTCCGGGTCGCTGCTGCAGTCCTTGTCTATATATATTGATTCTTTGAGAAAATTGGACAGGTGCCTGTTGGATACTGGTCATTTCCTTAATGTGATTGAACAGGTTAATGGTAAAGATGTTACCTATCTCTGCACATTTGATGTGCAAAGTTTATATACGAACATCCCTCAGGATGAAGGTATGGCATGCATTAGAGAACAACTGAATAAGAACAGTAAGTTTAGTAACAACATGATTAATTTCCTAATGGGACTGTTAGAGCTTGTCCTAAGTAGAAACTACTTTCGCTTTGATAATGATTTCTTCTTACAGACGCATGGTGTTTCCATGGGGTCGTCAGTAGCCCCAAGTCTGGCTAATATTTTTATGCATGCCTTCCTAAATGCAAAGCCTACCTAAATCACAATTCATGAGAGCTAGACGAATAGCCAGTACAGAAAACGAGAAAACAGAAAAAATGCAGATAAGATTAAGACTAAGTTCGAAGAGAGAGGCTATAATAAAAGAGAGGTAGAAAGGACAGAAAAGGAGGTTAGTATGATGAAAAGAGATGATGTAAGGAAAAAACGTGTGAAAACAGATAAAGAGAAATTAGTATTTTGTACTACCTATGATAGACATGCGAATATAATTAGAAAAAATTTATTGAAACATTGGAACCTATTGGAAAAAGTGACCCTAAGTACAGTAATGTTTTCAGAGAGAATCCGATCTTTTGTTACAGGAAGAATAAGTCATTGGGCGACAAATTGATCAAAGGATATGTAGCAAAGAAGAAAATTTCCAAACAGACATTCATTGCAAGCAAGCGGAAAGGGACATTCAGCTGTTTGTCTTGTCAACATTGTAGTGCCATTATAAAAGGAGACTGTATTAACCACCCTAGGAAAGGAACTAAGTACCCGGTTAAAGGTTTTTTTTACCTGTAATGACAGAAACGTAGTGTATCTTTTAAAATGTCCCTGTGGATTAGGGTATGTCGGACAGACTAGTCGCCCGATAAAAATTTGCCTGAACGAACATAAAGCAGCCATATGCAAATTTTACACCAAACAGGAGAGTAGAACAAAAGAAGAGGAGAAATCATTTGGTGAGACTACGGTAGCGAGACATTTTGCTGAAAATCGCCATAATGTATGTGATTTACGATGGCAAATAGTGGAGCAGGTTGAGATGTGTGCGGACAGAGAGGAGAACAGTAAAAGGTTACTCCACAGTGAGATGTATTGGATTTCCAAATTAGAAACATTGAGTCCTAATGGACTCAATGAAGTGTGTAGTTTTAGTGCATTTTTGTGAGTTTAAGCACGGTATGTTTATACCTTATATCTCACCCAATATCATGCGTATTATAATGAACGTATAGCATAGTGGTTATTGATATGTATACTGCTAACACAGTGACACATAAATAGTTAAATGCTGATTCTTTATAATCCCGCCCAGTCCCTTACGTCCTCGCGCATGAGGAAGGAGGAGTCTGTATCCTCCGAAACGTACGGAGGACGTATTTGGCCATCCGGATGTGAGAGACATATCAGCTGTGAGCAAGTTATACTTTGTATGCTGCATCTAACTAATAAAAAAGGAACGTGAAGTCAAGTCGACTCTGAGTATATTGCTCTCCACATTGTTGGAGTGCCGTGGGTTTCATTACCCGAAGATTGCAGATACCTGGTGAGAACCATTTTCCTTCACATTTACTTTGTATACATTGGATTGTTTTACCGGACTGGTGGAGTTCGGGAGTGTGGAGGGTGCTTAATAGTAAAGAAGTGCGTAATCTATCTTGTTGAAGGGTTTGAGTGGAGTAGTGCTGCACAAATTTTTGTGTGAAAGCTGAAAAATCACACATGATAAATCTAAGTATTAGGAAACCACACCCCTCAGCGTAAAATGTGAAAGAAGGCACAGCAAGAACACACTGCTCAAAAGTAGCGCAAATGCCTTCATAAATTCAGCACAATTTTGTTCACCGCGTGCAAAAACTCAGTTTTAGCCTAAATAATAGCACAAACCCAATTATGCATGTGTCCCTTAATTTTTTACTCTAAAGTGCTGCTGGACCTCTTTGCAGTTGTAGTTTTACAAATGCTTTATAGGCTCTGTCAGGATTCCTACAGTATTTTTAATTTCTTGCTAAGCCCCTATTTGTGAGATATAGGGGTTTCAGTATTTAAATAATCATATATACCTTTGACTGCATAGTCACATAGGCAGAAAATCCATTGCAAAATGGAGTGTGAATGCTATGCTAAGGAGGAATGATTAAGAGACTGAGGGGACATGAATCATGCTCAGGGGGTTGTGGAAAGTAAACAAGTGATATTTAAAACTAATGTGCAACTGTTGAGGTCTCTGTAAAGCTAAGGGGCCTATTCCACGGGAGCGATAATTGCCCGAATCGGCCCATTCGGCCGGATTCGGCCGATTATTGCTCGGTGGAATAGAGAGATCGATCAGCCGACTATCGTGTCATCGGCTGATCGTTCATTTAGGTTTAAACCTAAAATCATTGTTCGCCACCCACGCATCACTACGGTGGAATAGCAGTGCGCGGGGCGACGATTCAAGCAGAGCAGCATACATTACCTGCAGGGCTTCTTCTTAGCTCCGTCTTCCTCCCCGGGTCCTGCGTGCAGCATCAGCTCCGGAGCGGCCTGACTGAGCTGTCAGACTGCTCAGCCAATCACTGGCCGGGAACGCCGCTGCCACTGATTGGCTGAGCAGTCTGACAGCTCAGTCAGGCCGCTCCGGAGCTGATGCTGCACGCGGGACCCGGGGGGGGAAGACGGAGCGGAGGAGAAGCCCTGCAGGTAATGTATGCTGCAAGGGCTGCAAGGACATCAGTAACAATGTCCCTGCAGCCCTCGCTTAACGATCATTGGGGCCGTGGAATAGGCCCAGTAAATGAGCGCCGATCTAGCAGATCGCCGCTCGTTTACATCGTTGCTCGGCCCGTGGAATAGGGCCCTAACACTGACCTGCCTATAGCTAACGTTTATTTATTTACAGGTCTGTAATAGTTGTGTTCTGGACCAGTTTAGTGGCATATGGAGCATCCAGCAAACAGCTGAATTGTAGTTACTTAATGTACTGTACCATCATCTTGTGAAAAAAAGAACACTTGCCTTTTATTTTTAATCAACTTGGTCTGCAACTGTGTAGACAAAACTGAACAGTAAAATGTAACAGGCAACAGATGTAGTCCCACTGTACCACCATACCATTTTCTCTTTGGACAAACTTCCTCCACTCCAATACAAGTACTCAGGCGCAGGTCCAAGGAAATATTATGAATTAAAGACATGTCTTAAAAGGTAGTTTATTAGACACAACGCATTTCAAAGTTGAACTGACTTCTTTATCAAGTGTCTTATAAAAGCGAGCAACAAGAGTGACATATATATATATATATATATATATATATATATATATATATATATGTATATATATATCAAAAGACTATCTTCCGTCATGACATCACATACACATAGATACCTTAACCCATTAGGATCTGTACAAAGTTAGAAAATACAAAGTACATATATTTGACAAATACTCTAAAAAAACATACTGGGAGATCTAGAAAGGAAACATAAACCAGATCATATCACTTGGTGTTCTCTATGGTCTCATTATATCCATATGGTGATATGATATGGTTTATGTTTCCTTTATAGATCTCCCAGTATGTTTTTTAGAGGATTTGTCTGCTATATGTACTTTGTATTTTTTTTACATTGTACAGACCCTAATGGGTTAAAGTGTCACTGCCGTTAAAATTTTTATTGCAGAAATAAAAAGTACAGGCAATTTTAAGAAACGTTGTAATTGGTTTTATTAGCCGAAAAATGAATTTTTATCATGAAAAAGCAGTTTGAAGCTCTCCCCCCTGTCTTTATGGTTTTCCTATGGAGAGAGAAAGTGAAGGCAGCAAAACAGGACAACAAAGAGTTAATTTACATTCACATCACAGGCTCTCTTCTCTGCAGTCACCACTGACCTTTCTGACCTCTGAATAGGGGCTCCTTTGTTCTTGGCTCTCAGCTGCCCACTAATCTCGCTCCTTCCCCCTCCCCCCTCCCCTCTTCATAGAACAGACAGATTCGGCTGATGAAAAGACAGTCGAGATTTCCTGATTCTGAGCAGTGGATGACAGAAAGGAGAGGAGGGGGGACCTGGGGAAAGGCTTTTTACATGCAGATAATGGCATATTTGTGTAATAAACCCAATGACAAA
This sequence comes from Dendropsophus ebraccatus, assembly GCF_027789765.1. Classification (NCBI taxonomy): domain Eukaryota; kingdom Metazoa; phylum Chordata; class Amphibia; order Anura; family Hylidae; genus Dendropsophus; species Dendropsophus ebraccatus. The sequence continues at coordinate 69,605,356 of NC_091458.1, forward strand.
TTTTCTTAAAATCGCCTGGACTATTGAAAAATTTTTATGACAGTGACTCTTTAAGGTTTCTATGTGCATGTGATGTCATGATGGAAGTTAGTCTTTTGTTCTATGTATATATGTCACTATTGTTGCTCACTTTTATATGACACTTGAAAAAGAAGTCAGTCCATCTTCGAAAAGCATTGTGTCTAATAAATTACCTTTTAAGACACGGGAATGCTGCGGTTCACTTTGGTTAACGACCTTGCACATCCCAGTTGAGAGTTTCAAACATCGATTTACACTATGGGGCGCTGTTTATCTTTTTAGTATTTTCTGTTTGGAACAACCCCAGGCTGTACAAGGATTATAATGGAACACTAACATATATATTGCATATTCATATGGCACATCAACTAATATAGGTATATACAAGGCATACCCAATAGTTTCCATATAATTTTTCAGGAATAATCTATGCTGTACTTCATAGGCAACACATCGCCTATTATTTAACTTTGTTTAGTATATTTAACATAATTTAATTTAACATTAAAGTGACAATGTCACCCTCTATTTGCATTTTGACTGCTCTCCACAGGTGTAAAGGGTAAATGTTACAGCTTTCATTACTTATTTTATATTATACCTCATGGTGCTCGTTCTGGTAAAAAGTAGTCTTTATCACCTGTGGATTGGTATATGTGGGCGGGGCCTCACGGCCTATGTGCCACATCGCTCCGCCCCTAGCACCACTTAGCCCCCCCATCCGTGAAGTCATCGCTGCATAGGCCCCACCCACTCAGCGGCCATTGGTGTGGGACAATCTAGGGGGGTGAGGCCTAGAGCTTTAGGCTGACCCTTCCAATGGCTGCTGAGGGGGCGGGGCCTATGCAGTGATGATGTCACGGATGGGGGTGGGGATAAGTAGCGCTAGGGGCGGAGCGATGTGACACATAGGCCATGAGGCCCCGCCCACATCAACCAATCCACAGGTGATAAAAACGACTTTTTACAAGAACAAGCACCATGAGGTATAATATAAAATAAATAATGAAAGCTGTAACATTTACCCTTTACACCTGTGGAGAGCAGTCAAAATGCAAAAAGGGGGTGAGAGTGTCACTTTAAGCTTAAACTGGTGGCATACAACTTGCAAATGGACATCTGTGTGACTCGTGTGCTTCCCAGTATTCCTATATGTAAAAGCTCACGTCATTTGTGGTGACATTTTTCTAAGATGTGATTTACTTTCTTAGGGTAAATTCACACGGGCGTCTCGCATAAGCAATCCGCAGCTAAACCGCAGCTAATCCGCAGCTAATCCGCAATACACATATTAATAATAAGAAGAAGAATAATAAATGTATTGCGGATTAGCTGCGGATTAGCTGCGGTTTTTCTATGCGAGACGCCCGTGTGAATTTACCCTTAGGGTACAAACCCACTTGACGTATTTGCTGCGTGAATCAGTCTTAAAAATAAGCAGGCAAAACGCAGGTTGGCTTTATACGATTGTTCTGCGTTAAAATACGCAATTGCGTATTTTTGAAGCGTGAAGCTTGTTGTTAGCAAAGCATCAGTTGTTAAAATACGCAATTGCGTATTTTTGAAGCGTGAAGCTACATGCGTTTTTCGCACAGGTTGTTAACAACTGATGCTTTGCTAACAACAAGCTTCACGCTTCAAAAATACGCAATTGCGTATTTTAACGCAGAACAATCGTATAAAGCCAACCTGCGTTTTGCCTGCTTATTTTTAAGACTGATTCACGCAGCAAATACGTCAAGTGGGTTTGTACCCTTATGATTTAATTGTAATGCAGTTTGTTTAATAGTGACAAACTTTTCTAGTTCTTTGTAATATCTTAGATGGAACTTCCCACATTTTTAGAAAAACGTATATTAGCACTTCTTTAAACAGCATACACAATGAACTTGGTAAATTCCATTATTTGTATTTGGTGTTTTATTCATTTTATTTCAGAAAACTTTATAGAAATATTTTTGTAATCATTTTGCTAAATGAAACCTAGTGACTGTTTAAAAGTGGAAATTTTGCACTTCAAATGGTCAGTGAGGAAATTAGGCTTTCAAGAAGCAGAAAGACGTGGGGATTTCCTCAGTTTCAGGTAAATAAACACTACCTTCTATCATAGGGTTATTTTTTCAAATGCTTTTCCTCTGGTTTTTGGATGACAGCCATTACCTCACTGGCTTCAGAATCTCATCTGTGCGTAAGCATGTGGTTTGGAATTGTTAATTGTTGGTGGAAGTGGTAAAGCAGAACCTACATTCTTTAAAGCCATGTACTTTAAGTCAAGAATTAAAGCAAATGTTCCATCAGGTACATCACTTTTTTACATTACCTGGTCGTGCATAGAGCCAGACCTGTCCACGAGAAGTGAATGTTGGGAAACCGGGCGGCCTTTTGAAAAAAGGACCGTGCCACAGGGATCCTGGCCCTGGCCAGGTACTGTAAAAAAAAAATGTATGTACCTGGTGGTAAATCCACTTTAAAACTGATGTTTTCATTAATAGTGAGGTGAGAGAAAGTGCACTTAACCCTAGCCTTTGTTAAAGGGAATCTGTCAGCTCCTGGGCCCTACCTAAGCCTGACAGTGTGCTGTAGCTGGCAGCCCCCAGTGAGCATGGTGCCTTTTTGGTAATTTTCCGTGCAGCAGATTATGTACAATCTTATGTCTCCTACTGTACTAAAGATACATGCATCCTCCTCCCTCTTCATGAATAATCAATGCTGCTCGGCCTCCTGCTCGCTCAGCTGTCAGATTGCAGATCAGAAACACTCAGGTATAATTGAATCTCTTCTCCCTAATGTGTTGTAGCTGTGGTCTAGGGGTAGACCAGCCAGCAGTTCATCCTCTGGTTCAAATCCTCTGATGGAAATTAAATAGATGTCTTTTTTTTTTTATTATTGTATCATTTTTAAGGCTGTGTTCACACACAGTATTTTTGCTCAGTATTTTGGTCAGTATTTTGCAACCAAAACCAGAAGTGATGATCACAGTTAGGATCCTATTAAAACTTAACCTTTAATAAATGCTCAATTAAAAATATACTAACACCATAAAGTGCATAAGAAAACCTCCACCATAATATGATAGGACCCGAAGCCCACACGTATATATATATATATATATATATATATATATATATATATATATATAATAATAGCCTATCTAGACGTCGGTCAACACAATATGATTAGTACATAAACAGTATATAAATACATAGATAAAAACATCATGTAAACCAACTACATAAAGTGCATAAGTCCGTACATAGGTCTATTAACAGAGGAGCAGATCCTTAGTGTATGGATAGGTGGCGGGATTAACAATCCCTATGGCTCCCTATAGGTGCACCACACTATCCCTGCTCGCTCAGGGTGTAGCGGGGTGATCGCCCTAGAAAGGGCGGCCCCTGCCCCGTACTACCCCTAACGCCACTCACCCTATAGTATCCCTTCCTAGATACACTCCCGACACCAGTGTTTCGTATAGATACTCATCAGGGGGGTCTCAGTATTCGGACAGGGTGGATAACATATAAAAAAAAATAATAGTAATGTGGCTAAAGCAGTGCAACCCAAATAGGTTAGGGTCACTGCACTCACGTGGCCCAGTGGCCTCAGGTAACGGGCGGCGATAAGTATGCGGCTCCTGTCCACCTTACGTCAGTATGGAGATTCAAATACCTTGCGGTCCAACATGCTTCCGCCGCGTCACTCCCTACTTCCGGTCAGGTGGAACGCAGAATGCGCTCCACCGCCGTCACTTCCGGGGGACCGTCAGCTCAATAATCATGTGACCACTGTAACTAAGCAACCATAACACAGTCGCTCCAAAGATATAATATCCGGAGATTTAAATGGACAAGTAAACCAACGCATGTTACAGACACTGCCAAATATATAAACTGAACTATATACAGTAACTTACTATTTACAACTTAACAACGTACCAAATATAACCGGGTGATATTTACATGCAGATATTTACAGAAACAGATGGAGAGGCAGCGGAGAAACAGGTACAGAGGGGGGCGAGACAGAAAGGGAACAGCAATCCCACAATGATTTGGGACATAAAGTGGAAAAGATACATCCCTACCATGTCTCTTATTATAGAAAACAGGCATAGGTAAGCTGCTCATTTAGGCCCCTTGGAAAGACCGTGCGCATCCGGAATATCCACTCCGTTTCGCGCTGAAGTATAAGTCTGTCCCAGTTGCCGCCACGCACAGGGGGTTTCACTAGTTCCAATCCTTGAAACTTAATACAGGCAGTGTATCCTGCATGAACCAAATTTATATGTCTCGCAATGGGTTTATCAGTTTGATTTACGATATCGCGTATATGCTCTCCAATGCGTCGACGGAACTCCCGGATCGTTTTACCTATGTATTCCAGACCACAATCACATGTGGCCTTATACACAATCCCTCTGGTTCTGCAGTTGATGTAGTCCCGCATCTGATACTCTTTGCCTGTCACATTGCTTTTCACCGATTTGCTGACCTTTATATAAGCACAGGCTACACATCTACTGCATTTAAAGGTACCTGCTACTTTCCTTTCTAGCCAAGTACCTTGGGATTGTGGAGGAATAAAGTGACTTTTAACCAGTCTATCACGTAGACTCCGCCCCCTTCTAAAAGTGATTTGGGGCTTTTCACTGATCGTTTCCCTGATGTCCGGATCCAGGAGGGTCCCATATATAGTCAGATTATACCTTCTGATCTACTCTGTTATTAAATGTTTTGGTCATTTGGGAGATGGCAGGTTTTCTGCGCAGTGGAATGAACACTGAATCATGGGTTGAGGAGGTTTCAGATGTGTTCTCTGATAAAACTCTGGTACAAAAGAAATATACCCCCTCATTTAAGGGAGCGTTTAGAGAACTAACTCGTATGTATAAAGAACACTCCACCTCATGGTGGGAGGTACAGAGTCTGGAGAACTATATCAAGAACAAAATTGTTCCTAGGGGGCTAAGAATCAATCTAGTCCCAGCCACACGTAGTAGGGGGCCTGGATTAATGCAGAAGTGGGAACAAGAGGCGACGGATAGTTCGCTACGATTTATGAAACTTCTGTTAGATGAGGAGAAGAAAAACCTAGAGCAGATAAAAGTAAGATTAAGTGATCAGGTGGAAGTCACTGAGGGCTTTTCAGGTGAATCTGAGTTCGCTGCACAAGAATTACAATTAAAAAATACGATTGAGCGATACCAGTTTCACCTGAAAGAAAGAAAACATAAACAGTATATAAGGGACTCTCAGGACTTCAAGGATAATCGAGCATATACGTTTTTGCCAAAGGGCCCTCCTAAGATATCGGAGGCTGAGGCCTCCTCAACTGATACTGAACTATGTGACAGTGACAGGGAAACCAGGAGGGGTGGTTACAGAGGTGGTAGAGGTAGGGGGAGACCGTGAGGGGGGGTGAGAGGCAGAGGAGGACGTACTGGACAATACAATAGTGAAGAAGGACGTTTTTTAGACAGGGCCCCGACAGAGGCAGGCTATCCACTTCGCAACCGCAACAGATGCTAGAATCACAAGACAGGCTACAGGTTGTTAATCTATCCTCCAGAACCCTTACTGAATTTGAGATGTGTGTGTTAAGTAAAGGGCTTTCTTTTGTTCCTACAACAAGGTTTAATCATTTCAATTGGGTGCGTGATATTAATCTGTTTGCACGCAAAATTAGATGGCATAAGTACTATCAGATTCAGGCAAGAAAAAGGAGTGAGGAGATTGGTATACCACAAGACACCCTGGCAGGGGTAGAGATGCTTACTTCCCTGTTGTCAGAAGGTGAGAGAGCACGTGGTTTGGGACCATTCACCGAACTTAAGTTAAAAAGTACAAAGATGCCACCCCCCTTTGGGGACATATCATGCATTGATGTGTTTGTTTAAATGGTTACTAGAGACTTAGAAGTGCTGGAGGGTATGAAATATCAAAGCAACTGTAGCCATGCTGAGATGCAGGCTTTGATGAGCCTTGAGAGGGACGAGTCCATCGTCATTAAGCCATCGGATAAAGGTGGCAATGTGGTGGTGATGGACTCGTCCCAATACAAGGAGATGTGTATGAGGCTTTTAGAGGACCGGGAGTGCTATACAGTTCTAAGTAAGGATCCAACTGCAGCTTTCCTGAAAGAACTTAAGGAGCTGGTAGATAGAGCATTTGAGAGGGGTCTAGTGGGGGAAGAGGAGAGGTCCTTTCTGATCCCGAAATATCCAGTGAAAGCGACATTTTATGCTCTTCCTAAGCTGCATAAGCTCTATCCATTGAAAGGTCGACCAATTGTGTCGGGCATTAACAGTGTATCTCAGAATGCCGGCATATATGTTGATAAGGTGTTGCGGTCCTTTGTAACTGGTCTAGCCTCGTATACTCGTGATTCTATGGACTTACTGTTGAAAATAGAAGATATTACATTGGAGGAGCATGCATGGTTGGCATCTATTGACGTTGAGGCGCTCTATTCGTCCATACCACATGGACTAGGTCTAAGAGCTATTAAATTTTTTATGAGATCACGTGGGTGCCAGTTTCAGGCACACAATCAGTTTACCCTGGAATTCACTGAATATGTCCTTGCCCATAATTTCTTTCTCTTCAATCAGAAGCTGTACCACCAGCTCAGGGGGGTGGCGATGGGGAGCCCTTGTGCCCCCACGTTCGCTAACCTCTACCTGGGCTGGTGGGAGGAAGAGCTTGTTTTTGGTGAACTACAGTCCTATCTGGTTCAGCATGTGGGATTATGGGCAAGGTACATAGACAATGTGTTCCTGATTTGGAACGGTCGTCGAGAGGAGTTTGTACAATTTGTGGATATACTTAACAATAATGAAATCGGACTAAGGTTCACTTTTGAGATCGAGAAAGCACAGCTGCCATTTCTAGATCTTCTTATACAGAGGGGAGAGAATGGGAAAATTGAAACAACCATATTTAGGAAACCTACTGCCACCAATGCGTTGCTAACCTGGGATAGTCATCACCCTAAACCTCTTAAACTAGGGATACCACGGGGACAGTATTTAAGGGTCAAACGCAACTGTTCCAACCCAACTGAATACCAGAGACAAGCAACTGCCCTAAGGGAAAGATTTAAAGAAAGGGGGTACCCAGACCCAGTTTTGAGAAAGGCATATCAGGCAGCTGGTAACTCTAGGAGGGAAGATTTGTTGTTTCCTAAGAAAAGGCAAGAGGAAAAGGGCATTACCAGAGTCATAGGCACATTTGATGCCGTATCCAGTGAGGTTCGTAAGGTGCTAGAAAGGCACTGGGGTATCCTCCTCCTGGATCCGGACATCAGGGAAACGATCAGTGAAAAGCCCCAAATCACTTTTAGAAGGGGGCGGAGTCTACGTGATAGACTGGTTAAAAATCACTTTATTCCTCCACAATCCCAAGGTACTTGGCTAGAAAGGAAAGTAGCAGGTACCTTTAAATGCAGTGGATGTGTAGCCTGTGCTTATATAAAGGTCAGCAAATCGGTGAAAAGCAATGTGACAGGCAAAGAGTATCAGATGCGGGACTACATCAACTGCAGAACCAGAGGGATTGTGTATAAGGCCACATGTGATTGTGGTCTGGAATACATAGGTAAAACGATCCGGGAGTTCCGTCGACGCATTGGAGAGCATATACGCGATATTGTAAATCAGACTGATAAACCCATTGCGAGACATATAAATTTGGTTCATGCAGGATACACTGCCTGTATTAAGTTTCAAGGATTGGAACTAGTGAAACCCCCTGTGCGTGGCGGCAACTGGGACAGACTTATACTTCAGCGCGAAACGGAGTGGATATTCCGGATGCGCACGGTCTTTCCCAGGGGCCTAAATGAGCAGCTTACCTATGCCTGTTTTCTATAATAAGAGACATGGTAGGGATGTATCTTTTCCACTTTATGTCCCAAATCATTGTGGGATTGCTGTTCCCTTTCTGTCTCGCCCCCCTCTGTACCTGTTTCTCCGCTGCCTCTCCATCTGTTTCTGTAAATATCTGCATGTAAATATCACCCGGTTATATTTGGTACGTTGTTAAGTTGTAAATAGTAAGTTACTGTATATAGTTCAGTTTATATATTTGGCAGTGTCTGTAACATGCGTTGGTTTACTTGTCCATTTAAATCTCCGGATATTATATCTTTGGAGCGACTGTGTTATGGTTGCTTAGTTACAGTGGTCACATGATTATTGAGCTGACGGTCCCCCGGAAGTGACGGCGGTGGAGCGCATTCTGCGTTCCACCTGACCGGAAGTAGGGAGTGATGCGGCGGAAGCATGTTGGACCGCAAGGTATTTGAATCTCCATACTGACGTAAGGTGGACAGGAGCCGCATACTTATCGCCGCCCGTTACCTGAGGCCACTGGGCCACGTGAGTGCAGTGACCCTAACCTATTTGGGTTGCACTGCTTTAGCCACATTACTATTATTTTTTCTGATATGTTATCCACCCTGTCCGAATACTGAGACCCCCCTGATGAGTATCTATACGAAACACTGGTGTCGGGAGTGTATCTAGGAAGGGATACTATAGGGTGAGTGGCGTTAGGGGTAGTACGGGGCAGGGGCCGCCCTTTCTAGGGCGATCACCCCGCTACAGCCTGAGCGAGCAGGGATAGTGTGGTGCACCTATAGGGAGCCATAGGGATTGTTACTCCCGCCACCTATCCATACACTAAGGATCTGCTCCTCTGTTAATAGACTTATGTACGGACTTATGCACTTTATGTAGTTGGTTTACATGATGTTTTTATCTATGTATTTATATACTGTTTATGTACTAATCATATTGTGTTGACCGACGTCTAGATAGGCTATTATTATATATATATATGTGTGGGCTTCGGGTACTATCATATTATGGTGGAGGTTTTTTTATGCACTTTATGGTGTTAGTATATTTTTAATTGAGCATTTATTAAAGGTTAAGTTTTAATAGGATCCTAACTGTGATTATTGTTTTTTTTGAGGGTCCCATATATAGTCAGATTATACCTTCTGATCTACTCTGTGATTATATACAAAACCAGAAGTGGATTGAAAACACAGAAAGGCTATGTTCACACACTGTTGAAATTGAGTGGATGGCTGCCATTTAATAGCAAATAATTACTGTTATTTTAAAACAACGTCCAATATTTGCCATTTAATGATGGCCATCCGCTCAACTTCAACAATGTGAGAACATAGCCTTTTTGCGTTCTCAATCCACTCCTGGTTTTGGTTGCAAAATACTGACCAAAAATACTGTGTGTGAACATAGCCTTGAAAATGATACAATATTGAGAAAAAAAGACCTGGCAGGTCTCTAGGCAGGTGAGTTACCCCTAGACCACAGCTCCAACACATATGGGAGAAGAGATTCAATTATACCTGAGTGTTTCTTTCAGACATAAACTGCCTACAGAGGACTGATCTGCAATCTGACAGCTGAGTGAGTGGGAGGCTGGGCAGCATTGATTATTCATGAAGAGGGAGGAGGATGCATGCCTGAGTGTGGCACGAACAACTACTCTGTGACTCTTTAGTACAGTAGGAGACATAAGATTGTACATAATCCACTGCACAGAAAATTACCAAAAAGGCACCATGCTCACTGAGGACTGCCAGCTACAGCACACTGTCAGCCCCTCAGGTAGGGCCCAGGAGCTGACAGATTGCCTTTAAATAATGACATGTATAGGGGCTTTTTGAACATCAGCCCCTGTTGATAGACCCCAGGGAGATGTAAAAAGCTGGCCATTCTATAAAAATTGTGTATGTATAATAAAGGTCAGATGGGTGACATTTAAACATATAATGATAATTTTAAGCTTTGTATAATCGGAAAAGCTATCATAGACGAAAAATAAATGTTTTTGCTAACCTATTATTGTGCTCATCACTTATCAGGCCCAGACCAGCTCCTGCGATACCTGCTTTCCTAGCCCCAGCAAACCCCCCCCCCCATCTGCCTTTAGTGTCTAGCCTACCGGTCCAAGGGTGCAGTGCTCTCTTCTCCAGTCTTTGCTCCATGCCTGCTGCCGTCATCTTTCCACACTTCCTTGTTCAACCTATAGGGGCCAGATGAGCATACACTTTTTTACACACTTAAAGGGCCAGTGCACGCATTACTATTTCCTTCTCCACTTATCCACACTTGGAATGTTCTATTTAGGGAGGATCTGCCCAATATCCTGTGCTCAAGAATCATTGGTTCCTAGCAAAGGTGTGCTATTCTGTTTCTGCTATCCTGTGTACCTGTGCCTGTTTCTTGGACTCTGCCTGAGCCCTTCTATGCCATTTTGATTCTCCAGTTGCTTACCTGAATTTCTGACCTGAACCTGTGCTGCCTGCCCCGACCATCTGCTTATACTAGACTACGTTTATATCTCATGTACCGTTCTGACTCTCCAGTGTACAACTGGTCTGCTGGCAAAGCTTATTTGCCTGATTCCCTGGTGTCTCATACCAGTCCTTTCTGGCCCCTCCTGGGTTTGCACCTGCCACACTGGGATACTCATTTGAAGTGACCTGGTAGCTCCTGGCAGTAAAGTCAAAACAAGTTAACAGCACAGCAGGTCCATACCTATTACACCTGTTTGTGCATTTAGACAAATCAGGAATTAATACATTAATACACCCCGAAGTGAACAGATTGCATACAGATTACTCTTACATGCATGTGAATAGGACTTACACATTCAGCTGACACCTACAGGGATATGCATGATTGTATCTTCTGTGGAAACCAGACAGAGGCGTAGCAAGAGCTTGATTATGGGGGAAGGCGAGTGAAACTGAGTGGGCCCCCAACTCAGGTAACTAAATTTGATGAGAGGAAACCTCAGCAGATGACAGCGCTTTCTAAATGAGAAAGTTTCTATGGTGTTACATTACTACAGTTCCCATGTATACATTTAAGGGTGCTGCTGCATAAACCTATAGATGCAGAAATGGCCAGAAATTGTCAGTAGTAGACTAAATTCACATCATTAAAGGAGAAGTCCGGACAAAAATTTTTTAATATATGTTATTACTTATGGAAAGTTATACAATTTTCTAATGTACATTAATTTTGGGAAATGCTCATATACTGCTATTTCCCTTAATTTAGTGTATCAGGAAGTGTTAGAATTCTCTCAAAAGCAGTGACGTCACGACGAATGGTGTAATTCCTATGGAGTGTCCAGCAGGGGGTGCTCTATATATAGAAGTCAATGAGTACCATTGACTTCTATATATAGTGCGCCCCTGCTGGACACTCCATTGGAATTACAATGGATGTGTGTATGTAATGTAATGTTATGTACTGTACTTTGCGATTGAATACATTTATGGAATACTTTGGGGAGCAAGTGTCCTTGCTCCCCAAAGTATCCCATAAATGTATTCAATAAATACATTTGCAGGGCACCGAGCAGGGAGGGAGAGAAGCGCCATCTACCTTCCCCTTCCCTGCTCGGTGCTGGGCACATATACAAAGTACTACTCCCCCATTATCTGCAGATAATGGGGAAGTAGTACCTGTGCTATCTATCGCCGCCCGCACCGCCGCTCACAAAAGTGCCGCTCTTCATGCTTCCTCCTCCTCAGCTCCCCCTCCTCCTCCCGGCTTCAAACACTATGGCGCTGCTGACTCCCCGCTGCCCGCCCGCGCTGCTGACTCCCGCCCGCCTGTGCTGCTGACTCCCCGCCGCCCGTGCCGCTCCTCACACTATCCGGCGAGCCGCCGCTCTCTGCTCCTGCATGCCAGAGCAGAGAGCGGCGGCCGGCCGGAAAGTGTGAGGAGCGGCACGGGCGGGTGGGAGTCAGTGGCGCGGGCGGGCGGTGGGGAGTCAGCGGTGCCATAGTGTTTGAAGCCAGGAGGAGGAGAGCGGCACTTTTGTGAGCGGTGGCGCGGGCGGCACTTGTGAGCGGTGGCGCGGGCGGCGATAAGATAGCACAGGTACTACTCCCCCATTATCTGCAGATAATGAAGGAGTAGTACTTTGTATATGTGCCCAGCACCGAGCAGGGAGGGGGGAGGTAGATGGCACTTCTCTCCCTCCCTGCTCGGTGCCCTGCAAATGTATTTATTGAATAGATTTATGGGATACTTTGGGGAGCAAGGACACTTGCTCCCCAAAGTATTCCATATATGTATTCAATCGCAAAGTACAGTACATAACATTACATTACATACACACATCCATTGTAATTCCAATGGAGTGTCCAGCAGGGGCGCACTATATATAGAAGTCAATGCTGGACACTCCATAGGAATTACACCATTCGTCATGACGTCATTGCTTTTGAGAAAATTCTAACACTTCCTGATACACTAAATTAAGGGAAATAGCAGTATATGAGCATTTCCCATAATTAATGTACATTAGAAAATTGTATAACTTTCCATAAGTAATAACATATAAAAAATAAATTTTGTCCGGACTTCTCCTTTAAACTTAATATGTGTGCTTCCAGTAGGAAGCGACTTGCTGCACCCATCTCTCCACCCATCAGGTAAGTAGGGCATACATTGGCAAAAAGGTGCAAATTTTTTCACAAATTGGTTGGTTTGTGCCTTTTTTTTGTCATTGTATGCCAGATGTACTATTGGTAAATTCCCATTATATACACACCAAAAATGGGATGGATGTCCATTGTAGAGATGATCGAACAACGGAAAATCTTAGGTTCAATCGAACTCGAACCTTCTAGAACCTTCTTTATTTGATTCCTGATGCCTTCACGTTCCGTTGGGAAGGTGAAGCAACCCCGAGTACCGCCTGGAAAACAGGGATACAGCCTAGGTAATAGGCTGTATCCCTGTTTTTCAGGCAGTACTCGGGCTTGCTCCACCTTCCCCATGGAACGGAAAGGCATCGGGAAGCAAATGGAGAAGGTTTGAGTTTCCTAAGAAACCTAAGATTTTCCGATGTTTGATCATCTCTAGTCCATTGTAGTCTTTCTGGTAATTTTAGATGTGTTCCCAGATAGAAGGCAGTGGACTTAAAAATATTCTGCAACTTGAAATATATATGTTGTTTATAAAGTTACAATATTTATTGCTGAAATCTACAATTCTACAAAATTAGATTTACATCCTGGTAGTTACTATTGGCTCACCTTGGTGTCTACATATAAAGGTCATTGCACTTCCATGCTTATTTTGGTATGGAAATAAAGTGGTTCACTATTAGTGTGTGGGAGAGACCCATCCATGTGAAAAGGAAATAACTGAATGTTTGTGGTAGTGTGGGTTATTGCAGCCATGTATGAGAAATTTCCTTCACCAGCATATAGGTACAGAGAACTGGACAACAAACTGACGCAGAGAATTTTGAAAACATTGTTTTGAATAGGTTACTTACGTGGATGTTTATTGAATTAGTTAATAGGTATATGCTTTACTTGTTATACTAGCTATACTTTCAGTACAGTTTCTTTATTACATTATATATGGTATAGTGATCACTTAAAAAAGTAGCAAATAAACACAAACTATAAACTGTTTTAGTAAATAAACATGCTTCCCCTGAAATAGCAATTCTGGAGCAATTCTCTCTCAATCCTTTGCATTTTGCTGTTCTTTTCTTAGTGGTTCTAAAAAAAAATTATGCATAAATTAACTGAGTTGTATCAATTGGGGGCATGTTGCTTTACACCTTAAAGTGAATGTACCATTAGGCCCAGGCTCAAGCACTGGAGGAAGGCCAACCCACCCCCCATGGGATGTATACCCTGCCCCTCTATAATACGGCTCCATTTATTCTAATGGAGCTGCATCATAGAGAGGCGGGGGCTATGCCTTAAAGCGGACAAGATGAAAAGTAATACCTAGTTGTCAGTTTATGTATAAATATTCAAAAGGAGTAACAAAAAGACAACTATAGGCTATATTCACACAACGTCAAAAATAAAGAAAAGGTGCCCGATTTTGAAATGAAAAACCCATCCGTTTTTGCCGCGACTTAACTGACTGCAATGGCAACTGTCAGGACGGTATCTTTGCGGAGCGTTATGCGTCCCTCTGCTCGTGCTGTGCGGCCAAGAAGGCGCTGATATTCTCTTATTCTGTTCTGTGTTTTGTTTTGCTGTGTCTGAACAACGGTTTATTTGCTCTCTTTTGGAGACACACCCGACTTCACCTGCTGAGTTCTGTCTGGCCATGTCAGGGTTAATCTGTGTTCTGGTTCTGCTGTGACTGACAGGTCTTCCTGCCAGTGGATTTGTTTTGTTCTCAGCTGTCTGTGCTTGGAGATCAGGGGGATGGTCCAATTACGTTCTGGACCAGAGCCCTGGTCTCCTATATAACAAACCTCAGCCTGTGCACTTATTGCTGGTTATTGACTTAGTCTCTGCCTGCTTGTGGATTCTGTTTCTTTGCATCTCCTGACTACTGCTTTGTACCTCTGACCTCCCTTGCTTGCTGCCTGCCCCTGATCATATTGCTTGTTTTCTGATTTCGCCTTTGGATCCTGATTTTGTACTTTTGCTGCCCGACTGTTGTGACCCGGCTTGTGGACTATTCTTCATTGTGTTTGTCTGTCTGTTTTGCATTTGTGTTTCACCTAGCCAGTGCAGGGACTGCCGCCCAGTTGCTCGCTGCCATCTTAGGGCGGATAGTGGCAAGTAGGTAGAGGACAGTGGGCGGGGCTGAGCTTAGGGCTCACTGTCTTGTCTTGTCCTGCTGTCCGGTTCCTAACAGAATAACCAGCCCTACTTTTTTTTTTTTTTTTTTATTCTCTCTCCCCACCTTACTATGGACCCCGTGAAAGCTCTTGTGGAGCAAATGCAAAGTCTCAACCAGCTTGTTCTGGACCTTACGCAACGGGTGCAGCAAGTAGTCTTTCCTGGGCCAAAATGCTATGCTATCTGCTGCTGCTCCCCCAGAACCTCCAGTGCAGCTTCCTGATAGGTTCAAAGGTGAGAGAAAGGCCTTTCGAATCTTCAGAGAGGGATGTAAGTTGTTTTTCAGACTTTGTCCCCGGTCCTCTGGGGATGAGAGCCAGAGAGTGGGCATTATTATGTCACTCTTACAAGGACCTCCGCAGGCGTGGGCCTTTTCTTTGCCTCCAGATGCCACTGAGTTATCTTCTGTAGATCAGTTTTTCTCTGCATTGGAGTTACTCTATGATGACCTTGACAGGGCAGCAGCAGCTGAGAGGCAGTTGACTACTTTGAGACAGGGCAAGCGACCGGTGGAGGAGTATTTTGCTGAGTTCCGCCAGTGGTGCGTTCCATCCGGATGGAATGATCCTGCACTTAGATGCAAGTTTAAGCAGGGGTTGTCTGATGGCATTAAGGATGCCTGGACAGGACACCCAGATCCTTCCACCCTTAAGCAGGCCATGAATTTGGCTATTCGCATAGACCGCAGGCTCCGTGACAGACATAGGGAGAGAGTAGGCTCTGACTCTTCTAAAATATCTGTCTCCTATTCTGTCAAAACCCCTCTTGTTACCCCTACTATTCCTGAGGACGAGCCCATGCAGCTGGGACTATTGGATGCCAGGACCAGGCGAGAACACCGGAGACACAACTGTCTGTGTTATTACTGTGGTGACAGTGGCCATTACATCAGTTTCTGCCACAAGCGTCCCAAGCGGCAAGAAAACCTGCACCCAGATCATCGGCGTCCAGGTGACTCCCAGGAAGGTCACTTGGGCGCACAGGTACCCACCGGTGAAGTTAATATTTCTAGTTCTGTTGTACCTGATTTGCCTGTATCTGATGTGAATTTAACATGTTGTTCTGCTCGTCCTGTCAGTAAGCCTGTTCTCCATGCCATGGACTCGTCTTCTGATGAATGGGAGTCAGATGGCAATCTTCTAAGTGAAGTTGAGTCCTGTGAGGGTCCTGAGGCCCCTCATAAAAGGGGGGGTACTGTCAGGACGGTATCTTTGCGGAGCGTTATGCGTCCCTCTGCTCGTGCTGTGCGGCCAAGAAGGCGCTGATATTCTCTTATTCTGTTCTGTGTTTTGTTTTGCTGTGTCTGAACAACGGTTTATTTGCTCTCTTTTGGAGACACACCCGACTTCACCTGCTGAGTTCTGTCTGGCCATGTCAGGGTTAATCTGTGTTCTGGTTCTGCTGTGACTGACAGGTCTTCCTGCCAGTGGATTTGTTTTGTTCTCAGCTGTCTGTGCTTGGAGATCAGGGGGATGGTCCAATTACGTTCTGGACCAGAGCCCTGGTCTCCTATATAACAAACCTCAGCCTGTGCACTTATTGCTGGTTATTGACTTAGTCTCTGCCTGCTTGTGGATTCTGTTTCTTTGCATCTCCTGACTACTGCTTTGTACCTCTGACCTCCCTTGCTTGCTGCCTGCCCCTGATCATATTGCTTGTTTTCTGATTTCGCCTTTGGATCCTGATTTTGTACTTTTGCTGCCCGACTGTTATGACCCGGCTTGTGGACTATTCTTCATTGTGTTTGTCTGTCTGTTTTGCATTTGTGTTTAACCTAGCCAGTGCAGGGACTGCCGCCCAGTTGCTCGCCGCCATCTTAGGGCGGATAGTGGCAAGTAGGTAGAGGACAGTGGGCGGGGCTGAGCTTAGGGCTCACTGTCTTGTCTTGTCCTGCTGTCCGGTTCCTAACAGCAATGCTTTGAAGTCAATGGGAAGACCGAGGTCCAATGCACACAATGCATTGAATAACAGACGTTTTTACCATGGACATCAACATAATGAACATGATCATTATTTTCGGAGATCTTTTTGCAAATAGCGGATGTTTTGTATTAGTTTTGTATTTGTATCATTAGGAATGTATCATTAGGAATGATCCAGGCAGATTGCTTCCTATTCCCCACCTGTGTGTATAATGAACATGGGCTAGATCGTTAATACACCTGTGCAACGCTCAAACAGCAGTAAATGTTCCTGGATCATTCCTAATGATGAGGAGGGTGGGGGGGAAGGATGGAGAGATGGTGCCAGCCTAATGCATATACAAATGTAAGCCCCGGCCGTTAGACACAGCGTTGCCGGATTAAAAGTTGTTTTTATGACAATAACTGCATCCCCTGCCGAACGGACCCCAGGACAGATCTTGGATTAAAAGCAGCTATCTGAAGGTACAAGTGGTTTGGGGGGTCAGATTGTGGGTACAGAGTCGCTTTAAGTGTCCCTGTGGATTGAGAAATAACAGCGCTATAGCTCTTAAAAGGGAAGGAGGAAAAAACAAAATTGCAAAAATGAAAATTTAGGTCATTTTGGGCTGGGTCATAAAATGGTTTAAAAGCCATAGTTCTAATTTTTTTAAAATATAAAGACTCAAATGAAAGTTTTTGGGGGTTTTTGCAACACCACTTGTACTTTGTAATGACACACTTCACTTTTCCATAAAATATGCTACGAAATTGAAGTAAAAATATTTGGATGGTGAAATTAAAAAAAAAAAAAGGTATTTTTAAAATTTCAGGTGGGTTTCATGTACAGTACAATACAATTACAAAATACAGAAGTACAAAGTCAGTACAATTACAAAGACAGACAATTTATATCTAACATCTATATTCCTAAAGTAATAATTATGATAATATTTGTATTGTGCCAACAGATTACGCAGCGCTTCTTTATAGCACCAATAGATTCCACAGCTGTCTGTAAAAAAATAAAATAAACAAAAAGCAATGAAACCATGCATACGGTTGTGTTCGAACTGATGTATAGAATAAAGATATCATTTACTGTAAAGTACATTTTTTTGCCCTATGATCTATAGTTTGTATCGGTACCACTATTGCATATAAGCAACTTTTTGATCACTCTTTATTCTGTTCTTTCTGGGATGTGATGTGACCAAAAATCACTTTGGCAGTCTTTTGTGCTTATGGCGTTTACTGTGCGAGATTAGGTATGTGATCGTTTATTAGTTTGGCCGATTCTGCATGCGGCAATAAAAAATATTTTTGTTTTGTTTTTTTTGTTTTTTTAACTGGGATAGATTTATTTTATTATGGGACAGATTTATTTACACACTTATGTAGTCCCCTTAGGAGACTTCTATAAGCAATACCTTCATTGCTAATAGAAATCAAATCAGAACTTATGTACAGCATATGACAGCGGCACATCTAAATGGTTAAATTGCTGCCACAGAAAATTGCTCCATGACGGCTATCAACTCCTGAGCCCTTCCTATACCCCACTACCAGGACCTCAATGTAATTTTATTGCAGGCATGTATACCACAGTTTACACTGATTTCAAGGCCCTTTCCCACACAATAGGGGAAAAAAAGAAAAAACAGTGTGGAATATTTGTTTTGTAAAAAAAGAAATAAAAAGAAAAAGAGTACATACAACCTTGCTGATATGTGCACTTTCCCACCTGTCTGCTTGTTCATTGCCTCCTACTTATGTAAGTAGTGACATATCCCTCCCCAGGGCTAATTTACCTATTTCCTTTTGCTAAAAATACCAAAAAACTGCGCCATGGAATAAGAAAAGAAGATCATCACTGGAATCTGCATCTCTTCCCCTACAGGTATATATCATCATGTCTGTATGTATATACCTACTCCCTGTATGTACAAACCTGCTCATAGGTTCCCTAAAATGTTCTAAACTGCTAACACTGGTAGATAGCTGTTAGGTCAAGGAGACACATGTTACCTTTTAAAATTTATCTGTGCTTTTGATATATAGCACAAAGAGGCTTTCCCAAGTTCTTTAAAGGGAATCTGTCAGCTGTAGATCACATTTCAAACTGCTGACATGTTAGAGACGCATTGTACCTTTCATATATCTATCTGTGCCTCCAGGATGTAGAAAAATGCTTTTATTCTCTGGCATTGTGTGCCCTTATTTTGCCCTTATTTCCTTTAAATTCTGCTAGGACTAATAGAGAAATGGACACTACTCGTGATAGTCTGCTGACATGCTTTCCTTCATTACTTCCTATGACAAACAACAGCTGCAGACTCCACAAACATCTCCACAGCCACAGCTTGTCATTACCACATATCCATGTGCAGTTGAAAACCACTTGTTACTATGACTTGTTACCATCTTGCAAAAGTAATATACAAAAGGTTCTCTGTGTTCATTAAGGGTGCAAACACACACGACAGATGCGCAGCGTATTTATCTCAGTAAATACGCCGGAAACTTGCAGGTTGCCTTAACCCCTAGACGACCTAGGACGTACTGGTATGTACTGGAAGTCTGTGCCCAGACGACCCTGGACGTACCGGTACGTCTTGAGCTATGAAGCGCGCTCCGGCACCTCACTGTTAATGAAAGGCTGCAGCGTGACATTAACGCTTTAAACGCCGCGATAGATGACAGGGGGAGTCCCCTGTCACTTACCGATCGGGACCCCCGCAGTGTGACTGCGGGAGTCCCGATCGTAAAAACGGACCGCCGGTCTTTCACCTGCCTCCGTGCAGTCCGAACGGGGCTCTGGTCACTGAGCCTGCACAGGCAGGCTCAATGAGCAGAGCGCCGATAACACTGATCAATACCATGCCTATGGCATAGAAATGATGAGTGTATAAAATGAAAGTAATCAATGTACAAGTCCCCCAAAGGGACTTAAAATGTATTTAAAAAAAAGTTAAAATCACTAACACACTACCCCAAAAACCTTCCCCCAATAAAAGTCTAAATCACCCCCCTTTCCCATTATATAAATAAAACATATAAAAATAAATAAATAAACATATAATATACTGTAGCGTGCGTAATTGTCCGATCTATTAAAATATAACAAGCATCATTGTGAACGGCGTAGACGAAAAGAGGGAAAAAAGTGCGCGGATTACCGATTTAATGTTACATTATATCTAAAAAAAATTAATAAAAAGTGATCAAAACGTCCGATCTTCACAAATATGGTATTAATAAAAACTAGAGATCATGGCGGAAAAAATGACACCCCAAACAGCCCCATAGGTGAAAAAAGAAAACCGTTATAAGCGTCACAATAGGCCCATTTTATTAAAAATTAATTGCCAAAAAAAGGATTTCATAAAAAAAAATATATAACATTAGAGAATCTGTGTAACCTGCATATGGTTGTGTTCGGACTGACCTATAGAGTAATAGTATCATGTCACTTTTACCATATAATGCATTATGTAGACACAGGAACCCCCCCAATTGTTACCATATTGCATTCTTTTTTTACGATTTCACCTATTTATATCTTCATATATAATATATTTGGGATTCCATCATACATGTTATGGTAAAATGAAAGACGCCATTACAAAGTACAACTATTCCTGTAACAAACAAGCACTTACATGGCTTGTAGATAGAAAACTGAAAGTGCTAGAGCTCTTAGAAAGGGGAGGAGGGAAAAACGAAAGAGCAAAGATCAAAATTTGCGCGGTCCACTGGGTCATTTTGGGCCTGGTCCTCAAAGGGTTAATGTGATTTTTGTGCGTGAAAATCGCACGTGCCTATGTAGAAAATCAGTCGAGAATCCGCAGCGGGTTTACTTTCCCATAGAAAACAATGGACACCAATATCGCTGCGTATTGTGTTGTGAGAATCTCAAAGAGATGAATACGCTGCGCATCTGTCGTGTGTGTTAGCACCCTAATAAGTGAAAACTATGTTGGAATCACACACAGCATTGCCCGCAGTCTTTCCAGTGTTTTTTGTAGCTTTAGACTATGTTCACACACTGTAAAATAAAAAAACAGCTGTATTTTTAATGTAATAATGCACTCCGTTGAATAAATGGAAATTGGCTGGCAGTGCACACAATGTATAGGATAGCGGCCATAATTTATTACAACTGTCTAAATAATGAACATGCGGATTATTTATGACCTGCTTTTGCAAAATACAGACATGTCTGTTAATACATTGTTTTATTTTCTTTCCAAATTACGGTCATATTTTGCTTTTACTTTATTTTGTGTAAACTTAGCCTTAAAGGGAACCAATCAGCCCGTTTGGGCTGATATGGTTCCCTTGAGCATTGTATGAAGCACCTGGAGCGGCCCCGGCACGTACCGGCCACGGCCGCAGCAGGTGCTTTATAACGGAGAAAATGACTTTTATTCCCCAGATCGTGACTAGATACGAGCGGGAAAGTAGTCATGGTGGGCGGCTCCCCGCTCGTATCTAGTCACTGCGCTCTGCCTGTCAGGTGCTTTATACAATGCTCAAGGGAACCATATGAGCCCAAACGGGCTGATTGGTTCCCTTTAAAGTCTGCAGTGGAGTCTAGCATGGCCTACAAAAAGATGTTTTTTTTGTATTATTGTAATGGGGTGAGTTATTTTTATTAAAATATGAGGGAAAATTTATTCAAGTCCTATGTCTTAAACTTAGGATATCAGCAAACCATCATTAGGGTGGAATCAGATTAGGCTTTTTTGCCCTGAAAAACACCATTAAAAAGCTATAATTCTCTCATGGCCTTTTTTTATTTTGGCAAAAAACGCTGTGGGCAGATGTTAGCTGAGAGTGAATGGGAAAATATGAAACACAATACCCACATAACCGTTTTTTCAGTTATTCGCTCTTTTGGCAGCTTTGCAGAATTTGCTGAAATTTTCTCCCCAGGTAATTGTGAAATAATGGTAAAAAAAAGTGACGAATAAAACACCTATGTTAACTCCAGTCAAAAGTATTTTTTAATATGTTTTTACTTATGGAAGGTTAGATAAATTCCTAATGTACATTATTTATGGGAAATGCACATATATGGCTATTTCCCCTAATTTAGTAGATCATGAAACTGTGACGTCATGAATCAGGGTGTAATTCTTATGGAGTGTCCAGCAGGGGGTGCAGTATATGTAGAAGCCTATGGACTGTATTGAAGTCTATGGGAGATGTAATGTGCAATGTAATATAAACTAATACACTTAATTGGTAGACTATGTTTATGGGATAATTTGGGGAGGAAGGACATTTGCTCCCTAAATGGAAGGCACTGAGCAGGGAAGGAGAGAGGTGCTGGTGCATCTAACTACCTCCTCCCTTCCTGCTTGCTGCAGTTTGACAGATAGACATAGTATGAGCAGATGATGTGAGGAGTAGTACCAGGGAGATCCCCAGCACCAAGCCCCCCCCCTCAGCCGACAGCCACCAACCCCACACCCGCCACACAGCTGCCGCCACCGCTGGTAATTTCACAGATCTGCCCCCCCCCCCCACACCCGCCGCCGGTAACCTTACAGATCTCTTCCCCAGCCACCCCACACACCCGCCGTACAGCCACCTCCGCTGGTAACCTCCCAGCCCCCCCATCACCTCATCACCAACCCCCAAGCCTCTCAGCCTAACCCACCGCCACACAACTACCGTACCAAATCACTGCCGCCCCCGCGTCCTGCCAATTCGGTCCCGGATGTCACCCCCAGCAGCTCTCCTCATCCAGGACCTAGACGCCAGGACATGGGGCGGCAGTGATCTGGCAGGAAAGTGAGTTGTGTGGTGGTTGGGGAGGCTTGGGGGTTGGTGATGGGGGGGGGGGGGGAGTCTACCGGCGGCTGTGCGGCGGGTGTATGGGGTGGCTGGGTTACCAGCGGTGGCGGCAGCTGTGAGGAGGGTGTGGGGTCTATGGTGGGGGCTGTTGGCTGAGGGGGGGCTTGGTGCTGGGGATCTCCATGGTACTACTCCTCCCATCATCTGCTCATACTATGAGCAGATGATGGGAGGAATAGAAGTGTCTATCTGTCCCACTGCAGCAAGCAGGGAGGGTGGAGGTAGTTAGATGCACCGGCTCCTCTCTCCCTCCCTGCTCCATGCCCTCCATTTGGGGAACAAATGTCCTTAGTCCCCAAATTATCCTATTAACATAGTCTAACAATAAAGTGTAGTTTACATTACATTGCACATTACATCTCCCATAGACTTCAATACAGTCCATAGGCTTCTACATATACTGCGCCCCCTGCTGGACACTCCATAGGAATTACACCCTGATTCGTGATGTCACGGTTTTTGATAGAATTTGAAGTCTACATTATCTACTAAATTAAGTGAAATAGCCTTATGTGCATTTCCTATAATTAATGTACATTAGGAATTTGTCTAACCTTCCATAAGTAATAACATATTAAAAAATACTTTTGGCCGAACTTCTCCTTCAACGTCTATCGTTCTGTGTAATAAAGTGAACAATTTCAGGTTGACAATAACAATCGTTTGTCGTTAATCATTAAAAATTGATCAGTCTAATAGGATCCTAAACCTTGGCTGGGCCGCCGGAAACTGGGCCAAAGTGATTCATGCTGTATGGTGAATTTGGTGCATCTTTTCAGACTTGATACACACTTTTTCCTAGCCATGTTCCTTTCTGTAAGATCTATGTTCACACTGCGGAATCTGCGGATAACTTCCAGCAGATTCCCCCGCTTGCCCCTCCAGACTCCTGCTTGAAGTTCCGCCCTTCCCATAGGCTCCATTTTACGCTCAGACAGATTCCACTGTCTGCCCAAAGAATGGAGCCTATGGGACAGGTGGAACTTCAGACGGGAGCACACATGGAATTTGCTGGAAGTTATCCACACGGATTCCGCAATGACACTGTTTACGGTACCATGTAGTTAGGGGAAAATATGTTAAGAGACCTAAGAGGTCCATTTTAAAGGGGTTATCCAGGCTTAGAAAAACATATCCACTTTCCTTCAGAAACAGCACAACTGTTGTCCTCCGTTTAGGAGTGGCTATGCAGCTCAATTACATTGAAGTGAATGGAGCTGAATAGCATAACTACACACAACCTGAAGACAGAAGTGGTGGTATTTTTGCAAGAAAGTAGCTGTGCTTCTCTTTTTGTGTGTAGTTAAAAAAAAAAAATAACCGCTAGGAAAGCTGCCAACGTGTTTTGTCTCCCCCAAGCATTTGTGTTTTTCTGGCATTTTTTCTGGAGTTTTTGACTTTATGTGTGAATGATCTTTTTTTGTGGTTTAGGCGTTTTGTGGTCTGAACTTCTTTTTCATCTGCAGCAAACAAAGAGTCAATTCCAGCTCATCATGTGCTTGGAGGATTACAAGGGTGGCTCCCAGAAGGTGCAGAGCAGGTGCATAAATAAGTAAGGCTTTCACTGGAGGCATAGGGGGAGATCAGACATGGTGTAAAGTGAAACTGGCTTAGTTGCCACTAGCAACCAGATTCCACTTTTCATTCCTCACAGACTCTTTGGAAAATGAAAGATGGAATCTGATTGGTTGCTAGGGACAACAGGGCCAGTTTCACTTTACACCATGTTTGATAAATCTCCCACTATGTGTTCATCTAGCCTTTAAAAGTGTAACTATCATTTCACATGTCACAGAAATATGCCAAATGTTTTTATTGGTCAAAGTCAGAGTGTTCAGACTACGACCTGTTTGATAAACCTCCCCCATAGAATACAAAGGAGAGATTTCCACAGCACATGCAATAAAAAAATTTAAGAAAACTTTATTCCATATCCTTAAAAAATACAGCAGGTTAAAAGAGCTCTGAAGCTTTTCAGAATAACAAATTCCTTGGCAGTATTTTTTAAGGGTATGGAATAAAGTTTTCTACAATTTTTTTTATTGCACAGAGCCATCATCTGCCATAACATGACCGAGCTGCTGGACCACAAAAGGTGACAAAAAACAGCAGACAAAAAACACCATGCGCACTTAATTTCAACAGTGTGTGTTTTTAATCCACTCCTGGTTTTGGTTGCAAAGTACTGAGCAAAAATACTGTGTGGAAACATAGCCTAAGGCTGGGTTCACACTACATTTTCGCAGTCCGTTTAACATAGCCATTTTTAATTTTTTTACTTTTAATGTACACAAAATCGTGGTCATCCAAGAAAAACGCTTTCCCCTTATTCCGATTTTTTCATAAAGAAAGTGAATGGAAAAATCATGAAAAACGGATTCCACACAATTGCAACCGTTTTTGCACCCCTTTTTTTCATAGAATGTGTTAGTGGACTGCAAAAACACAATGTGAATCTAGCCTTAGGCTATGTTCACACACCATTTTTTTTCTCTGTTGATTTGCCAGTGCTGGGCACATTTATCAAGGGCTTTGCCCCTCTTTTTTGGTAAATAAGTGCTGGTTGTTGGTCAAAGTGGTATTTATGAACCAGTATTCAACGTGCGAATAAATATTAGTTACAATTTTATTATAATCGGTCTGTTTTGTGTATTCACCCAAATATTCTAATAATCCAGGACTTGCACCATATTAATCATGTGCGCAAAAATATAAAATTCACACCTACTGGTGCAGGCCTACATCTGGTCTGGTGCAGGCCTACATCTGGTCTGGACCAAGTGAATATATTTCACTTGTATTCTTAGACAGAAAATGCTGTGCGCAATTTTAGGCTGTGCACAACTTTTTTTGGTCATGCACAATTTTTGATAAATTAACCGAGCACAAGGAGAAATGCAAATGGATAGAAAAATCGCAGCTATTAGACTTATAAATTTCCCAGATAGTATTTTGGTCAGTAACTGACCAAAATACTGAGCAAAATACTATATGTGAACATAGCCCCAAACATACATCCATGGAGCCAAAGATGGGGTATTCCTATCTGGGGTATTTATGCCCTATACACAGTATGCACAGGATAGAGCATCACAAAAAGATCGCAGTGGGCCTGACTCCGGGCCCTCTGGCAGTGTCTCCCAGTAGGGTTTCAAGCTGAGAGATGGACCGCTCACTGCGCTGTCCCACTGCTGCTGGGAACCTGATCCAGAGACATTGCTGTAGGGCATCGGGGGAGGTGAGAGAAGTAAGTATCCTTTTTTTTTTTATAAATCACAGCAGCACTATATCTTATAATTACAAGGCTATAGCACTAAATTCCTGCAGCGGGATGGAATGTTATATACAGTACAGTATTGCAGCATAATATCTGCTCTGAAACATCGCAGAGGCTGTGATTACATCCTATGGCCTATACATATATGTATATAGACTATTAAATATATAATGACTAGTAAATGGAGTGAAAAGATAATTTTGAGTGGAATACCCCTTTAACTGCAGAATTATAGGGGGAAGATTTATCAAGCAGTAAGTCTTACAGTAAGATTTCCCTTCGTTGCCCATACCAAACAATTACGGCTTTAAAATATTAATAGGTTCTGGTTCTAGTAAAATAAAAGCTGAGCTCTGACTGGTTTCTATGGGCAACATAGAAGAATCTTATTATAGGAAAGATGAATCACAGTGACAATTTTTTTAATTCAGCATTTTTCGCATAAATTCAATCATCATTTCATTCATACATCGATATAATACATTCATATAGTGTACAAAATACTTAACATGTGCTATGGAGAAATGTCCTATGTCTCTTGCTGTGAGTTTGCTTCCTTCTCCTTAGATTATACATGCAAATTCTCAGAGTGAAATACTGCCATCTAGTGGTAAATTTAGAACACATGCACTTAATTCCTGACTCACTGTAACTTTAACAGTGTTATAAAGAAATAAAGGAAGTAAAAAAAAAACCAGTGTTATATCTATTAGATCTGTTCTCTGGACCAGATAACAAAAGTTATGGAAGGGTGGGTTCACACATAATGAAATCGCAGCTGATTTCTAGAATAGCTAAGAGGATCGTTCATCAGGAGTGGCTAGTTTTTGTTTAAAGTGTAACTGTCGTTATAACGTTCAAAACCTAAACCATAAAGCAAGTTTGTAATTTACATTCATTGTTTGTTTTCTTTTTTCTTTTTTTTTTTTTTGTTATCCTGGAAAACATAGCACTTCCTGTGTTCTGAGATCTCACTAATTATCATAAGATCTTACCGCTGTGAATAACAGAAAACTGGTACAATTCAATTATTATGTTACAATTCAGATTTAACTATAACTATGCTCCTTTTTTTTCAAATCTGCAAGATTCCATTATTACTTGCGAGATCTCATCAAGGTATATGCTACTTGTCTGAGGCCAACATAGACTAGTGACAGACACTCTAAACAGAATGATGCAGCCATTTCCTGATGTCCATGAGAACTGGCACCATGTCTTCTTCTGCCCACCAGCCACCACCGATGATATATATCTGCCTATACGCTGCATGAGCAGAAACTGTTCACCAGCAGACTTTGATGGAGGGGGCTGGTCCTTAATAAATATGGAGGGCTACCAAGCATGCACACATCATGGGATGTGCTCAGTGTCTTCAACTTCATTTATGATATTACAGGAACTGCTGCTTTACAAGATGTAGGTGATTACTTCACTTGTTGTATTCGGCTTGTCTGTCACAAGTGTATGTTGCCCGCAGACCCTTAGATAGGACAGCAGAACAGCATAAATGCAGTCACAGCATTTCTTTAAGTGATTCTCTAGGATTTATTTGACAGGCACCTGCATTTGATGTATGCCTTTATACTGTACATGTCCTGATTCCTCCAATGTTAGTGGGGCTCAAAATGACCCTAGATATAGAAAATGATTGTTGGTAAGTAGAGACTTTACTGCCAAATGAGCACATACCTTTGGTGGATAATCTGTCTATTAATTGGATGTGCTTGTTTTCAATGTGAGGAGATTGTTAGTACTTCACATTACAAGGATTTTACCAGTAAAATGTTAATAGTCTGGAATAGGCCAGCCAACCAGATGGGCTATTAAACATCACTGCCTGTGGTACTGTAGGTTAAATTTGGGTTTCAGGTACGACAGTTCAAGACAGACCAGAACTGTCTGGATAAATTACTACAAACTTTATAGTTGTTCTCAGGGACATTATTAGACATTATTATCGAACATCAGGAATTTTTAAGTTCGATCAAACTCGAATCTTCTCAAATCATCGTCATTTCCCGATGCCTTTCTGTTCCGTGTGGAAGGTGGAGACAGCCCGAGTACTGCCTGGAAAACAGGGATACAGCGTATTACCTAGGTCGTATCCCTTTTTTCTAGGCGGTACTTGGGCTGTCTCCACATTCCCCACAGAACGGGAAGGCATCGGGAATCAAATGACGAAGGTTCGAGTTCGATCAAACTTGAAAATTCCCCATGTTAGATCATCTCTAGACATTATTACTACAGGATTTATACACAGTGTTCTCTTTGGGAGTGGTCTTCTCAAAAATACCCATATGGTGGACTAAAATTTATTACATAAAATCTAGCCTGCATGAGGGGTGGTCTTTGGAGGGTTTTCACATGTTTCTTTCAAAGATAATTATTGCATAAAATGACATTTAGTGCATATAAGATATGAAATGAATAAAATGTCTTTGTTGTAGATAGAACCCAGCTCAGCATTCATTCTTGTAAACTGCATCAGAAAAACTAAACTATCTAATTCTGATGAGTTACGGCCCTATTACCTGGAACAATTATCGGAAATCCATTCCTGGCTTTGGCATCTAAGATCTTTGGCAGATAATCTGTCAGATAATCTTTCTGTGTAAATGGACCCTAATGCTGGGTTTATACGGAACGATAATTGGCCCGATCGCACGATTAACGATGTCGGAGTAACGATCCCCCCCCACACGCTTTGATAGCCGCTCCGATCAAACCCCCCGCCGCTCCGATCGCCCCCCCCCCCCCCCCGCCGCTCCGATAGCCCCCGCCGCGAGCATACGTTACCTGCTCCGCGTAGCAGGTCTTCGAAATCCCCGACTCCCCTCTTCAGTGCATTGATTGGCTGAAGAGGTGAGTCGGGAATTTCAAACTGCTCCTCTTTAGCCAATCAGTGCTGAAGAGGAGCACTGATTGGCTGAAGAGGAGCCGTTTGAAATTCCCGGCTCACCTCTTCAGCCAATCAATGCACTGAAGAGGGGAGCCGGGGATTTCGAAGACCTGTTACGTGGAGCAGGTAACGCATGCTCGTGGCCAGGGCGGCGGGGGTGATCGGAGCGGTGGCAGCGGGAGTGTCGGTCAGAGCGGCGGCGGGGGTGGCGATCGGGGCAGTGGGGGTGGCGATCGAGTCTGCACAGGGGGCTGCGGATGAGCGGAGGGCCGGGCTGCGGATGAGCGGGGGGCTGGGCTGCGGGCGGGGGACAGAGCGGCGGGCAGCCGGACTTTCGCGCGATGACTGTTTACACGGAACGAGCGGCTAATTTTTTGCGAACGACGAACGACGATTTAAGAACAAGATAAAAGATCAAAATTAATGATTTCTCGCTCGTCGTTCGATCGTTTGCTGCGTTTACACGTACGATTATCGTTCGAATGCGATCGTTATCGTGCATATTCGCACGATAATCGTCCCGTGTAAACCCAGCATAATACTGTGGCTGGTTGACAATTACCTGCAATATGCCAGTTTCTCATGATTTAGCATGAATTTCGCCTTTAAGCTATTTTTTGTACATAAAACCTGATATTTTGGTCCCAGTTTCTAGGTAATATTTGGTGTACACTTTAATTGTAAGAATAATAATAGTAAAAAGGGGAAAAAAAGTAATGCATACATACAAACTATATAGTTGTGGAAATGATATCTGACACCTTTGTAAAACTAAGGGGTTTCTACTAGAATTGAAAGTGCCAGCTCAACCACAAATACTAACGCAACATAGACTAGTTGGAATCAGTCACTGCTACATACACAGAAAACCACAGAATGACGGCAGAAACTTGGTGAATGTGGTATAGAAAGTTTGTACTTGTGCAAAACTGGAAAGGTGATTCCTGACATTATAAAATGGTAATTTCCAACATGCATTAAATGACAATACTTTAATCTTATAAAGAGGTCCAAACTACATATAGCATCCTGAGTTCTTATTCTTCTCCAAAATGAAGTTTTGGCAAGTCTCTGGTCAGCTAGAAGTCCCATGCAGAAGTGTATTCCTCATGTAACATATGGAAATGAATAGCATTAGTTGTGTCCTGTAAAAAAAACAATACTCTCTGCTGACTGGTGACTAAACCAATGTGTTTGTGTAAGCCTTCTGACTTCGCACACCACAAGTCTCAGGCTTGCCATGATTCATGGTACAATTACTCCATCATGCTGACCAATGTAGAAGACGTTTCCTGGATTTTCAGATGTTTTCTCCTTAACAAAGTTACCTAGGACATTAGCTAGGGTGGGGGTCCTGGTATACAACAAACAATATTCAAATGACTTCACATAATACCTTATTTACTTGTTGGGATTTGGCTGAATGTCGGGCTTTGGAAATGCTGCAAAAAGTTATAAGGGCTTATTTTTTGTAAAAAGCATTTTCATTACATTTTCCAGTAATTTTCTTATACATGTGTGACCTGCATTTATATATGCCTTGGCCAAATAAAAGCTTTTGCTAATTACACAAAAAAAGTTAGAAACTTTTTAACATTTTTTGCTATGCTCGACAGCAAGGATGGCTTACCAGAAAGTGGGTATGGCCTAGCTGAAAGTGGTGCCTTAAATGCTTCATAAACTGTGCCAATTTTTGGTGGACATGTTTGGCATACAACTACTAGTCAGACTAGTCAGTCCGAAGATGCGCCAGATTTTCAGAGATTGTTCAAAACCATTATTTCTAGCACATGTGGTGTAGGGGCTTCACAAATATGACATTTATCTAAACCCCTTTTTATGTATTTATTCTTAAAATGGGTTAATAATATATTAATGAAACTACCTCACTGTTAAGTAATGTTAAAGGGAACTAATCTGCATCCTACAGATCTACTGTGCAGCTCACCGAGCATTGCAGCTGCAGCAGTGGCTTTACATGGAGGAAAAAGGTATGTTATTCCGGTTCCCAAGGCCAGGAGACGGGCGGAAATTAGTCATCTAGACTAGTTAGTGGCCTCTCAATGCCTGTCATTTATCCCCGCAGAGTCTGCTGACAAGGAGCCTAGGCACAGACTGCTCCCCATCCAGATGACTAGTTCCCGCCCCTCTCCCTGCCTCACCCGCCGGAATAAAACACCTTTTTCGGCAACGTAAAGCTACTTTTGCAGACGTGGCTGGTATACTCTGGGAGCTGCACTGTAGATCTGTAGGATGCACCTGGGAACCATATCAGCAGAATCGTGGTTCTCTTTAACAACAGTGACAAAGCTAGAACCAGCACTTGTCCCTATTGATTCATAGAATAAAATTAGTATGCTAGCATATTGAAGAACATGAGAACATTGATGGCAATATATTCTGCTATATGGGTGAATTCAGTGTCGAAATACGGTACCTGGGGCCCATCAGCGGAAATGATCCTGGGGGCCCACCAATAAAGAACCAGTAAGAAATGACATGTCAGTCAGTGTTATTGCAGGTCCTGAGCTGGGGGCCCACCTGAAGATCCTCCAGTCCTCTGGTAGGCCAGTCTGACACTGGGTGAATTAAAGGAGTTATCCGATGATTAAATATTAAATTTCTTCCCCATGCACATGACAAAGTGCAGTGGTTTAAAGTTAATGTACCATCATGAATTTGGGGGGGAAAAAATTCAATACCACTGGCTTAGAAATCCGTGTAGTACAGTCTTTTAGTTAGTCGGCAGCAGAGAGCAGAGAACAAAGGATTACACAGTCGGGAGCTCCATTAAAGCCGTATTCAGAGGTC
The DNA here is from genome assembly GCF_027789765.1 of Dendropsophus ebraccatus. Taxonomy (NCBI): domain Eukaryota; kingdom Metazoa; phylum Chordata; class Amphibia; order Anura; family Hylidae; genus Dendropsophus; species Dendropsophus ebraccatus. The sequence goes on from NC_091458.1 coordinate 69,636,794, forward strand.
AGAGAGGTCAGTGCTGACTGTCAGAGGAGATAGCCGGTGATTTAGCTGTAAATTAACTCTTTGTTGTCCTGTTTTGGTGCCTCACCCGATACTGAGGGAAACCACTTGTGTAGGGTCACGGGGACCCTATACCACCTAGATAAAATTTTATAGCATGTTTCTTGTGCTCTCGTGGCAATGGACGTTTTATGTGTGAGAAAGAAACAGCGGGCCCATTGTTCCCCGGTAAACTGTTTACCAAGTTCTGATTCCCATTTCCTGCAGAAGGGGAGGAGGTCCTCCGACCCATTCGCAATCAGCTGTCCGTAAATGGCGGAGATGGAGTGTGTGGGAGCGGAAGGGGGACGTGCATAGGCGTTCAAAGTCTGTGAGGGGGCGGGAAAGACGTTTACCCCTAGAAACGGAGGAATAAAAATGAGTGAGTTGCATATAAGCAAATGCGGCTCTCGCCACTGGTACATCCTCGGGAAGAATGGAGGAAAGGGGCTTAAGGGAGCCCTTGGCCAGAACATGGTGAAAACGTAGTGGAGTGCGTTTGGAGAACCCCAAAAAGGGGGTGGACGAATCCCCCGGAGGAAACTCTGGGTGGTCAGTGATGGGAAGTAAGGGGCCTGTGGAGTCGATCAAAGAGACACCAGGACTACCTGTATGGAGACTGGCTAGGGTGTGATGGGTGGAGAAGGACATAGTGTGAGTGTCGGCTAGGGAAGGGGACCATACCCATGGGAGCACAGCTAAGGCTTTGGAAGAGAGTGCCTGGGCTAGGCGGACCCACAACTTCATCCCCTCATTATGGACCATATCCAAGATCCTGGCGTGAACACAGGCCATATAATATAGACGGCAATCTGGAAGACCAGTGCCCCCCCCCCCCCCCCCCCCCCGAGTTTAGGTCTGGTGAGCGTCAGCTTACTAAGACGGGAGCGCCTGGAGGCCCAAATAAAAGTGCCCCAGCACCTCTGAATTTGGTGGAAAAATGCTGAGGATAAGGATCGGCACGGTTTGTAAGAGATATAAGAGCCGGGGCAATAAATTCATTTTAACAATACTGATTCTGCCAAACCATGAAAACTCAGGGTGGTCCCAATGTTCCAGATCCTTACGAAACTGTGTGAGGAGGGGGGAGAAGTTCGCCGAGAAGAGTAAGATCAGGGGGGATTTTAATACCTAGGTATGTGATACCTGTAACGGGCCAGACGAAAGGGAAGGAAGACTGCAAGGATAAGACTAACCGGGGGGGCAGGGAGACGTTGAGGACCTCTGACTTGGACAGATTTAACTTAAAGTTGGTCCGTAACATAAACCAGCAGATCGTCGGCGAATGCCGAGCATTTGTATTCTGTGCTGCCCACAGTAATGCCATGGATGTTTGAATCCGCCCTAATAGAGGCCATCAAGTGCTCCATGACCAGGACATAGAGTAATGGGGATAGGGGGCAGCCCTGGCGAGTGCCATTATGTATAGAGAACGGGTCTGAAAGGGTTCCATTGATTTTTAGTTGGGCCGTGGGGGATTGATAAAGCTATTTTGGAGCGGAATACTGGGCCTAAGCCGATGCTCTGGAGAGTTTGTGCCAGGGAGGACCAGGAGATCCTATCAAAACCCTTTTCGGCATCTAAGGATAAGATCATCAGAGGGATCCCTTGCACACGCGCAAGATGTATGATGTCAATGGTCTTGATAGTGTTATCCCTGGCTTCCCTCCCCGCCACAAACCCCACCTGGTCTAAATGAATTAAGGTTGGAATCAGGGCGTTGAGGCGATTGGCCAAAAGTTTGGAGTATATTTTTAAGTCGACATTCAGGAGGGAGATGGGGCGGTACAATTGGGGGTCCTTGCCGGGCTTGGGGATAACTACTATATGGGCCAATGTGGAATGTGCTGGGAAGGGAGATTCTGGGGATATAGAGTTAAACGCGGATAGTAGGAGAGGGGCTAGGTGCGACTGGAGTTCCTTGTAAAATTTAGCGGTGTAGCCGTCCGGCCCTGGGCTTTTCCCTCCTGGAAGGTCCTGTATCACTGAGGCCAATTCCAGGGAGGAAAAGGGTTCTTCTAGTGAGGCTATAGTTTCACTGGAAAGGGGTGGGAATGGCGAAGGTGGGGAGATGGTGGAGGTCGGGGGCGGGAGATTATATAGCTCCGCGTAATACGATCGGAATCGGGCTAGGATATCTCGAGTGGTTCGGGCCGTAGCGTTAGTGTTCGTTTTAACCGAGGAAATATGGGACTGGGCCATTACGCGCCCTCAGGGACCTAGCTAACATCCGCCCACTCTTGATTCCATACTCCTAGAACCTGCTTTTACATAATTGGAGCACCCTACCCCACGAGGCTTCAAGAAGTCGTTTGACCTCAAGCCTGGCCGCCTGCAGTTCCCTGAGAATCGGGACAGAAAGTGCTTGTTTATGAGCCAGCTCGAGCCGGGAGACCTCCTGGAGTGCGCGAGACAATTTGCGTGCTTTATCTCTCTTCAGCTGCGCCCCCTTTTTCATTAGTACCCCTCGGAGAACGCATTTAAGTGCCTCCCACTTTACATAGGGGGCCGTAGGGTCGTCAGCATGGTCCTGCAGAAAGTCCGCTATGGATTGTTTAAGGTCTGATAGACAGACGGGATCAGATAGGAGAGATTCGTTCAATCTCCAGGACCAGGCCGATCTGGTAAGGTTGGGCAACCGGAGAGAGCAAAAGACTGGGGCGTGATCCGACTAAAGTATATTTCCTATCTCTGCGGAGGACAGCCAGGACAGGGCGCAATGTTGCACCATAATGTAGTCCAGACGACTGTATGTGTCATGCGGGGTTGAATAGAAGCTATAATCGCGATCCGTGGGGTGCAACAGCTGCCATGAATCACAAAGCTGGAGTTGCAGGAACGTCTTTTTAACCCTTTTAATGGAAGAGTAAGAGAGCCCTGACCGACCCGTGGAGTTATCCATGGTAGGGTCTAGGGTCATGTTCAGGTCCCCGCAAAGCACAACAGTCCCCCGGAGCAAAGGCAGCGCCATATCAACTAGCTCAATCAAAAAATCCGTTTGACCTTGATTGGGGGCATATGTATTAATAACAGTAATGTCGTGACCAGCTGCAGAGAGGGACAAGATTATGTAATGGGCATCCTGGTCAGATGTGACCTGTGATACCGAGCATGCGAGGGAGCGATGGATAGCAATCGCCACCCCTTTGGACCTTGAATCTGGGTTGTTAGCAAAATGCCACTGTGTGTAATGTTTGTTTTTGATGGTAGGGGCGTAGCCAGATTTAAAGTGAGTCTCCTGAAAACAGGCTATGTGTATATTTTTCTTGTGTAAGTGATGCAATATCTGGGCCCGTTTCTCCGGGGTATTCAACCATTTCACATTAAAGGATTCTATGTGTAGTTCCGCCATCACTTACAGACAAGTAGTGTCTTCCGGGGCGCCCGGGATAGGCAATAGAAAGCACCGACCTCACACGTACGGATCACCTGCAGAAAGGTAAAGATGAGAGAAGCAGAGAAAAAACTATGAAAATAATAATAGGGAGGTGGGGGGGTGGGGAGAGACACAAAAGGTTAGGACAAGGTCTAAGCAGTAGTAAAGTGACTGCTGCGGCAACTAAAAGAGTCAAAATCAACAGAGAAAACACGTCCGGGGGGGAACCTGGAACTGTCTCCCACCTATTTGGGGGGAAAAGGAAGGTAGACAGGTGAGACAATTGAGGGAATTGAGGACCAATCCAAGGCCCGGTGGGAAAGAGCTAATGTGAGTACATAAAACAGGCTAATGGTGCGTTTACACAGACAGATTTATCTGACAGATCTTTGAAGCCCAAACCAGGAACAGACTATAAACAGGGATCAGGTCATAAAGGAAAGACTGGGATCCATCCTCTTTTCAAATCCATTCCTGGCTTTGGCTTCCAAAATCTGTGAGATAAATCTGTCTGTGTAAACGCACCCTAACCAAACTAACAACAGATGCTCAACCGGCTCCTGAGGAGCCAAATGTAATCTCTAGGGGGAAAACAGCACAGAAAAAAGGAACATAAGCATGTTTGTTAAGGGGGAAGATATATAACTCTCAGTAATTAGGCAATAGCTAAACATCTAGAACCTAAAACACCAATAGGTCACAGAGTTCAGCGCACTTACGTGGATGGATGGGCTCCCATGCCCTCCCTCTTGGGTGATCTCGCGGATCTGTGTCTTGCGCCACGGCGTCTTGGAGTCCTCGGTGGGACGCCTCCGGGGGGGTCTTTAGCAGGGCCTTGAAGTTGTCGTGGCGATGGACGTTTCTGTGGAGCCGTGGTGAGCGTAGGCCATTCGGGAAGAACAACGTTCAGCAAGTCTAAGTCCTGAAGAAAGCCAGGCAAGTTGTCCGGAAAGTGAAGAGTAAAGGTCCTGTTCCCCCTGCGAACTGACAGGGCAAATGGAAACCCCCAGCGATACGGGATATTCCGGTCTTGGAGAACCGCCAGGAGTGGCTTCAGTGCAGCCCTTTGTGCCAGCGTATGACGGGAGAGATCAGCGAACAGGAAGATTTGAGTGTCCTTGTAGAAAAGTGCCCTCCTTCGTCTCGCACTCTGCAACATTTCTTCCTTAGTGGAATAAAAGTGCACGCGGCATATGACGTCCCTTGGCTGTTGATCATCTGGGCTAATAGGCCGCAGAGCCCTGTGGGCCCTATCAAGTTCAATATGGTTATCTGGAGGACGGTCAAGTAGATCATTAAAGATAGAGGACAGTACAGCAAATAGGTCCCCAGGGGCAATCGACTCGGGTAACCCTATGATGCGGAGGTTGTTCCTCCGAGTCCTATTTTCTATGTCATCAAGATGCTGTTGTAAGGCGAAAATTTGATCCGAGTGGTGCCGCACTTGGGTTTGGAGGGCCTGAACAGAAGAGGAGGAAGATTTCTGTGCCGATGCAATGGAAGACACTTTGACTGAAAGAGAGGTAAGTTCCGTGCGGAATTGAGCAAACTCCTGATTACATTCCTCCACTATTTGTTTAGTCAGGGTAGTGAAATCCTCTTTGGTGGGGAGGGATGAGACCAAAGAACGCAGGTCAGCCATAGTGATGGAATTATTCTCGGAAGCTTGCGAAATTTGTGAGGGAGGGACCGAATGGGCGTCCCTGTGAATTAAAGGTGGAGTACAGGAGCGAAGGATAGCAGGTGTATTGTCCAGGCTATTATCAATGTTCGTACACACCGGAGAATAATTGGCAGGCGTGTGTGCCTGATGCTGATAATAGGACACAGGTTGCAGAACTGTCCCAACCGGGGACACCGCCAACTGATGTGGGGGAGATATGCTCCAGGACGAGTTGGTGGACCAATGAGGCGATGGAGCGGCACACAGAGCAAGTGCTGGGGAAGATGATGGAGGGGGAGCAGTCCAATCGGCACAATGTGGGATCCGAGTGGGGTCAGAGTGTACCAGGAGTTCACCTGACAATAGACCTCAGTAAGTGGACCTTCACTAAAAGTTGTTGAGTACCCCTGGGCAAGATGAACACATAGGGGGAGATTTATGAAAGGGTTTAAATATACACCTGGTGTAAACTGCCCACAGCAGCCAATCACAGCTCAGCTTTCAGCTCTGATAGAATATAAGAGGAGCTGTAATTGGTTGCTGTGGACAGTTAACACCAGGTGTATACTTAAACCTTTTCATAAATCTCCCCCATAGTATTTTGGCTAGCATTTTGATAGTATTTTAACCAAAGCAAGGAGTGGGTCCAAAACACAGGAAAAGGTCTTTCAAATGTAATCCTTGTTTTGGTAAACATACTGACCAAAATTAGTTCAAAAAATTACTGACACCCTCACCCCCCCCCCCCCCCCCCCGCACACACACACACACTAATATGAATAGTAATTGCAAGAATATATCATATAATTAGAATATAAACGTACTTTAAACGCCTGAGTAGGACGATGCTTGCCACAAGCAATGAGTCACTAAACATATGTATTTACTTTGAAATATTTACTGGCATTTCTGATGCATACCCTATATCCTGGATGAATTAAAAATCATAAATATGTTACACCTTTTGTAAAACCCCAGTAAGGCTGGGTTCACACTGCGTTTTTGCAATCTGTCTAACATATCAGTTTTTATATAGTCACTTTTAACGTACACAAAAATGTAGTCAACCACGTCTTTGTGTACACTAAAAAAAAATGCATCCGTCAATGGAAAAACTGTTCCAAATGAATTGCACACAATCGCATCAGTTTTTTTTCTCCCATAAAGCATATACAGTAAAGGGACTACAAAAACGCAGTATAAACCCAGCCTAATGTTTATAGTAAGGCATTAAGGGCCTGTGTTCACTGCCTAAAAGAGGCAGAATTTACTAGAGGAGTCCGTGCAGCGGATTCCACTTGAAATTCTACCTGTACTATTGCTTCAATGGGATTGAGGTGCATAAAAAAACCCATTGAAGCAATTGGACAGGCAGAATTTCGCACAGACTCTGCTCGTAAATTCCGCCTCTTTTACTCAGTGTGCATGGACCCTTACAGAGTGTGCCTTCACTGTGGGTTCATCCCCTTTCCTGGTGTCACAGCAGATAGCTCGTCATTGTGGGCAGCATGTAAAGATACACATCACTCTATCCTCCACAGTGCCTGCAGCATATTGCTAGGCAATGACGTATATGTCACATGCTCCTCCATAGAATATGGATGGAGGAGCGGCCAGCTGCAACATTAGGATGAAGATCAACGGGGGCCAGATCAGCACAGTAATAAAGAATGGGCAAGTGCCTTAACATAAACATTATAAAATGTGTGTAAAGGTGACCAATAAAAATGAGCAAATTTACAGTATTATAGAAGCAAAGAGCACAGAGTTCAAAAGCAGCCGAGCTAACAAAGCTCTTTGCTTTGTTAATATTGTAAATTTACTCATCCCTAGTGGCCAAGCCCCTTTAAGCACTGTGATTATCTGTTGGTCAGACTGGTGATCACATGACCCAGTTACAGCATTAAAACACATGGATGCAGTTGTGCTAGAAGGAAACCAATGGCATTGTTAGACTAATGATGGGGAGTGCGCAAGATTTGGAGGCAAAAAAACCTGGAGGGCCTCTTTAAAGGATTTCCTACACAGATTTTCAACTTGTAACTAACAATAGAAAGAGTATTTAGGAATAAACCTTGTATTTTCCCAAACATTATTTAGTGGTCAATTTTCACTATGAAGAATGTGCAACAATTGCAGTGCGACTCCAGCTCTTCTCCAATGAAGATTAAAACTAATCTTTATTTCTTACATTACCGTACAGATAACACAAGCTTGTCACAGTCTAATGTCTAATGTTTGCGCTCCCATTGATTGTGGTGGTGGTGAGCTGGATACACTGTCTGTGTAGAAAAATGTATGAAATACAGTTAACTAGACTAGAAGCAGACCATCCCTAGGCGCTGGGATAGCTAAGTGTCCCTACTGACACACATATCTGGTAGTATGTTTCTAGGTAGAACACCGTCTTCACCAGGTTAACATCACAAAAATATTGATTTTGTAGGTGTTATTTTATGATCAACGTTTTTATTAGTGACCAGATTTTTTTTTTATATATAGAAAGCTAGAAAACCAGTAAAGCCATCATCTATCTAGTTCATCTGGTGCCAGGTTATTACTGAGTATGAAATTTCTATGTAGGATTTCATCTGAAACTTTGTACCACAATTACTGTAGAAATATACAATCTGCTTCTGTTTGCATTATTTTTAACAGCATTATTTTGGGACAGAAAAATATGTTCTGGTGTGACAGTGCTCAGGCTGTCCTGTGCAATGTGTCCTGAAACCAGGAGTCCTAAAATTGTGTCCCAAACCACAAACAGGGCATAGAGTTCTCAGCAGTAATAAATTCTATGGTGCAGTTAATATGTTACTTTTGTTGTTCAAGGTTGTGTTCTTCTTTTTTTAGTACGCCTACTAGAATTCTTTGCTGATGGCAGTACAGACCTTTATAGTTTTGATTTCTTTTTTGGGCTTTCTAAATGTGAGGGGACTTAATGACCTGAAGCTATGCACTGAAGTGACTTTTTCCCAGCCATAACATCCTTATCCTGTTTTCAACAGCAATGATTGGACCTGCTTTAAATTTACATCATTGTGCCTCTGAACCTTAAAGTAAACCTTTCCTATTCCTCTGTAGTGAACACTGCACAGATGCCTTAACGATCCAGCCCATGTGCCGTGCTCACACAGGTGAGGAATAGGAGAAAATCGAACGGGAATGAACGTTGTATTAAAAAAGGACTGCGCCACTGGAATTTCCGAGTCACCACCGATCAGCTCATACAAAAAGGAAAAAAAAAAAGTACCTTATGGTACATTCGCTTAAAAGTGAATCTGTTGATTCCAAACTGCTGACGCTGTTAGGTCAAGGAGACACACAGGACCTTTCAATGATCCATTTGTGCCTTCAGTACGTGAAACAATGTTTTCAATCTCCAGTTCCATCCATTCCCCAGTTTGGAGCTCTGCCTGCAGGTGACTGTCAATCAAGCAGGGATAGGGATGGGAGGAGTAATGTAGTTAGATTCGTCTAACTTGCTAATAGTTCCCCTTTAAACTTGAATTCAGTTTGAGGTGCCATAGTTTTGTGGCTAGAATGATACATGAAGGATGATGGCAGGTGTTTCTGGAAGCATTCTAGTTATTTTGTCCTTATAGCATTCTAAGAAGCAACAGCAGCTGTGACAACACTGGAGTAATACTCACAGTATGCTCTTGTGTATTCTCTTTGCAGTCTCTGCTTCTGGATCTCTCTCGAAACACTCTCCCACCCATCTTCAACTCAGTCCCTCCCCTCTCCATAGACTTTCATTGGTAGCATATAAGTGATCTTTCAGTGAGCTGCTAGAGGATAAGGAAGCAATTTCCTGTAATAAGGTTTATACAAAGTTTGTTTAAATGACAGTGCCCATTTAGAGGTGTTGTCTCATGTAAAACATCTCCTCTTGCAGTGATCAGTTGTGCACTGCATGTTTGGCTCCTGACAACCCCGGTGAACATCTCATTTTTCTGGGGTAAGTTGTGGTTAGCTGGAAATGTAGCACTGGACCCTGGGAAGGATAGGCAAACCAGCTCTCTAAAGCCACTCTTTGGAGGTAGCTTTCCCGTTAAAATCAATGTTTGTGCTCCTTTAAGAAACCTCAGAACATGACTGATGGTCTAGTAAGCCAAGCCCAAGTTTTACCACAAAGAGAAGTGGCCAAGCAGCTGGTTTAAGATTCTTGCCCCAGTTAGTACAGTGCACGGTGCTTCCTGGATATGGAGAGACCCGTGTCATGGGGTAATATGGAGACTTAGGGCCCTATTACACGGAACGATTATCTGCAGAATTGGGCAGATATGGCTCCATGTAGTAAAGATCAGGTGAGGAGCTAGCAATTGTTCGCTTGTTGGCTGATCATTGACTTTCAACAAGTTTAAAAATCATCGGCCTCTGGCCGAGGATCGCTCTATGTAATAGTTGATGCGCGGCTGATTAAAGGGTATATAGAAAATAATGATGTTGTGCGGCACTGCCCTGGTGTTGTCCTGCCATGTTTCTGGGCCCCCACTTACGGCAGCCAACACTTCCAACCCCTTCTCTGCAGTGACAGCCCTCTTTGCCAGTCACTGACCGAGATGGGACAGAGCCACAGCCAGTGATTGGCTAAGCAGGCTATCACTGCAGAGACGGGTTCGGAAGTGTCTGCGGTGGCTGCGGTCAATTGGGGACCCAGATTCAAGACAGGATGAAACCGGGGGGAGTGTGGAATGGTAAACGTGTTTATTATTTTCTATAGTACCACTTTAAAACAAGGGCTGAACAGGCATCAGTAACTACTTCTTTGCAGCCCTTGCCACATGATCATCGAGCTGATAGGACCTATAAGCAAGAGCTGATCTAGTAGGTTAGCACGAGCTTACCCCGCTGATTGGGCCATATAGCATTCATGCTCCACTGAGAATTCTGGAAAGCTACATCCAAAAGGTAGCAACCCTTTGAATGAATTCCTGATCAGAATCTATGGACAGGTAAACCAAGGATTTAGTTGTTTTGGATGAACATTGTAAGCAGAAGTTATATATGTAAAACATGCTAGTTATGATGAGTAAATGTTTTGCAGGTTTTCTGTTTCCAATCTATGGGGAATCAGTGAGAGTTCTCCATATGGTAAGATCATGCAAATGAATCAAGTATGCAGTGAAACCACTTCACAAGTCTCCCACATATATGTGTATGATGAATCATTATTGCTTCTGCTTATGACAAATTACAGGAGACAGTCACTCACCTTGATGAGGATTTATTGTAAACTACATTATTATGTCTGCGGCAGCAGTCTGATTTCTTGATACAATAATAGGCAAGCTGACAAACATATACAGCACAATTCCTGTACATACATATGTACTGAAAGTGCCAATTCCTTCTTTAAAATGGTTATTCTGCTTCCATACAGTAAATGTGCTGTAAATGCTTTACTATTTTTTTTATTACAGACCTTCATCATAAGTAGCCTAAAATTTTTTGTATATGCTTACAAAAAGTGAGGTGTGTAACTCCAATGTTGAGCTACATTCACACTTATATAATGTATGTGTAAGACACTATACTGTCATACAACAGCAGAAAACCTTACCCATAAAGCCCTTTAAGAAACGTTTCATTACATTTTCAGACTTGGCACTAATTATAAGGTTGTAAGATATAATTGTAGTGCAGTAGTGTGAATGCCGTCTTACAAAAGCTGACTGTAATTTAATATTAATGAAGTGTCAAAGGGTGCCTTTATACCCTTTCGCAGATTTTTTAAGCCAAAGCCAGGAATGGATTTGAAAAGAGGAGAAATTACAGGCTTTCCTTTATGACCTGTTCTCTGTTTATAGTCTGTTCCTGGCTTTGGCTTCAAAAATCTATCAGATAAATCTCTCTTTGTAAAGGCATCCTTAGCTACTGCTGAAAAATTGACCATCTAACAAAGAAACCTGTGTAAATTTTAACTTTTGCCACAGACCAAAAATGTATTAATTTATTAAAAAGATAAATAACTCAAATTTAATGGATAGCCCTTTGCCTTATATAACACATAGCCTACAACTAGAGTTGCAACCCGGCAAGTACAACAACTGGTCCAACCAGTATTTACATGATGTCGCTGATGCCAATGGAAGTTGTTCACTGGCGATAAGACTTTCCAGCACTTCATTGTTGCCAGTAAGGGTCAGAGGGGAGACATTGAGGAAATTAGGTGGTAGACACAGATGGATGGTCTAGTAGCAGCACTTTCTTTTGTCCCTTGCACCTTTGTGGGGACGGCTTTCAACCTTAGTAAGGGGGCATTCACATGTTTTGTGATTCCTGTCTGTGCCCCGACGATATGCTACAGACTAGAATCATGGAATCATAGCACAAAGTTTTAAACTGATTTAGAACTCCCTGCATCACAATGAATCCTAATGCCAGGAGCTTCTTACTCCATTTGGTAGCACATAGTCCGTATTAACAGACTGTGGGAATAAAGCCTAAGTAAACAAGAAGGTTTCATTCACTGTCAGCAAGACTGGAAAAAAATCTTCATAAAAGATGAGGAATGTAAAGTGACACTGTCACCCCATTTTGTCATTTTTACATAATTAAAAATGTTTACATGACTAATTTAGCTGTCTCCATACCTTATTTCGGATTATGAATCATGGTGCTTGTTCTTGTGAAAAGTGTACTTTTCTCTGCTTGTTACTGCGCCAAAGGGGCGCGGCATAGTCTCTAATGCGCCACATTGCCCTGCCCCCATCTGCGACGTCATTGTCACATAGGCCCCGCCCCCTTAGCGCCCATTGGTGTGGGTCTAGGGGGGTGGGGCCTAGATCTTTAGGCTGGCACTTCCAATGGCTGCTTAGGGGGCGGCCCCATGCGGTGATGACATCAAGTATGGGGGCGGGGCCAAGTTGCGATTAACCCACGAAGCCCTGCCCACATAGACCAATCCACAGATAATAAAAACTTTTTTTTACCAGAACAAGCACCATGATAAATAATATAAAATACGTAATGAAAGCTGTAACATTTACCCTTTACATCTGTGGAGAGCAGTCAAAATGCAAAAAGGGGGTGACAGTGTCACTTTAAGCATAAAGTAACCAGAAACTTAAATAGCATTTCATTATAAATGAAAAAGCTTTTCAGGAATCTTTCTTTACTGGATTAGGGTTCTATTACATGGGCAGGCTGCAGCTCAATGAGAGAGTCGACTATTCTGCAGACAGGGCCACATGAATGATTGCCTTTACATCATTGGTGACCAGTTATATATTGGCGATTGCCTTTACTTCATTGGTGACCAGTCATATATTGGTGATCAGCCATATATCGCCTCATACATGGAGAGCCATATGGCTAGTATTCACAGCAGTGTCTTTCTTTTTCTTTCCCCCAACAGGCACAGTGGAAGAGCCCTCACCTGTAAAAGGAGTCACAACATGGCTTTCCATTTACTTTTTTACTAGTGCTTTTTTTTTAGAACAAAAGAAATTTTGGATTTGAATGAAAATCCAACAACTCTTTTACAATAATAGCTTTATTAATATCAATATGTACATTTTGTGCAAAGGTATACGCAAAATATGTAACAACAGTTACTAGGGGGTATCACACACAGCAATCTTTACAAATAAAGTATGCCAGTATGGAACTGAAGCGAGAAGTGGATCTATGTAGGAAGGTGAAGTATAAGACCCATCCTAAAAAATGACACAAAGACTGCGGCATTATTCTAAGAAATGCTGTGTGTAAAACTCCCATACACTGCACATATCAGTGTCTAAAGAGACAGCAATTGATGTAAGGCTCCTGAAAAATATGGGATGTTTACCCAGAAAAAAAAAAGCATTTGGATAAACATTTATTAAAAAAAAGAAAGGGGGTGCAAAGCACACCTCTAGGAGCCAACAATAGTAGGCCTATATTTTCAGATGTAGTATTTACCTGTTACCCATCTTAATGGTGGTTTAGTGTTCTAGAATCTAACCATTCTGCCCCTAGTATAAAAGATTTTATGTCTCTATGCGCAAAATCTAGTGACTTGTGATGGGCTTGTGCATACACACACAAGCCAATATGAATAGGCAGAGCAGCAACCTGATAACTATGATGAAGCAAGGAATGTGTGTCAATCTCCATAAGACTTGCTGTAGTCACTGCAACCCGCAATGCAGAAAACAAATATCACATAAGAATTGCCTGTAGCTTAAATGTGAAGTTTGCTTTTGCTTTCTAAACATAACCTACCACTTTACATTTTTGCTTTCATTACCAACAGTGATATAATATTCAGTTTTACATGTTTTTTATTTTTATTTTTTTAGAGATGAGTGAATCTACAGTAGGAGTGAAGCGAATTGCTTTGTTCCTATCTGCATTCTGCTCATCCGGCTGCGGGCTTTGAAACCTGCTCCACTCCCTGCCACTCCTCCCTGGTTGCTGGGAAAAGATGAATCCAGTCCTGGGAAACTTCTCCCAGTGTCCCAGGGCTGGATCCATCTTTCTTCAGCACCCAGGGAGGAGGAGCCTGGAGTGGAGCAGCCCACAGCCTGATGAGCAGAATCCTGATAGGAACGAAGCACTTTGCTGTAGATTTTGATCCATCTCTAACGTTTTTCTTTAACTAATATCCACATTAGTATTTTGGTTGTATATGACAAATTTACTATAGGTGCAGCCATTTTTAAAATATAAATACAAGGGGGGGGGGGGGACTGCATAAGCAACGTGTGTGCAAGACAGAAAGGTTAAAGATTTAAGATAACCATGAATGATAAGATGTTGCCTAAATAACAGAGTGACTGTAGAGGATTCATGCTTTAAAGGGGTTATCCAGTGCGACAAAAACATGGCCACTTTCTTTCAGAGACAACACGACTGTTGTCTCTAGTTCAGGTGCGGTTTGCAATTAAGCTCCATTCACTTCAATGGAACTGAGCAGCAAAACCCCGTCCAAGCTGGAGACAAGAGTAGGGCTGTCTCTGTAAGAAAGTGGTCATGTTTTTGTAGCGCTGGATAACCTCTTTAAAGGTTTTGGAGGGCTCAGACTTACTTTAAATTAGAAAAGTAAGCCATACCACTCTATCTGATTTCTAGCCACTGCTATTCTAACAGTGCATAAGACCCACTGATCAGTGCTTCCGGATGACATTTCACAGGAAATCAATCACAAAATCTAGAAATAGGGTAAAAGTAAAGAGTAAAAGCCCTATTACATACAGTAGGTTAATTATTTGTCAAATCAGGCAGGTATCGCTCTGTGTAATAGAGATAAGCCAAGGAACTAGTAAATGCTCGCTTGGCGGCTGATTACTTTATTTTGACATGTCAAAAAATGATCGGCTATCGGCTGCACATCTTCCTGTGTTAAGGGTGGGTTCAGACTACGGAATTCGCAAGGATAAAATCAAGCGGATTCCGTTGCCTGTACGCGCTCACGACCGCGCGCCTTTCCGCTGGCTCCATAGACACCATTCTATGGGCCGGCTAATTCCGCTAACCGCCGAAAAAAATTGACGCATCAATTTTTTCGGCGGAATGCGAAATCCGCTCGTGCATAAAATGGTGTCTATGGCACGGGCGGAGGCGTGCGGCCGTGAGCGCGTACAGGCAACAGAATCTGCACGAATTCCGTAGTCTGAACCCGCCCTAATAGAAGAGCAAAGGGCCACATATTCTCTATAAGCATGAACCCTTAAAAACAAAACACTGGACATAAGATTTCTGCTGATGAATTTTGTTGCTAAACCACAAAAAAAAAAATTTAATTTTTAGACAGAAAAAGAAGTGGACCCCCAGAAGTGGTTCAAGCAATGTGTTTATCTTTGGATAAATTCATAGATATATAAACAAGGCCAAAAGTTTCCAAGCTTACACAAATTTAGATTTTCACAAAGTTTCTGCTTTGGTTTATGGATACAATTTGCATTAACCGTAGGTTATTAGGTGACTTCCTCTGTCACTAACGCAACAGAATTGGTTATACATAAAACATCTGGCAGATCTAATAGCAGCAAACTTTGTGAATATCAATATTTGTGTCAGTCTCAAAACTTGTGGCCTAGACTGCGCAGTCTTTTTTTATAATATCTTTAGAATATCTAAATTTATACAATAATATAAGTTGGCTTTAAAATATGTGCCCCAATTCTGCCTCCCCTCCCTCCCAAAATTGCACTATAGCCACACCCAATTTTCATTACTAACTTCAATGCAGTTTTGCTAAATTATGACAAATCTTCTGGTCATGTGCTTGTTGTCAGAAAGGATTTTTTTGGATCCTTTACAACGGAATGCCTACAAAACTGCCTCCCCCGATGTACTTAAATCTAGGCATCACCTAGATTTTTATTTTTATACTGATTAGAATAAAACAACAACTTTTAGTATCTGACTCTAATCGGTTTCTATTTTCTGACTGTATTTTATTATTTCACTTTTTGTACATTGCTATGAGGACTGCCATCTTAACTGAACTGTGTTTAACAGCATTTAGTTACATGCTTTACAGAAACACTCATGGATATAAACAACAACAGACAGTTTTTTCCCTTGAGATAATTGTGAAACGTTGCTGAGCGCACTCTGTAACCTTTGAAGAGGTCATTCCACAGGGAGCTGCTATTGTCTCTTCTATCTACTGGTGTCACATGTTGCTGCAATACTACACAGAACGCTTTACAGCAGCCTCCTCTTATCACTACAGACAGAACAACTAAGTTAAACCCTAGTGGTGAGAATGAAAATTGCAAGATTTTAGGATTATTTTATAATATAGATAGCAAAATGAAAAATTAAAAAAAAAAAATAAAAAAAATTCACCAAATGTTCTTACAAAATATTTTTAACAGAAAAACCTTTAAACAATAAGGGGGCATTCACACCTCCAAAAATTTGCAGACGGGGAAGGAATGTAATGGATTCATTCCCCGCCTGGTATGATGTGTCTTTTTAATGCCGGCAGCGGGAAACTCTTTGCATTTTCACGAGACTGTCACTACAGTCCAGTGGTGATTCAAAGAGTTTCCTCGGTACTGACATGATAGCGACACATCAATGCCGGGCGGGGAACAAATCCATTACATTCCTTCCCCGTCCGCAATTTGCAGACATGTGAATGCCCCCAATTACAGAGAAGCAAGTGAGCGGCGACCTCACTTGCTCTTCATTCCCTGCTCACACCGACAGCAAGTAGGTAAGAGCCAGGGGCCCGCGGGGAGCCGCCCGGGTGATCGATAGATCGTTTGGGCAGCCCATAGAAGATAGCAGTGGTCCCCTGTTGCCGTACCTATTACACGGAGCAACGGCAGCATATCGCTGCTATTGTGATCGCTGATTTTTTAACATGATGAAAGACAACGATCAGCCGATATCAATATCGTTCTATTACATAAGACGATTAGCCGAATATGGCAGATAATCGCTTTGTGTAATAGGGCCTCAAGTCATTTTCTAATGACACATTCCCTTTAATGAACAACTAGGGGGAAAATTCACCAGTGCAGGCTACCTTGCAGTTAGAGAACCACCAACTTATGGGTACTGCCATCACAATGTACATGTCTAGAATATCATTACAATTTAGGAGAAGTTTCTACTCTGGTCTGTTAGCCCTGCATCAAATTTTTGCTGGGTCGGTTTTGTTATGTGGATTATGTCATACAAATCAAGTACATTACATCAGAGAAGTGCTTAGAAAATATACATTATACAATCACATGTCTCACAATGTTTGTGTGCTGTGCATACAAGTCATTTAAATGATAAAGTAGCAGTCCAACTTATTTATGTTGTGACATTAAAAAAAATCTAGAAGCAATTATCAGATACAGATATGTGACATAAAAATAGCATCCTTAAGCCGATACAACAAGTGCTATATAAACATCTCTTCACTTTATGCCAAGAACACTACAGGTATTTGAAATGTCTTGGTACCGATCACATTTAGATATGCTTCATGTATATATGAGAGGTTTGTACACACAAATATTCCACAATGCAACATTACAGTATAGTAACTGAACAGAAAACGCTGTTAGTTAAGATTAACCATGTGCAGATAACTTCACATCTGTCCCTCCAGTAATAAAGTGCATGTTAACAATATTCCAAAAGCCAGCCATACAAAGGACTGGGTACATCTGAGGATATATCCGAGTTTTCACAGTACTGTAGAACAGCTTGTAAGAGGTCACCAATTTTCCAGCCTTTTTCTATAACATGTCTTAATAGCTGAAAGAAGAAAAAAAATTATTATTCCACATGTGGATTATAGCTATGAAAATATACACTAAGCTCTATGTCAACCTAACCTAGGTCATCTTCTTGACAGAATGTGTTTTAATTGACAAGATAAATATTTTCACATAGAAACCTTTACAATCTAGTGGTTAGTGGGTTTAAAAAAAAAAAAAAAAAAGGTAAAAACAGGAAATTTTGAAGTAGAATGTAATAAGTTTGCCACCGCACCCTAATACCACACATAGTAACACAAGCCTGATTCTTGATGTGGATTTTCCTATTGTGGCAAACAGTGGTTTCTGTGGGTGCTGCTCCACCTTAAACCCAAATACCTTGTATATTTTGGAATTCTGTTTTCACACTCTGTGCGTTGCCTGCAAACAATAATATCTAATAATGATTTACATTATTGTAACCAGCCAAGTTTGCAATCACTACCCCAGAAAGGGAAGTCTATCACTCAGAGATGAACTAAAAGTTTTGTTACAGTAACTTTGTAGGTTACAATGGAAAACCACAGAAAATGCATAGTGTAATCATGAAGAGCTGTAACACGGTAGAGTTTATCACTCTGACTATTTGTTTTCCTTACTCACATAAAAGAGCAATGTCTTTTCAAACAATGATAAAGATAGTGACCAGTCCTCTAGCTATCAAATATGTACTACAGTATGGGATAAAAGATGGAATAATAATTTAACCCCTTCAAGACCGAGCCCTTTGATGCACGGATGTCTGGGTCAAATTAGTGCAACGTTACTCCCCGCCTTCTAAGAGCCATAACACTTTTATTTTTCCACCTACAGGGCTGGTTGGGGTGTCATTTTTTGCGCCATGATCTCTAGTTTTTATTAATATCATATATAATATCAGAAAAATTTTGATTGCTTTTTATTTTTTTCTGATATATAATTTAAAAAAATCTGTAATCTTAGTGTTGTTTTTTTTTTTTCGTTTACGAGCGGGAACAATGTTATATTTTAAGAGATCTGACAATTCCGCACGCTACGATACATAATGTTTATTTTTAAAATAATTTTTATTTTTCTAATGGACAAGGGGATATTTTAAACTTGTATTGGGGGAAGGGTTATAAGGTTTTTTTTTTTTTTTTTTTTTATAGAAATGTCTTAAGATTTTCCAATTTTCCAAATAAGACATACAGAAAAGAAAACAAGCAATAAATGTATCACAAAGCGTAACACAATAGAGTAGGACATGCTCATACAATAACAAGTCCCTGTCGGTACAGTGAGGTTTGTCCGAAAAAGCTAAGTCGTGATTCATAAATTAACATGGAATAACCATTAGAAAGGCATAGGAATGCTGAACAAGTATATACCATACAGACACGGGGTAGACAAGGGGAAAGAGGGGAGGAGGGAAGAACAATCGATTGGGTTATAAGGTTTTTATTATACTGTTAAAAACTTTTTTTTTTTTTTTTTTACTTACACTTTTTTTTTCACTTTTAGGGTGTGTTTACACGTACAGGATCTGCAGTAGATTTGATGGTGCAGATTAGAATCTGCAGAAGATCTGTAGCAGATCAGCAGCTGATTTAATGGCCCAGAATTGATTTGCTTTCAATCTGCAGCTTCAAATCTGCTGCAGATCCTGTACGTGTGAATGCACCCTAAGGCTGGGTTCACACTACGTATATTTGAGGCTGTATGTTTGAGGCTGTATAGCAACCAAAACCAGGAGTGGATTAAAAACACAGAAAGGCTATGTTCACATAATGTTGTAATTGAGTGGATGGCCGTCATTTAATGGCAAATATTTGCTGTTATTTTAAAACAACGGCTGTTATATTGAAATAATGGAAGTTATTTACCGTTATATGGCGGCCATCCACTCAATTTCAACATTGTGTGAACAGATCCTTTCTGGGTTTTCAATCCACTCCTGGTTTTGGTTGCTATGAGGACCTGACATGAGGACCAAATACAGCCTGAAATATACATAGTGTGAACCCAGCCTAAACATGCAATCATTAGATTGCATATACTGATCTATGCTATGCCATAGCATAGATCAGTGTTATCGGCGATCTATGCATAGAGCCTGCCTAACGTACCCCCGCCCGTCGGCACAAGGGATCGGGACCCCTTCAGCATGGCTGCGGGGGTCCCCATCACTCAGTGACAGAAGCTTGTTCTGTCACAGAGTACCTTAAAAGCAGCGATTGCTATAGATTGCAGCATTTAAGGGGTTAATGGCGCTGCGGGAATGCAGCCGCCCATCATTACCCTTGGCTCCCTGGACTCTGCTGTGTGCGGGGCCACTCTCACTGCAACGCTCCCGCTCACATAAAACCCCCTGAAGTCAATAACGTATATATACATTCCTACTGCATGGGGTATGTGCAGTAGGAATGTATATATACACATGTTACTGACGTGAAGGTGTTAATAATAGTTTCAAGGCTGCATAAAGTAATAAAATGCATATAGTTGGAAGATGATACCACACTTTGTTTGGCCACTGATGAAAGGGAATGTAACCTGAAACGCGTCTGCCATAACCCAGTACAGGTGGCATACAAACTCTGCTCATAAAGCAGCACATTGCTCTCTGATACCCAGCTCCAGCAGCACAGGCACTTTACAAACTTACAGAGCTCCGTTCTGTACACCAGAGGAAGGCTACCAGTTTCATTTTCCCAACGGCAGAGGACTGGAACGCTGGGACCCACGAGAAGAGGTGCCCCAACAGGATCCTTCCAGACTGGTGAGAGGTGCAGTAGCACAATCTATACTTGCTTTCTGCGTACATTCCCTTTCATCAGTGGCCAAAGAGAGTGTGGTACTGTCTTCCAATTATATGCATTTTATTGTTTTATGCAGCCTTGAAACTATTAATCCATCTTTTATCCCATACCATAGTACACGTTGGGGATACCTAGAGGGCTGGTCATTATCTTTATCATTGTCCTTATATATTTGCATTTGGGTTAGTGCAATCTTTTCCAGGTACCTTGTTATCCCCTCCAGACTTTTAGAGAGCTGCACCTATCTCATTTTTTAAACAACTTTCCTCCATTTAATAGGTTATGCAAAACCATAACATATTTGATTTATCACCCAGAAAGAAAACACCTAAATTCCAGGCCACTAGGTGTTTCACTCCCCTGCAAGAGAAATTTGTCTGGAAACAGAGAGAACACAAAAAGTCAGTCTGGCTAATGCAGAAGAAAGTGAGTGTGAATAACTGTGTACCAACAGATCTGTGTGCCTGTCTACCCCTCCTCCACAGAAGTTCCACAGTCCTTGAAAGGTAAATCAAAGCTTTCTTCTCATCTGACCACCCATAAGGTTCTAGGCAGCTGTCCCTTGTGTTAATACCAGTGTTCCTACTGCTGTATGCACAGTGCTGCTGCCTGAATATAATTATGCAGGAAGAATGTTTCACCATCAGCACAGATGCAGATTTTTTACTGTAAGAGCAGTGAGACTATGAAACTCTCTGCTACATGATGTTGTCATGGCTAATTCATTAAATAAGTCAAGGCAGGTCTGGATGCTTGAAAAAATATAATATTACAAGTTCTTGGCATTAGATTTTTGGTGATAAGTTGATCCAGGGACTATTCTGATTGCCATTGGAGTCGGGAAGGAATTTTCTCCCTGCGATGGAAAGATTGGCATCTGCCTCATAGGGGTTTTTGCCTTCCCCTGGATTAACACTGTAGGGTTTCTCTAGGTTGAACAAAGAATTAATGAAACAGTGCTGAGGATGAAGATAAGACAACTATCTTCATTCTCAGTGTCCCCAGCCCTATGGCAACATAATAGCAGGCTAGATTCTTCTAAGATGCTGTTAGTTTTTCTTTAATCGCAGTCAATGTGTCCGCTCTATACTTCTTAGAAAGTAAAGTAATTTTAGCAAATAAAGGCTCCTACCTAACTACATTATATTCATATCGGGTACACATAAATTAATGCTGGATATGGCAACTTACAGGAAATATCTCTTGTTTGGCATTGTCAACAAAGTGAATCTCAGAAATGCCAGACTCTGAGGCTGCGATCCACTGTAATATCGTCCTGAGCTGGGACTCCACTATACTTAGTCCTATGTCCACATTTCTGATGTGGAGAGTCTTGAACTGTTGGTTTACATCTAGAACACAGACACAAAATTATTTGTATGCACATGAGAAATAATATAAAAAGAATCCTTTAGCAAAGTGGCTTTTTGCAAAAAAATATTGAGGGGCGATTTGTCAAACTGGTGTAAAGTAGAATTAACCGAATTGCCCCTAGCAACCAATCAGATTCTACTTTACTTTCCTCACAGATTCTTTGAAAAATGAAAGGTGGAATCTGATTGGTTGCTAGGGGCAACTGAGACAATTCTACTTTACATCAGTCTGATAAATCTCCCCCATTGTGTTTTCCATTCTGGTGCCTTTTTTTCACAAGCATTGTTATTATCCTGCAATACAGTACACTAAGTCCACACTGTGCCGGTCAGTGACCACCACCCCCGCAGGCGTGCACAGTCAGGGAAGGGAGGCCATGGAACGGCCCTGCGACCCCCATGTCACAGGACCAGACCCAAAAATGCCACGCCAGAACCCAGCCAGCACCGCCGGCGGAGAAGGTCGCACCCCAGACAGCACGAGTCTGGATGAGGTGCTGATGTTTCTGATGTTTTTTATGCAGCCGAGAGGCACTAGTGTCAGCCATAGGTGTGAGGTGCAGCGCTCTTTTCTCTACTGTATTGCATTTTGCTTTCTTTCTTTCTTAGTGTTTTGCACTCCTCCTGGTAAGACCCACATGACCGCAATCAGCAGGAGACACCTGAGTGCACATGCTTTTAATCCCTCCTGTTTGTCCCATTCTATCTGCAGTAGCTATGGTGAGCGCAATACCTCATCCAGACTCGTGCTTTCTGGGGTGCAACCTTCTTCGCCCGCGGTGCTGGCCGGGTTCTGGCGTGGCATTTTTGGGTCTGGTCCTGTGGCATGGGGGTTGCAGGGCCGTTCCATGGCCCCCCTTCCCTGCTCATGCACGCCTGCGGGGGTACTGCTAGAACCCTTTTCTATATTGATTTTGGAACCACAAGTAAATTATGCCCTATTCTGCCAGGGTCACCTTCATACCTTTTTACTACATCTACTTTTAACAACTTTTAACCTTCTACAGCAAACCTGCATCCTTTTGCAGTGTAGCAAAACTACAGCATATTTTGAGCCATACAACAGAAAAGAAATAATATCTATGAATTACACGTTTTTCTCTCGTTTTACACACTCTACGCTTATTTTCTTTTGCAGCTATCATTTAATATTGATGCTCCAGTTCAGCTTACAACCAGTATACATGCTCTCTTGCTCTGTTAACCCTAGTTGCACTCTACTTAAAGCATACCTGTCAAAATGAGGGCTTTTAAACTTTCCGGCTCAGACACAGCTGCCAACAAAGGTTTTGGGTTGCTGTGAGACTGTCCTAAGCCCCAGCCAGTTCCATGCACAAGCCCTATTGAGACATACAGAGCATGTGCATAGAACTCGGTGATGCTTAGGACATTGCCACACAACCCGATCTTCCACCAGCAGCTGCGTCAGAGTGACAGGTAACAAACCACACTAATAATAGTGGCAAAGACATGGTCGCAATTAAATTTACCATGTACGTGTCTGTCAACTAGCTGAGGGTCTTTTTGTAACATTCTGCAGTCAAGATAACTAAAAGTATTCTACTATCCACATATTGGTATGGTCTCTCAATACTCCTTAGTGAACATCAATAGTATAGCAGTGGATATAACAGTGAATAGCGTCTCCTTTAAAGTGTCACTGTCGTTTGGGAAAACTTTTGACATGCCAGAGACATGTCAAAAGTTTTGATCAGTCCGGGTCTGAGTGTTCAAACCCGTACAGATTGAGAGATTGAACCGGGAGAAGACTCGCTGCAGTGTGTCCTCTCCTGACTCAGTGTCAGAAAAAAAAAAAAGTTGTAAAAAAAAATGTAAGTCTATGGAGCCTGACTATCCCCACTCTTTCTCCCGATTGGTACAAGTCTGAACACTTAGACCCGGACTGATTAAAACTTTTGACATATCTAAGGAGGCTTTCATGCAGTAACTAATATGAAGGACAACAGGTAAAATTACCTTCTGCAGATATTTTGGGCTCTTCATCTTTATCTTCTGTCCCGTCACTGAGTTTTAACAAGCAAAAAGTTATAAACTGATCAAAAATATGTGACAAAAGCTGTAATACTAGATTCTTCATGCAAAGTGGAGGATGTTATTCGCACTCACCTGGTTTGATAAGTAAAGAAGGGTAAAAAAGTAAAGGTCTCCTTATGTGTATTTCTGAGCAGAATAGGTATAAACCACATCTTACTAATAAGACTCAACCCTGTAAGCACTTACAGAGCCTATTACACACCTTGATAATTGTGCAGCCAGGGCTGCAACAACATTGGACTGAACATCAGATTCCATGGAGAGATGTGTGGATGACAATGTCTTTTGATATGTTTAAAGTCGGTTATCAGCTAATAAGCGAGTGTTTGCTTGCTGCTTGTCTGCTGATTGCTGCCTCTATTACATGGGGAGATATCTGCCTGATTTGCCAGATAGACTCTGTGTAATAGGGCCTTGAGTCTAAAAGTTTAAAAACCTAAGCTCAACTTCTACAATACAGATATCCCTACCCTTACTGAATAACTGGACAATTGTTGCCCCTGAATGCAGTAGCTATTAAATTACATATAAAATGAATTGTATATCCTGGGGAGTATGCTCAGTGTCATCATATTAAAACGTGTTGTCGATCAAATCAATAAACCTGCAAATCTTCATTTGACTTTGGTTATTGGTGTGGGTTTACCAGCCAGCAATATTAAGAGAATTGTGCCAGGTATGAGTTCTGGCACAAACTACATTTCCCAACTTTCCCAGTTCTTTCTCAGACCCCCAGGTGAGCAGCTTTCATTCACACTCTACCCGATTCCCTTGGCCTGCTGAAACAATGGCATGTGCAGCACCTTTGGTCCTTTCGTTATTTAATCACCCAGTAACATACTATGTATGTTCAGTACAGACAGCTGTGTACATTTCTTAAGATAAAAATATATCCTAACCTCATCTCTCAACTTTCTTATGTAGTGTATGTACAGTACATGAACCCTGACAGCTACAAAATTCCGGGCCACTTGACATACTATTTGTTCTGCCCCTCCTATTTTATGAGAGACTATTTAATGTCGTTTTTTTATTATAAAAAAAATAAATAAAAATCACAACACATGCTTATTCTACGAGCAAAACCAGTGTAAAGAAGAGTTAGCACAGCTATTTATCCATAACAGGAAAGCATGCACGTTATCAAGGAAAGATGCCGCATGCACTAGATACCAAAGAATATCTAGAAATAAGTAACCTACTTGCATGCATAGCTTCTAACTAAACCAACCTGTCTGATGGTGGAAAGGATAAATTCTCTTCGCACATGTCTCCCTCCAATCCCAGACTGCTCCAGCTACTGCTGTTACCATTACTACCAGAAGAAGACAATATTGACTGGGTCACTTTTTTAGTGTAGGACATACAAAATCACATGGTAGATCAAACCTTCTTTACCTAGGTGGTTTTCGGGCTGAAATGACTGATGGCCTACCCTCGGGATAGGCCATCAATCATTGATCAGCAAGGTGCCAACCGTGTGCACCCATGCCGATGACCTGTTCAGTAGGGCTGCTGTTGCTGGATCTAAGCAGTAAGCAGGGCCAGATGCAGTTGGCTCTATTCACTGCTCATTAGCCTGGTTCCTGCCGCTCAGCTTAAAGTTCCAGCCAAGCAGCAAGACAGGACTGTAACAAAGAAAATTACAACCATAAGCCAGAAATATTTACACAAGTATATAGGAGGTATGGTTTTTAGCTTTTATCACATTTGTGGAAGAAGAAAAAAACACTGAAGCAACCCATTTAAATGGAGCATAGCAGAGTAGAGTAAGAGGGAAGTATATCATCCCAGTGCACAGCTCCCATAACCAGGTCAGACTGTAAAGTCCACTCCAAATTCTTCAAATTTCAGCTCACAAATCTTCAAGCATTATTATAGTGAGCCCTGGGAATAGGTTTCTTTGGAAAAGGAAATCCCAGGCTGTTTTCTAATAGGAATGTTCTTTCTTGTCCACAGCAACCAATTAGAGCTCAGCTTTCATTTTACCAAAAGTCATTAATATATGAAAGCTGAGCTGTGATTGGTTGCTACATTCCTACTAAAAGACCAATAGATCTCCAGAGTAGTTTTTACCTCAGATGCTGCATAGTAATTTCTTGTGATAACTGTCCTACTACAAGCTTACTGATTATGTCCAATAGAATGCAGCAGAGTTATGAATACAGCTCTGAACTACAATGCAGGCTGCAGCTAGTATAAGCACAAGGTAAGTAACACAGTACATCTCAACCTTTTTTTTGTAGGTTACATCTACATACAATGTTGTTAATAATGTGAAGATAACATTATCAAACACTTTAGCATGTTATATCAACCCATACTGGTTAATGCAATTTACCTGTCACTAAGATGAAGAAAACTGCTGCATTCATCTTGATGTTCATCTTCAAAGCTCAGATTTGACCAGCTGCCTGTGCTGTCATCACCAACGCTGACACTGGTATGTTGACTAGTTACTGAATCCACAGACTGGAAACCATCTTTGCCAATAGAACTAAATACAAGAAAATAGAGATGCATTCAATCACATAAATACAAGGTTTATTATGTTACTAATGACTGGTGGCCCTATTATACAGGGTGATTATCTGTCAAATCAGGCAGATGTCACCCTGTGTGATAGGACCTGTGATCAGCTGCTGAGCAAAAACTTAATTCTGACTCGTCAAAAAATAATCTGCTGTTGGACGCACATCTCTCCTTGTAAAAGGGTATGTGCGGATGACAGCTGAGTAAAGCAAATCTAGCAATTGTTTAAAGCCTGCACGATCATTGAGCCATGTACTAGGCTCTGTATATAAGTGCCAATCTAGGAGTGCCATCTAATATGGCCTTTAGCCACAAAAACACACACTATGGGGGAGATTTATCAAACTGGTGTACAGTAGAATTGTCTTAGTTGCCCCTAGCAACCAATCAGATTCCACCTTTCCTTTTTCAAAGAATCTGAGGAATGAAAAGTGGAATTGGTTGCTAGGGGCGACTAAGGTAATACTACTTTACACTTGTTGGATAAATCTCCTCCTAAATAAATAAATAACAGCCAATATTTGGGCATGAAATGGTTGTGGCCTCAATCTTACTACAAATGGAGGCTTGCTACATCTGGAGCTGAAGGTGCTCAAGGTAAAATTAAAAGAACAACAGGTCCCAGCAGCACTAGAAAAAAAGAAAAAGAAAAAAATGGGTGCTAGTCTCACCGAACTGGACCCAGGTACCTATATTAATCCAGAAAAAGCAATGTTGAGGCAGCACATCCAAGAAAATTTCGTTTTTATTCACACCAGTGCAACGTTTCGGCTCATAAAGTAGCCTTTCTGCTTGAGAAAGGCTACTTTATGAGCCGAAAACGTTGCACTGGTGTGAATAAAAGCGAAATTTTCTTGGATGTGCTGCCTCAACATTGCTTTTTCAAGGTAAAATTAAACCATCAACCAGCAAGGAGAAAAGATTCTAAAGCCAACCACAGCAACAGACAAAGCTGGGTGGGGTTGTGGATTTACCATCTTGCTCATATGGCTACTACAGCACAATCACAAATAGGATAGCTGTATCATCATTACAGCATGCACAGTGGTCCTTTAACTTACAATGGCATCAGGTTTCAATATTTTTAGATAAAATGGTTCTTTCTGGACTACTGTAACTTGAGCCCAGACTCAACATACAATGAAACAGACAGTCAAGAAGAACATGTGCATCTAGATGATTGGCCAATAAAAGTGGCCATTTTACTGGTAAATCCCCAGTATTACTGAAGTGTATGCAGTGATTGGCTGTCTAGTAGCGTCTCTCTACAGTACAGTGTGATACTGCATGTCCTGTGCTGCTCTTTACCTGTACCAGGATGAGCTGCTCCTTTGGGCACCAGGTGAGGGCGGCTTTATTTTCTTTTCTGGGACCCTGTGTGATCTGTACAGGACGCTAAAAAGGCTCCAATCCTCTACATAGAAAGTAAATTACAGCTTCCAGTAGTTCTGACTGTTGTACTGTATATAAGTTCTCTACAACAGCTTAGGTGCGTGTTGTTAAAGAGGACCTGTCACCCCCCGTGCCGGGGTGACAGGCTCCCGACCCCCAGCTAGATCCCCTTATACTGACCTCATCTCGCCGAGTCCCGCTCCCGGAGCAGGTCCCGGGACGGAGATATCCTGGTCAGAAGCCGGCGTGTGCGCTGTGGAGATAGGTCCGGCGTCCATAGAGAATGAATGGAGCCGTACTCTTTCTGCAGTGCGCGCACGGCTCCATTCATTCTCTATGGACGCCAGACCTATCTCCACAGCGCGAGCGCCGACTTCTGACCAGGGTATCTCCGTCCCGGGAGCGGGATTCGGCGAGATGAGGTCAGTATAAGGGGATCTAGCTGAGGGCCGAGAGCCTGGCACGGGGGGTGACAGGTCTCCTTTAAAGAAACACTCCAGGCAAAAAAGTGATAAACTTTATCTAATGCTAAATCTGAGGATGCAGTGCATGACACAAGGCTTGTGTGTCTCAATGTGTCCACAGACAATATAATATAGCTGGCCCCATCCGCCGCTACTGTATAAACTTGGTGGTATCCAATGATGGTGGGCAGAAGGGTCAGACATGTTGGAATTTTGTATTGCCCTAATAATGTCTGGCTACGGCTTCCCCTTCCCATAGACAACGTGTGAAGGTTCAGCCATGCTGTTCTGCCAAGACAAGTTCTACCAAACACGTCAGAGAAACACATCAAAAGTTTTGATCGGTCAGGGCGTGAGTGTTCAAACCATAATAGAGAAGTTGTGCTCAACGCAATCCTCTTTCGTCTCTGTGTCAAGTGAGGAGATGGCCGCATAACAGAAGTCTATGGGGCACGTCTCTTCTCACAGACACTGTGCAGCAGTCGACCGATAAATATTTTTGACATGTACACTTTAAAATGATCACTCTAGTAATAAAAGTAACTGGAGTTATTGCAGATATGCAATACTTTTATTATTTGGATATTTTAACCTAGCTTGCCCCATGTTATAATATTAACAATTTTAGGCATAAATGTTTTCAAAAATACATAAAAAAAAAAAAAAGATCAGCATGATAGGAACCAATTGTGGCGCCTTCTTACCTTATACTGACATGCCCGATATTCTTCATAGCAGACATCATGATTTCTGTAGTTAGACTTTCAGCAAAGCTTATGCCATTGTGTCCAATGCCACTATCAGCCCCCAGACTTGTGTTGCTCAGCTCACGTTCTGCTTTCTCGAGTGCTGCACTTACTATTTTATCAGCAAACACTGACCTTTTATCAAGATCAATGTGGATTTTAGGGATGTTAAGATGAAAAAATCTTGATTTCTGACAAGAACTTTGCCTGGACTTCGAACACAATTTACCTTTTCTGGAGCTATCATGCCCAAGCAAGAAGTGACAAGATGATACAGAGCTGCCATGCTGATCGATTGCACTACATAGTCTGCATGCACTCCCATAAGAATGGATCAATTTACCAGCATGAGGAACCTTATCACTTTTCTTCTTATTCTCCATTGCTTGGAGCCTGGCTGCTTCCATGCTCACTTCCAGAGTTCGATCTACAACTTTGCATGCATATTGCTCAATAGCTTTCAGAATCCCATTATTCAGACCATGATCATTTAAACTGCTGGTGCTGTGATATCGTTTCTGCTTATGGTAAGGTAAGGGAAGGAGTGACTTTGGAAATGAGGATTTGACTAGATCACCGGTAATGTAATCATTCTTGGATTTAGAGTAAAGACAAGAATCTGTCAGCGATTTGGGGAGGGATGCAGCAGACATCTTGAGCTTTCTCCTTACATCACATGTTATAGTCTGTGCAAGAGATTCCGCAAAGTGAAGTAGGCCAGTAAATTCTGGTTTCTGTGTGGAGTCCTCAGTAAATGAATGAATGGCAACATTACTTTGTCTCCGTTTGTCTTTCTCTGTATGGTGGGTCCTATTCAACAACCTAAGGATTTCTTTGCTGGTATTGGCCTCAGACTTTACTCTAGACACAATCTTCCGCTTACATTTGACTTTGATAGTTTTGGATGCCTGTTGGAGGCCAGACTTCATAGCTCTATAAACTAACCTACTTGCATACTGATCTAATATTAACTCACTATTCCCTCCTTCCATTTTTAGCACTCTGATAAGGTGATCGGCATATTCCTCAGTAACACTCTCACAGCTAGGGTACTTTGAAGTCAAACCAGTCCCCCAGTTACTGAGAGGCAGAGAAAGCGTGGTGGCATCAGATGCTCCATAACTCATTCCTACATTCTTGAAGGTACTTTCTTTCTGTCGACAATCTTTGCCCAAAGTTTGAGAGCTACAATAATCAATGTCGCATAAAGAGTTCTTTCTGCTGCCTATGGTTTCCTTTGCCTCACTAATAACTTCTCCAGCAACATTATTGGCATATTGGCACAAAGTGTCTAGTAGTTCCTCTGTAATATTTCTCATGTAGGCTGGGTATCCCCACTTATCACTCAGAACACTTAACTGGGACAGGTTCCTTTGCGTTGCTCCCTGTGAAGAGTCATCATCCATTGAGTATGCAGCTAAGTCTGTGGCAATAGATATAATGTTACTGGATAAGTAGTCTGCATATCTGCAGGTTTCTTCAGATACCTCAAGTTCTTCAGAACTGTCTTCACTGCTAGAGGTCTCGACTTCTTCAGACAGCGATCTCATGAGTCGGAGCATAAAATCATCTTTCTTACCATTATCATGTTCATGTAAAGACAAGTGAGGAGTAGAAGGTGGGGTGGCTGGATAGAACTCTTTTGCCAACTGTCCCTTTAGTCTCTTGTTAAGCTTTCGCATGCTCCTTTCTGGGCTTATGTCATAAGATGTCAAAGGCGTTGGAGGCGGTGTGCCAGGCAGCATGGACACATTAGAGTCTTTCTGATTATTATTTTCTTCACCACCACAACTACACATCACAGAGGAAAAACTATTGATTTGGGGGAGACAGCTGTGCAGACCAAACACTGAAGGGTCTGAGCCTTCAATACTATGTACATTTCTCCTGGGAGTTATACTCTCCATATTGGTTTTATTATATGAAGCATTTAATGTTCCTGTACAAGTGCCTAAGGAATAATTGTAATCCTGTTCCTGTGGCCGAATAGTAAGGTATGGGCTCGGCATGGCATGTTCCAAGGCTTGAGGACACCTAAAAATCCTTTTCGGCTGTTCCAAAGATCTAGAGTAATAAATCATTTCTGTCTCCTGTGTTGAATTTTTAGCATGGTCAAAAATGCTGGATTTTATTTCTTCTAACAGGTTTGAGGCAGTCTGCGTGCCCTTGCCTACAGAATGTTTAAATATAGCCTTACCGATGTCCTCGGGATTTTGTGATGTCCTGCCATCAAAGGAAGAGCCCTGAATAGGCATGCCAATGATTTTATGGGTCATCATTTCAGCATAATCATCCACAGTTTTGGCAGACTTTATAACATCATATGCTTCATTTACAATCATATCCACCATTGTTACGGAGAAGGTTTTAACATCATCCCTATCCTGCTGGCTATTACCAAGTATAATCTTTTTGTCAGATGATATATCTGACATGGTTTTCGTAGAAATATGATACTTTTTCACATTGTCTGCACAAAAGTTTTCGCTTGCCGAGATATTGGTTTGATCGTTTGATATTGGTTGCTGGCTCAAGACTTTAGCGGCTACAGGCACAGGAACAGAGCTGACAAGACCAGAAGTAAAGAACAAAGCATACTGAACAGTGTAGTCTCTTTTAGACTTCTGTGCCAAAGGTAAAGCTTCTTGAGTTCTAGGAGAAGGGAATATGGGCGAGGATGGACTTGCCTGCATCATAGCGTCAGAGCTTACATATTTGAGGTTATCCACTGATACACTTATAGCAGCTTCTGGAGTAAAACCAACATTCACCTGGGAAAGTTCAATAAAAGCTTCCTGAATTACAGATTCAGACAAATCTTTAGCATAGGAACTAACTACTACATCTTCATAATCAAATGACTGGCAGTAAGAAACGCTTGGGGTTGGAGGGTGAGAAAACTGGCACACTTCCATAATTCCTTCAAAAACAAGTTCCTCAGCAAGGTCTGCCGCAAAACGTGTTACTGCATTGGTAACCATCTGCTTCTTTATATACCGGAGCTCTTGTAGAGCACTTGTAATGACTTCACTCACCATGAGGTTTGCCAGGCCATTGATTGCTCGTTTCTTTATAGAGAATGCTTGTCTCCTACCAATTTCATAAAACGCCATTTGGAAAACATAGGAGGTTAGTTTTGCTGCTAGGTGGCACAGTGCGCTGGTACAAGACGAAACGCCTCTCTGTAAGTCCTTAAATGCACCGCCTAAACTCTTTTCTACCAGGTCTGCTGCAAATTTTTGAATTCCTCCCTTAATGGATTTGTGTTTTGACTTTGACTTTCGTTCCAACTCTTTGTTGTGAGATTTACGTTTTAGTTTTGGAGTTTTTTCTTGCTCTTTTTTCGCAGTGTTAGAGGGTAGCCTGGTATTTAGGACTGTGTCAAACATGTCATTGCACACACGGTTTGCGTAATCACCTATTCTGTTATAAGAATTGTCAGTAAATGGAGAAACATCTAGGTGATTAAGTAAATGAGATGTATCCTCTGTTGCAGAGGGAACTCCAGGAGGACTAAATGCAGATGATCGGATAGGACTAAACAATGTACCACTGTCCTCAGAGCCCATCTTTGATGGGCGAGGGGAGTCTGGTACATCACTCATACTACTAAACGGAGATTCTGCTTTACGAGGAGTAGGCTTTTTCACACTAGCTGAAAGTGCAGGGCGATCAAAATAAAATTTTTGTGGATTCATGCAAATTGTACTTATGCTTCCTTTGGCACACTTTCTTTTTTTGGGTGGGCTGGCTAGAACAGTATTTTGGGCTTCTTGTGATGTTTCTGGTTCATCAAATCTATCAAAACTATCAAAGAATTCGCTTAATTCAGAGTCAGAGTCCTCAATGCCATCTTTGCCAACAGGGATCTTTGGCAGACTAAGCTTTGCTCTTAAGCTTTTCTGGTAACCCTCTTCATCTAAGAAAATGATAGGACTTGGACTTGAGCACTCAGATTCTGAGGTTTCTACAGGAGATGATGGAGAAAATATGATTTTCTCATGAGTAGAAACATTTCTCTGAGTCCACGTATTACACATAGATGTTGTTACTGTATTTTTAACAGAAGATGCCTTTTCTGGAAGTCCTAAGTAACCCATCAGAACTGCAGACTTGATGGAAGATCTACGGCGCACGGAGCTGAATATGATTTTAGACCCACTTATGTCTACACAGTGGGTAGGTTGAGTCTGAGAAGAAGCATCACGTTGATTTTTCACAGTTTCCCATCCAAGTCCTAGAATGAAAGAAGAGAGTTTTTTGCAGCCACTGCTTTAAACATTTTGATGCACTTGTTTAAATGTCTCTGCCTCATGACAGGTGAGGTCTTTGCATAAAAAGGGACTGTATGCAATGAGAAAACATGGTGCATCTAAATGGGTTGTGTCTGGTGCTGCAGTGACTGAGGCAAAGCTGTAATACTAGGCACAACCTGCACTTGATGTCTAGACCAGGACAATTCTATTTTCAAGGCAGAGACACTCTATAATAAGCCATATCTCTAGAAACATGGGCCAAACATATCAAAATCAGTATCTATGAAATTAAGAATACACATTGGGCAAAGTATTAATAAAGGCATTAATAGCAAGCCTGCACAATACCACAAGTAATGGTAAAGTTATATTTTAATACAGTGATAGTTGCAACGGTAAAGTACCTTGACTGTCCTTGGTATTTGTGGGTTCCTCTTCATCCAAATGTTCAAACGCAGTAACAAAGTCATCCTCAATTGAAGACACGGAGTGATTGGTATCATCATCTTCATGGTGCTCTGCCTTCGTATTCAACCTGCTTAAGCATTCTTGCTCCACAGCATATTTCACACCAGCTGTATATTTGCTCAGCATTACAAACAGAACATCACTTTTAAAGAGGGAGAATGACGTAGTGTTCATCAGGCATACTACTCCTGAAAGAAAACCCTGGCAAGGGAATAAAATAAAATAAACACATTCTGCCTATATATTTTTTTTAATATAACATTTCATAAAAAAATGCCCCTATAATTCTGTTCTCCTGCTTAAAGGGGTAGTGCGGCGGTAAAAAATTATTCACAGAATAACATACATTACAAAGTTATACAACTTTGTAATTTATGTTATGTCTGTGAATGGCCCCCTTCCCCGTGTCCCACCACCCCCACCCATGTACCCGGAAGTGTAGTGCATTATACATACCTGATCCGTGCCGACACACGTCCGCCATCATGTGCCAAACGTCATCTTCGGCCAGCCGGCCGAACAGCGATTGGCCGAGCACAGTTATGCTCAGCAAATCGCGGCTGAGCAGCTGATGACGCGGCCGGCACTCGGGAAGATCGGAGGTGTTCGGGCCAGGGTTTACATAGCAATTTAACAGTACACAACCAGTAAAAATGAGACCCTGTCTAAGGGGCGTAATTTCTGTGAGGTTTGTGTGTCACACTCCTATAGAAAGCAGACTGTGGGAAGGGGACCCTGCCGCTGCCAAGAACGGGAACATAATTGTCCCAGGAATGAATGGTGCAGACCCCACCTTAGTGGCTATTGCTGCATTCATTGTCTATAAGGCTGATGAACATTCCCAAATGCCAAAGCTAGAATGGTTCGCTGGTCCCATAGACGGCAGTGGCCATCCAGAAGCTGCCTGCATCATTCAATCCAGGAATAGTTATCTTTCTATTCTCAGCAATCTCAAGATCTGCTTACTATCCCATATCCTGGGTAGGATAGGGAATGACTTACCCCTTTAAGCAGTTATTAAATACAAAGCCAGGAATGGATCTGAAAAGAGAATGCCTCAGTGTTTCCTTTAGACATGTTCTCCATTCAGTGGCAGGCTGGGCCAGGGGGGCATATGCCTCCCGGGCTTGTTTCCCCAGTGAACCAAAGGGCTGCAGCCAGGCTGCAAAAAATAGATGTTGAGGTATGAGATTAACTGGCAGCGCCGCAGCCACCAACTTCCATGCTGTTAATTGGAGGCTGTGAGCCGCCGCCCGTCTGAGGGGGCCCCCCGCTGCCAGACACTTTGCTAACAGGCAATGCTGCGGCTACTAATACCTTTTGTTAGGCGGGTCCCACCGCTAGACTCAGGCAGTCTCCGGTTAAGCAGCTTGGGAGAAGAACAGCAACACACCTGTCACCGGTTCCCCTGTGCGTTCTCCTGTCATCCTCAAGTGCAAGCAGAATAGTACAGAGACAACACCCGTGCTGGATGTGTCCATTCACGATAGAGGCTACAGGAACATCCGGCACAGGCAGTATCTCTGTGCCACCCTACCTCCACCGGGAGGGGGGGGCTGCTGAGGATCGGGTGACAGGTGAGTTCATGTTTTTTTATTTTTCTGGTGGGGGCAGTGCATGGAAGAGCTGGGACACTATTGGGGGGATTGGATACAATATAGGGCACTAATGGGGGATTGGATACTATATAGGGCACTATTGGGGGGACTGGATACTATATGGGCACTACTGGGGGGTTGGCTACAATATAGGGCACACTTGGGGGAATTAACTAGTATATAGAGCAGTTTTGTGAGGGATTACCTACTATATGGGGCATTACTATGTGGTGGCACTATTAGGGATAACTACTGTGTGGGGACACTATTAAGGGGTACTGTTAAGGAAATTAAAACTGCATGGGCTACAGAAGGGGGCATCATTATCATTTGGGGCACTATGTATGTATGTATGTATGTATGTATGTATGTATGTATATATATATAGAGGTGGTGTTATTAAAGTGCAAAGCAAAGATAAGTGTCTGACAGATTCTGTGGAGATTGGTTGTGACCAGAAGAAGTCATCATGACAGTCTGGGCCAAGTGGGGAAGACAAAAAAAAGAGGAAGACTCCAATCAAAGAAGATATCACTTGTGAGTCACTGAATGTACAGTATCTGTGCTGCGATATGCTGACTGTATGGAGGTATAAATGGTCTGCATATAGTGTACTGTATACAGTATGATAGTATCATTATGTGGTGGTAATATGTGGTCATGGCATGGCTGTATTATTTGCCCCGTATAGTGTTATTGGTATTACCACCTTTGGTTTTATTTTGTAACACCATGAGGGCCTATACTATTTAGAAGCACAGATGGGGGCCTAATACTATGTGCTGGTGGAGAAAAGGGCTATATTATATGGGTGCACAGAAAGGACATTCACCAACCACTTTATTAGGTACACCATGCTAGTAACGGGTTGGACCCCCTTTTGCCTTCAGAACTGCCTCAATTCTTCGTGGCATAGATACAACAAGGTGCTGGAAGCATTCCTCAGAGATTTTGGTCCATATTGACATGATGGTATCACACAGTTGCCGCAGATTTGTCGGCTGTACATCCATGATGCGAATCTCCCGTTCCACCACATGCCAAAGATGCTCTATTGGATTGAGATCTGGTGACTGTGGAGGCCATTTGAGTACAGTGAACTCATTGTCATGTTCAAGAAACCAGTCTGAGATGATTCTAGCTTTATGACATGGCGCATTATCCTGCTGAAAGTAGCTATCAGATGTTGGGTACATTGTGGTCATAAAGGGATGGACATGGTCAGCAACAATACTCAGGTAGGCTGTGGCGTTGCAACGATGCTCAATTGGTACCAAGGGGCCCAAAGAGTGCTAAGAAAATATTCCCCACACCATGACACCACCACCACCAGCCTGAACCGTTGATACAAGGCAGGATGGATCCATGCTTTCATGTTGTTGACGCCAAATTCTGACCCTACCATCTGAATGTCGCAGCAGAAATCGAGACTCATCAGACCAGGCAACGTTTTTCCAATCTTCTACTGTCCAATTTCGATGAGCTTGTGCAAATTGTAGCCTCAGTTTCCTGTTCTTAGCTGAAAGGAGTGGCACCCGGTGTGGTCTTCTGTTGCTGTAGCCCATCTGCCTCAAAGTTCGACGTACTGTGCGTTCAGAGATGCTCTTCTGCCTACCTTGGTTGTAACGGTTGGCTATTTGAGTCACTGTTGCCTTTCTTTCAGCTCGAACCAGTCTGCCCATTCTCCTCTGACCTCTGGCATCAACAAGGCATTTCCGCCCACAGAACTGCCGCTCACTGGATGTTTTTTCTTTTTCGGACCATTCTCTGTAAACCCTAGAGATGGTTGTGCGTGAAAATCCCAGTTGATCAGCAGTTTCTGAAATACTCAGACCAGCCCTTCTGGCACCAACAACCATGCCACGTTCAAAGGCACTCAAATCACCTTTCTTCCCCATACTGATGCTCGGTTTGAACTGCAGGAGATTGTCTTGACCATGTCTACATGCCTAAATGCACTGAGTTGCCGCCATGTGATTGGCTGATTAGCAATTAAGTGGTAACGTGCAGTTGTACAGGTGTACCTAATAAAGTGGCCGGTGAGTGTACATCACAAAGGGGGCCAAACTACTACAATGGGACACAGGGGCCTAACTACTATGGGGAGCAAATTAGAGGAGCTTAATACTATATGGGGAAACAGAAAAGAAAAAGCCTATTATATGGGCCACAGTGGGGCATACTACTATTTGGAGGCACAAACTGGGGCTAACTGCTCATATGAAGGCAAAGAGGGAACGTGATTACTGTGTGGAGCAGATGAAGAGTTTGTATAGAGATGAGGATGATGCTGGAACAAGGAGCCTAAAATATTTGTTTGGTAGATCCTGTGGAGATGAGTCATGGCTTTAGGAGTCTTTATGATGAGCTGAGCCAAATAAGAGAAGAAAAGGAAAAACGAACAACTTTGATTAGCAAAATGTCACTTGTAGAGAAGACGCCTCCTGTAAGTCACTGGATTTAACCGCACTATAATTACTTATTAGGTCTATAGAACCTGTTTAGAGATGGATCTACCCTCTATATGGTCCTTGCTTGGGGAGAATATTGGTCTTTATATAGTAGTATTATCCAGTCACTGTGTGGTCATAATATGTGGTCATGGTGTGACAGTATTATTTCTCTTTTATATACTGGTATTATATAGTGGATTTTATTTAGAGACAGTATGGTGATATTATACAGTTTACTGTATAATACAGAGATAATTGTATTAGTTATGGTGTGACAGCATTTGTATTTGTATTTTTGGTAATACAGTGGTGCCTTGGATTACGAGCATAATTCGTTGCAAGACTGTGCTTGTAATTCAAATCCACTCTTAAACCAAAGCAAGTTTTCCCATAAGAAATCATTGAAATGCAGACAATTGGTTCCACACCCCAAAAATAATGATTTTTTTATTCTGAATAACATGTAAAACAAATTAAACAAACATTTATAAACAGCTGAATGTCATATTATAAGTTACTGTACAGTATAGCAATCAGCATGTGGAGTATAATGTATAGTAAATGCATAAACCTGAAAACCAGCCGTGGTTTGTACAGTAGATATAGGATGGAACTGCAGATCCCCATAATGCAGGGAGCATGAAGAGACTGCAGGGAGCATGAAGGAATGAGCAGGGCAGATGTGGGCACAGTATAGCAGTATTCTCTGTCCGGGGAGAGAGGGGTTACAGCTATGGAGAGATTATCTCCACAGTCCTGTCCCCTGATGTAAGCCCCAGCCTGAAGTGGATCTGCTATGATTTGGAAGGTGAGGGAGACTTCCTGGGTCAGAGTACAGGGCTGTAGACCCCACTATGCAGACCATGCCCCTCCTCCACTCACCATCCCACCCAGTACAGGAAGCTCTTAAACCAAAGCAATGCTTTTAACCCCTTAAGGTCAAAGCCTATTTTCGTTTTTTGCGCTTTTGCTTATTCCATTTTAAGTTTAAAAGTCCATAGCGCTTGCATTTTTTCACCTAGAGACGTATATGAGCGCTTATTTTTTGCGAAACCAATTGTACTTTGCAATGACAGGCATTATTTTTCCATAACATATGCTGCAAAACCGGAAAAAAATCATTTGCGCTGTCAAATTGAAAAAAAAAACAATTTGTTTTGATTTCGGGGAGTTTTGCATTTACGCCGTCCGTCTTATGGTAAAACTGACTTGTTATGCATGTTCCTCAAGTCGTTACGATTACTATGATATATAACATGTATAACTTATATTGTATCGGATGGCCTGTAAAAAATTCAAACCATTGTTAACAAATATACGTTCCTTAAAATCGCTCCATTCCCAGGCTTATAGCGCTTTTATCCTTTGGTCTATGGGGCTGTGTGAGGTGTCAGTTTTTGCGCCATGATGTGTTCTTTCTATCTGTACCTTGATTGCGCATATACGACTTTTTGATCGTTTTTTATTACATTTTTTCTGGATTTGATGCGACCAAAAATGCGCAATTTTGCACTTTGGAATTTTTTTGCGCTGACGCCGTTTACCGTGCGAGATCAGGAATGTGATTAATTAATAGTTCGGGCGATTACGCGCGCGGCGATACTAAATATGTTTATTTATTTATTAATTTATATTTATAAAATGGGAAAAGGAGGGTGATTTGGACTTTTATTAGGGATGGGGATTTTTTATTAATAAAAACACTTTACTTTTTTTTTTTTAACTGTAACTAGAAGCCCCCCTGGGGGACTTGTATATAGACAGCACTGATCTCCCATAGAGATCAATGCTGTGTATATACACAGCAAAGATCGATTAGATCGGTCATAGATTACTATGGCCTGCTGCAGGCCATAGCAATCTATTGCCGAGCCGGGATCAGCGTCATTCCGACGCTGAGGCCCGGCACGGACAGAAGAATGGATCTCCCCCCCGCGATCGCATCGCGGGGGGAGATCCGTCCCACTAGACACCAGGGACGTGCGGCGCAGTGCCTCTAAGTGCAGCTGTCAGGTTTGACAGCTGCACTTAGAGGCTTAATTAGCCGGCGTGGCAACGGGACCCGCGCCGGCTAATAGAGGCACTGCCCGGCTGCACGTGTCAGCCGGGATCAGCGCCGTTCAGAGCGGGGTCCCGGCGGGACCCCGCTCTGAACACCCCGAG
Organism: Dendropsophus ebraccatus; assembly: GCF_027789765.1. Classification (NCBI taxonomy): domain Eukaryota; kingdom Metazoa; phylum Chordata; class Amphibia; order Anura; family Hylidae; genus Dendropsophus; species Dendropsophus ebraccatus. The sequence goes on from NC_091458.1 coordinate 69,676,349, forward strand.
CGGGACCATGACGTATCAGATACGTCATGGGTCGCTAAGGGGTTAAACAAAGTCATAATTTTGAAAAACTGTGAGCTCTTAAACCAAAACGCTCTTAAACCAAGGTACCACTGTATATTATTTTTTCCAGAGTGTCACATATTTTGTCTTGATTGATTGATAGACAGACAGACAGACAGACACAGACAGACAGACAGAAGAAAGGTAGATATGAGCAAGAGAGACAGGAGAAAGATAGATATGAGGTCCATAGATCCAGTAGGAAATAGATGCAAGATTCCAATAGACATTTACACAACTAGGTACCGGGTACAGGACTACAGATCCCAGCAGACAGGTGTTAGGGAGATATAATGACTGGACCTTTAGCCACCACTTTTAAAATTAGCCTTTTCATTACCAGCTAAAGTGTCCCATAGACAGTAGCACTGTCCTGTATGTCAGTCAGTCTGAGCAGGAGGGGCAGGGGAGGGCCGTGCTGCTGTGTCTCGGCTCCACCTCTATGACACCTCAGCTGGTAACAAAAAGGCTAATATCAAATGTTTTCAAAAAGGTCCTGTCACTTATATCTCTCTTGGATCCATCTGCCAGGATGTACAGTGCTGTACCTGTTATGGACCTCACAGATTCTCCTTAACGGTCTGTTCACACTTAGGGGACATTCACACGTCTGCAAAGTTGCAGATGTTACGGACGGGAAAGGAATATAATGAATTCGTTCCCCGGCCGGCACTATGCTGCGGCACCATTACATTCCTTTCCTGTCTATAACTCCGGCACAATTGCGGACATGTGAATGCCCCCTAACTGAAAACACTGCAGATTTAATGCAACTAATTTAATCAATTTAAATACCTAAATCCATGTCATCAAATCCATAGAGGATTAGGTACATGAAACTGTACCCTAGTGATTGGCCGCAACTCATGGGCCACTGCTGTATGCTTGCCCCCCCAGATGAGCGCTTGCCAGCCAGCCCATCTGCATTTATGATCTGGTCCTGGCTTTGCATTCAATAACTGCAATTAAAAACCTGAAAAGTTACCACTGATAGATTCAATTTAACTCTTTCAGCTCTATAAAATGCTGTAAGTAGAATGGGTAGCATGTTCAATATTACTACACTGTTCATGTCAGGGGTTGATATAGAATTCCTCTTAGCGGTCATATAGTAAATAATACTACTAATGATTATTGACTATTTCTTACCAAGCCCTGGCACATGCTCTCTACCCTATCTACACCCCTGGCAACGCTCTCATATTCATATTATTAAGAGGCAATCAGAAAATAGCCAACTCCTTCAGACAGAAAATTCCTGTCTGCTGTGGTTCATCACTTACCTGGGGTGAATTTGATTTTGTTGCTTCCTTTTCATCTTTTAACAGAAGGACTTCATTATCATTTAGGTTGCACAGATGAAGAGATCTGACCAGTTCTGGAATGTCTAAGTGAAACGCTGCTACACCCTATGTAAAAGGAGGATGAAAGCTTTACTGTAATGTCAGGAGGGGTAGAGGGTGAGTGCAGCCCTGGAACTAAACCCCCCTGCTGTCCCTACCTAATTGACGACCACCCTAAACAGTGGCCCCCAACTGGGCGACAGTCCCTTCCTAAGATATTGTGAAGGATAGGGAAAAGGACAGAACTAACAAAGTCAGACTAGCCAGGTCAAACCAGGAGAACACGCCAGGAACAAAATCACAAAACAGAGACAAAGTCAGATATCAAGCCGAGGTCAGAGAGTCCAGGAGAAGCACGTCAAAAACCAAATCACAGAGACAAAGGGAATTCCAAGGTACAGGCAGAAGTCAGTAGAACAACAGGTATCAGCAGGTAGATAAATGCTAGTGAGGCTTTGAAACCAATTCACAGGCAACTCCCATAAGCAGCTGAAGCCTTATATAGAGCTTCTCAGGGAGACCAGATCAAGGAGATCTGAAAGACTGGGACCGGATTTGACTGACCCGGGGCCTCAATCTCCTGACAGCATTCACACTCTGCACAGCATGTGGATAAATGGACCGGCGTTTCCCTATGCCCGCTACCCTCGCAGCCCGGGGAAGCAGCGCTGATATGTCAGGCGAGGGTGGCGCTGCCACGGGCGAAGGCAAGTTTGTTACATTACCCCCCCCTTTTACGAGGGGCCACCAGACCCTTACTAAATGGACCTGGTTTGGAAGGGTTCAGTCTATTAAACCTTTTTATCAGGGCGTCAGCATGAATAGACCTGGCTGAAACCCACGACCTCTCCTCAGGTCCATAACCCTTCCAATGAACCAAGTATTGAAGTACTTCCCGAGACCTTCTAGAATCTAAAATCTTGGAGACCTCATATTCCAGTTCCCCTAGAACTTCTATTGGAACGGGAGGGCTCCGGGAAGACACAGGAGAAGGAACATATTTTTTTAGCAGAGACTTATGAAACACATCATGAATCTTGAATGAGTCAGGCAATTTCAGACGGAAGGAGACAGGATTAATAATGTCAGCAATTTCATAAGGACCAATAAACCTCGGAGCCAACTTCCCAGAGGGTACCTTAAGATGTATATTCCTGGTTGACAACCAGACCTTGTCTCCTATAACATAACTGGGACCAGCAGACCTTTTCTTATCAGCGACTAGTTTCTGTTTATTCTGGGATTTTTGCAGGTTCTTCTGAACCTGAGCCCAGGCTGTGCACAGCTCATTAGTTTTTATCTCAACTTCTGGATTTTCTGATAAAGAAGAAGAGAAGGAGGAGTTACGAGGATGATACCCATAGTTGCAGAAAAAGGGTGAAGTACCGATTGACGAGTGAAAATGATTATTTAAGGCAAATTCAGCAAGTGGCAGAAATGACACCCATTTTTCTTGGTTATCTGCCACAAAACACCTTAAATACTGTTCCAGGTTCTGGTTTTGTCTCTCAGTTTGTCCGTTGCTCTCAGGATGGAAAGCAGAGGAGAAAGAGAGCTGGGTACCCAATTTAGAACAAAAGGCCTTCCAAAACCGAGAGACAAATTGGACCCCACGATCTGACACAATATACTCAGGTATACCATGCAGTTTAACAATATGCAGAATAAACAGTTCAGACAATTTCTTGGCATTAGGTAGTTGTGACAAAGGAATAAAGTGTGTCATTTTACTAAACCTATCCACTACTACCCAAACCACTGACTTGCCTTCAGACAGGGGCAAATCAGTGATAAAAGTTTTTTGGTACCAACCACCCCTGGATGACCACTAAGGACAGAGTCATGGTATTCACTCAGAAGTTGCAATCTTAAGTTTGGAGGCACAAACAATTTCCCCTGAGGAAGAGATGATGGAGCCATATCTTGTCTTAATGAAATACTAGATGCCAGGTCAGGGGAAACAGCAGAGATAATAACCCCAGGGGGTAAAATAGGCTCAGGGTCAGGATCAGAGGGGTGGTTGCCCAGGAAGCTTCGCGACAAGGCATCAGCCTTCACATTCTTGGAACCTGGCCTGAAAGTAACAACAAAATCAAAAGGAGTGAAAAATAGTGCCCATCTGGCCTGGCGTGGATTCAATCGCTTTGCAGATTCCAGGTATGTTAAATTCTTATGATCAGTTAAGACAGTTACCTGGTGACATGAACCTTCTAAGAAGTGGCGCCATTCCTCGAATGCCCACTTAATCGCCAGTAACTCTCTATTACCCACATCATAATTTCGTTCAGCAACAGAGAATTTTCTAGAAAAGAAAGCACAAGAATGCAAATTTGTGAAAGTAGTGGGGCCTTGGGACAGGACTGCCCCAACACCAGATTCTGATGCATCAACCTCTACAATAAAAGGCTTGGATTGATCTGGTTGGACCAAGACAGGAGCCTGTATAAAACACTGTTTCAGTGTCTCAAAGGCAGTAACAGCAACCTGGCTCCAATTTTCAACATCTGCCCCTTTTCTGGTTAAATCTGTCAATGGCTTGGCAATTACAGAAAAGTTTTTAATAAACTTACGATAATAATTTGCAAACCCTAAAAATCGCTGTAGGGCTTTTAACGATGTGGGTCTTACCCAGTCGGTAATAGCCCTGACTTTTTCGGGGTCCATGCAAAACTTATCAGGGGTCAGAACATACCCAAGGAATTGAATCTCCTGGACCCCAAACACACATTTCTCTAGTTTAGCATACAAATGGTTCTCTCTAAGGACCTGAAGAACATGCCTGAGATGTTGAATATGGGAGGATTTATCTTTAGAAAAAATCAGTATGTCATCCAAGTAGACAACCATAAACTGACCAACGCAGTCTCTGAACAGGTCATTCACAAAATTTTGAAAAACAGCAGGAGCGTTACTGAGACCAAATGGCATAACTAAATACTCAATGTCCTTCTGGGGTATTAAAGGCCGTTTTCCACTCATCCCCTTCTCTTATTCGGATGAGATTGTAGGCACCTCTCAAATCTAGTTTAGAGAACCACTTGGCTCACAAGATCTGATTGAACAAGTCTGGAATCAAAGGAAGAGGATACTGGTTCTTCACTGTAATTTTATTTAAACCACGATAATCTATGTATGGACGAAGACCACCATCTTTCTTTTTAACAAAGAAGAAACCAGCTCCTAGAGGTGAGACAGAGGGCCGGATATGCCCCTTTTCAAGACTTTCATTAACAATCTTTTAGGGATTGCCTCTCTGGCCCAGAAAGATTATATATTCTTCCCTTTGGGTACCTGGTGCCAGGAAGCAGTTCAATTGCACAATCGTAAGGACGGTGAGGGGGAAGAACATTAACTCCAGTTTCTGAAAAAACATCAGCAAAATCAACAATATAATCAGGTATTTCGTTCTCTCCATTGCAGAGATTGGTTAGACATACAGAAAAGCATTGGTCAAAACATCCAGACCCCCACTTAATCAATTCTCCAGTGGTCCAGTTAAATTCCGGATTATGCAGTTCTAACCAGGGTAACCCCAGAATAAGTTCAGAGGAAAGACCTTCCATAACATAAAGTGAACAATATTCATAATGCAGTAACCCCACCTGTAACAAGATCTTAGGGGTACAGTGGCGGACTGAACCAGTCCCTAAAGGAGTACCATCTACCCCTCTCAACTTTAAAGGGTTAAGCAAGGACACCAAGGGCAACCCCAATTGTTGAGCTACCTTTAAATCAAGAAAATTAGCTGCAGCACCACTGTCAACTAATGCAGACCCACAAACAGAGTTATTTTCAAAACTAAGCGAAACTGGCAACAGAATTTTTTTTGATACAGTGGGAAATACCTCTTTGCCTATATGGCCTTCCCTGTGACCACATAGGCGTTGAAGTTCTTCAGCTTGCTGACGTTTGGGACATTCTTGTATGTAGTGACAAGCAGATCCACAGTAATAGCAAAGCCCTTTCTCTCTGCGGATTTCTCGCCGGGCAGCAGGAGACAGAACCATTCCAACTTGCATGGGTTCCACCTCCACTTGTGGCACAGTCTCAGAGCTGAAAAATGAGGCTATTGTGGACTGCTTTTCTCTCCTGCGTTGCTGCAAGCGTTGGTCCAGTCTAACAGCTAAAGTCATGGCTGCTTCTAATGTCTCAGGATGAGGGTAACACGCCAACATATCTTTCAACTGGTCAGACAATCCTTGGTTAAACTGCCACCTAAGTGCTGGATCATTCCAACCAGAAGCTACACACCACTTTCTAAATTCTGCACAATACTCTTCAACAGGCCTGAAGCCCTGACGCAAAAACTGAAGTCTAGATTCTGCTAAAGCTGCCCGATCTGGTTCATCATACAGTATCCCTAGGGCTGAAAAGAACTCATCCACCGTACGTAACTCCGGTGCCTCAGGGGGGAGGGAAAATGCCCACTCTTGAGGGTCTCCTCTGAGCAGGGACATAATGATCCCTACTTGCTGACTTTCTGAACCAGATGATAGGGGTCAGAGTCTGAAGTAAAGCTTGCAACTCTCTCTAAAGACAATAAAAAGCTTTCTGTCTCCAGAAAAAGTGTGTCTGGCATCTTAATCTTTGGCTCAGTAAAGCCTGAGGTCACTGCCTGAACTGGAGTAGTCTCCTTTAAATGCACTCTTTCCACCAGGTCCTGCACTGACTGAGTCAAGTGTTGTATCTGAGCTTCCATGCAGTCCATGGTGGAAATATATAGGGCCTGTGAATCTGTAATGTCAGGAGGGGTAGAGGGTGAGTGCAGCCCTGGAACTAAACCCCCTGCTGTCCCTACCTAATTGACGACCACCCTAAACAGTGGCCCCCAACTGGGCGGCAGTCCCTTCCTAAGATATTGTGAGGGATAGGGAAAAGGACAGAACTAACAAAGTCAGACTAGCCAGGTCAAACCAGGAGAACACGCCAGGAACAAAATCACAAAACAGAGACAAAGTCAGATATCAAGCCGAGGTCAGAAAGTCCAGGAGGAGCATGTCAAAAACCAAATCACAGAGACAAAGGGAATTCCAAGGTACAGGCAGAGGTCAGTAGAACAACAGGTATCAGCAGGTAGATAAATGCTAGTAAGGCTTTGAAACCAATTCACAGGCAACTCCCATAAGCAGCTGAAGCCTTATATAGAGCCTCTCAGGGAGACCAGATCAAGGAGATCTGAAAGACTGGGACCGGATTTGACTGACCCGGGGCCTCAATCTCTTGACAGCATTCACACTCTGCACAGCATGTGGATAAATGGACCGGCGTTTCCCTATGCCCACTACCCTCGCAGCCCGGGGAAGCAGCGCTGATATGTCAGGCGAGGGTGGCGCTGCCACGGGCGAAGGCAAGTTTGTTACATTTACATGTTGGTGCACAGGTTATTATTACTGAGCCAAACTATAACCCATAGAAATAAGATGACTTAGATTCTCTGATGAACAGGCATTACACTGACATATGTACAACTATATATAAAAAAAAAAAAAGAAAAAAAAAAAAGAAAAATAGGGTGTCTAGTCCTCGAGACCGCTTATGTCATGCCTAGTTAAATGTATACACTGTTTTCTGCTGTATATGAATTCCCAAATGCTATAAAAATTGTAAATGCATAAATAAATGAATGAATGCAGTATCTCAAATGGGTCCCATTGTTTGTTTTAACTATACATGAAATTGCTTTATGAACAAAAACAGTTGTTTATATTAGTCTCTAAAATAAAATATATAAAAAATGATTGTACATTAATATTATATTATAGGTTGTATATTATATTATACAACATATAAATAGTCGTATAATACAAACAGTCCACAGGCACCTTGTGGTACATATAAACAATCATCCAATGTAGTGTTATGTTATTCTAGATCAAATGCTAGAGCCATAGCGGAGCCACAGCATGCCAGTGGACTATTTAATTTTTTTTAAACTCGTTTTATTAAGAGTTAAAAGGCAACGTACATATACACAAATCACATGGTCGCATATGGAATAATAAAGTCAATGTAAAAGAATACAATAAAGAGTGTGATCCATTCTATGCACATACTTTTATGAAGCAAGGAGCACATATCAGAACACAACAAAACAATGCAAAGTCAGTACTAGGGATGGTCCGAACAGAGTTTGGTTTCGTACGAACCCGAACCCTCAGTAATGATTCCCGCTGTCTGGCCGATCCGTGCAGCGGGCGGATCCAGCGGGAGGACCGCCTGGAAAACTGGGATACAGCCATAGCCATAGGCTGTATCCCAGTTTTCCAGGCGTTCCTCCCGCTGTATCCGCCCACTCCACGGAGCGGGCAGACAGAGGGAATCTGCTGCCAAGCGTTCGGGTTCATACGAACCCGAACCTCGGCAGGTTCGGACCATCCCTAGTCAGTACATGTAGAGAACAACCCAGGAACATTTGGGGAATCCGCACACCACATCCGCATCTACACAGTCACGCATTGGCACACTGGTAGTACTAATAAAGAGGGGTAAAGTGATGCAGAGCAACACAGATGGACTGTATCATGGAAGGGGGAAATACAAGAGAAGCTAAAGTGACTCTGTACCCACAATCTGCCCCCCCCCCCCCAACCACTTGTACCTTCAGAGAGCTGCTTTTAATCCAAGATCTGTCTTGGGGTCCGTTCAGCAGATGATGCAGTTATTGACCTGAAATAAAACTTTTAAACTTGCAGCCCTGTGTCAAATTGGCGGAGCCTAGAGTGTCTATGCCCAAGGCTTGCACCACCTCTCCGTCCCTCCTCCCCACCCTCTTCACCATTAGGAATGGCCCTGGCAGAATTTCACCTAATTCTCACTTGTCTGAACACTGCCTTAACGATCCAGCACATGTGAACAGAAGAGAACCTGCCTGGAGCATTCCTAATGATGAAGAGGGTGGAGAGGATGGACGGAGAGGCAGCACAAGCCTAATGCACAGAAACTCTAGGCCACACCAATTTGACACAGGGCTGCAAGTTAAAAAGTTGTTTTTTAGGACAATAACTGCATCACCTGCCGAACGGACCCCAGGACAGATCCTGAAATAAAAGCAGCTATCTAAAGGTACAAGCGGTTTGGAGAGGGCAGATTGTGGGTACAGAGTTGCTTTAAGAGTTTGGAGCAGTCAATGCATCCCTAAGACGGGTAAACATAGTTGTGGAGTAGTTAGTGGCAGAGTGATGGCATCACTGCCCCCATGCTTTACAAAACTTAGTCAGGCACCCCCTGTGCTTAAACATTAGGTTTGCATAGCACACAGCCGTATTCATCAAAGCTATCCATTCTTGTAGCGAGGGGGATCTAGGGTCCATCCATTGGAGGGCTATGGCCTACCTAGCCATAAACAGTGTTTCCTGTAGACATATAAGTTGATGATGAGTCCAGATCTTATCGTCCAGGATACCAAGTAAACACCCATTAGGCTCTAAAGCCGTTGGGTATTGCATAATCATGCAATCATCAGTTATACAATTACAATTCTTATAACATTTGGGAATTCTTACACAGCAGACCACTTGTATACAGTAGACACAGTCTATACATTCAACTAAGCATGACAAGTGGCCTCAAGCACTAGGCACCCTTTTTGTTTCTTTGGTATTACTTGCATTTGTGATTAGGGGTGGTTACGGCCCAGTTAACCTTGGCACACAGGTCAGCTACACCAATTTATATTGATTTAATATCTGACAACTATCAAACATCCAATAATAGTTAATGCACGCTATAGTACCTGAGTATTTGAGACTCCTGATTCCTCTGAAAGACCAAGGAACGTAACCTGTAGTAAGATTATGGATCAGATTATGGATTATGGATCAGATGCAGTAGCTTTCTTAATGATTATATTGGTATCTTACACACACACAAAATACTGTGCAAAGGTTTTAGGCTGGGGTAGAAACAATGCCTTCCATAACAGGAGTGTTTACTTATATCAATTAGTGAATGGACAGAAGAGAATGAATCAAATACCTCAAACATATTCCATGTACTGTAATTTCTAAATATTCAAATCACTTAAAAATTCAATGCATTATGTCAGACTCAAAAAAAAATTCACATTAAGGCTATGTTCACACTACGTATATTTGAGGCTGTATGTTTGAGGCTGTATAGCAACCAAAACGAGGAGTGGATTAAAAACACAGAAAGGCTCTGTTCACATAATGTTGTAATTGAGTGGATGGCCGTCATTTAATGGCAAATATGTGCTGTTATTTTAAAACAATGGCTGTGGTATTGAAATAATGGCAGTTATTTACTGTTATATGGCGGCCATCCACTCAATTTCATCATTGTGTGAACAGAGCCTTTCTGTGTTTTTAATCCACTCCTGGTTTTGGTTGCTATGAGGAACTGACATGAGGACCAAATACAGCCTCAAATATACATAGTGTGAACCCAGCCCCAAACAGAGGCAATAAATTATATTGTTGTGGAACCTTCCATAGGAGTGAATGCAGCCATATTATATACCAGAACTCTGCCATCAGTAAACATTTCTTCCACTCTATGAGATGATCGATGCAGTGTCAGAAATCGAAAAACAGCTCCTCCAAGGGGGTACAGTTTTTATAGCAAACCATGTTATTTTATCACAGAAGTTTTCATTCTGAAAAACTACAGTGGAGCAACAGCACCACCAAGAGTTATATACATAATATTACACTTGGTACATCAGATCTCCATAAACTCTTCTGAGCACCATCAATAGGACACCAGTGCTAGGAAAAGGGTTGACATGACATCAGCCAGCACATCAGGAAAGCATGTGCAGGGTGTAAGTGTATGGGTTACTGCGTGACAGATATACCAAGACAAGCATTTTGCACATTGGTCAGGTGATTTTCTTAAGCTGGTCTTTTATTCCTCTGTATATACACTGCATATAAATTAGCATTTTAAGACTGAGGCTGTTCTTTTAGCAGCCCGGCAGGTTTTATCCTATTAAGCTACCAAAACCTAGTTTGGTGGATCTTCAGTCTTTAGCTGGATTGATATACAAAACACATATAACCAAGCACAGTCCACAGTCAGCAGTATTGCCTGCAGAGCCTCTACCCTTCTAGTGAAGCCTCACCCTGCAGGACATGGAGATGAGCTTTACTAGGGTGGTAACCATTATTATTTGGGGGCACAGTGGTTGTCACTTTATTTGGGGACATCTTGCTTTCCCTACTTTATATGCTAATACTGGCTGAACTGGCTATCCTGAAAATATCCTGTGGTTCTATTTAACCTTTACACTCAAAGCCATTTATAAGTCTACAGAAAGCTACAATATTTATGTTGTGTGAGTGTGGAAAGCACTGACCTCAATAAAATCCTCTGTCTTGTTACTCGTCACACTGTCTGTGATAGTGCACAGCTCCTTCCTGCTTTGTAGTAAGGACTTCACGGAGCTTAGTAGGCCCTCGCTGACGTTCTGTAGAAGAAAATGGTGAAGTGAAAGAAGCCAGTGCAACCACAACCTGAATACAGCAAAAGTCACCAAGAGGGGAACCTACAAAGCCCTGTATGTATTTGACAGTCAGTGCCAAAAAGGCAGAATAATAGCAACAACATCTGGCTCCATACTTCAGGGCACAGACATTGCAGCCTGGCAGAAAGCACATACAATATAGTGGGAATCAAATGGTAATAGTGTTCTCCAGCCACAACTATCTATGTGAACAGAGATGAATGCAACCAGACACATGCAGCAGTTACCTAGCGAACAAAGGAGTGTGTCCTTATACTGTCATCACTGATTGGATGGTGTCAGTGTGAAGGGACAGACCCCTAGCTCATAACGCCCAATTGTCAATTTATTTATACATTACTATGATGGATAACAAAGGAACAGTAGAGCGTTCAATTGTAAGCAAAATGCTCTGGAATTAGCTCCAGATGGCGACCAAAATGGTCGCCAATGCGACTGATATTTTGCAAATGGCGCCCAGATTTATTAATCTGGGCGCCATTTGCGACTGGCCCCGGCGGCGGCGCGCTGTCTCTTTAAGTATCCCCAGCTGATGCGCGGCTGCCGGGGGTGTCCCGTCCTATCCCCGGCAGCGCGGCGCATCAGTGAGCTGCCTGGGGCCCTGACTTCCGGCACAGGAAGCGCACGTCAGAGACGCTTCCTGTGTCAGAAGTCACAGCCCCGGCGTACAGAGAGCTCACTGACGCGCCGCGCTGCCGGGGATAGGACGGGACACCCCCGGCAGCCGCGCATCAGCCGGGGACAGCGTCCGAAGAAGAAGAGGAGGATCGCCGGGGGAGCGGGTTGTCAGGTGAGTTTGTGTGTTTGTTTTTTTTAAATACTGCTTAGCATAAAGGAAAGGGGGGGGGCATCTATAATGGGGGGAAAAGAAGGGGGCATCTATAATGGGGGGAGAAGAGAGTGCCATCTATAATGGGGGGAAGAGAAGGGGGGCATCTATAATGGGGGGAGAAGAGGGGCCATCTTCAAGGGGGGGAGAGGGGGTATCTATAAGGGGGGGAGAAGAGGGGGCATCTATAATGGGGAGCAGGAGGGGGCATCTATAATGGGGGGAGGAGGGGGCATCTATAATGGGGATAGAGGGGGTCATCTATAAGGCGAGGGGGTATCTATAAGGGGGAGAGAAGAGGGGGCATCTATAATGGGGGGGAGAGGGGGCATCTATAATGGGGGGAGGAGGGGGCATCTATAATGGGGGTAGAGGGGGTCATCTATAAGGGGAGGGGGTATCTATAAGGGGGGGAGAAGAGGGCATCTATAATGGGGGGGGGGGAGGGGGCATCTATAATGGGGGTAGAGGGGGTCATCTATAAAAGGAGGGGGTCATCTATAAGGGGAGGGGGCCATCTATAAATGTAGGGCAAACTGGCTGCAGACACTGGGAGATAGATATATGCACAATTATTATTATCAGGGCCCCTCAGGTGTCTGTATTGTAGGGGGTCACTTGCATTAGTCACTAGGTGAGAGATATATCTATCTATATACACATCTTGTGGGGGGTCACTATGGCTGCAGTCATAAGTCTAGCTCAGTATGTATAGACTGTTGCAAGCTTTTAAAGGGAACCTGTCACCCCCGGTGACAGGGTGACAGGCTCCCAACCCCCCGTTAGAACCCCCTATACTCACCTCATCGCGCCGGGTCCCGCTTCTGGAGGTGGTCGGGTCACGGAGATCTCAGCCGCTGCAGCCCGGCGCGCACACTGAGAGATGAGTCCAACACTCATAGAGAATGACGGAGCGCTGGACTCTCCCATCATTCTCTATGAGCTTTGGACTCATCTCTCAGTGTGCGCGCCGGGCTGCAGCGGCTGAGATCTCCGTGACCCGACCATCTTCAGAAGCGGGACCCGGCGCGATGAGGTGAGTATAGGGGGGTTGGGAGCCTGTCACCCCGGCACAGGGGTCGACAGGTTCCCTTTAAGTTCAAGTTCAGAAGAGTAAGCCTCATTAAAAGGCTAGCCAAGTGAAGCTGAAGTACTGAGTCAGACTGTATATGGTTGTCAGACTGTATATGGTTGTCAAGTTGCAAGTTTCCATGTTGAACATTTTCAAACTAAGAAAAGAAAGGATCTAAAGGAGGAGGAGGCTGCCGTGGCCTCTGCACACAGTAAGTCCCATGTAACATAACATTAATTTTACATGGTTTAAAATGTTGGCGACCAAATATTCTATTTGGCGCCTAAATTTTTCAGGTTAGGAGCCAATGGCTCCCAGGTAAATTTTTTAGTCTGGAGCCCTGATTATTATATATTCAATATTCTCTGGAAGAATGAGGCCACAGGCTCCCTTTTTACCTACCTTCTAACTCTGCTATTTACTACTGTATTTAAATCTACATGTGGCGTGGTAGAATGGCTCTCACCTAGCTCTGGCTAGATGGGCTGCTTTCTACCTCGGTCCTGCACATATACTGTAGCTGCACTGGACACACCTACTACTTTTTTTTTTCTACTTCTGCTTTACAAAACAAACAGTACACAATATAACTTCTAAATTCCCGAGATTACCCCAGGAGCTTTCAGCCACCTCTGTTATAAACACTATTCTCAGATGACAAGCTCCAGCCCTGCTCTGAACTTCCTCTGCTCCCTTATTCTACCTTTGTACAGTCACACCTGGTGCCTGCAAGCAGTTTGTAAGTTCTGCTTATCCCTAAAATGATTTCCTTCAGGTACTGTGGTTTATCCCCACACTTCGAAACATACAGGGTATAAATGTCTGCTGTTCCCACCATTTTATAGGCAATACCCTGCACATTACAATTCCCCATTTATTTAAACTATACACTTTTTGCAACAAATCTCTAGCCAGAACAAAACCTTTTACTGGAATGTAATTCAGGGTTAAAGGGATCCTGTCACATTTAAAATGCAGCCCAATCTGCCGACACGTGTTATACAGCAGGGGGATCTGGTAGACATATATAGTTTTGTGAGAGAAATTCAGAAGAATTTGTCATTTATTCATTGAAATAAATCTCTGCTCATTCTGGGCTTATTAGTCAAGTGGGCGGTCCTATTCAGTGACTGACAGCTATCTGTAAGAGAGAATATGGAAAGCTGTCAATCACAGTTGGACTGTGCACTTAGATATTTAGCTCAGAATGAGCAGAAGGTTACATGAATATATGACAAGTTATTCTAAAACATTTCCCACAAACCTATATATAAATCAGATCTTCCAGCTTTATAACACGCTGCCTTTATTTTTCACATGAGAAGTTCCCTTTAAATTTGGAACTCTCTCTTAAAATGCACAGCAAACATATCATGGGAAAGCATACAGAGGGGTGGTCATGTCAGTGTACATTTCCTTATCCCACACACAGAATAGGCACGGTGCTGTATTACCGGACATCAAAATCACATCAGTAACTTACTTCTTTTTTTATGGATAACTTTGGCTTCATCTGACAACACTGGCTTTGAGTGCAAGCATCCATGATGAGAGGTCCGGGATTGTTAGACAGCCTGCATACCTGGAATAGAAGATAAATTCATATGAATCCAGCCAAGAGTATTAAATCTAAAATATTACTAAGCTTATCAACAGCAAAGGAATAAAAAATCTTTTTGCAGAATTATTACTAGATTGACTTAGTCCACAAGCTGTTATATCCTGTATGTAAGGCAAAAGCAAACTGGATATTGACCTTTCTCCTGAGAGGGATTTGTGTGGATCACAGTGTTCCCTATTTTTAGCCATTCACTTGCAACCTAAGACTTTTCAGGAACCATTATATGTGTGTACAATGTATATGTGGAAATGATATATAGTATATTATTATCTGTCAGGAAACAAGACAGAGAAAGCAAGATCTGACCGTATTCTATATTAGAAAGATATAGAAGCTGTAGACTCTAGCGGTTCAATAACCACCCTTTCATTAACATGTAGGGAACTTCCGATATGGTTTGTTTTACATGTTTATCAAGAATCACTCATCTGTGATCTGTAAAAATAAGAACGTGTTAGATATGTGCAGGAAGTTCCTAAAACCACGGCTTCCTCACACTTCAGCACTAATAGTTATTCTCTGAACACATCAGTTGTCAAGCTGCTAAGGCAAATCTAGTGCATCCATTTGTTTTGCATTTATCAGTACAAGATGATATATGTTAGTAAAATATATGGTAATAAAGGAAATGGCATCCTCCTCATCTTTCATCAGCCTAGAGGCTTTCTGTAACGTCCTGTAATGTAAGGGTATGTGCACACTACGGAATCCCAGCAGATCATCCAGCTCGCCTCTGTTAGCGGATGCTGGTCCTATAGGCTTCATTGTATGGTTTGCCAGATTCCACCGTCCGCTTGAAGATTGAGCTGGTCCATTCTTCAGACGGACAGCAGAATCTGGCAAACAATAGAATAAAGCTTACGGGGCCAGCGGAGATGCGCTGCAAGGGAAGCCAGCTATCAGCAGTCTCCCCTTGCTGACCGCACAGCCAGGGGCTGCTTGGCATCCAGCTCCACAGACCTGCCTTTCCCCACCAACATAGAGGATGGCACCAGGCTGGGGAAGGGGCTGCTCCCCTGTGGCTGAACATATATGGGACATGCAGAAGGTGCTGGGGCCACTGCAAAATGGGGAAGGGGTTACTTCAGGGAAGATTAGGGGTAAGTAAATGGGGGAGTTAGCAAAAAAAAAAAAAAAATTAATATTTAAATAAAAATATTGAAGGGGAAAAAAAATTAGATTTTGTATTTTGGCCATATTGCCCAGCCCTAATAGAAGTTAAAAGATTATGGAACTTGGAAGAACGCAGCACGCCCTTTCATTGTACAGAATAGTGGCTGACTCAGATTGCAGAGAAGGTTTTCTTCATCTTTCATTGATGATACATAAATATGTAATCCTACTTTCTAAACTTAAATAATGGTGGCATTCATCTGAAAGTCTGGCCACATTTGGGTTAAAGTGTCATCAGGCAAAAGGTACTGATTGCCCTGGGTCTTAGGGCCATATTGTACAGCCCGATACTAAGGGGCAAGCGAGTGTCAACCTATCAGATCAGTGTTGCTTGCTCCTCATTCCCGACCAGTTATCTGTGCTATTACTCGCAAACATCAAGTGGGGAGCATAGAGTGGGGCTGCCTGGACGATCCTTAGAAGATAGTAGTGGTCTGCTGCTGTCGCTCATATTACATGGAGTGACGGCTGCAGACAGTCACTATCGTTGTCGTTTTGATAGGTCCATGTGCATGTCAGCTGATCATTGCCTTTTAACATGACCTATTACATTAATTGATTATTGGCCAGAATGGCAAGTAATCGGCCAAATAGAGCCGATAATTGTTTGGTGTAATAGGGGCCCTTACTCCTGAGACCCACTGTGATCATGAGATACAGTTAGGGGAAGAACACTCCACTCTCTAGTTTCTGTCCACTATTGCGGGTCCCCCCCCCCCATACAAATTAGCTCTGATTTAGCTGAAAAGCAGTGGAGGTGGGAAGTGCGGAGATACCAAATGGTGTAGGATGATGGCTTCTCCCTGGTTTGATCAGTGGGCTGTAATGTAACACCCAGCTCAGAGAAACCAGGGAGAATCAGTTGAATCCCCCTGCACATACACTCAATTTTCCCTTTATAACCCACTATAGGGACATTGCTCCCTACCACGTGGTCACTACAACTTTTCTAAATATTAATTCTTTTATATGATTATTAATATTCATTGTACCAGCAAATAGTGGCTGATTTCTCGAGTGCGAAGGCTAGCAGTAAGGCTGGCAATAGGGTTGTCTAGACCAGTGCTTCTCAAACATTTTCTACTGGAGCCTCACCCAACAGACCAAGGCAATGCTTGGGCCTCACCAGACTGACCAAGAGGATGCTGGGCCTCACTATCTGTGGTGAAAGTCCATTTAAAACCTGAAAATAATGCTAGAGCTACTCTTTCACCCATCTCCCAAACTCTATATACTAATAAGGCAAGTACAAAACAAACTAATAATGTTGCAAAAATGGAGATGTGCAGATCATAGTTGCCATTGTGAAAACGCTCCCCAGCTGGGCCTCACCAACAACTAGGGGGCGCCTCAATGGTGAGGCCCACCTCACAGTTTGAGAAGCACTGGTCTAGAGACCCTCCTCTATAAATCAGGATGGAGCAGCACAATTTAAGATCAGCTCTGTCCCTGGCAGACATGGCCAATCCTTGCATTACAAAGGCATCAATTCATCTGAATGACTGCCATGTAACACTTCCTTTACCTAGCATCAGTCACTGCAGTGGACATGTCTAGTGATACAAAGCCAGACATATATACATAGGGGTTAGCTGCTGGACCCTTTGACGATCAGGTGGCTTCCATTTAAAACTTACAGGCAAAGCCAGTGCTCTATACTCTCCAGCGCACACATAGTGACCTCTGACATTCCCTCCTGATTGCTTTGTTTTCTAGAATCTCTATTCCCCAAATAATTCAGATATATAAAGAACCTGAAGCAGCAGAAATCTCATCCCTGCTGAGCAATTATAATGGCAGCATAACCTCCTGCTTGTTAGCCCTAGGACAGGAATACATTATTCATTGGCAGGGAACGTCACACTACAATCCTCTCTGGTAGGTGAGGGAACTCTGCTAATGGTTCTCAGGGGTTAATTTGGTGGCAGAAATAGACCTGAATACTGTATTAGATCATGCAACTTCTTCCATCAGCTTCAGTCTACTACCAAGACATACCATTGTCCTTACTGTGACCAAGGACATAAAGATACCAGCAGATCAGAAGAACAATCCAATATATAGTCAGAGGGAGGATCATCTCACTATATCTATGTACTCTTATAAAATCTGTGGAGACTGAGGGTGGTGGTGACACTGTTCCCCATATGCTGTATGGCAGGATGGGTGTGTCATTTTATGCCCAATCCCGAAAACAGGAACGTTGCATCCACACATACTTGGAGGGTCTCGGGTTGTGGACCAGAGACCCTCCACTGCTGGTTTACAGGTTTGTGGCAGGGGATGTGTGATAGGCGTACTGGTGCCTTACTGTCAGCCCCCCTGTCCTTGTGATGCTGCATACCTTATGTGTATTTTTCCCCCCTCATGTTCCTGCCTATTGGTTGTATTTACCATTTGAGCCCTGTTACCTGGTTTGAGCACTTGCACTTTAACTGTATATATACTTATCGACTTTTATTCCGTGTGTAGGGGAAACATTGTATGATGGTAACATCACTATACAAGATATACTCATTTAAGGGTGTCCTGGGATCCTATTTTCTGCATTTGTGTGGTCATAAGTGTCAGTTTTGTAACAAAAAATTTTTTTTCTCATGTGACATCATACAGACCCTAGTGTTGGTGCCTGTGAGAGTGTGTGTTTTTTATATTTTTTAAAACAATAAATAAAGAATATTCATCTTTTCCCTATAAATGCTTCCCTTTTGTTTGTATAACCAGGACAAAGGAAGAAGAGAAGGTAACAAGCAGGGCTGTAGAGTCAGAGCTAGTTTTGGTTGCAGTCGGAAATAAAGTGTACCAACTCTGACTCTGACTATATTTTATGTCTAAGGACCTTATTTAAAAAACAAAAACACTTTCTCACATGCCTTTAGTTAGAAAAGGTGAAACATTTCCTCCATATATCAGTAATAAAGCACTGATAAGATAAGGGTGGTCGGGAGAAATTGGTGGTCACCATTTGGCAGCATTGCGTGGGGGGAGATCTGTGCCGTTCTCTTCCTAGATGCTGGATGACTGTATATGAGCAGAAGTGTAATATGAAGATATCCTGTGTAATATAGAGAAGCATGAGAAGAAGAAGACATAAGTAGTGTAGCTGTAACCTCTGTCCTCAATGTGGTGTTTTCTCTCTGGGAGAAGATTGTGGGGTACTTTTTATCAAACTGGTGTAAAGTAGAATTGTCTTACACTCAGATTACACTTTTTCCCCTCACAGATTCCATGAAAAATTAAAAGTGGAATCTGTTTGGCTGCTAGGGGCAACTAAGACAATTCTACTTTGCACCAGTTTGATATATTTCTTCCTGTGTTTTTCTTCAGTGTGCTATGGCTGCAGCAGGCTGTGTGTGTGTGTGTGAGAGAGACGCAGGAATTAAAGGGGTATTCTGGGCAACAGTGAAAAATCCAGGGGAAACAGGGGTAAGTGGGATCATAATAAAGAAGTTCTATTTACCGCCCCTCTGAAGTGCATCGATATGGTACCCAGTCAGTCTCCCAATCCTGTGATGTCATTTCCACTCAGAAATACCAATCAGTGAGTGAGAAATCTAAGAAAGAAGCAGGTCCAACTTTGAAACCTGTTGTGCGTTTTAGCTTTTGTATACTTTGGGGTATAATTTGAAACCCCTGCTGTGATCTGTGCCTTTCAAACCTGCCATGTTAGGAGTGGAGAGTGGCCTTCTTATTTTATTGTTTTGGGCTTGCAACAATACAGATGCAACAATACCAACAATATGTTTCTTTTAAAGGGTACCCACCACCGGGACCTGTACGTTCAGGTGCACACCAGAGACAGGGTTTTTCCAGAAGTGGTGTTGACTTTCTAGGACGGGCAGTTCAACAGACAGCGTATCCTGCTGTCGGTATAAAATTACCCTTTTAGTAGTATAAATCAAACTTTTTTTAGCCTACTCTCAAGCTAGGCCATTAAATGGGGTTTCCAGGTAGATGTCACTGATGGCCAATCCTCTGGACAGGCCATTAATAGCTAATCAGTGCACACCTGGCAGCACAGCCTTGGCACCCGGACGTAAACATCAAATGGAGCCGGATACTTTGGTTCTGAGCATTGGGCAGTAGTTGTGCCACATTACTGCTGCTCTGCTCCTATTCACTTATCTGCAGCAACCCAGCATGGTTACTACACGAGGTATAGGGCAGTCTGCTTCCGGCTCTTCTGGTTCTCTAGCCAACAGCTGCCATGTACCAGACCCCACTAATATGATATAGATGGCATAACCTAAGGATAAGCCATCAATAAAAAAGAAAAAAAAAGAAAAAGAGAATTTTAACAATACACAGAAATATGTTTGTAGTGCAGCGTACTATGAATTGACAGTGCACTCTGTACCCCATTAGCACAAACTTTGGACATGTCTGTAAATGGTATTTGTATAACTGGTCTGTAATATAACATTAGACTACATAGCAATGCAGCACAAGTACAGCCATCATGTTACCCCTTATTCATTTCTATGACCAAACCTTCACTTCCACCTCAGAGCACCTTCATAATATATAGTAAGAGAATGATATAAAGTTTTTCTTTCATTTCTAAACATACAAAGTCCTGTACACGTTTAAGCTGAAAGAACAACAGTCTGCACAGTTATCATTAAGAATACAGTACCCCTGATGGACGCCATTGAAGTTAATAGGGTCAGATAGTAGTCATCTTAAACTGATGATGCTTTCATGATGCTGGGATGCTAATGCAGACAATGTCCTATACCTTATAATGTATATACTGGAGAAGAGGAGAGACTTAGGTCAGTCCCTGCCCATTTACTGAAATGATATTCCCTCTGTAAATGGGATGTTCTGAAAGTCTATACATCTAATGGAAACAATGTAGTAGAGAGATGAAGCACCACCACACCACAGTAACATACACGTCATTACACTGCAGAAGTATTAAAGGTCTACATAAAGTAGCAGCAAAGATGTGTCAATATAGGAGAATGCATCTCTAATCCTATAACAGATCCAAGCACTGATGCTGGATTGGCCTAGTTTTCAGACTGGTCAGAAATGAATGTAAGAACTTGTCACACTATGTATTCATTTTATATGCACCGCTCCAACACAGCGTGGCCTACATAGAACGTAATCCAGGCTGTCAGCAAGAAAGTGTTTAAAGGGATTGTGTCAGCTAATTTTTTTTTTTACTGACAAGATTCAGATATAGAGATGTGCGAACCTGGAGCATGCTCAAGTGCATCCGAACCCGAACTTTCGGCATTTGATTAGCGGTGGCTGCTGAAGTTGGATAAAGCCCTAAGGCTATGTGGAAATCATGGATATAGTCATTGGCTGTATCCATGTTTTCCAGACAACCTTAGAGCTTTATCCAAGTTCAGCAGCCACCGCTAATCAAATACCGAACATTCGGTTTGGATGAACTCGAGCATGCTCAAGGTTCACTCATCTCTAATCAGATACTAAAAGTTGTTCTTTTATTCTAATCTTTTTCTATTTTATAACAGTAACTTCATTTTTGTACCATCTAGTGTAGGCTGTTCTGAAAGCAAATGTACCACTAGTACATCTCTTTTTTTTTTTTTTTTCTAAACCATGAATTGACCAGTCTATTTCTGGGCACCGACCTGGCATAAAACACTGAAGACGGCCGCTGGCCCCCAGTGTGACACAGTTCCATTAGAATGAATCTAGGCGCGTCACAGAGGGGAAGGGAGTTTGTCACACTGGGGGCCGATAGGCCCACCTCCAGTGCTTTAAGCTGGGCCATTAAAAGTAAAAAAAAAAAAAAAAAAAAAGACTGCGGCACGGGCATCCCTGTGCAGCAACGATCAATTCATGTAAACAACTTGAAAAATATGTTTAGCATAAAAAAACATTTAAACAATAAGTCGTTTTCTAATGACACATTCCCTTTAACACTATGGACCGTCTGGACACAAGGGGGGAGATTTATCAAACATGGTGTAAAGTGAAACTGGCTCAGTTGCCCCTAGCAACCAATCAGATTCCACCTTTTCATTCCTCAGACTCTTTGGAAAATGAAAAGTGGAATCTGATTGGTTGCTGGGGGCAACTGAGCCAATTCTACTTTACACCAGTTTAATAAATCTCCCCCAAGGTGTTCTATACATCGCAATAGAGCTGCAGTCAGGTGTCCCCAGTGTAAGGAAGGCCTTATAAATAACGATACAAGCAATATCTCTGAAGGAACCTGTTACATTAAAATAACATCATGTTATACAGCAGGAGATGTATATTTATATATAAATAGATAACTTTGTGGAAAAAGTTCCAGGATAACTTGTCATTCATATATATAAATCTAAGTTCATTCTGGGCTAGGTAGCCAAGTGGGCAGCCCTATCCTGACGGGAAGCAAAGATGCCTGTAACACGTGCCATATCAGCTCTTGAGCTACTGTACATTTCAGCTACAATATATATGTTAGCTCTCTGGCGTATATTTTAATAAATCTGGCTGTAATTAGGACCCATCCGCTTCACTTTTATTAGATTTGGAGAGGTTGGGCAAAAAGTCACAATTTTTGCACAAATGGGAGCTTGCGCAAAAATATGTGACTTTTTTCATGCCAAACTGTAGATGTAGGAGTATTGTTCATGCAGCCATTTAAATGCATTGCATTGAGATGTGCAGCCAGTAAACAATGACTTATAGGCCTACACACAAGATGCGATCAGCTGACGAGTGGATGTTTTCCAGCTTATCTGCTAATTGCTGACACTTTTACACGGCCCGATTATTTCAGGCTGTGCTTGTTGCGGAGCTGTGTTAAAAGGTAAATGGCTTACAATGCTATAGAATAATAAGGATAGACTCCTACCAGTTCCTACTAGAGATGAGCGAACCGGGTTCGGGTTCGAATCGATCCGAACCCGAACGATCGGCATTTGATTAGCAGTGGCTGCTGAACTTGGATAAAGCTCTAAGGTTGTCTGGAAAACATGGATACAGCCAATGACTATATCCATGATTTCCACATAGCCTTAGGGCTTTATCCAACTTCAGCAGCCACCGCTAATCAAATGCCGAATGTTCGGGTTCGGACGGACTCGAGCATGCTCCAGGTTCGCTAATCTCTAGCTCCTACGTCTTCCATGCAGACATGGTCCCCCAACAATCTATTTTCTAGACTCCAGGGATAATGGTGTGTGTTGACCACAGGACTGCCATAGCCAATCACTGGCTAGCAAAGACACCACCGAGACCGTGGTCTGTGTATGAAATGGACGGAGTCTTTACCATTATATGGAGCAAACAGACAAGTATGCAAAAGAATAGAACCTGAGCTGGGATCACCCAACCTAAGGAGCCACAAGTTACCATAGACCACAGCAGCCACCCTGTTTCCAGCAATAAGCACACTGAAAGACATCTACAGGAAATTCCCTATATTCAGATGTGTTAGATAAAATTGTGTTAGATAAAATTCCCTATATTCAGATGTGTTAGATACAATTTTAAAGAAACCCTGGCAGGGATCAGATGTGCCAGCAGATGACACATGAATTTATCTCACGTGGCTTTTCTGTGCGCAGGGCTATGAGACCTGAACAGCCCCAGCGATTTACATTATGGGCCCATCCAGGACACATCACACAGAGCCAGGAGAGAACACGCTAAGCATATTTCTCCTGGTTTCTTGTCCCTATGGGTATACTTTGAAGAGGACCTGTTTTGGGACCCCCAAAACTAAGACTTTATTGTCATTAAATGGCGTAGGTCCCTGACTGTACACCTTGTTATGGTTACTTAATACGCTGTTCCATTAGAGAGATATGTGGGTTTATAGTTTGACAATTGTTAATTGTCAATTGTCAGATGGACATGAAGTTTTTTTTTTAATAAAAGAGGTGAGTATCAGGTGATGGGAGATGGCCAAGACAGGAACTCTCCAGAGTAGGAGAGGCTTTCCATAGGAATCCCCATAGAAAACCTCTCCTGCTCTGGACAGTTCCTGTCTCGGCCAGAGATGGCAGCAGAGAGCACTGTGTCAGACTGAAAATAAAACAACATTTCCTGCAGGACATACAGCAGCTGATAAGTATGGGAAGACTTGAGATTTTTTTTTAAATAGTAAATTACAGATCTATAACTTTCTGACATCAGTTGATTTGGAAGAAAAAGATTTTTCGCTGGACAACCTCTTTAACCCCTTAGCGACCCATGACGAATCTGATACGTCATGGTGCCGCTCGGGGTGTTCAGAGCGGGGTCCCGCCGGGACCCCGCTCTGAACGGCGCTGATCCCGGCTGACACGTGCAGCGGGGCAGTGCCTCTATTAGCCGGCGCGGGTCCCGTTGCCGCGCCGGCTAATTAAGCCTCTAAGTGCAGCTGTCAAACCTGACAGCTGCATTTAGAGGCACTGCGCCGCACATCCCTGGTGTCTAGTGGGACGGATCTCCCCCCCGCGATGCGATCGCGGGGGGGAGATCCGTTCTTCTGCCCGTGCCGGGCCTCAGCGTCGGAATGACGCTGATCCTGGCTCGGCAATAGATTGCTATGGCCTGCAGCAGGCCATAGTAATCTATGACCGATCTAATCGATCTTTGCTGTGTATATACACAGCATTGATCTCTATGAGAGATCAGTGCTGTCTATATACAAGCCCCCCAGGGGGGCTTCTAGTCCATGTAAAAAAAAAAGTAAAAAAGTGTTTATTAATAAAAAATCCCCTCCCCTAATAAAAGTCCAAATCACCCCCCTTTTCCCATTTTATAAATATAAATTAATAAATAAATAAATAAACATATTTAGTATCACCGCACACGTAATCGCCCGAACTATTAATTAGTCACATTCCTGATCTCGCACGGTAAACGGCGTCAGCGCAAAAAAATTCCAAAGTGCAAAATTGTGCATTTTTGGTCGCATCAAATCCAGAAAAAATGTAATAAAAAACTATCAAAAAGTCATATATGCGCAATCAAGGTACTGATAGAAAGAACGCATCATGGCGCAAAAAATGACACCTCACACAGCCCCATAGACCAAAGGATAAAAGCGCTATAAGCCTGGGAATGGAGCGATTTTAAGGAACGTATATTTGTTAACAATGGTTTGAATTTTTTACAGGCCATCCGATACAATATAAGTTATACATGTTATATATCATAGTAATCGTAACGACTTGAGGAACATGCATAACAAGTCAGTTTTACCATAGGACGGACGGCGTAAATGCAAAACTCCCCGAAATCAGAACAAATTCGTTTTTTTTTCAATTTCACACGCAAATGATTTTTTTCCGGTTTCACAGCATATGTTATGGAAAAATAATGCCGGTCATTGCAAAGTACAATTGGTTTCGCAAAAAATAAGCGCTCATATACGTCTCTAGGTGAAAAAATGCAAGCGCTATGGACTTTTAAACTTTAAATGGAATAAGCAAAAGCGCAAAAACGAAAATAGGCTTTGACCTTAAGGGGTTAAAGTTGTGGGCTCCATCACTTCAGCCATCTGACGCCATTAGAGAACTACATCATGACTAGCTCTGCTACATCAGGACCAATCAGGGAGAAGAAATGCATGATGGGAAATTTTGTTTCCTGACCATTCTAAGCTTCAATGTGTGAACATGGCTTTAGGTGACAGCAGCTAAATATTTTGGTTCCCCACTAAGGATCTATTCACACGTGGTGGATTTATCACAGATTCTGCTCTTAAAGTGACTGGGAGGAGCCCTACCCCCTCTGATAGGATTCCATTGATTCTAATGGAGTCACATCATGGAGGGGCTGGAGTTTCTTCCTACTGGGGGTGGGTCGGCTCGCTTCCAGTGCTTCAGCCTGGGCCTGGTGGTACAGTCACTGTAATTTTTTTTTTTTTATAAAAAGCAAGTGGCATGCTGCAAAAGCAATGTGACCTTTGTATTTTTTCCTACGGAGTTCCCCCTGTGTATGGGCAGGATGTGCGGCCGTATCTGCAGCAGAAACCACCATTTATACAGATAGATGAAATGTAAGGTACAATATAAAAGCTGCTATTCCTAGGTATACCTGTCTGTGTACACACTGTATACCAGAGGGAAGCACTACACAGCCCAGCATCCAGCTAAAGGCCTGCTGTATCCATCCACACTGACACACCTCAGCTCCTACACATCAAGCATGAAATGGATGACAACAGAGAGTAATAGTCCAGCAGCCAGGGCTCTCCAGCTGTGGCAGGACTACAACTCCCATCATGCACGAGCAGCTGAGAGTGGTAGTTGTGCAGCAGCAGCTGAGGAGCCCCAGGTCACTGCTGTATGATGGGATGATGATATAAGGGGGTGTGCAGGGACGTGCACACCCATCACACATATGTCCGCACAGGTAGAGAGGACCCGCCGCTGCCACCATCATTATTACCGGGGATCATCCGCTCAGGTCAGGCCCCCACAGCTCCGCCCGGTGCTCGATGACAGCCGCGGCCCAGCAGATGTGCAGCCCTGTTGCTTGCTGCCCCGTCCAGGGTTGCGGTAACTCAGCGTGTCGGAGCCCGTCCAAGCAGCGGCACCATCCTCAGCAGAGCCCGGACACCGACACCGTGCAGGCTCCGCTGCGCAGCTGACGAGCTGTTGTGCTTCCAACCACTGACGTCTCCTACGTCATCAGCCGGCGCGCAGCCTCAGTCGCGTTGGTTGGCAGGGTTGGCAGCCGGTGCTCTGAGGGGAGGATGCGCGGCTAGGGCTCTATACACATGTCCACCCAGAGCTCCCAGCCCGGCTGATGTTGGGTTTCCTTACAATCACATTCCTGCTTTCTGTCACTAGTTGCTATGGGCAACACCGGGACTTGTATTTCCTTTTACACCTTAGATACTTTGGGACTTTTATAAGCAGAATGGCCGAAGTGTAATAGGAGAACTAGCTGCAGCTGTCAGAAGCATGCTGGGAGTTGTAGTTTTTCCACAGCTGGGAAGCACTGCCACTGTGCAATGTCACACATTGGTCATAGTATGAGGGGGGGGGGGGGGGGGGGCATTTTGTTCATTCACACCTACAGGATCTGCTGCAGATTTGCCTTGAATCTGCAACTTCAAATCTGCTGCAGAACCTGTATGTGTGAATGCACCCTGAGGGTGGGTTCACACTGAGGGATTCTCGTTGACACGTCAATTCTTTTGGCGGAATGCGGAATCAGCCGGCCCATAGAATGGTGTCTATGGAGCTGCGCACGTACAGGCGACGGAATTCCGCGGAATTTATCCACGAGAATTCCTCAGTGTGAACCCACCCTAATGGTATGTTCATACTGAGGAATACTGAGTAATTTGAAGCTGATTCTGCTTGAAATTCCACCCGTAAAATATGAACAGAGCAATGTCCCATTGTGTATAGTGGGATTTCGGCTCTGTTGTTCACACATCGCAAAATTTTCTGTCGCAGATTCGCTTTCCACCCAAAGAATTTACATGTCTTTGGGTGGATTCCGCTAGGAGAAGCCCTATAGAAGTCAATAGGGCTATCAAGGTATATAAAATGTGATGCAGTACAAATAGGTGAATATTCGGGGCTCCACTGATGATGTAGATGACTCCTCTGTCAGCTCTCTGCCCATGTGTAGTTGCCACACCTATGTTTATTGCTTATATACAATTTTAGACTGTCCATTGTGGTTGGATATCAGTGGGTCCTACTGCATATCTGTATAGGATTGGTCACCTAGGATTGATGTTCGATCTGAGATGTTAGATCTTAAACAGGTATATCATGCTTCTTTTATATTTCTGTATAATTCTTGTTTCTATAATAAATGTTACATTCTAACACTCTAATTACACAGAGACAATCAAGGTCTAGTTGGCATCTGGCCCCATGCACCTTTAAATTAATTTATATGTGGGTATTGGGCACTAAGGAGAAGCCATCAGAAACAGAATGATCAGAACTAAATGCCCCATTTGAGGGAACATTTAACTACTATAAATGTATTGGTTGAAGAATGGTTGTCTGAACAATACTTATCTGTTCAGCTCTATGTAAGAGAGCATGTGTATAGGTTTATTGCCATATCTTAGTATTATACAGTGTCAATAGTCTATCTGTGAAGCCCACTGTATTGTGAGCAATACAAACGCACATGCAACTATAGATAGATGCCCCAAGATAGGTTGCTGCCACCAAATATTCTACCGTCAGAGCCAAGTGGATTGTATACTCACTTCTCACACACATACTTCTTACATGAGCCAAACTGCTTGCAGCACATATCAGGATAAAGCAGGCTTGGAAGAATTCTTCATTGTTAAGAAGCAGAATAAGAAGGTACATCTGCATGGCAACCTCATAAACATCTACATTTTTCCAGACTTTCATTCTCTGCTGTCTCAGCAATTCTTTTATTGGTTTTAAAGGGGTAGTGCGGCGCTAAGAAATTATTCACAAAATAACACACATTACAAAGTTATACAACTTTGTAATGTATATTATTTATGTGAATCGCCCCCTTCCCCGTGTTCCCCCACTCCCGCACGTGGACCCGGAAGTGTAGTGTACCATACATACCTGACACGCGCCGTCCCTGATCTTCTGTCAATGACGTCAGGTATGTATGGTACACTACACTTCCGGGTCCACGTGCAGGGGTAGGGGAACACGGGGAAGGGGGCGATTCACATACATAACATACATTAAAAAGTTGTATAACTTTGTAATGTGTGTTATTTTGTGAATAATTTCTTAGCGCCGCACTACCCCTTTAATATTGGAAGATGGTATAAGCAGATAATGAATTATAAAAGCACACCATCTCTTTTGCTATAGATGGAAAGATTTGGTTGTATAGGCTATTTCATCTTGGGCTACTTAGCAGTTGCTAACACACTGTGATATGTATTTATTGATTTTTAGGCCGGGTTCACACGCTATATGACAGCGGGTGCTGTGTGTGAAGTTCGTCCCAGGTAAAATTAATCTATTTTTAATTGGAATGGGGGAGCATTCAGATGTGCTTGCATTCCAATTACCCATAGCAGACAATGTAAAGTGCGGCTGGTGCAGCACTTTATATTTTCTCTACTGTCAGTTTTGTGTGGTGACTATTCAATGAATAGCGGCTGCACAAGACTGACATCTCTGTTTTTTCACGACCACATGGAATCCCAGCCTGAAAGTATACAGTGTGTATACGCTCCGGTTGGGATTTCATAGCAATTAAAGTGATCAGCAAATTCATTAAATAACATACCTGATTTACATCTGCTCAGAAGCAAGTGTAGACTTCTGTGCCCACCCTACGGCAGGCGCAGGTCAAGTCGGATTCATTAATAGGCATACGCCTCTTAGTGAATCTAGCAGGGCAAGTACGCCGGTCTTCATAAATGTTCCCCATGAAGTCTGGCCAGTACAGAGTGTCCCATTTCAATGTGTCCATCAGTCAAATTACTTCTCTGTGAGTGTGCAGCTGACCATGACTTTCTGTGTTTGGTCTTTTTTTCTTAACCAGCACAAGACTAAATAGCTGACTTCTGGAGACTGGACCTGGATACAAGTAAGTATAGTTTTGTTTTAAAGCATGATAACTAAAAAGAAAATAATAATGTAAATTGCAAACATGTCTTATATCACATCCCCTGCTGATTTCGATTTTGAAAGTTATAAACGATAGGTACCATTTAAGAACATTTTTTTTAAATGGTTGAATTATCAAAGCCATGGGACCACACACACGCAGCCATGATACCGTCCAGGAAAGAGACATGTTCAGTGACCTGAAGTTCAATGCACTTTAGGGCAAAACGTATAAATGAATCCAAGAACAGCAAAGAACCTTGTGCGGATGCTGGAGAAACTGGTTATGTGTAGAGGAAATGGGGGAGGAAGTTAGAAAAGCAAAGGACACTATCCAAACTGTGAACCACAAATAGGGATGGGGTGGTGGCAGCATCATGTGGTCGGGGTTCCTACTTAGTACCCTTCAGAAAACAAATGACATTATAAGAAAAGAAAGTTATGCAGAGATATTGAAGCTACATGTTAAAACATCATCCAAGAAGTTAAAGTGACTGTACCACCAGGCCCGGGCTGAAGCACTGGAGGCGGGCCGACCCCCCGCCCAGTGGGAAGAAACCCCAGCCCCTCCATGACGTGACTCCATTAGAATCAATGGAATCCTATCATAGAGGGGCTGGGGTTTCCTCCCACTCAGGGTGGGTTGGCCCGCCTCCAGTGCTTCTGCCTGGGCCTGGTGGTACAGTCACTTTAAGACTTGGGCACAAATGGGTCTTCTAAATGGCAAAATGGCTTAGGGGCAATACAGTGAAAGTAATGGAATGGCCTCTACAAAGCTCACATATAGTATTTTGGTCAGTATTTAGAATGTATTTATTGGCAATGCTACCAACTTTTTGAATGGCCAAAGAGGGACACTTGCGGTTCACTCTAGGGAAATTTTACAGACATTTCTATACTTTTTAATTCAAGGATGCAATCACACCTACAGGATCTGCTGCAGATTGATGCATATATTTATTTATATTGATATCTGCAAATGTGCAGTAGATCCTGTATGTGTGACTGCATCCTTACATCCCAGTCACAAAAGGGTAACCTTGTCTGTAATTACAGACCCACAACTGCGGACAGGATTACGAGTGTTTCAGTAACTGTCCATGTTTGCAAGAACCCACTGAACCCACTGTCATATATGTGATACACAATGGCTTAACGTGTACCTGTCATTATAACTTTCAAAATCTACATCAACAGTAGTTGTGATATTAAGCAAGTTTGCAATTTACATTTTTTCATTTTTATTTTTTTAGTTATGGAAAATATGGCATTTCCTGTTTTCTGACACTTTTTTTTCTAAAAAAAAAAAAAACAGGAAACAGTCAGAAAACAGAAAGTCCTGTGTATCTGAGTGCTCACAGAGAGAAGGCAGTCGTGTGATTGACGGACACATTGAGCCGTGACTCTCTGTACTGGCCGGAATTCCTGTGTTTAATCTGCTTTTTTTTTTTCAACCAGCACAAGTCAGAAAACCTACCTTCAGGAAACTGGACCTGCATACAGTAAGTATAGCTGTTATATAGCTGCCTTCAGGAGACTGGGCCTGGATACAGTAAGTATAGCTGTTATATAGCAGTCTACGGGAGACTGGACCTGGATACAGTAAGTATAGCTGCCTTCAGGAGACGACCTGGATACAGTAAGTATAGCTGTTATATAGCTGCCTTTAGGAGACTGGACCTTGATACAGTAAGTATAGCTGCCTTCAGGAGACTGGACCTGGATACAGTAAGTATAGCTGTTATATAGCTGCCTTCAGGAGACTGGGCCTGGATACATTAATTATAGCTGTTATATAGCAGCCTTCAGGAGACTGGACCCGGATACAGTAAGTATTGCTGCCTTCAGGAGACTGGACCTGGATACAGTAAGTATGGCTGTTATATCGCTGCCTTCAGGAGACTGGACCTGGATACAGTAAGTAAAGCTGTTATATAGCTGCCTTCAGGAGAATGGACCTGGATTTCTGGTAAGTTCAGCATTGTTTTACAGCATGATAACAACAAAGTCGATGTTAAAAATCTGACACATTGGTATGTTCACACACCATCAATAACTGCCATTTTTATTGAATGCCGCCATTTAACGGCAAATAACGGCCATTATTTTAAACCATTATTTGTTGTTAAATGACAATCAAAACAGCCGTCATTTTAATGGTGTGTAGCCTTAGACTGCCTAGTCAAGATTACTCTTCCCTTGTCCCTTGACATTCTTGAAATATAAGTAGACAGTGTACTATGATTAAAGTGTACCTGTCACTTGAAAAAAAAAAAAAACAACAAAAAAACACTTGACATTTTGACCCTGACCAATCACTAGAATGAGCAGGAGAGAAGTCCATGGCTAAACGCTTCTGTGCACAAAAGTGATCATAACTGGCACAGAGCTGGGTGAAAACTATGACGTGTAAAGTAGTTTTTTTTTAAGTGACAGCACCCATTTAAATGTCAGGAATTTAACAAATGTGGCTAAGGTTTATATCAACCTCTGATTCCAGCTGTATCATGTACACTCCACCTGTGTGACAATGAATACACCTCGTTATGTGTGCAAATTCATTTTGACACAATATGCTGTGACATCACCGCCCATAGATCCTATTCCTTCTCCAGTCACTTTCAGCTTTTGATCCAGTGACAGAGGAAGAAGTCTCCAAGCTTCTCTCTTCCTGCTACCTGCTCTAGTGACCCTATGCTCCAACAACTCATCCAGTCACTCCTGCCATCACTACTCACCTAACTAAAATATTCAACCTCTTCCTCTTCTCTGGTATCTTTCCATCTTCCTTTAAACATTTTATTATAACCCCACTACTGAAAAAAAAAACAAACAAAAAAAAACAAACATACTTTGACCCACTCTGTGCACTTATCTACCTGTCTCCAGTCTCACATCTCTAAACACCTGTAATGTCTGGTCTATTCTCACCTCACCCTGTTATCTCTATACCTCTAATCCACCCCATACATTATGGCTTCAAATTCCTTCAATGCACTGCTCTCACCAAGGTGTCAAATGGTCTCCTGAAGGCCAAATCACAAGGAAACTACTTCTTGTGGATTCTCTAGGTTCTCTTAGCAGGGGTTGACATCGTAGACCACCAGCTCCTCCTGTCCATGCTCTGCTCTCTTGGCCACAAAGACTCACCTGGTTTTCTTCTTACCTCTCTGGTGTTGCCTTCAATACCATCTCTACTGGAGATGACACCCAATTATTCCTTTTTTCTGTTGTATGTGGGGGCTCTGGCTTCCTCCTGTTGGCTTGCATTCCAACCATGTTTGTAAGTGCTATAAATAGTGATTTGTCTCCTATCTGCCCAGTTGTAGGCTTATGCCCAGTTGTAGGCTTATTTAGCCCAGGAGAGGCTATTGCTAGTGTGAAAATGCTAGAGTAAGGACCATGTCTCTAAGGACACTTTAACGTGGTGACAAGGTACACTCTGATCAAATAGTTTGCTCAGATCCTAATTTTTTATATCTATAGAGCAAGTTTTGTGTACAACGGGGGAGTAGATACAGTAAGCACTTGCAACTGTAGGTTGCTGTTGCACTTTTTTTTGTCAGTACAAAAATTGTGTGTAAATCTATTAAGAAATTGTGTGTAATCTACTGATATAGTTGCACATAAATTATCTCAAATGAAAATATAAATACTTGTTGAAGGTGGACCTGTCAGGGGAATTCATGATTCCCTGTGCCAGCACAGAGTGGGAAGACTGCACATTTGTTTTAAGCAACAACAGGACTTATACTGGACACTGCCCTTTTTTTTAAGCAACAGGACTTATAAAAACAAAAACAAAAAAACACTTCATAATTCTGCCACTCTGGGCCGGTGTAGGCAATGATAACTTCTCCCCCAGTGACTCAACACATGACCTCCTTTATCCAGAAAACAATGACTTCTGTATCATGCCAGCATTTCCATGTCCGAGGTGCATATGCACTGTTTTGCTTGTATCCAGAACATATTTGTCACGTGAACATGAAATTCATCCAAATCTTTATATATCAGTCAGCCTTGTAACCAACTAAATTGTCTTCAAGATAACTCACTTCAAATTATAAGAAAGGAGTCATCCACAGCAACAGAGAGGAGTCCTATAAAAATATTGGATATTTTTATGTGGTAAATCCATAGGCACCTCCTTCTCATATAAAACCTCGAACCACAGAAACCTTCTCATCAGTGATGGTATTTTTTCAGCTCAGGCTAGGCACTGTATACACTGTAGATATTAGTCCCATTTGTTTAATGGAGTTTCTCTTTACACATTTTCATGGAGACAGGTAACAGTCATTTTGATGCGGTGTTGTTTCCAAGGTCACAGACGGATGTTATTTTTCACTCTATGTTCCCATTTGTTCTTTTTATTGAATATGTTCCCATTTGATCAGTATTTTCACCAAAACCAGGTGTGGGTGCAAATAGTTTTTCTATGGGTCAGCTCTGGTTTTGGTAAAAAAAAAAAAAACTGGTTCTGCTTTTTGTCCCTCGTATAACTAGTGTGTACTAGCATCAATGTTTTAGTGGTGTATGTGTGCACTGTTGCACTATACTAACATGTGTTGGAAGTACAAGTTGTAAGAAACGGACCTTGGAAAATATATATCTTATATTCAGCCATTTTGGATATATTTTATAAGGTATCTATTTATTGGAATGAAGATGGAGGACTACAGATTTAGCCAGGGTTTACCTCATCCCTGACACATCAATTGTATCAGGGAGCTAGGTTAAGTCAATTTGTTTAGTTAAATGCATCATTGTGAGCAAGATTGACACAGGCTATATCTGTATATATGTATGTATATTGTTACATATCTGGAGTCCATGCAGGCTAAATACCCACTGTATGCCCAGATTCTTGCATCATATAGCCACTTGGTGTCACAGGTAGAGTGTTTACATGTGCAAGATTACATTGTGATACCAACTGACAATATGGCAATGATCTAAAAGGTAGAGACAATGACAATGCTTGATGATATAAACATGGCTGAGGGGAAGGAGGAGGAGGATAGGAGGGAGAGGAGGACAGAAAGGGGAAAGAAGGTAAAGGGGAAAGAAAGGGGAAAGAAGGTAAAGGGGAAAGAAAGGAATGACCAGACCTGAAGGAGCAACTACTGTGATGGAGACCTGTGTGTAAGAGATCTTGTTGTGGTAACTATGGTTGTATTTCATATTGTTGGAAATGTAATATGTTAGTTTGGTCTAGTGTAATGTGTATTGTTTAGTGTTACATTGTGTCCTCTTTTTGTAATTATTATTGTTTTCTGCTCTTTTATATGTTATACAACTCTTATAACAAATATAAAGGCAAAATTCCACTCTGACAATATGTGATTTACTTTACACTCGCTCTTGTATTTCATTTACTGGCCCAACCTCGAATCTAAACCCAGTAAGAGGGTGGTGTGTATATATATATGTGCATTATCTATACTCTGGATGTATATTTATATATACATAATAATTCTTACAAAGTGAACCTTTTTGAGTAATCTTCTACCAAGACAATATGCAGGCACGAACAAAAACAGGCTCATTCCATACAGTGAATGTATTATGTTTATTTGAGAAGGAAGATCTCAGTTGAGCGCCTAACAAAAGGCAGCAGCTCAATTATTTACAAAAACAAACAAACATTGCCTCCATCAATTTACAAAAATACACATCTCAGTGACTTCCATACATTAATAATAAATAGGTTATGATGCATCCAACAAAAAGGCACAGAAAACTGGTCACTTAGTAGTCATAAAAATTGCTAACTAGGTTTACAAAGCCACCCAATATCTGTACAGGGAAATGTAACATTATATTCCAAAGGTGTAACCACAAAACATTGTTTCATTGTATGCAATAAATAGCTTAAATTTGTATACAGTCTATTAAAAAATAAAACCTGTGCCATTGTAAACAGTATGTAAACAAACAAAATTCACTTTATTCTGAACATCGTATCTAAGTAAAGCCAAAAAAATTACACTGTATGCTTTATTATACTGTTTCCAATTTTGGTTTGCAGTTGTGCAATGGACAGCAGCCATTTTTTCAGAATTGTAGTCTATTATGTGTGGAGTATCAGTATCAGCGGGGTAATCATCACTACTTCAGTAAGGAGCAGAGGAGAATAAGCTATAAACCATGTACATTCAATACTTATTAAAACTCCTGTAAACTTTGATTCTTGTGTACAACCAAGCTGACTGACTACTGAGAAATACCTTCTTAGGCTTAGTGTTTTATTAAAAGGTGTGGTTACCCTCAGTTCTATTGAACAGCCACTCCATGTGGGGAAAACCTGCACTACCCTTGTGTCTGTAGACATGTCAAAAGTTTGAAATAGTTGTGATGTAAGTGTTGAGTTCCCCAATGGTCTCCCCAACTCTCCTGTGAGGGACGTCAACATAGATGTTCTACAGAATCTATCTTCTTTTTTTTTTTAAGGGGGGGGGGGGGGGGGTTAACTTTCTAAAAATACTAGTTTCCAAATAAATGAAAGCAGTTATTGGAATCTGTGTTACTAACAGGAATTGATGGCCCCAACAGATACAGGATGCTTCAATTTACTAAATATTTAGATCAAACAAAATGTGGCCTGCTTTGTAACTAGATACACCCTCATGCACACTGTATGAAGCATTTGTATGCAGATACTTCCTGAGTACAATGTGCCATGAGATGTAATCAGAGTAACGTGACATCAGATGGAGCTTGCTGCAGATTGTATCCCACAGGTTCTGTATAATTATTTGGGGGCACATGTATGGCCTACAGATTTACATGGGTGCTACAGGTTCCTATTATCAGGAATGTTTCAGATGTTAATCCTTATCGATACAAAATTATCAACACTTCGGTTTTTGGTCTTATTAAGATCATTAATAGAAAAAATCTATGCACTTATATTTAAACAGTCATCAAACATACTAGGAAGCTCGAACAACACAGAAATATTTGCATAGAAGTACTTCTGTAGAGAGGAAAGTTTTTGTTGTTGCGATAATTAAAAAAGGCAAAATCACTTACCTTGCTAGTCAGAAAGTGACCAGGGCACTTTTTAGACCTACATTTTAGTGTAGATATAATAGAATCCACAAGCTACTTTGGAATATTATAAAAAGTTTACAATTAACCAACCATTATAAATCATCGAACCCAACAGTAACAGAACACTTAATGATGGAGACCAGATTATACATGCAAAGCAAGAGTAATGTTGGCCATTGGTTAAAAGTAGGTATGGTCCGAACCTGGTTCGGTTCGGACGAACCCGAACCCTCGGAAATGATTCCCGCTGTCTGCCCGCTCAGTGGAGAGGGTGGATACAGCGGGACGACCGCCTGGAAAACTGGGATACAGCTATAACCATAGGCTGTATCCCAGTTTTCCAGGCTGTCCTCCCGCTGTACGGAGCGGGCAGACAGCGGGAATCTGATGCCGAGCATTCGGGTTCATACAAACCCGAACCTCGGCAGATTCAAACCATCCCTAGTTAAAAGTTTAAGTAATAACTAATTGTTAAAACTTTCTGACATGCCATGGAAACATGTGGGGTCTGGTTCCCAGGACCCCATATAGCACTGAAACTAAAGTGCAAACTGGCAGAGCATAGTGATAGAAAGCAGGTGAGTGCATATACCACTTGGCTCACCTTGCCAAGAAGAGCCGAGATCTTTCATTTTGGTATGTGGTGCGGATCTCAGGACCTGGACCCCTGTTAATCAAAATTTCTGCCCTGTCAGAAATGTTTTCAAGTGTCTGGTAATCCTTACCAAATGTGTTTTTCAATCTAGCCTGGCACATTATCGTTGTTATGTTACGTGTTGTAGGGAATATCTTTTGTCAGGTCAGAGAAATGTTGCCTTGACCAGAATGATTTACTTATCTTGCACAGATCCTGCGGTATTATAGCTCAGAGCGGCATTCCTAACTCTACTGGTTTAATTTAAAGCAACTGAATAGATTTGTTTATATAGCTACTGTGTATTGCCTAGTGTACAGATGACACATCAAAGATCAAAACACCAGAGACAACTGCAAGGTATTTGAAAGTATCTCAAGTTGAAAGCCTGCAGAATTATGAATGCAGCTCTTAGTTGTAATAAAGCCTGTTATCGAGCATCAGAACAATTAACACAATATTTTTTATAAATGACTCAAATGTTTATGTAGAGTCAGTCTTTAATCATGATATGTCTGTGTCTACTACTACCTACACTACTACCTACTGAATGTGCAGCTACTTTATCATAAAACTTCTGGTGGAGTTCTACATCTGTCAGGGGTTTATTGAAAAGGATTTTTGGGGAGAGTTGATGTAAAACCTTAGTACTGTGAAGCTCACACTTTTTCTACTTTTTTCCACTTGTTAAAAAACATGTAATAAAAATGCTACCAAAACAGTTATCCTGGGAGGAAAAGGTTGAGTATGAAAATCCTTCAAGAATAAATAAGAAAATATCAATACACCTTCTGTCTTCCCTTTACCTTAATCTATGACCCAGGGGGCTGTTTTTTATTGTTTTGTATTAAAAACCTTAATCTAAAACATAGGAAAACATCAGCACCATTAATTGTTACAGATTCTACAATAGGAGTGTTGGGCCTATCTTGGGTTTTTGGTTAATACTAGACCACTTGAGACCAAAGATTATTACTCTTAGGGAATATGTACACTACGATAGAGTCCATTCTGCACAGGCAGATTACGCAGTCTGCGCAGAAAATGAATGGGGTCATTCTTCATGCGGACTGTGGAATCTGCCTGACCATAGAATGGAGTCTATGGCACAGGCATATATGCGGTCGGGGGTGAGCTGGGTGATCCGCCAAGATTCCGTAGTTTGCACATACCCTTAAAGACTAATCCAGAAATCCCTTATTTTTAGGTAGTTCACATGATGGCATAATCTCCAGCCATCATGTGTAAATCTCTCCGGTCCTCAAAAGACATATCTAGAGGCAGTGTTATTGTAAAGGCACGATTGAGGCTACTACCCGGTTCTTGGTAAATAACAGGGAATGTTGTAAGTGCCAACCGTAGATGTGCTATAGACTAGTCAATTGCAGACCCACTGAGATATCTGTGACATGTAAATTATGTAATATGGCTGCTTTTCACTGCATGAAGTAAAGCACTACTGACTGGTGGAAAACTTCCCAGGAGTTTCACTGGATTTATTTTTGGAGTAACAAATCACAATATGGAAAATGATTTACTCACTTTAACAAAAGGGGCATTCTGACTTGTAAAATGTGTTGGTACTGCTGGAAACCATACAAATTATGATTTCCTTCGCACTCCTACCACCACCTTCCTGGACCTGGCACAGCGCCTCTTGTGTTTGGGATTAGAAAATGAGGAGTGAGTCAGCAGCTGATGTGGAGCACTACTACAGGCACTGATTGGCTGCACGGGCGATACATGTGCTGCAAGAACAGTGCAATGGGACTGGCTCTGGGATGAAGGCGGAGGGAGCAAAGCAGGTCAATATACATTTTTTCATGGTATCAACATGTTGTCTACAGCTTGATGCAGAATTGCTAAAGTTTGTCTGAAACCAACCTAAATAGTGAAAATGATAGCAATAGTCTAGTTATAATAGCAATCAAAAGACCAGATAAAGTAAGGGCCCTATTACACATGATGATTATTGTGTGCAAAATCGGTATATCATTCGAATTTAAGAGATAATCTTTTGTGTTTATGCAGGAAAGGTTAACACTAGAGATGAGCGAACCTGGAGCATGCTCGAGTCCATCCGAACCCGAACTTTCGGCATTTGATTAGCGGTGTCTGCTGAAGTTGGATAACGCCCTAAGGCTATGTGGAAATCATGGATATAGTCATTGGCTGTATCTATGTTTTCCAGACAACCTTAGAGCTTTATCCAAGTTCAGCAGCCACCGCTAATCAAATGCCGATCGTTCGGGTTCGGATGGACTCGAACCCGAACCCGGTTTGATCATCTCTAGTTACCACGACAAACGAAACTTCGCTTATATGTTGTGGAGCGCATCTTTTGTGCTGACCATAAAATCATTGTTAATCATTCGCAAATTTTTGGTACACATACACATCATTCATTTATAATTACGATCAATTGCATACTACGACTGATCGTAACTAATGACTATCACTGTGTATTATGGCAAATGATTTCAGGTCAGTCCCAAAAAACATTTATCGTTAATTGGAGATAACAAAAAAAAAACCTTTGTCTAATAGGACCCTAAAGAGTCCAACACATGTAGCAAATTTAATCCATGAGTCTAAATTATGAATGCATCAATGTATAGCACAAATGATGTGCAATGTGTTGGGACTTCACTATGTGCACCCCTGGTGGATTGTGGTGGGCCAGGTTATTATTTTTTTATTTTTTTTTAACAACAAAACCATTTCACAAGTCCCTCTGTACAGCTATGACACTGATGGTGTTATTAAAGGAACACCCTGGCAAAAGCTGAATTACAGTGATATGTATATTGCAAGGAATAAAAAAGGGTAGAGAATGCTACACCCAACCCATTCAAATTCTGCACTTTGCATAACATAATGGAGTAGATTTATTCTAATATTGACACACCATGGTGCATCCATTTCTCTACTTCATGCATAAAGTGCTGCAATCATTATTTGTAAAAGAAATGTGGTACTGGCTGAAACGCAGAGTTAGATCTGGTATTGTTTTCAACCACTTTTCCAATATTATAATTAGCAACTTGACATACACAGTAAATAAATGAAACACACTCTGGTCTATATACTTTTTTATACGCCCGGCTTGAATGCCATATTTGTTTAATGTACTTATACCAACAAGATGGTGTAAATTAAAGGGGTTATCCAGTGTTAGAAAAGCATGGCCACTTTCTTCCAGAGACAACACAACTCATGTCTCTAGTTCAGGTGTGGTTAATTGGAACTAATTGATAACCCAAACTGGAGACAAGAGTGGTGCTGGCTCTGGTAAAAAATTGGCATTGTTTTTCTAATGCTGGATAACCCCTTTAAGTGGGTTATCCATGATTAGAAGAAAAAAAAAACCAGCTTCTTTTTTGTGAAAACAGCACCCATCTCAGGTTGTGTGTGTGTATTGTAATTTAGCTCTACTCACTTTAATGGAACTGAACTGTAAACTAAACCTAAACTTAGGAAAGTAATGGTGCTGTTTCTGGAAGAAAGTAGTCATGTTTTGTAAGCCTGATACATTTTTTGAGTAGACTCACACACACCGGATCCGCAATGGATTTCACACAGTGAATTTGCAGCGAAATCCGCTGTGGATCCCTTGCCTGTCATTTTCAATCAGATTACATAATCACAGCAGGATTGACATCCCCGGTGGCCGGAGCATACATTACCTGCTCCACACTCCTGCTTGCTTCCGGGGCTCCTGGCGTCTGGACGTCCCAGCTGGGAACCTCGAAGCAAGCTGGAGTGCGGAGCAGATAATGTCAATCCTGTGAATTTGCAGCGTGAAATCCGCTCTGGATCCGGTGTGTGTGAGTCTACCCTTACAGTTATCCAACCCCTTTAACTAAAATCAATTATACCTGGAGTGTTCCTGTAAGCAACCTATTACATGACAAACAGTCAAAGAATAAAAAGGTAGCATCAAAAGGGCATGCCAATTTACTGGAGGCTACAATCTAGACATGAAGTTGGAGCTGCCAAGAAAATCATTTTTACAGTAGGAAACTGTCCATAAGTGCAAGAATGTATGATAGGGCAACCCTATGTACACTAATGATTTAATAATACATAGTATCTATTTGATGCAAAGTGTAATAGTGCAGGCACCCCTGGAATCAGTGTGCCATATAGGATAGCAGTAAAAAGTATAACAAAGCTTTGTAATGTTAGCCATGAAATGGTTACTCTACTGGCAACGCTGCATATTTGTGAGCCTAATGCATAATGCTTCAGTGAGCACTCTAGAAAAACAGCCTGCAGGAAGAAGAATCCGATTAAACAATTACATGACATGGTCACAGTAACCCTTCTGAAGAAATACCAGCAAATACATATTTAGTGAGGCAATATTCATTTATAGTAAAATGGATAAAAGCAAAATGCTCACATCTCTTAACACTGAAAATTAACATCCAAGTTTAAAAAAGTCAATATTACTTACACATAGTTTCATAAAACTTTATGTATGTCGATACAGTGCTGAAACATAATATACAAATATGCAGGTCAACTGCATAACAGTGAGATATTTAGATTCCAAACAGATACAGTATTAAAGTAGTGCACTGGCAACCCCTTTATTATAGGCTTTGTGTGATAAGTTACCCCACAAAAACATAGCA
Organism: Dendropsophus ebraccatus; assembly: GCF_027789765.1. Classification (NCBI taxonomy): domain Eukaryota; kingdom Metazoa; phylum Chordata; class Amphibia; order Anura; family Hylidae; genus Dendropsophus; species Dendropsophus ebraccatus. Next base: position 69,717,766 of record NC_091458.1, read on the forward strand.
TGCGCTTCATTAAAGTAGAAATATTGCACAAAGATTGTCCTGCTTTTCCAGAAAGCAGGGATGTTCTAATACGCAACGTCATTCATGACAGAGGGGGGCAAAACCAAACTCTTTTTGGAAATCAGTAAGCTGAAGATGGTGAGGGGGTAGCTGTAAGGAGGCTTAATCTTGAAATGTTTCCTTTCTCTTTGATAAGCACTTTGTACTGTATATTTAACATCCACAAAAAGTTTTTGCAATGGTGGAGCCATTGACCTGTCCTGAATAAAAAAACAAGCTGTGTATTCAACAATGTGTTAATATTTTTTGCAATGACTAACTGGATAAAAAATACTGCACATGGGCGTGCCCACTCATATGCCGGACTCTCTGGTTTCCACTGGCAGTGTTACAGCGATCACGTAAAGTGCACTTGTTGCCCACGCAAACAACAAACCATTTGGTAGACAGAATTTTCCCTAAGAAGGCAGCTAAGAAAATGCACAGGGTTTAAAAGTCATCAATAATTCAAAAAAATTTTAACTCATGGAATTCGTGTGCAAAATGGTTGCCCAGTTTGGGTATAACATTAGGGAAATACCGCCATTCAGCCCGTGGATTGAGTAAAAGACAGCAAACAGTACACAGCTTGAGGGGAAATTTGGCAATTTTCTATTTCACTCACTCACTAACGTTCATTGTGTGCCCATAACTTTAATGTCTGATAGTGTGGTTCGTAGCAAACCACACACATTGCTGGTCCTTTCACTAGGCTTTTATACAGTTTGACCTATTGTAATATCAGACACAATGGCTGATACTGCAAGGTATGTGAATAGCTGGAATTGGAGGAACCTCTTAACAAGAATAAAAATCTGGCCTGAATAACTGCAAAACACCATTTAAATGTAAGATTTACAAAAACTGTAAAGGTTAAGAGCTAGTTAGACCCCCATTATAACAACTTTCTTAAACCTTGACATGTAAGAACTATAAAGTATTGTGTCATGAGCCAACTCCTAGGCATGCTTGTTACTGGGGCTCCAGGGATAAAGATAGGGATAACCTAACATATATGAAAACCAAAGAAATCCTATTCGGACCAGACTATAAAGGGGTTCTCCTGCACTTCAGGAAGCAGTCAGATGTGAGCAGCATATATATTATATGCAGTACAAAGACTGTATTCCCTTTGTGGCTATGTCATTTCAAGACCTGCTTAGCATTTGCACACCTATTTCCAAACCTACAACTCGGATGTATGATAAATAAAGATGAGCGAACCTGGAGCATGCTCGAGGCGATCCGAACCCGAACTTTTGGCATTTGATTAGCGGTGGCTGCTGAAGTTGGATAAAGCCCTAAGGCTATGTGGAAATCATGGATATAGTCATTGGCTGTATCCATGTTTTCCAGACAACCTTAGAGCTTTATGCAGGTTCGCTCATCTCTAATGATAAATGAAAAATTTACAACCACACTGGATCCTGCAGTACAGAAGAACGCTAAACATGTACAAAAAGCATACAAGACTGTAAAAGTAGAAATTATCTGGCACTACCACTCTATGGGGCAGTTCAGCAAATCCTGCATCAGATTTTTGATTGTGTATAGACCTTTTAAGATCTACTTTATTAGGATGAGTGGTGTGAAATGAGACCTGGAATTTAGCAGACTACCTATGGAACTAATGAAATATTCTATATAGCTATAGAAAGTTTGTGATGGGGAAATGTGATGCAAGCAGCAAAAGAGTTGGCACCTTGGCCATATCTGTGGATGAAAGTTATGTATATGCTACCAAAAAGCTGGTGGGAAGACCACCATTATTGTATGCTATTGCTACATTGAGGATTATGATCTTACGACTGCTGCTAAACTCCCATAATCCGGCTATACATCTAAAATGATATAAGGCATTGGAAAGGGTCCCCGTGGATATTCAAGATAAATTATTTTGTGAGGTAACCATCTTTGCAGAATAAAAATTTGCAATAACCTACATTTTCAGTATTAATTACTAAACAATATTGACTATCTAGAATAAATATGTAGAACATACATAATGCACATCATTTTCTTAGGATACATGGCACATGGGCTACATGTTCACACCCACAATCCCCCGGCCACTGACCATAGTCATGCAAAAATATACAACAACTAATAGAAAAGTGCCTTTAACCAACAGACACATCAGTAGTAATAAATTAATCCATATTAAATTCAATATAAAAGTTGTTCAAGTTCTTTTTTTTTTCTTTTTTTTGACATTTTTGTATCAGATATGTCATGCAACTGAAATACAATTTCAACAGGCACTCCATGCATTTAGATTGCATTCACTTTATACAAAGTGTTTTAGAATCAAACTCCTTGGCCAGTGAATGAGCGGTACCTGAGGCAGCGTGAACCAAGATTACCCATATAGGTTTGGCTCAATTGCATTTTGGCCTCCCCTGTTGTTTGGAGGTTTGGGCCTCATACAAACTAGCATGTTGACTTTTTGCCATAAAATTATATGTTGTCAGACATTGCAGATGGCAGCTTTACAAATGTGCCAACACGACCCGAGGTGGCTTCTATCTAACCAATAGTCTCTTGGAATCAGTAAAGCCACATGTACAAGTGCAGATCCAAACTTAACCAAACTTTGTAAAAAAAATTTTTTTTTTGCTAACTTTGGCACAAACTGGTAACTCTAAACCAAGCTTTCAATAAGCCAGGCATTTTCTTCCAGCTGTATACAACCTCTTACTGAACCAGTAAACTAAAAACCGTACAGTGCCTTGAAACAACTTGAGCCACTGTCCAAGCCTCGCTCCATGCAGGGACACCAGCAGTGCCTTCACACCTCAGAAAAAGCTGGATTTTTGCCGAGCTCCTTAATTCCCTGTAGAATTCGCTTCATATGACCCACTTTCATTATCCCCAGATCCTGCAAGAAAAACCAAAGAATTTGTTATCCTTAATGCTATGCTGCAAATTAAAAAATTGTGACTTTTAAGAGCATTGTGCAAAAAAACTACAACAGTAACTTGGACTTCAGGGGGAGAGTTTTAATTATATTAAGGGTTTTTCCACTAAAGGGTAAGTTAAAGAACCTGATCAGTGAAGGACCATCTGAAAGAACCCATATAGCTCATCGGAAGAGAGGAGCTACAGTGTTAAGTCAAGTCTAGAGGCGGACGCAGATTTTATCTAAACAGTGAACCTCCCCGGCCACACAATGTGCTGTGGAACTAAAACATAGTCACATGTAATTCAAAGGATTGTGTTACAGTTTCCATGCACAAAAAATATCTAGTAAAACTGCGCAAAAAAAAAATATCAAAAGCAACTCATGTTTTTTCCATTCTTGGACCGTATTACAACATGTCTGGGTTTTTTTGTCACGGATTGCGGATCAGCAAAAAAACTAGATGTATGAATAGCACCATTGAAAATAATGGGTTGTAATGCATTCCGTATTTCCTGGTCAGGGAAAACAGATGAAAAATACTGACGTGTGAATTAGGCCTTAGTGTCAGCATCCAGTGTGATAACAAAGATCTACATTGTCAACTGGTCAGTGACCACCGCTCGGTTCTAAATGTTGAATTTGTTTAGATTCTTGACGGTGGTGAACACCTTGACAGCTTAGAGACACTGCTGTGGTCTTGACTGCCCAGTTAACAGCCAAGGTCCTTATAATGGCATGTTAAATGCTGAAACTAAATAACACTGATAGGTTAGTACTGGGGGAAGATAAGAAAAAAGTGTACAGATTTGTGGATTATGACGATCCATGGCCACTCTGCACCACAGCCCTGTAATGTTACAGGGACTAAATTCATAAGAGATTGCTTTTACAATAATACGCTTAGCAAACAAATCATATTGCATCTTGCATCTGAGTAAATGGATTTTGCCGCATTGTTTTCCTTTTTGACAAAATAAAAGAAATGAGCAGCCCAAATTATGTATGACAGACTTATAAGACATTAATTTCAAGGACATTTAAGGTGATAGAACAATGCAGGTTAATGGAGACAACAGATCAGCCAATGGATAAAATTATGGCACTGTACAATGAAACATTATAAAGTTACGCAGGGCTGATAAAAACAAGCATGTCACAGTAAAGAAATGGTTATTACAGCTAACAAATGAGGAGGAAATAGGAGTTAATCTACTATCTAAAAAATAAAATGGTTTTACAACTTGTGAAGTGACTTGGAAAACTGTCAACCCTAACATAACAACCAAGTTACAGAATCATGGTAATAGTATATACAGAAGACATATCGTCCAGAGTACACATTCATCCTTTGGGGGGCTGCACTAATAAACTAAGGGATCTTTTACACAGCCCCATACAAACACAAACTAGCTCGCATCGGTGCTGACATACAGTGCCTTCAAAAGGCACAATAAATCGTGCAGCTGAATGCGCGAACGGTTACTGCATTGTTCATGCAGACATTTACATGCCGCACAGATAGAGATATAGACATGTTTGGCCATTCAAATATAATGTCATCCTATCTTTCCCTGTTAGCAGTCCAAAAACACTAGTATTGTAAAACAATAATTTAATAGACAAACATACAGTTCCACGGCGCGGTGTCTGGTAATAGACAAACACTTTTTACTAATCTTAGACAAACCCTTTATGGAGACAAAGAAGCAGTAAATATACAACATAAAAAAATATGATAAAAACAAGTACTTGTGAATATTATTACAAGCAAAACTTCTACAATGTGCCTAAGGCAGCATCTCAGGAGGGTGGTGTATAAGACAAGGATTTTCTCCTTGGAGTTCTTAAATTGCTGCATCTTCCCGATTCCTGCACTCAACATAATATACAGTGTGCAAAAAAGGGTCCGTGAAGCCTCAGTTGCGAGTCTCAAAACACGGGAATAGCCAGGGAAGGAAAGCCTGTTGCCAAGGGGTGCCTCCCAGTGGGGAGATCACCAAACCACCCTGATAGGTAGCCCCTAAAGTCCCACTTAGTTTGAGTATTGGAACATAAATAGGGAAATACCAGGGTGTCCTCCTTTGCGTCAAAGTCTAACTCTGTGGTGAGTATCGCGACATGACAAGGGTTTACCAAAGCCAGGCATCCATCCACAGGCAGCTGTTTCAGGGTATTTGCCCCTCCTCAGTGTAGAGTAGGATTCTGGCTGACAGGGGCAATGAAAAATAGACCAACAAAAACACAGCAATCACGGAACTCAGGGAGAGATTAGCGTCAAAAAAATCTAATTTAGTACTCACTCAAGAGACTCCACTGAAACATTGCCCCCTATAAACTTATATATTCATTTGCGAGTCTCAAAACACAAAAAGAGCCAGATATCCCTCCAGGGAAGGAAAGACTGTTACAATGGGGTGCCTCCCAGTGGGGAGATCACCAAACCACCCTGATACGTAGTCCCTTAAATCCCACTCTGTTGCCAGCATTGGCACATAAATAGGGAAATACCAGAGTAGCCCTTTAAGTACTCCATTGGATTTTTTTGTCGCTGATCTCCCTGAGCTCAGTGATTGCTGTGTTTTGTTGATAACATACAGTAGCATAATCTTTACTTAAAGGATCACTTAAAGGAATGTTAAAAAGGTTTATGTGGCTGTGGCAATACAGTAAAAAAAAATATATATATTCTCACCTAGCCCTGGTTCACTGCAGCTCCTGTTTGACTCTACCTGGTCCTCCAATCATCTGTCTTTTTCCTGATTCTGAAACAAGCACTTGATGCAGGACCTGACTTCCAAGGGTCAAAGCCAAAGCCAGGAACAGAGTAAAAACAGAGAACAGGTGTCATAAGGGAACACTGGAAAAAACTCTATCTTCTCTTCAAATCCATTCCTGGCTTTGGCTGATTGCAGTGGTGTCCTGTCTCAGGTACTATTTGGCTGAGAGGGCAGATCCTACACCGAGCGGTAGTCTCCCCCCCACACACACTATGTACGTGCAGTTCTTCACACCGTCCACAAGCTTAGATGCTGCACATTTGATTTATACATGTATAAAACTTGTCTTTCTTCTTTCTGCTCTAAAATCGCTTAATTTTATTGGTGGACAGTGTTGACTCGGCAGGCTTCATGAGAGTTGGGCCCTCTCCCCGGCCAGGAGATGGGGCCCAACTACCGTAAAGCCCTGCCTAGTTGACATTGTTTTTGCAATCCGTTTAACGAATAGGTTTTATGGAAAAAACGAATGCAATTGTGTGTCATCCATTTGGATCGGTTTTCCATTGACTTCCATTATAAAAAAAAATGGATCGAAATGGCTGCATTTTTTTAACCTACAGAGAAGTAGCGTTAGGGTATAAACCCACACACCGTATACGCAGCAAATACGCAGCAGTTGTAATGGTGAAGATTTGATGCTATGTTCAGTTATTTAGATCTAATCTGCTGCGTACTTGCTGCGCATTTGTCGCGTATTTGCTGCGTATCGCAGTAGTAAATACGCTGCATATACGGTGTGTGGGTTTATACCCTTAACTATGTTTTTATGTCTGTTAAAAGTTACCAATTAAAAATGGATACGTTGAACGGATTGCAAAAATTCAGTGTGAACCCAGCCTTACTGTGCGAAAAATCATATCATTTGAATTTAAATGATAATCTTTCCGTGTGTATGCAGGCAATGATCAAATGACAAAGGAAAATTTGTTTGTGTGTCATTGATCTTATTTTTTCAGCTGACCATAAAATCATTGTTCGCTAATTGTTCGGTGTATGTACACATTGTTTATTTGTTCATATAGTGTAGAGTGTACAAACAATTGTAATAACAATCGTAATTACAATAGTTATTGCAATAGTAACTAACGACTATTGTTCCATGTATTACAACAAATGATTTGAGGTTATTCAAAAAAGTGCTCATTTGCAATTGTTATCGGAGAAAGCAATAAAATCACTTGTCTAATAGGACTCTAAGGTGGGTGACAGTATCACTTTAAGGGTCCATTCACACGTACAGAATTTGCAGCAGATTTGAATCTGCAGATTCTATGTTGTGTTTAGTCATTTAGTTACTTTGATATTTGCAGCATCAAATCTGCTGCAGATCATGTTTGTGTAAATTGACACATTAAAAAAAAAAACTCATCTTAAAAGCTGACAAACACAAAGTTTACCTCTTTACTCAATTTTCAAAGGGAGTTTCTGGGCAAAAAAAACTTTCCTTACTACCTTTCTGTATATTAAAACAATAAACAATTGCATACTTGCCTCCCTCTCTGGCTCACTGTGCTCCCCTTCTGCCAGCTTCTGATGATTTTCCACTTCCAATCACAGTGTGGTAGAGACTGAGGTAGCATGGGAAGTCATCAGAAGCTGGCAGCATGGGCCACAGCGGAGACTAGAAGATCTCACATCAGGAGCAGTGAGGAAGCAAGAGAAGTAGGTAAAACCATTTGGTGTTTTAATTCAAAATTAGTCAGTAAAGAAAGTTTTCTGTCTGACCAGTAAACCCCTTCATAGTCTCATTATTAGAGACAAATCACAGGGGTTTATCACACTATTAAAATGTAACATTTATTATACGGCTAAAACATTAACAGAGCTCAACAAGACAAAAAATATACACCAATGTACCCACTGATATAGGGTGCTATCTACATCATATTATATAGGTTGCCTGGACCACAACTGATCCTATGAATAAAGGCAACACCACCCAAAACTGAAAAAAATTGTAGTGAGAAACACATCAACTCCAACCTGACGTACTTGGATTTAGTAGCCAATACACCAACAGTTGACTGATTGGGTTGACAAGAACATGTGAATTGCATGGCATCAGCATTAATCTGACTGTACATGTGAATAAACTTTTAACCCCTGATGAACCATGGCTAACACCAACGGGGAAATGCGTCGGGTTGGTGTGTTTCTCGCTGCATTTTTTTCTGTTTTGGGTGGTGTTGCCTTTATTCATAGGATCAGCTGTGGTCCAGGCAACCTATATAATATGATATAGATAGCACCCTATATCAATGTATATTTTGTCTTGTGGCTTTTTTTAAACATTTTAGCCGAATAATAAATGTTACGTTTTTAAAGTGTGATACGCCTCTGTGAATTGTTTTTGTAATACGTATCCACAGCCCTCCCTCGGTAAGAATTTGCTAACAAAGTCAGTAACTGTCATTGTTAGAGACATTGTAGGCCTGTTTCCTTACCAGGATGGACCCACTTTAACCCCTTTCTGCAAATAGATGTACAGTACAATAAACATCTAGTTGGGTAAAGGAGCTGTGGTCAAGCCATTAGCTGCAAGTGCATGCTATAATATACAGCCAAGTGCAGAGATAATTCATAACTCTTTAACCCCCTGGATGCAGCAAACCACCAATGACAAAAATCACTTATCACTGGATCAAGCACTAAGAAATCTATAATAAAGGTTTGAAAACTGAATAATTTAGGCTTTACGGTTGTATAGAGAAGTCCTCATACAGTATCACTTTAAGCTTGCATCCACCTAAACATTTGGGTCTTTAAGCCCCTAACGACCCATGCTGTACAGCTACAGCATAGCAGCCTGGGCTTTAACGCATCATGAAACAAAAAAGTACAGAAATACCAAAGTAATCCGTATAAGTCCCACAATGGGCCAGAAGGACATGTTTTGCATATTTTTTTTTTGTGGTGGTGGTGGGGCTTTCCAACAAACAGTTTATGACTGGAAAAAGTACCTTTGTATTGCAACAAAATATAAAGTAAAAATAAAGAAAAAAATTTAATTACTATTAAAAATTACAATTACAATTTTAAACATTTAGAGCCTTGAAAAGGAGGATTGCAATGGCAGAAACGTGTTGCCAGAAGACAGAAACACACTCCAGACATCTACAATGATCGATGTACCTATTCAAATATTCAAATGAATTACGATCATTGCCAGTCTGCAAAGATCCAGACTCTCTGACTGTTTGTATTAGCAAAAATGAACTACAAGAATATGTAAAGAAAAGGCAGAATTTTCCTCATCTCCCAGGAGTGTATTACTTGCCTTCTCATAGACAGGCAACTAACTACTCTGCAGACATTGAAGGGGAGGATGCCGGGGTCTCAATGTTAATGATACTATTCTGACCAAATCTAATAAAGTAGAACTCTGTTTAAATATAACACCTAAATAAATTCTGGAATTTAAAAACATAAATAAATAAAAATTGAAGGCTTACTGCAATCTCAAGGTACCCCCCCCCCCCCAAGCTGTGTACCATTCTTTTACTCCTGTGTCTTGTCCTTGGCATCTTTTATGCTCATTTCTCTTCCCCTTCCCTTTCTGGGTTGAACACTTCACAGATCCAGCTCACAAAAATCAACTTCATGTAGCCTTGCTTATACAACTTTGTAATGTATGTTATGTCTGTGAATGGCCCCCTTCCCCGTGTCCCACCACCCCCACCCGTGTACCCGGAAGTGTGGTGCGCTATACTCACCTGTCACGTGCCGACACCCGTCTCCGATCTTCATTCAGTGACGTCTTCTTCGGCCGGCGAACAGCTCCCTCTGTTCGGAATGCTGGCCACCCTCTGCAGCGTCATCCGATGCTCAGCTGCGATTGGCTGAGCATAACTGTGCTCAGCCAATCGCAACTGAGCAGCTGATGACGCGGCCTCGTCATCAGCCGCGATTGGCTGAGCATAACTGTGCTCAGCCAATCACGACTGAGCACAGTTGTGACGCGGCGGAGGGGGGGGGGGGGACGGGCGTCAGCGACTCGGCCGTCCGTCCAAAGATGACGTTTGGCACAAAATGGCGGACGGCCCTTGACACGGATCAGGTAATGTATAATGCACCAACACTTCCAGGTACACGGGTGGGGGTGGTGGGACACGGGGAAGGGGGCAAATCACAGACATAACATACATTACAAAGTTGTATAACTTTGTAATGTGTGTTATTCTGTGAATAATTTTTTAGCGCCGCACTACCCCTTTAAGTATACAAGTATATTGTATTATTAAAAAACTTTGGGCATATTACTTATTTAGCTGTAATTTTGCCTCGCCAGAATAACCCTTTAAAGACTGTACTGGATAAAAGATTCGCACTTTACTCTGTGCTATCCAAATTTTAGACAGCAGTTTCATGTCAAATATTTGTAGATAAGAAGGCTATCCAAAGCCCCTAATACATGGGGCGATGTGGAGAGCAAGCAAGCAACCTGTGTGCTATTACATGCACCAACATCGAGTGAGGAGGAGCGGGTAAGAGTTGGGGGGGACTGTAGGGAGCTGCAATTGTCAGATCATCTGGGCAGCCCATAGGAGACAGCGGCGGTCGGATCGACGGCAGCAGATCGTTGCCAGGCTGATCGTTGGAGTTTCAGCCTGTTGAAAGACAATGATCAGCCGAGATCAAGCATGTCTTCTATTATACAAAGCGATTATCAAGCATGTCTTCTATTACACAAAGCGATTACTAGCCATAACGACCGATAATCGCTTCGTGTAACACTTGAGAGCAATGCTTAACACTCAGAATCCAAAAAGAGATGTGGTCTTGCACTACCAGAGTTATTGATTCGACCTGCTGGTTTTGGCTCCTAGTCCTTATCTAGACACATTTAGGTCTCATTCACACTATCCGTGCCGTGATCCGCATGAGGATCGCAGCACAGTTCCCCTAGCCGGTGCCCTCACCGCCCCCCCGGCACATATCCCCCCCACCTGGCCGCAGAGATGACAGGAGAGCATGATGTGCTCTCAGCAGACAGGAGAGCATGATCTGTGCCGCAATCCGCACTATGTCATGTCCTATTTTTTCGCAGGTCGCGGTCATGTGAATGGCCACATTCACTTCAATGGGCTCTAAAATTGTCTGTGGTTGCGGATCCACGACCACAGACAATTTCAAGGGATGTGTGAATAAGGCCTTAGACTGCATTTACAGGGTGCTCACTCTAATGAAGAGCAAGATTGGTTAATAGTACAATAAGCAGAAAGACAAGCGACCCTCATTATTACATTCTGAGCAATTTTCTTTATTTTAATGCGGTTACAAGTTCATAGCAGGAGTGAGAGTGCTGTGAGTGCAAGGCAGTGACGGCCTGTTTTGTGCCTTACTGGCACTTCTTCGGGCTGCACAGCTTTCTGTTTATTGTACTAAAATGCACACCAGCTATTGCAAATCCTTGTAACAGAAGGACAGCTTCCTCCAGTACAGGAGCTGTTTCTACAGGGTGACTTTCCATTCTCGTCTGGCAAGTATGGATCCACAGTGGGATTCAAATTACCTTGGTACAAAGCAAACAGTTTCATTACCTACGCTTAAGGGTGACCCTCAAAGAGGTGGAGAGTTTTTTTTTTTTTTTTTTTTTATAATCTCAGCCCTCTGGAAGCTCCACATCAGCCAGAAAGCTTTTACATAGGTGCCACTGCCGCCTTAAATTCAGTGTCACCGGTAAACTTGTATGATGCCCTGTCCAGTCATTGGGTTACCATTAATAAAATAAATAATAAACCTTGACACATAAAAACTCAGTGCCACAAACAGAGCAGAAATAGTATCAGCATTATGATATGGAGAACATGAATATAAAACATAATATTATGCAGTGAGACATGATGGATGCATAAGTTATTGATGGAGAAATCTGCCACACTGCGTGAATGGAAAGACGTCAATAAAAACACTGATTTTTCACCTTCCACACTGATCCCACTTTATCTGGAATAATACCAATTTCTTTTTATCAAAGATTTTATTTTGTAGATTTATTTAGGTTATGAACTTATTATACAGACTGAAGGCTGTGTTCATGATACCAGTGATGCTGATGTTGTAGGCTGCAATGGCAGTGTAACACATAAGGGAGTGCAGGCCACAGAACAGTGCAGATTAGTATACAGAGAGACTGTCATTTAAGCCAAGCTACAAGCACATAACAAGAAGGGGACAGGAAAAGAGGTGTAATTCCCACGAGAAGGGAAAATCTTAAGAGAGTGGAAAAAGTAGCACAAAGGAAATACCTTAAGATCCCGCCTTTCCAGATGCACTAGCTCTGAACCTCGGATGTCATGACGGATGAAGATTTCTTTGTACTCTCCCAAACTCAGCAGATCCAGCCAAGCTGCAACTTCATCTGTGCCCCATTTTTGAACTAACAAAGTTAAGAGCAAAACCCCCTTAATTTGTACATGCACAAATGCATAACAAGCATAGGTTAGGCCAAAGAGTGGAAAACAGAAATGCAGTGCTAGCAAAGGGAAAAGAGAAAAGGTATCAACTCAACAGACCTAATGGTTTGATTTGTTTTGCATGCAGGTTAAAATCAACAGTAATTCCAACAAATGTCTGTACAAGGACTGGGTTTGTTGCTTTGCAGCCGTGCTTTCAGCTTCATCTCTCACTAAGGCAAGTTGGGTAGTACTACTAATAGTAAACCATCTGTGAACTACAGAGAATTTGCTCTACAGGTTAGGATCAGTGGTGCAAGGTACACATTTGCTGTAAAATGCTACCATAAAGGTACAAGATAGAATTGAGCAGGTTCCAGGACACAGCTCAAACATATAACACAGAGTTCATTATCCATACACAAGTTACTGTATTACTGGTATGAGCAGAGAGACAGCATTTACTGGACTCGTAATACTCAGCTGATCATAGACTGTGGGAGGAATAAATAAAGATTGTAAAAACCAAAATGGTCTGGTTTACCCATAACAGGCAATCACAGCTCAGATTTCATTTCTTTACAAGCTCTATTCAAATAAAACCAGAGCTGTGAATTGGTTGCTATAAGCAAAACCAGGCATTTTAGGTATTCACAGTTTGTGTTTTTATGACAGACCTGGCCATACATAACAGAAAATATGGCTGAATGGGATCCTCCTGACCTGACTCATCCTGATGGCAGATATCAGACTAAAGAAGGATGGGTCATGCTGGATTTCAACATGTTACTTGTCCCTTCAGGAGACATACCACAGTCTGTGGCAAGGTGGTTATTTTAATATATCGGTCTAATATATCCTGACTAGAGATTAACGAACCGGGTTCGGGTCCATCCGAACCCGAACTTTCGGCATTTGATTAGCGGGGGCTGCTGAAGTTGGATAAAGCTCTACGGTTGTCTGGAAAGAATGGATACAGCCAATGATTATATCCATGTTTTCCACATAGCCTTAGGGCTTTATCCAACTTCAGCAGCCACCGCTAATCAAATGCCGAAAGTTCGGGTTCGGATCGACTCGAGCATGCTCCAGGTTCGCTCATCTCTAATCCTGACAAATAGGCATAGGGATGGAGCTGCAGTGGCATGTAGTCATTATGCTGCCCCCGCCTCCATCCAGTCACTCACGCTTAATTGGCATTCTGAGTACTGGGAACTTAATGCAAAGCCCAGTTATTAGGATCCCAAGGAAGTGTGAGTGCACAGGAGGAGGGCCATGCTGCCTCCACCCTCCCCCCAACCACTCACACTTGATTGCACTTGGGGATTAAACACTGGTATTTTAAAAATGCCACACAACAGCTACAAGGTACTGGGGGGTTTACACACCACCAGGGATGTGACTGACTGATTTTTTGTGTATTAGCTTTCAGCTATAATATTCTGACTAGAATCAAATTAATTTAATTTTCAAAAACGTAAATCTTCAAAACAGGATTAAGCTTCAAAAAGTTGAAGGTAGGCTTACGGTCAGCTGCGAATCACATTTCAAACTGCTGACACTGTTAGATGGCTGTTAGGTTAGGGAGACACATGGTACCTTTTATATATCGGTCTCTGCATCGATAACATAGAAAAATGCTTTTAATCTCCAGATTAAAAAGGTTTTCCCAAGCTCCTCATCTGCTGCCAGCTGTAATGCCTCCTTGCTCGCCTTCCCAGCACTGTCCCAGCTGAAATTCCCAATCAGAGTCAGGTATGGGAGGAGGATCAAGAACACATTGCAGTTTGCAGCAGAAAAGGAGTGTAAAAAACCTCTGACAGCAGTCAGCAGTTTGGTACATGAATTGCGATTGACAGATTCCCTTCATGCTCACTGCTAACAGACCCAAGGGTTTCAGGGCTCTAAGAGGAGCCCAAGGCTATGCAAAAGTCAAAATTTTATTCCAAGCACTGAGATCATTTTCTAATTTCTTAAATGTTGAAGGAAATTTAGGCCATGAGCAAAGAGAAGTCTTTCTGGCCTTTTTTTTTTAATGATAGTCTACCCATCAATAAACATACGTATAGGGGAGGATCCAACAACCCACCAATAAGCTGTCTGTCACAGCCATGGTACCCACAATACAGGTACATTGTAAAGTGGACGTACTGGGTAGTGCAGCTACCTTCTTCACTTTAAATGGGAGGTGAGTTGCAGTAAGGCAGCCCGGTCACAACACAATAAATAGAGCTGTCTGCTTCTGGCTCCATTCACTGTATATACAATTGCTATGGTTCTGGCCAACTACTGATCAGATGGGGTGTCCACTTTTGAAACCGCCACTGATCAAATACTGGCGACCTATCCTGAGGATAGATTATCAATAAAAAAATTGCCAGAAAATCCCTTTTATATATAATTTGGCTTTTCATTGCAATATAAATTAGCTGATAACCAGGTTTGTTGCAGAACATGGATATTACGGATTTCCTTTACTTGTACGGTGCATCTGTGCTGACTATGTCTCCACGTGTGCAGAAAACTTGGCACCTACTCATTTCAAAATGCAGCAAGTTCTTGGAACCAAACTTATCAAGGCAAAAAACACATTTAGAAGGAAGAAGTATGAACAAAAAGTTAACACAGAATTTGCCAGCTACGCAAATCATTTTCTGCACCAATGCCTTGTTAAGTTTAGTCATGCAAGGTTTCTAGGAATGGATGCCAAGGACTGATTAGAATACAATTATACAGGAAAAACCTGGGCAATATATGATTTCTCACAGACATAATTCCTCATTGCGACTGTTACTGAGCTCAGAACCTGGTAAACCAGGGAAGAGAGAAAACACTCAGAAAGATGAGGATTATATGTCTTACTAGGCTTTTTGTTACAACCTGATTGAGTTATAATCAAACTATCGATGAAAGGGGGGGGGGGGGACCTGCAACATGTTACTTCACGCTATGTAGGCAGCAGGCTGATTAAAAGTTTGCTGGGCATGAATGTATAGATGGGTTAGCAGCTTATCTTCCAGATTGTAGGCCAACACTGGTGGAAATACTGGCCGATCTAAATCCAAAACAGACATGCCTGCTCCTTTCTTGCAAAGTGCACCTTAAAGGGCAGTACCAGGTATCATTGAAATAAAATTATCACATTAATATGTGCTAAAACCCTAGAAGCAGACAGAAACATTGATAACACTGAGTAGAAGTTCTTATACGGATCAGTCCCATAACCTACCACTTTCAAACAAATGGATGTCCTTCAATACTAAATAACACTGTGCATATAAAAGAAAACCAAAGCATGTTTCCAGATATGCAGCTGGATGCACATCTACTGTACAACTTTAATACTGCGTGGTAGCATCATGTGCAGAGCAGGCTATTGCTGTTGTTTAATACTAACCAATAAGGTGTAGTAATATGTGTAAGTGGCAGATTTTAGACATTCTACATACACAACCTCTAACATGGTACAACAGACAGTATCCTTACCTTGGTAAAAATCAACAGAAAGACAAGTACCAATCTAATCTAACAGATACATATAGCTAACTGCATACAGGAAATAAAACTGCTAGGGTTTTACCCATAAGACCTAAATAGAAGCTTTAGCTTTTAGATTACAAAAGGTTGTCGGACAAATTTGTATCTAAACATGTATTAAAAAGGTAAAATACACACTAATCAGTTATCAGAGCTGTCCTTTATAAACATATATAGATATGAGTATTAATGGCTATGACTTTACCACAATATACAGTGATGAGAAACAGTTTGTGTCTCATCAAAGGATGACGTATCATGGAGCAGACAACATAAACCCAGTGCGCCATTCTGTACCAACACTACCAAGACTGGCAGACACATACCAGGCTGAGGGCTGGTCTTATGCTTCTGAGCCTTCTCCTTTTTAAACTTTGGCACTATACGAAATACTGTGCTTCTACTGTTCCTTTTTGTATATTCCAGGGGAGGATCCTGTTTAAAATAAGAAAATACTATGTTAGCACAGTAACATTATTGCAGGAAACGCTTATTACAGTAACATCTGTAACATACTCAAAGTCCAATAGGTAAAGATGACATTATAGGGGTTAATCCATAAAATAGAATCAAAAATAAAGTCCTAGGAAAGCCTGATTTGAAGACAAGGAGAGGAGGCATTGATACACATTGCTTACACCAGAGAGTGCTGGGGAGCAGACATTCCCGCTGCTTTTCAGAAGCATTAGCGAAAGACATATGAGCCAGCGGGGCAGTTCCCCTGTAACACTGCAGCTGTAAGGCCAAGGGCCATATTACACAGCCTGATATTAGGAACAAGCGAGCGCCAACCTGTTGGGGAGGGCCTTCATAGACGATCTTTACATTGTCCAGGTAGCCTGGTCTGCTGCCACTACTCCTATTGCATGGAACTGCGGCCAGTAGACTGTCCCTATTGTTATCTGCATTTTGGTTCATACAGAGAGGCAACGATTGTGCATGTGGGCTGATTGTTGCCAGGGCCGGACTGGGACTTAAAATCAGCCCTGGCAATCAAACCCCAGCAGCCCACATACCATATCCTTCCCTATATATCATGGATAGCCGTGTAAAATACGAGCTGTAGCAAATTCTGCTTCATTTAGCCATGTCCCCACTACTCCCCTAAACATGTGAACCCCACCATCAGCACCTGAAAATAATGCTATAACATGATCTGCTGATGATTTGATGCGGCATATATATGCATTCATTTCAACTGATTAAATAAGAAGCATCAAATCCGCATTGGATTAGGTATGAACGTGCCCTTACAGGAAACCTGTGGGCTCTATACCAGGTACACAGCTGTAGATCCCAGCGTATAGGTCAGGGACTGGACCTTTAGTCCAGTGTAAACCTCTATAATCATTCTTTTCATTACCAGCTGAAGTGTCACAGAGGTGGAACCACAGCAGCACCTTCTGCCCCGCCCCTGCCTGCTCTGACTGATGGACATATAGGGTGCTGCTGCTGCCGCTGCTGTTGTGAAACTTTAGTTGGAAATGAAAAGGACAATTATATAAGTTTACACTGGACTAAAGGTCAGTGATATCTCCTCACACCTGTCTGCTGAGATTTATAGCCCTAGACCTGGTACGGACCTCACAGATTCCCTTTATAGGAGAAAAACATGGCCACCTTCTTCCAGAAACAGCGCCACACTCTTCTTCAGTTTGTGTGAGGTATTGCAGCTCAGTTCCATTGAAGTGAATGGAGCCAAGTTGTAATAACCATACACAGTCTGAGGACAGGGGTGGTGCTGTTTTTGGACAAAAGTTACTATATTTTTTAAATCCCTTTTATCCTGACTATGTCTGCACTCCATATAATGGCGGTCAAAGCTACATAATAAGCTGCTAGATAGCCATTTCCTACTGGATATCTATCTATCTCCTATCTATCTATCTCCTATCTATCTATCTATCTATCTATCTATCTATCTATCTATCTATCTATCTATCTATCTATCTATCTATCTCCTATCCCCTATCTATCTATCTATCTATCTATCTCCTATCTATCTATCTCCTATCTATCTATCTATCTATCTATCTCCTATTTATCTATCTCCTATCTATCTATCTATCTATCTCCTATCTATCATCTATCTATCTATCTATCTATCTATCTATCTATCTATCTATCTATCTCCTATCTATCTCCTATCTATCTATCTATCTATCTATCTCCTATCTATCTATCTATCTATCTCCTATCTATCTACCTATCTATCTATCTCCTATCTATCATCTATCTATCTATCTATCTATCTATCTATCTATCTCCTATCTATCTCCTATCTATCTATCTATCTATCTATCTCCTATCTATCTATCTATCTATCTATCTATCTCCTATCTATCTACCTATCTATCTATCTCCTATCTATCTATCTATCTATCTATCTATCTCCTATTTATCTATCTCCTATCTATCTATCTATCTATCTATCTATCTATCTATCTCCTATCTATCTATCTATCTATCTCCTATCTATCTATCTATCTATCTATCTATCTCCTATCTATCTACCTATCTATCTATCTCCTATCTATCTATCTATCTATCTATCTATCTATCTATCTATCTCCTATTTATCTATCTCCTATCTATCTATCTATCTATCTATCTATCTATCTATCTATCTATCTATCTATCTATCTATCTCCTATCTATCTCCTATCTATCTATCTATCTATCTATCTCCTATCTCTCTATCTCCTATCTATCTCCTATCTATCTATCTCCTATCTATCTATCTATCTATCTATCTATCTATCTATCTATCTATCTATCTCCTATCTATCATCTATCTATCTATCTATCTATCTATCTATCTCCTATCTATCATCTATCTATCTATCTATCTATCTTTTTTCTGTGCATGATAACACTGTCATAGTTAACACCAGTAAGCAAATATTATCACCATACTGTACACGTTACTGCCATACTGTCACTAAGCAAACCCACCAATATTTCCTATACTAACAGTATATAAGTAACAAATAATATCACCCCACCATGAGCACGGCCATTATCACCACATAGTGACTAATACCTCTACACTGTGACTGAATACAATCCACTATATACAACACTAAAATTACCAATAATACGAGTAATACCATCACACCATGCCCACTACTCCCACCATACGGTGACTGGATAATACCACTATACCATCACACCATGCCCACTACTCTCACCATACAGTGACTGGATAATACCACTATACCATCACACCATGCCCACTACTCTCACCATACAGTGACTGGATAATACCACTATACCATCACACCATGCCCACTACTCTCACCATACAGTGACTGGATAATACCACTATACCATCACACCATGCCCACTACTCTCACCATACAGTGACTGGATAACACCACTATACTGGCACCAAATAACAGCCACTATCTAAAGACCAATATTCTCCCAAAGCAGCGACAATAGAACACAGATGTTACACTCTGTCCCTCCAGCTGTTACAGAACTACAAATCCCATCATGCCTGGACAGCTAAAGCATGACGGGAATTGTAGTTTTGCAACACCTGGAGGGCAGGAGTGTGACACCCCTGATACTGAGGCAGATCCCAGCTGTATAAAGGTTCTGCAGACCTTACAGGTGATTATAGTGCAGTTACATCCTGTCACTCACAGTAGGCGTCTTCTCTGCACTTTTCCTTTTCTTCTCCATCTGGCTCCGGTCATCAGGAAGGCTTCTCTGGCCATGACTCCTCTCCACGGGATCTGTCAGACAGACATTTTAGGCTTCTTGCTCCAGCAACATCCTCATCTATAAATTCCCCCATATAGAATAGCCCCCCCTGCATCCCCCCATATAGAATAGCCCCCCTGCTGTACATCTCCCTATATAGAATAGCCCCCCCCGCATCCCCCTCCCATATAGAATAGCCCCCCTGCATCCCCCTCCCATATAGAATACCCCCTGCATCTCTCCCATATAGAATACCCCCCCTGCATCCCCCTCCCATATAGAATAGCCTCCCCTGCATCCCCCTATATAGAATAGCCCCCCCTGCATCCCCCCATATAGAAAAGTCCCCCTGCATCCCCCTCCCATATAGAATAGCCCCCCTGCATCCCCCTCCCATATAGAATAGCCCCCCTGCATCCCCCTCCCATATAGAATAGCCCCCCTGCATCCCCTCCCATATAGAATAGCCCCCCTGCATCCCCCTCCCATATAGAATAGCCCCCCTGCATCCCCCTCCCATATAGAATAGCCCCCCTGCATCCCCCTCCCTATATAGAATAGCCCCCCCTGCATCCCCCTCCCATATAGAATAGCCCCCTGCATCCCCCTCCCATATAGAATAGCCCCCCTGCATGCCCCTCCCATATAGAATAGCCCCCCTGCATCCCCCCAATATAGAATAGCCCTCCCTGCATCCCCCTCCTATATAGAATAGCCCCCTGCATCCCCTCCCATATAGAATAGCCCCCCTGCACCCCCTCCAATATAGAATAGCCCCCCCTGCATGCCCCTCCCATATAGAATAGCCCCCCTGCATCCCCCCAATATAGAATAGCCCCCCCTGCATCCCCCTCCCATATAGAATAGCCCCCTGCATCCCCCTCCTATATAGAATAGCCCCCTGCATCCCCCTCCCATATAGAATAGCCCCCTGCATCCCCCTCCCATATAGAATAGCCCCCCTGCATCCCCCTCCCATATAGAATAGCCCCCCTGCACCCCCTCCAATATAGAATAGCCCCCTGCATTCCCTCCCATATAGAATAGCCCCCTGCATCCCCCTCCCATATAGAATAGCCCCCTGCATCCCCCCAATATAGAATAGCCCCCCTGCATCCCCCTCCCATATAGAATACCCCCTGCATCCCCTCCCATATAGAATAGCCCCCTGCATCCCCTCCCATATAGAATAGCCCCCTGCATCCCCCTCCCATATAGAATAGCCCCCTGCATCCCCCCAATATAGAATAGCCCCCTGCACCCCCTCCTATATAGAATAGCCCCCTGCACCCCCTCCTATATAGAATAGCCCCCTGCACCCCCTCCTATATAGAATAGCCCCCTGCATCCCCTCCCATATAGAATAGCCCCCTGCATCCCCCTCCCATATAGAATAGCCCCCTGCATCCCCTCCCATATAGAATAGCCCCCCTACATCCCCCTCCTATATAGAATAGCCCCCTGCATCCCCCTCCATATAGAATAGCCCCCCCTGCATCCCCCTCCTATATAGAATAGCCTCCCCTGCATCCCCCTCCTATACAGAATAGCCCCCTGCACCCCCTCCCATATAGAATAGCCCCCCTGCATCCCCCTCCTATATAGAATAGCCCCCTGCATCCCCTCCTATATAGAATAGCCCCCTGCATCCCCTCCTATATAGAATAGCCCCCCTGCATCCCCCTCCTATATAGAATAGCCCCCCTGCACCCCCTCCCATATAGAATAGCCCCCTGCACCCCCTCCCATATAGAATAGCCCCCCTGCATGCTCTCCCTGTGTGGCCACATGTGAAGGGGTTAAAAAAAAAAAAAAAACATTCTCACCTCACCTCGCTCCCAGCAGCTTCTTTCTCCGGATCTTCAGCAGCTTCTTTCTGCTGCAGCAGCGTGGCGGCGGCGGCTGCGGCTCTCCTCTCTCTCCTCCAGGTCCTCAGCGGCGCGTCAGGGAAGTGACGTCACCGCTGGGGGCCTGGTGGAGGTGGCTGCAGACGTGCCTGCGCGCGGCACGTCTGCGGCCCTTGGCACTTGGGGGAAGCACAACGGGGCGGAGACACGCCACCGCAGCCCCCTCCCGCCACCACAGCCCGCTCACCTCACCCCGGCTGGCCCGCTCCTGACGTGCTCCGCCAATCAATGAGGGGCCGCTGCGGCCCCACGTTGATTGGATTGGAGGAGCATGTCAGGAGCGTGCCGCAGCGGTGATTTTTTTTTTTTCCATTAGACAGCCCGGGCGGCCCACGGACTAGTAATCTGGCCAGCCCAGCGGGCATTTGCCCGCCTTGCCAGATTACCAGTCCGGGCCTGATTGTTGCCTTTCTGCATGAGTTATTACAAGAAACTATTATCGGCCAGGTATGGCCAATAATTGCTTCATGTAATAATACCCTAAGAAATTGTGGTAAGAGTTCAAGAGTGACATATGCAACCAGGCTCTTGCTGCAAGTACCCACAGGCACTGAAGATGTGTTCTCTACTTTTTTTTATTTTTTTTTATTTTAACCCTTTCCACTTCCACAAAAGTGAGTGGTGGTGGTGGTGATAGGATGGAGCAGCAGTATGGACTCATGACCGCAACTCACGTCAAGAAGGGGACCAGGACCAGTTGCAAGAACCGTGACGGTACCAGTGATCACACTCCTAGCAATATCACATTCCTCACTTAACCTGTGAAAAGGCAATAAATGTTGCTTGTGGCACTACCCTTTTATTATACTGTATTTATTTTCATGCATATGGTTGTGTACACATACACATAATATTTTTTGTGGAATAACCCCTTTATTAATGTGCCCTGCAAAAATGCATGTCATGTACCTCCTCCTCATCTGGCTGTAAGACATAGTAAAGCCAGGGAATCTCCGCTAGCTTGGTTAATTCTACTTCCACATCATGCAGTGCATTGGACAAAAGCTCTTCATGGTGGGCTTCCAGCTGCTGCAAAACAAATAAGAAATCGTGAAAATCAAATACTTATTGCTATTATCAAGCATTAAAAAAAAGCACAGCAACTTTCTTGCAAACAGCACCACTCCTGTCCTTAGCTTGTGTGCTGTATTGCAATTCAAACACATTAAACTTTAATGGAATAAAGTTGCACACCCAAACTGAGGACAAGAGAGTTGCTGTTTCTAGAAGAAAGTGGCCATGATTTCCTAATCCTGGATAAGCCCCTTACGAATATCTGATGAATAAGAAAATTGCAGTGAAAGCAGATGGTCTGTCTTTATACTGGTGGAGCTTCCTTATGCTGGCTTTGAAGCATAGATTAAGTAGCAAAAATATGATGGTAAATTAGTTTGATCTTAATTTGAACTTGTACAGAAATCAAGCAAGTGGCTTACCAGCTGTTAGAAAACTAAACTTTGCATGATGGGAGTTGTACTTTATTAAAGGAGGTAAGTTAGTAATTGCAATCAATTTCCCCCCTTCCCCTGCAGAATACCGGGTTTTAGAAAATGCTGGACTTCTCCTTTAAGTAAATCATTGTTACCTCTGTAAGAATTGTATGGAATATGCCAAAAACTTACCAGTGGGACTCTCCCGACCAAGAGAGATTCTGTCTCATTGTGCAGTGCCTTTACATTCACAGCTACCTCTATGGCAGTATTCCTAGTAAGATTCTATAATTGTAAAAGACAAGAAGTTGCTTGGTTTGAAAACAATGGTGAAACATCATAACACATTTTATCAGCGGGCGACCATTTTGGAAAACAGCCTTCTTTCAATCGAATTTCCTCAGATATAATCACGTTGGAGGCTGTACCGCCTCGAATAATCCCCCCCCCAAAATCCCCCACATGGTGACCCTGGTGGGACAGTGATTAATAAAGCATGGACACCAGCAGCTCTGTGCTGTAGCTAATATAAGGGGTCCCAGCCCTAATTACGGGCGGTCTTACTCAGTGCTAGTTATCTTTGTATAAATGTGCATAAAGAGAAAGCTGTCAATTACTGAGGATGACCGATCACATGACTACGTAGCGCATGTCATAGAGACATGTCCAAAGTTTTGATCGCTCCAGGTATGACCTGTACCGATCCGGAGCACTAAAAATACAAAAGAGTCAGTCTCCTAATGTAAGTCTAAGGAGCCCAACTCTCCCCACTTGTTTTCACGATCGATACAGGTCCGAACACTCAAATCCGAATAGATCAAAACTTTTCACATGTCTCTACGTTTTTACAAATGACAGGTACACTTTAATTGTGGCAACAGAATAATATCTGATACTGTACCATATGATACTATAGGGAGTGGAACTATAGGCTATGGGATAGGCATCCTTACATAAAACAAACTCATCCCAACCACTACTAACCTACCTCGGGAAATCTGGGATTGGCTTTATTCAGTGCATGTGAGCAGGCATTCACTGCATGTGCCAACTCCTGCTCCAGCAAACCATGAGTTTTTGCAGCTTCACATATTCTGTGGGGGAAAAAAAAGTATATTTAACTATGATTTTCAGATCTATATCTATTCAGTAGTGTACTAGGACACCATCCTGATGGTATTTCATCATATAAAAACAAGTTGAGACAGCACTTCAGTAAAGATCAATTCGTGGCTGCTTTATTCACCAAACTATGCACTGTTCCTGCCATGCATTGATTAGCATTTCATCATAGAAACTTAGTTGTGTTCACTGGCTTCTGAAGGACAAAACATCCTTATTTATAAAATATAGAAAAGTGACGTTGCCCATCATTTTCTATTATATCAGTTTGTCTGTAATGAGACAAGGAATAATTAAAGAAAATAATTCAATAAATCAGCTTAAATTTTAATAGTATTACAAAAAAAAAACCTACAATGTGTCTGTATAGTGTACTGGAACTATCGCAGAAAAAGAATAAATGTAGCTAATGGTGTGTTTACACAGGCAGATTTATCTGACAGATTTTTGAACACAAAGCCAGGAACAGATCATAAACAGGCAATGGGTCACAAAGGAAAGACTGAGATTTCTCCTTTTTTTAAATCCATTCCTGGTTTTGGCTTTAAAAATCTGTCAGATAAATCTGCCTGTGTAAACACACCATAAGGATTAGGCACCCTATTACTATCAAATTGCCATACCTACAATCTCCACAAGATGTCCTCGCTGTCTTACAGATAGACTATGCAACTGCAATATTAGGGTAAGGATTTTTATACCGTAAAGGCTTTTACCACATTTATACTTCTAGTCTAGTCAGATCAAGAAGATGTAGCACATTGTGAATTTGTGCATTTACAAGACTATAGAGCCCAATTGCCAAATAAAAGAGCACTAGCACAGACAGTGGTTCTTTATAAAATGGATTTAGATTGTAGGAAAAACATTATCAAACAACCTAATAGGAATTTAAGAGTATGGCTTTTCTGGGAATTTCAAATTGATGACCTATCCTTGGATGATCCCTCAGTATCAGATCAATAGTGGTTTAGGCTCTTGGCACCCCACTAGCCCTTGGCAGTCACTACTGATAAACAATGAGGAAGCCACAGCACTTGCCTCAGTCCCTTCAAACAGCCAGTCAGCGCTGTCAGTGGCCCAAAGCGGTCAAGATCAGAAAAAAACTTTAAATACAGAATAATTTCCCCATTCCAGATTCATCTGTTAGGGTACAAACCCACTTGACGTATTTGCTGCGTGAATCAGTCTTAAAAATAAGCAGGCAAAACGCAGGTTGGCTTTATACAATTGTTCTGCGTTAAAATACGCAATTGCGTATTTTTGAAGCATGAAGCTTGTTGTTAGCAAAGCATCAGTTGTTAACAACCTGTGTGAAAAACGCATGTAGCTTCATGCTTCAAAAATACGCAATTGCGTATTTTAACACAGAACAATTGTATAAAGCCAACCTGCGTTTTGCCTGCTTATTTTTAATTCACGCAGCAAATACGTCAAGTGGGTTTGTACCCTTAGCCTGATCAGACAGCTTAATTAAGCCGTTGGTAATGTTATGTAGGAAACAGAAAAGGATTTCCTTACAGAAAGCTAAAAAGGTAATGTGAAAAGCAGATAACCCCTTTAAAGGAGAAGTCCGGCCAAAATTTATTTTTTATATGTTATTACTTATGGAAAGTTATACAATTTTCTAATGTACATTAATTATGGGAAATGCTCATATACTGCTATTTCCCTTAATTTAGTGTATCAGGAAGTGTTAGAATTCTCTCAGAAGCAGTGACGTCACGACCAACGGTGTAATTCCTATGGAGTGTCCAGCAGGGGGCGCTCTCTATATAGAAGTCAATGAGTACCATTGACTTCTATATATAGTGCGCCCTTGCTGGACACTCCATTGGAATTACAATGGATGTGTGTATGTAATGTAATGTACTGTACTTTGCGATTGAATACATTTATGGAATACTTTGGGGAGCAAGTGTCCTTGCTCCCTAAAGTATCCCATAAATGTAATCAATAAATACATTTGCTGGGCACCGAGCAGGGAGGGAGAGAGGTGCAATCTACCTCCCCCCCTCATTGCTCGGTGCTGGGAACATATACAAAGTACTACTCCCCCATTATCTGCAGATAATGGGGGAGTAGTACCTGTGCTATCTTATCGCCGCCCGTGCCGCCGCTCACACAAGTCCCGCCCGCTCCGCCGCCGACGCTCAGACAAGTGCCGCCCCGCTGACTTCCCGCCACCCGTGCCGCTCCTCACACTATGCGACTGGCCACCGCTCTCTGCTCCTGCAGGCCGGTCGCGTCAGCCCTCACCCACCCCGGCCTGGGACACCAGGAAGCACCAGGAGCGCCGTGCTGCCGGCCAGGGTGGGTAAGGGCTGACGCGGCCGGCCTGCAGAGAGCGGTGGCCGGCCGGATAGTGTGAGGAGCGACACGGGCAGGCGGCGGGGAGTCAGCGGGGCCATAGTGTTTCGAGGAGGATGGGGAGCGGAGGAGGAGGGGGCACTACTGTGAGCGGCGGCGGCGGAGGAGCAGGTGGCACTTGTGTGAGCGGCAGCGGAGCGGGCGGCACTTGTGTGAGCGGCGGCGCGGGCGGCGATAAGATAGCACAGGTACTACTCCCCCATTATCTGCAGATAATGGGGGAGTAGTACTTTGTATATGTTCTCAGCCGCTGCAGGGAGGGGGGAGGTAGATGGCACCTCTCTCCATCCCTGCTCGGTGCCCAGCAAATGTATTTATTGATTACATTTATGGGATACTTTGGGGAGCAAGGACACTTGCTCCCCAAAGTATTCCATAAATGTATTCAATCGCAAAGTACAGTACATTACATTACATACACACATCCATTGTAATTCCAATGGAGTGTCCAGCAGGGGCGCACTATATATAGAAGTCAATGGTACTCATTGACTTCTATATAGAGAGGTGCCATCTACCTCCCCCCTCCCTGCAGCGGCTGAGAACATATACTTATTATCTGCAGATAATGGGGGAGTAGTACCTGTGCTATCTTATCGCCGCCCGCGCCGCCGCTCACACAAGTGCCGCCCGCTCCGCTGCCGCTCACACAAGTGCCACCCGCTCCTCCGCCGCTCACATTAGTGCCCCCTCCTCCTCCGCTCCCCCTCCTCCTCGAAACACTATGGCCCCGCTGACTCCCCGCCGCCTGCCCGTGTCGCTCCTCACACTATCCGGCCGGCCACCGCTCTCTGCAGGCCGGCCGCGTCAGCCCTTACCCACCCTGGCCGGCAGCACGGCGCTCCTGGTGCTTCCTGGTGTCCCAGGCCGGGGTGGGTGAGGGCTGACGCGACCGGCCTGCAGGAGCAGAGAGCGGTGGCCAGCCGGATAGTGTGAGGAGCGGCACGGGTGGCGGGAAGTCAGCGGGGCGGCACTTGTCTGAGCGTCGGCGGCGGAGCGGGCGGCACTTGTGTGAGCGGCGGCACGGGCGGCGATAAGATAGCACAGGTACTACTCCCCCATTATCTGCAGATAATGGGGGAGTAGTACTTTGTATATGTTCCCAGCACCGAGCAAGGAGGGGGGGAGGTAGATTGCACCTCTCTCCCTCCCTGCTCGGTGCCCAGCAAATGTATTTATTGAATACATTTATGGGATACTTTAGGGAGCAAGGACACTTGCTCCCCAAAGTATTCCATAAATGTATTCAATCGCAAAGTACAGTACATTACATTACATACACACATCCATTGTAATTCCAATGGAGTGTCCAGCAAGGGCGCACTATATATAGAAGTCAATGGTACTCATTGACTTCTATATAGAGAGCGCCCCCTGCTGGACACTCCATAGGAATTACACAGTTGGTCGTGACGTCACTGCTTCTGAGAGAATTCTAACACTTCCTGATACACTAAATTAAGGGAAATAGCAGTATATGAGCATTTCCCATTATTAATGTACATTAGAAAATTGTATAACTTTCCATAAGTAATAACATATAAAAAATAAATTTTGGCCGGACTTCTCCTTTAACAGTGAATCTTTCTGCACAATCCTATGACAGGTCCTAGAAGCCAAAAACAGCACAAATGATTTAGGCAGGGACAACTCACCTTACAAGAATGATACAGAAACTACGGACTACCATGTTTTCAGAACTAGCCTAGTTCTATTTAGATATCCTTCATCAATCCAACAAGCCTCATCCAAGCAATGTGGTTATCAACCACATTAGTTTATGCATTAGGTTTTTCCCAGGAAGCTTGTGGCTCTGTTCCTAATAATACTCGGAGAACACAATCTAACCTAGAGACTCAAGAATCCAGCCTAGGCACACATGGGCAGGTTATGCACTTCTCACATTTGGTTACTGCTAAAATAACAAACGATAAGACCTACCTTGAAATGAGTTCCTCAGCAGCCTGTGAGCAAAGATTGATCAATGTAACCTCTTCTTCTGATGCCAAGTCCACTGCTTGTGGAGAGTACAAATGGGGGCGAAGGGCTGGCTTGCAGGAGTCATACTTCTGCTTATCTTCCCAGGACTTCAATGTATTTTCAAAAGCCTGTTCAGAGAGCAATATACAGCCTTAGGGTACAAACACACACGGCATATACGCTGCGTATTTACTGCTGCGATACGCAGCAGATATGCAGCAGATTAGATCTTAATAACTGAACACAGTATCAAATCTGCTGCGTATCTGCTGTGTTTGTTTGTACCCTTAATAAGGAACAAAAAGTACAACACGATATATGCCATTGTCAATGATGTATACAAACAGCAATATCCCCTACAATGATTTAAATACTTTATGGCTCCAGTCTACAGTATGTCACACTTCTAGTAGTATGTAAATACTATGGTTGATCTGAGCAATGTCTTTTACATATAAAGTTAAAGACTCATGAGAAGAGTCTCATTGTGGCAGATCATCCACTGTCCTGTTGGTTTTTGAAAGATGAGCTCAGATTTTCCAATTGATGTAACTGTTTACGAGCAGAAATTTGGACCTGCCGTCATTGGTGGACAGGACTGCGAGGAGGAAGAGTTGGAGCAGCTGTGTGGGAGGACGTGCTTGTTTCTCCAGCAGCACAAGGTCGGTGTTCCTAACGTGTCACCTACTGCTACCCCCCTGTGCGTTGCATGAGCCAGAAGCCACATGACCAGAGGAGGAGGAGCTGGATCAGCTGGGTGAGGACGCATGCTGTGCTGTACAAGGTACCTACAGTATCCCACAAACACCTCCCTCCCCTGATGCTGCCTTGTGTTGATTAATGTCGCTGGAGCGACGTTATTTACTGTACTCTGACTAACTCAGGCACAGAGAAGCTGTGCCAGTGTCATCCACGGTGGGTCTTGGCTGTCACTGATAACTGGGCCCGCCATAACAGTCAGCACTGAAGCCACACTCCAATGTTCACAGTAACTCTATAAATGCTGCGGTAAGCACGACCTCAGCATCTATGGAGCTGCAGAGAGAAAACTCTCCCTCTGTATGGGGAGAATTCTCTCTTTGCACCATCAGGAATTTGTGAAGTGGAGGGAGGGAGCTGGCAGCTGATGGGAGCCCCGTGATCTGTGTGCATTGGAGAGAGGGCTGGCACAGAGAGGGGGCACACAAAGAAGGGCTGGCACAGAGAGTGGGCACAGAGGGAGTACTGGCACAGAGAGAAGGGCTGGCATAGAGGGAAGGGCTGGCACAGAGGGGCAGAAAAAGAAGGGCTGGCACAGAAAGGGGGCACAGAGGGAAGGGATGGCACAGAAAGGGGGCACAGAGAGAAGGGCTGGTACAGAGAGGGGCACACAAAGAAGGGCTGGCATAGAGGGAAGGGCTGGCATAGAGGGAAGGGCTGGCATAGAGGGAAGGGCTGGTACAGAGAGGGGCACACAAGGAAGGGCAGGCACAGAAAGGGGGCACAAAGAGAAGGGGCACAGAGAATAGGGCTTGCACAGAGAAGGGGCACAGAGGGAAGGGTTGGCACAGAGAATAGGGCTTGCACAGAGGGAGGGGCTGACACAAAAAGGGGGCACAGAGAGAAGAGCTGGTACAGAAAGGGGGCACAGAGAGAAGGGCTGGTACAAAAAGGGAGCACAGAGAGAAGAGCTGGTACAGAAAGGGGGCACAGAGAGAAGGGCTGGCACAGAGAAGGGGCACAGAGGAAAGGGCTGGAAGAGAGGAAAGCGCTGGCTATGTGTAGCAATGATTTAGTTAGTTAAATTTGTGCCATACAATAACCCCTCTCAGTAATTTGTCTGGTCTGCCTTACACCAATAATTCTGTAATAAACTTCAGTTCAGTTTCAGTTGTTTTACATTTTATGTAGAATAAAATTATTATTATCCAGCGCTAAAAAGACATGGCCACTTTTGTACCACTTTGGTCTCCAGTTCAGGTGTGATTTGCTTTTAAGCTCCATTTACTTCAATGGAACTGAGTTTCAAAACCTGCACCCAAACTGGAGACAAGAGTGATGCAAAAGTGGCCATGCTTTTGTAGCGCTGGATAACCCCTTTAGTTTCAATATCTTGTGCTATACTGAACAGAGACATGGATGGATTTGCTTCAGTGTTGGTTTTAGCATTATAAGGTTACTATACTGTATATAGAAGTATTTGTACTGGCAGTAGGTGTGATTTCCAGTTCTGAAAAACCACCAGAAAGGCTACCACACTATTAGGGCCCAAAAACAGAGGATGAAAAATTGGCTGGCCAGTCCTGTCTCTGTTTAATGGGGCCAGCAATGAGTCATTCATTGGCTGAATGCAACAAAACAGTAGGGAACTTCTAATAACAGTAAACTGATTGGCCAGGATGCCATAGGGAGTTTATAGCAAGATTAGTCAGTCACAATTACAATATCCCTTTAATTCTCCTTTTATGCAATTTTACCTACCTGCCATATAAAACCCTCTGAATCAAGTCAACTCTGCCTACAATCCATTATACTGCATCCTCCATTCATGTAGCATAATGACAAAGGTGCAAAATTTTCAGCTAAAATCATTAGATGAGAGACCCTGCGGAGTAAGGTCTGTTCATATATCAGAACCCAATAACAACAACACGTTTGTCATGTCCTAGTTGTGTTGTCAAATAGGGAAGTAATGTTTGACAAAACAAGCCCAGAAAGTACAGCCTGTTATTCTGACCTGATGCACTAGTCTAAACAGTCATCTGGTGTTTATTCTGAGCATAGGAAACACACACAAATCCGTCCTCCCCTTATCTATCACTTTCATATTCAGCCCACTTTATGATATAACATTGCCTCGCTGCAGTGTACAGAGAATGTCAGTTCTGCACACATCCACAATGATGCAAGACGTCACCATACTGAACACATTGTGACAGATGTCATGGCTCAGCAGTCTGTGACAGTACAGAGGGAAAATAACATCTCACATTGATGGATGACTGTGCTGTGAGATTAAATTACTGGAATCGCACACAAGAAAGAAGATTCCAAATTCTAAAAAAACAGCTTAGTAGGTATGTCCAATAACCCAAGGAATCAAAAACCAAACTGTACAGCAGAAATATAATGCAAATGCTCCAGGTATTCTAAAATCTTAGCAGCTCATATGTCCCCTTCCCCCAGTAATCATGGTTGTAGAATTGAGACATGTGTCATCTCATTGCACCATGCAGACTTGTGTACATCAGTGTTACACTGTGACAAATCTATGCACACTCCACACTTGCAATGCATGTTATTTCAGCAATTTTTGTTGCCATATTGATACTTGTACCCACACTGCCACCTAGCCAGCAATGGATACCCTTCTAATCCAGAAGAATACACGCTGGCTTGCCCTTTGTGTCATGCTCTTCCTTGCAGCAAGGATATCAGCCTGTTCCAGAATTATATTGTTGCACTCATAATGTGACTTAAATATTAAAGGAGAATAGAAATTGCTACATTATTTAAATTAAGAGAACCCAGCTAAGAAGAAAAGGTTAATAACCACCAAAAAGATGAGAAATGGAAATTAAATTGATATTCCTCAGTGGAGGGTAATGATGCATTGAACAATCAATCCTAATAGACTTACTCTATCTCTGGTTAACATCTGGGCCCTGTTTTTGTGCACAATTTTTATCACACCAGGAGGCTGGATCCAAGCTTCCCCATCAACCTGTACAGGAACCCCCTCTTCTCCAAGGATTGTAATCTTCACAGATCGACACTAAAAAGGAAGGGGAAAAGGAGTAAGAAAAGTCATGTTTTGTTGGATGTCTTATGTATAGTGGGATCTTCCCATTAAAACAATGCTTCTAGGGAAGAATATGTCTGTGCATTCAGGATCTATTCAAGTATGCAATAGTTTTTAATTTGACAAAAAGACACAATTACTCAACATTGTTTACCTGAGCTATTCTGTGATGCTGAAGCTTGATCACCCTAGAAACAGCCATCTGCATACTCCCAAAGACTGCCACCACCTCCAGGATTTTATCATCAAAGGAAGGAGCACCAAATATCTGGGATGAGCAAAGAAGCGCAACGTATGTAAATACATATTCACCGAAGAAGCCAATGTTATTTGATTCGGTTATGCCAATCTACAGAACTTTATGTTAGATCGCAATAATGACAGCTAACATTGAAGGGCTTGTCAGGAATTAGCAATTAGAATGGATTTCATTCAAAAACAGCACCTCACCTGTTGTATGTGGTATTGCATCTCAGCCCCAGTTACTTTATATATTCTGGAGACTAAAGAGCAGAGCGAGCAGTGACAGCAATCACCACTTGCTGTGCAGAGGCTGTTCTTTATGCGCTGCCACACAGAGCAGGGGATCGGGAACTGCGGGACTTGGAGAGCCCTGCAGTTCCTCATTCAAACACTGGTGGCAGCAGAGGGGTGTCACCCCTTACTGCTGCCAGTCAATGGAAGTGCCTCTGTAGATAAAAAAAAAAACACTATACTATAATATTAATTTTAATAAGCTTATACTACAAAGTAACATAACTTTATTGATGCAATGCATTTGCAACATTTTTTAGTCTTTGGATAAACCCTTTCATAGAGTTCAGCTACAATGTAACACATCAAATACAGTATACAGATTATTATGGAGCATGCTCCAGATATTTTGTATTGTTGTGAACACATAACCAGGTTTGCTACTGTTTTAAAAATATACGTGTAGTAGGTAATGGTGAGCACTCCGACAGGTGGTGGTGCCTGGGAATAGGCACAATAGACAATGGAGGAAGCTCCCGACATTCACTGATGTTCTGCAAAATGATTTATTAGCATAAGTGCAAAAAAGTCCAAACACAGACAGACTGATATCGGTCTGTCTGTGTTTAGACTTTTTTGCACTTATGCTAATAAATCACTTTGCAGAAGATCAGCGAGTGCAGGGAGCTTCCTCCATTGTCTACCGTTTTAAGAAAGCAGCCAAGTGTTTCTAATCCAGTAGAGCCCCTTTAAGGGAATATTAAAGTGCACCCACACTTATCAGACATTTACGGCATACCCTGTGGATATGCCATACATGTTTAAAGAGTCACTGGCGTAGTACAGGCGAGTATAGGAGTATAGTAGTAGTAGTATATAGTAGTACAGGTAGTATAGTACTTTGTAATTGGGTTTATTAGACAAATATGCCATTATCTTCATTTAAAAAGACTTTTCCCAGCCCCCCCCCCCCTCTCTCTCAATCACTGCTCATTATCAGGAAATCTCCACTGGTTTACATAAGTCAGATCCTGTCTGTTCTATGAAGAGGGGAGGAGGGAGATTTGTCTGCAGCAGACAGCAGAGAACAAAGGATTACACAGCAGGGAGCCATTAAAAGCCCCTATTCAGAGGTCAGAAAGGTCAGTGCTGATGTCAAAGGAGATAGCCTGGTAGATTAACTCTTTGTTGTCCCGTTTTGGTGCCTCATCTCCCTTCACCCCTCCCCTCTTCATAGAGAACAATGAAGAAAAATCGCTTATAGTACTGATTTCTGCAATAAAAAAAAACATGACAGTTACGCTTTAAGTCTTAGAATACCAGAAAGTATCCAGTGCACTGTCGACATAAAGGTAGCCTATTGCACTTATCCTTATGTGAATATGATTGTGGGAGGACAACTGTTGGATGATTTTTACATTCAGTGCCCCAGTACCCGTATCCCAGCTACTTTTCGTATAAAGTTATGTAGCTGAGGAATACCTTGGTTAGTACTCTAAATGGTGTTGGTATCATATGTTCTCTATATTTACTGCTACTTTATTGATCACACTGGTAAAACAGCATAAGGTTTATTATCAGTGTGAGGATTACCATTGCTGTGAGGATTACCATTTACCACACCCAAAGGGTCACATGTATAAAAGTAAGACACAGGGTCACAGGATTCTCTCAACCAACGAGAAAAGAGCAAAGAGACCACTTCAAAGCCCCAAGTCCAGTATTCTAGAAGTGTTTGTGAGTAGACCAAGCTAAGTACAGAAGCCTAAGCACTGGTCTCCACAAGTCGACTTCTACACAACCTGCTACATGGATGACACTATTGCCATTCCATGCTCCAAAGACACATTCTACAATCCAGTTCTAGTCCTGGGTTACACATTTTCTGCTCCAGGAACCCCTGGCATCTAACATTCTCTTATGGAACCTCCAGTGGGTCCTGATCAGCTTTTGAGATACAATGAGACTGCTTAGTTATTAGATTTTTACACAAGAACTGATTAATAAAGTTACAGTTGTTTTACAGAATCCTAGTGTAAGAAGAAATTCACCTGCACTTTCTATCACTAACACAGCTCATTGACAAAGCAGCGTGGCTTGGAACTAGGGACATTAAGCTGGCCACGTACACATACACTACTACACCCAGCTTGCACTGCCCAAGATAATACCAGTTGCCACCTCTTGATCACTGCATATATATGTTTTTATCAGTCTGGGGAATGAAAAACAGCAATAAGATTGTAGCTGGGGAGGGGCAGGGTGTCCAGAATTGTGTCCTGCTGAAGCTAAAAGCCCTATTACATGGAACCATCATCATTTAAAAATTTGCTATAACGTCTGCAAATGAGCGATTATCTGCCAGTGTAATAACACTCAATCAAATGACAAACAAAAGGTTAATTGTTGCCTTTCATCATGTCGAAAAATTATCGTTGGTTGTTCGCATATCAGTTTTTCGCAGATAGAACATGCTGTGGGTTGTCCTAAGGAATGATTAGCGACCATATAACCACGCAAAAATGATTGTTTATAACAGCAAATCAGTGAATGTAATAATCTCAGAATCGATCGCTACTAAAATCGCTAGTTTTTAATTGTTTTGGCTGTACCGAATCTTTACACAATAATCGCTATATGTAATAGGGTCTTAACTCCAAACCTCAAAAATAGAAATCAATATGACACATGAAGGCACCAAAAGAATAATAGCGGTGCGGCCCAAGACTCATACAAGTAACATATACCTTACATTCAAGTATTTATAAAAGCAGGCATAATATTATGAGGCTAAGTTACTAGGAACACTGCAGTTAATACAGCAGTGCATCTTCTTGGAAATGTGACAAGCCTACAGGTCAAAAGAAGCAAAGAAACTAGAAGAACTGAAAGCCATAGACTACAGAGTTTTCTTATCTCACTGTGCAATCGCCCATAAACTCCTCAGTCATCATGCGTCCGGGAAAAGTCTTTGTTATTTTTTTTCTTGTATGACAAGATTCCTGCACTGAATGCACAGACGTTCCCACGCCTAAAATAGCAGCACTTTGTGGAATCTGCAGCAAGCTACTGCACTAAGAATACCATGAGGAAAAGAAAGTGTAAAGGCTATTATATGACGCAACAAGAAAGAGTCAGCCATGTAAAAGCTAGAAGTCTGACATACTGTAGGCTTTCTTGTTCTGCTTAACTTACATCATCCTCTTTGGTTCCACCCCAGAAGTTGGTGCCGCCAGCATAGCTAGGGATGTTTAACACTGCAATGCCCTGGAGACTTGGAAGGGGGATGTACTGGCCATCACACTGCCAAGAGTAAAACAATGGAGAGTAATGAACAAAACATCAGGAGCTGTTTGCATGACCAGAATTTATATAATGTAAGACACAGACTATACATAGAATATGCAGACAGGAAATAGACCACAAATCAGACCATAGCTACAGTATATAGCAAACAGCTACAGCACATAACACAACGCACAGTTACAGTATATAAAGTTAAAGTACGTAGAGGCCATGCACCCCTCTGTGTGCAGCTGCAGCCCCGTTTTGCCCTCTCCCCGTCCCTCTGGCGCAAATAAGGCAGAGGGACCAGATGAGAATAAAATATTTGCAAAACCAGCTTTTGCGAATATATTTATGTGCATCGGGCCCATCTGCACCATAAAAGGCCATTTTAGCCCGATAATACACGTCCCCTATAGGAGTTCTCAAATATGTTGTGCTAATCGCAAAATCATTGCAGTCACAAGAGCTGTGAGAAATGGAAATATATTCAGACCACGGGGTTATGCAGATGAGACCATGCTGTGCAACATAAATCTCCTGTAAGACTGATCTGCTCCAGATTACCTCCAGCTGAACCTTTTGCTCCAGATTCTTATAAGTTCTTTGCAGCAACTCCTTGGTTCCAAGGACTCCATACCACATCATGTTTTTTGTACGGCTTCTGTAATAAATTGTAAATTGATTAAATGAAATATTCAGATTATAATATGAAATACTTTAGCATATATTCCATTGTAGTCATTCAGGTAAATTGCATTATTTTTTAGTTTCTTTCTATGTACAGTTTTAAATGAAGTAGAGCTTCTCAAATTGAGAGGTGCCCTCCTTGGGCTCTGACCAATCAGATACGGTGTAGTATTTAGGAAAGCCAATCAGTCTAATCAGCTGCTTTAAAAGTAAGCTGAACAAGGGATGAATCCATCATGAATTGTCAGCAGCAGCCATTATGTTAAGAGTCAACGAAAACATACAGGACAGCTGTAGTGCTACTCAAAGAAGAAATCCAGTCATCCAGTGCCGGACAAATTTACATGTGATTCTATTGCCCCAAAAACAGATGCTTCTGATGAAACAAGATTAAAGATTGAACAATGGTCTACTTTGCTGTTATGTTCCCTTAGAGTAGGAGATGCTAAGGATGAAGGTAGTTTTCTTTCCTCATCCTCAGTGCCATTTTCCTGCAATCTTCCTTTTTATTAATATGTTAGACATTTTGGTGCACTGGAGATGGTACTACAGCCCTGGGTGCACCAATCTGCCTGCCAGCTCGCTGGCTCCTCATGAATATTAAAGCAGTGCTCTGCAGTGGTGTCACTCAGGCCACTCATCATTGCAGAGTGTTGGATGAATATTTATAAAGAAGCAGCAGGTGGATCAGTTCACTGAGGCCTGTAGCCCAGCCCGCAGAGCTCCAAACCACCTAATTGACACGTTATGGAGGATTGGAGGAAAACAGCACTGAGGATGAAGGTATGAAAATTACCTATATTCTCAGCGACCCCTTCCCCATGGAAACAGAACAGCTGCTAAGATTCTTCTAACAAGCTGATAAGGTACCTGTCACAATGTTCACTGCCCCGACCAGCACGCAATTCCTCCTGCTGCTAGAAGTTCGGGTAACTATGCATTTGGCTTTCACAGGTCCATTTCCTGCACAAGCCCCATTCTGACCAAATAGGGCTGGTGCACGGAATTAATCTGATGTGATTGTATGCACAGTTACCTGAATTTCTTGTGGCAGGAGTGACTGAATGCCAATTAGGGAAGCAAACATGACAGGTAGCATTGAAATATATCACTATGTCTTTCAGCTCAGAACGCAGGATTGGAGCATTTTTGGTAATTAAAATAGCATCTCAAAACATCTGGATGTGTTCTGTAAATAGGCAAGAGTCACTGACATGTTTGACGCAATTTCTCATACTATACTATAAATATCTTTTTACTTGTACAGTTCTACACCTTACAGGGGTTATCCAGCAAAAATATTTTTCTTTCAAATCAACTGGTGTCAGAAAGTTAGATTTGTAATTTACTTCTATTAAAAAATCTCAAGTCTTCCCATACTTATCAGCTGCTGTATGTCATGCAGGAAATGTTTTATTTTCAGTCTGACACAGTGCTCTCTGCTGACACCTCTTTATATAAATCCCCATAGAAAACCCTCTCCTAATGTGGACAGTTCCTGTCTCGGCCAGAGATGTCAGCAGAGAGCACAGTGTCAGACTGAAAATAAAACAACATTTCCTGCAGGACATAAAGTAGCTAAAAAGTATGGGAAGACTTGAGAATTTTTAATCGAAGTAAATTACAAATCTATATAACTTTCTGACACCAGTTGATTTAAAAGAAAAACATTTTTGCTGGACAACCCCTTTAACAGCATTCTACTATTAAAGGGGTTGTCCGGCGAAAAAAAATTATTCACAGAATAACACACATTACAAAGTTATACAACTTTGTAATGTATGTTATGTCTGTGAATGGCCCCCTTCCCCGTGTTTCCCCCCACCCACGCTAGACCCGGAAGTGTGGTGCATTATACTCACCGCATGTCGTGTCGTCCACGGTCTCCGATCGTCAGCAGTGACG
Source organism: Dendropsophus ebraccatus (assembly GCF_027789765.1). Classification (NCBI taxonomy): domain Eukaryota; kingdom Metazoa; phylum Chordata; class Amphibia; order Anura; family Hylidae; genus Dendropsophus; species Dendropsophus ebraccatus. The sequence continues at coordinate 69,756,071 of NC_091458.1, forward strand.
TCTTCTTCGGGAGCTTGGCGGATCTTCCCGAGTGCCGGCCACCCTCTGCAGCGTCATCCGAAGCTCAGCCGCGATTGGCTGAGCATAACTGTGCTCAGCCAATCGCGGCTGAGCGGCTGATGACGCGGCCACGTCATCAGCTGCTCAGCCGCGATTGGCTGAGCACAGTTATGCTCAGCCAATCGCGGCTGAGCTTCGGATGACGCTGCAGAGGGCGGCCGGCACTCGGGAAGATCCGCCAAGCTCCCGAAGAAGACGTCACTGCTGACGATCGGAGACCGTGGTCGGCACGCGACAGGTAATGTATAGCGCACCACACTTCCGGGTACACGGGTGGGGGTGGTGGGACACGGGGAAGGGGGCCATTCACAGACATAACATACATTACAAAGTTGTATAACTTTGTAATGTGTGTTATTCTGTGAATAATTTTTTTTCGCCGGACAACCCCTTTAACCATACATCTTTTTGTGTAAACCAGTTGATCCCCTATTACCTGCACTTTTCTGGGTGCTCCTCACGTTTGTTGTTAAATTCTAGGGAAATTTTAGCATCTAACCCAATACCAAAGTAGTTGTTCATGACACATTTTTCTGAATAACCTTCTCTGTTAAAAGAAGGAGAGAAATATTAGTTCATAATACTAACATGCAAGACAACTTTAAAAAACTTAGCAATCAAGACCTATGTAGAGCGTTTGACAAACTTGAGGTATTATCTTTATTTGCTTAATAGGAACCTGCCTCAGTGAAAATGCAGTCCAATCTGCAGGCGGCAGCATGTTATAGAACAGAAGAAGCTGAGCAGATTAATATATATGTTATAAGTAAAGTTTTTATTTATTCCTCTCTGGTCATTCTGGCCATGGAAGTCAAATGGGTCTTGTTACTTGGTGTTTGGCAGTAATCTGTGTGTGTGTGTGTATGTATATAATATATATATATTTATTGTATAGAGTCATTATCATTTGTTGCTAGCAGCGGGATATGCTGTTAAAATCCTGCCGCCAGCATGTCTGTTCGGGTGCGCGTCGAGGACAGAATTTCTGCAGCAGCACCGATCACCGTATAGTACTCACAACACATTTAACGGACTTTGCAGGATTAATACTGTCCTCGGCCGCCTGAGGAGGCATGCCATTGGCAGGATTTTAACAGAGTATCCTGCCGCCAGCAAGATATTATAGTTACACTTTAAGGCTCTGTTTACACGGAGTAAAACTGGCGGGATTCCGCGGAATGTCCATTCTTCAGCACGGAGAGAGGAGGCGCGCGAGCCTCCCATAGACTTCCATTATGACACGGAGGCTGGCGGGATTCTGCAGCGGAGAATTCCGCTAGTTTAACTCTGTGTGAACGGAGCCTAAGTGTACATGCAGACAGCGCTGTCAAACAACTTGGACCGCCCACTTGCCTCAAAATGTTATGTTGGACTTTTCTCTACAAAATTATAAACACAGCATTAAAATCTGGGGAAGGAGTCTGGGAGTCCTCTCCCAGTAAGTAAAAAGTGTATTTAAACCGGACGAACGGCTGGGCCAGGCAAGCTTATTAGTGGTGGTTTGGAGACACGAAATCCCAGCTGTGTAAACAAATGCTAGTAGATTAGTGTCCCAAAACTAGCAGACACATTCTCTCTATCGAGGGTGATCCGTTCATTTGCCCGTGCCGGGCCTCAGCGTCGCAGTGACGCTGATCCCGACTCGGCAATACATTGCACTGGCCTGCAGCAGGCCATAGCAATCTATCACCGATCTAATGGATCTTTTCTGTGTATATACACAGCATTGATCTCTATGAGAGATCAGTGCTGTGTATATACAAGTCCCCCAGGGGGACTTCTAGTTAATGTAAATGGAAAAAAGTGTTTTTGTTAATAAAAAATCCCCTCCCCTAATAAAAGTCCAAATCACCCCCCTTTTCCCATTTTATAAATATAAATAAACAAATAAATAAACATATTTAGTATCTCCGCGCACATAATCGCCCGAACTATTAAACTATCACATTCCTGATCTCGCACGGTAAACGGCGTAAGCGCCAAAAAATTCCAAAGTGCAAAATTGTGCATTTTTGGTTGCATCAAATCCAGAAAAAAATGTAATAAAAAGTGATCAAAAAGTCGCATATGCGCAATCAAGGTACCGATAGAAAGAACGCATCATGGCGCAAAAAAGGACACCTCACACAGCCCCATGGATCAAAGCATAAAAGCGTTATAAGTATGGGAATAGGGCGATTTTAAGGAACATATATTTGTTAACAATGGTTCAAATTTTTTAAAAGCCATCAGATAAAAGAAAAGTTATACATGTTATATATTGTTGTAATTGTAACGACTTGAGGAACATGCATAACAAGTCAGTTTTACCCCAGGGCGAACGGCGTAAATACAAAACTCCTCAAAATCCCAAAAATTTCCGTTTTTCTTTTTTTTTTTTACAATTTGACAGCGCAAATTATTTTTTCCGGTTTCGCAGCATATTTTATGGAAAAATAATGCCTGTCATTGCAAAATACATTTGGTTTTGCAAAAAATAAGGGCTCATATGGGTCTCTCGGTGGAAAAATGCAAGTGCTATGGCCTTTTAAACAAAGTGGAAAAAGCAAAAACGAAAATTGGCTTTGACCTTAAGGGGTTAATAGATACTCCATATACGTCTGTATTGTTGGATATTTATTGTGTAACGTAATTTACTATTTTACCAATTTACCGGGAATCTGGTTACGTGTCAGCTGCTACATTGTGATTTTTTTTAAGTGTTTGGTAAACAATTTTTCTACATATATTTTAATAAAAAAACAATATATATTTCTTCATATTTGGTCCTGCATCTTTTGTTGGTGGGTTTATTCTCCCTTTCTTTTGGTTTGAGATAATCATTGGCAGATTCAGTCATTTTGGTGAAATGTGAAATCAATCTAATGTCTACAGAGGGTTATAAGACACCAGATTTCCATCAGTTCCCACAAAGATTGACTTCAGCTATCCTATGATAAGAGACATTGCTGTTTTTGGCAGATAACACGCAGACTGGAAATACAGCTGCATAACGGCACCATCACTGAGGTTCATCTGTAATTATCTTTTTCTAACTGCTGGTTTAGTTGCTTGTAGTTTATAATTATTCTATTCAAACTGAATTAAAGTCAGCAAACAGTTTATGCACAACAGCCAATCTATTTACATAACAGCAGTGTAAAGCATGGTGGACCGAGCAGAAGCCTGAAATTCACAAGATGCCAGACTGCTTCAGAATCCCAATAGCAAATGCTTCTAAACTGCAGTCAGTGACCTGAAGTCCCACAAACATTGGCTGACTTTTATAACCATCACTGCCCATCCAATGTACTGTGGTATACTTGGTATATATGTACAATCACCACATATGCTGAGATGTGAGCAGCAGCTATTAAGTGTACCTCTGTTACCTATGCACGGGTGTCACCTGTCACTGTACTCTGTCTGTGTTGATAAGGAGGGCACTACTGGGAAATGATATGTACAGAACAGGAAGTCTCAGCTTAATTTTAGTGTCAAACATTTTAATTCTATTGAATAGAAAAGAGTAAGCACATTACAGAATTAAGTCGCCTATTTGGCCAGCAATTGAAATGTAAAAAAATAAATAAAAAAACAAAAAAAAAAAAAACCATAACCATAAGTACTAGTTTATTATCAATAAACAGTAAAATGGCACAGAATTTCTTCCGTAACATATGGGTAAAGCACTATATGCCACTTAAAGACATATGTAATAGGAGACATCTGTCACCTCAGCTTAGTTTTAAAGAGAATGTGTCATCAGAAAATGACTTCTTGTTTAATGTTTTTATTTTAAATATATATTTTTTTTAAATTATGAAATTTTTTCGAATTTTCCATTTCTCTATAATATAAAAGAATCCTGAGATCTTTCAGTTTTTATTACCACCACTAGGGCTAAAAATAATCTAAGACATCCTGTTGTGTCTGTAGTGATAAGAGGAGGTTGCTGTAAAGTGATCTGAACAGCATTGCAGCAACATGTGACATCAGTAAACAGAGAAAACAATAACAGCTCCCTGTGGAATGATCAAAAGGTTACAGAGTGTACTCAGTAATACTTCACATTCATCTCAAGGAGACATTCTGCCTATTGTCTATGTCCATGAGACTTGCAGTAAAGCATATTACTAAATGCGGTTAACAGCAGCCCATGCAATATGACAGCCCCCATAACAATGTAAAAAAAAATAAAAGACAGAAAATAGAAACAGATTAGAATAAAAGAACAATATTTGTGTCTGACACTAATCAGTAAAAGAAAATTTAGGTGACACAATCCCTTTGAGCTTAGTAGCCAGAATGAAGGCTGCAAGATTTCAGGGTTATATTATAATATAGACAGTAAATTGGAGAATTACACAAAACATATAAAATAACCAAAAAATTCTTTAAAAATATATTTTGAATAAAAACCTGATTTGAACAATAGGTTATTGCTTTTAAATAACGAACAGACAATATCTTCATGGACATAACACTGCTCTATGTCTGCTATAATTGCTATTACTTACAAGGAGTCTGAATCTGGATCAATAAAAGGTGAAGCACCAATCGCATCCATATTTGCTAATAACATTTTGTTAATAATTGAGCTGCCAGCAATGGAAGCTGCCAGTCCAGCTCTCAAACCTGTAAAATAAACATAAGAAATATGTAGTGAAAAAAATAATTATATTTGTAGGTAAGCTTTGTACTTAAGTTTATTAGGCAAATATGCAATTATCTGCATTCAAAAAGACTTTCCCCAGCCCCCCCCCCTCATCCACTGCCCATTATCAGGAAATTTTGACTCTTTTACATCAGACGTGCCCTGTGTAATCTATGGAGGGGGGGAGGGGAAGAGGGAGATTAGACTGCAGCAGAGAGCAGAGAACAAAGAATTACACAGTGGGACCTGTGTGAAAGCCAGGTTTATTAGCCGAAAAATTCATTTTTATAATGAAAAAGCAGTTTGAAGCTCTCCCCCCTGTCTTCATGGTTCTCTTATGGAGAGAGGAGGGGTTGAGGGAGATGAGGCACCAAAACAGGACTACCAAGAGTTAATTTACAGCTACATCACCAAGCTATCTCCTCTGAAGGCAGCACTGACCTCTCTGACCTCTGAATACCACTTTCACACAGGTCCTGCTGTGTAATCCTTTGTTCTCTGCTGCCGACGAATCTCCCTTCTCCCCTCTCCATAGATTACACAGGGCACGTCAGATGTAAAGGAGTCGTGATTTCCTGATAATGAGCAGTGTATGACAGAAAGGAGAGGAGGGAGGGGGGGACCTGGGGAAACACTTTCTGAATGCAGATAATGGCATATTTGCCTTACTAAACCCAATTACAAAGTTGCTTAAAATCGCCTGTACTATTGATTTCTGCAAAAAAAAAAAAAAAAAAAGACACTTTAATTAAGTTTATAAAGTAACACTCATACACAATTTAATTTCTTTTTTGGCAAGAATTTGTATCTAAAATGCACCAAACACATATTAATCCTTTCTACACCTCAAGCTGGCAAACTTCCGCAGCCTGAGTAGATGTATCATACACAAACGAAAAATTACTTTAAGGCTATGTTTCAACTACGTAAGAGACCGGGTCATGGAACAGACGGTTTCTGCAAAGATCATTCTGGCCATTACTTAAGTACCGGCCGGATGATCTTTCTGGCCGCAGTGTTCTGATGCGGGCGCATCAGCGTGCACCCGCATCAGAACTTCACACAGCACACAATGAAGCTTGCGGCCGGAGCCGCTCGCTTCATTGTGTGAACTGACAGGTCTTTCTGTGGCCGCAATTAACTGAATTGTGGCCGCAGAAAACTGACATGTCAGTTCTTTGCGGCGCCGCATGGGATCCCGGCCAGAGTGTATACTATGTGTATATGCTCCGGCTGGGATCCCATAGAAGAACAGGCTGTGTTCCACACTGTACAAAGTACGGCCGTTGTTGCCGATGGCAACAACGGCCGTACTTTTACGTAGTGTGAACACAGCCTAAGGGTGAGTTCACACATAGCAAATCGCAGTAGATTTCACGCTGCAAAATTTGCTGCGATTCCCAGCACTGTCATTTTGAATAGGTTTACATACTAGAGGCAGAATTTTCATTTAGCTGTATGTAAAGCGCCATCCCTCTTAGCCTGCTGTGGTCTGGTGAATACTTTACCGGTCCACGTTCTGGCCTGCTTCTGTGGTTCCCGGCATCCTGACTTCCAATCATTGGCTACAGAGGGGACAGTGCACCGATCGGCTGAGCAGGACGTCAGGATGCCAGGAGCCACAGAAGCAGACCAGAACGTGGACCGGTAAAGTATTCCCAGGGCCATGGTGAGTTAAGGGGGGTGGCACTTTACAGACTTGCAATGGAATTAAAATGTTACATCAGTATTTTGGTATAATTTTACTGTGTGTGAACATAGCCTATCCTCTATGGTGCGGTTTAGATCTGGTAATGGTAGCACAATAAAGAACATATTATTCCAATTCCTGTTTGTTTAGTGGTTTAAAATGTTTCCTTTATCTGTAAAAACAGGATATATCAATCTGAAATATTATTTATGAAGGTAAGCCACACTATATTTTAATGACAGGAAATAAGTGGCATTAAGTCCAACCAAATGACTTTATGGCTTTATATATAGTAATACATAGATGTAGAAGGCATTACAACAACTAGAACCACAATGACAGGACAACCATTCAGCTTTATTACCTGGGCAGATAATTCTAGTGTTCAACACAGGGAGATTTTCCTTACTGGATGCCAAAGGCGGACTAGAGAAGGAGCCACTTTGGGAGTGAGCACTACGACTTGCACGTCTGTCTGGAGAACGTGGAGCAGCTTTTACTGTTAGTAAAAGGGAGGTAAAAATTATTTTATCACACATTATATAATAAAGACATTTCTCATCATGCAACACACCCCAGTTGGCTAAAATGAACAAAACTTTATTTCCATCTATGCTGAGACACCATGGGGGAGTAGAGAGGTGTGCCAGTGCTCTGCACTTCAGAGGCTTGGCTCCGCCTCCCTGACTCTTTGAAACTACTGAATACGTTTTTTTTCTTTATCAGCAATTAGAGAGCAGAAAGTGCCCAAATATACTTAGTGTATAAGTGCACTACACATAATGATATACTGTCTAATCCGTCTGCAATTCCTTTGCCAGCTGAGATTCCCTTTAACTCCATAAGGACGCAGCCATCACTTTTCTGCTTCTGCCTTATCACAATCCATTATAACATGAAGTCTTATTGAGTGAAAAGGAAAAAAAACATATATACAATGGAAACTGTAGGTAACATACATCCAAAAATTGTATTAATGTATACATCTGAGGGACACAGCAAAACTGAGTGTAAACGTGGCCTGATAAGCATTCACAGCTCTGAGGGGCTTCTGGCATATAGGACAGTTGCATGGACTGTGGCTAGGCAAAAAATTTCAGATCTAGCAAATGCATATTCTTATTAAAACATTATAATGCGCAAAAAGGCAATGCTATCATTGAACACAATAATAGGTCCTGGAAAATATAGCTACAGATTGCCAAACGTTTATTCATCCAGCAGAAAGTATATATTAGGTTAACAGCTTCAGTAAAGCATGGAGTGTGGGCTATGGCACTCTTGTAATCCTTTCAATGTATTGTGACTAGGATGAAAGAACATTAAAGAGAACAGTGAAGAGATCATTCACTTGCGTTGTAACCTTTGTGCTCCTCTGTCACTCAGGATCTGGAAGTGCCATCTTTTGCCTCATCTGTACTCCGTGACAAAACAAGCATACTCTGTATAACAGCTGCTCTTTATTATGACAGATGGGGCTCCTGAGGCTAAGCTACATTAAAAATAACCTTTTGCTGTTCATGCTCTGATAAAAACCAACAGAGTCCTAATCACTGACAATGATGTCTTGTTGCAGGTACCCGACTTCAGATTTCATTATTCCCCCTCCACCAGCCTGCACTGGCAGCACTTATGTGTACAAATACATATATGGCTTTGGCTTTATACACTTCCTAGCTCTGAAATATGGGAAGCTGCTTTTCCATCATCTCTTAAGTGGAGCAAATAGAAAAAGGTCAGCAGTACTGGGACTGTGTGGTAAGATCACAGAGGGAGAAGATGAAAGCCGTTTACGCAAAGAAATAGGTTACAGAATATGAGAGGACTATTTCTAATGAAACACTCCGAAAGTACATGACTCTTCTGTACAAACAACATGTTACAAGCTACCCAGAAACACTGCTACTGTCATCTTCAGTCATCTGCTACTAAATTAACTTCCTAAATGTAACAGTATAAGATATCACAGATTCCTTAAGCAAGTGCTATGCAGTGTTGATACCTGACAGAGAATCCAGTTCCCTGGTGTCTTCATCTTTTTCCTCTTCTTTTGACTCTTCTAACTCTTTCCTGTACTCCTCTGCCACTTGGTTCTCTTGTTCTTCAGTGTGGGCATTCTGCTCATCCACCACTAATAAATAGAGATCATTTTTACTATACTTCATATAGGGAACACCAAATAAACACTCAAGACGAGACATAAAGCAAAAAATACATGGACTGGCATTTGTTATTTTAAAACTATAGTAGGCACCATAATGTTCTATGAAATTATTAGCTAAATGTCAGCAAGAACAAGTCCAGCCATTTACATAATGAAAGGCAGCAGGGGCAGGGGAGAACATAAAAATCATGCAAGCCTACCTCCCTCCGTGCCGGCAATGCTCCGTTTCCCCCCCAAGTTCTGATGACATCACAATTGGGGGGGGGGGGGATGCCCATCCTGGGTAATGGGCAGCCTGCTCATGGAGCAGAGATCCACGCTGGAGAGGCACAGGGGGAGGTGAGTCTGTTTAGTTTGTTATGTTCCCCTCTGCATTTTGAAAATGTTTTCATAAATGTCAAGTTTATGACTCCAGCAATTACAGATTGAAACAGTTCACATGTTAAAACAGATAACCCACGTATAGACACACAGAAGTACACAAGGAGGTCGAGTATCTGCTTTTCAGGATGTAGATCATATTGACAAAGCACAGCACAAGATTGTCTCTAGTTTACATGATTTATTTAACTAGGAGATTTGCCTGTTAAAGGGAACCAATCACTGGAAAAAAGCATATAGAGCTTTTGAAATGTGCTGTTAGAGCACACAGCACACTTGCCACACGTGTTTTCATAGCCTCTATGTCTTCCCCGTGTAAGCCGCAAAGAAACTTTATAAAACTGGCGCCCTGTATGCTAATTACCTGAGGTAGTCACCTGGGCGGTGTTCGGCTAGCAGGTAGTCACGGTCCCCTGGGCGTTCTTCCGCTGTAATCACGCCCCTCTGGGCGTGATTCAAATGGCAGAGTGGCTGTGGCGTCACTCGGGAGCGCGCCGTGCCCAACGTCGGCGCGCTTACGTACTAATGCCGGACGCCGCCGCACATGCGCAGTGCAGCCGCTTCCATTCCGGCGGTACTGCGCCTGTGCAGAATAGCCTCGAACTCCGGCTAACAGGCTATTCGAGGCTATTCTGCACAGGCGCAGTACCGCCGGAATGGAAGCGGCTGCACTGCGCATGTGCGGCGGCGTCCGGCATCAGAATGTCACAGCTACTCGGCCATTTGAATCACGCCCAGAGGGGCGTGATTACAGCGGTAGAACGCCCAGGGTACAGTGACTACCTGCTAGCCGAACACCGCCCAGGTGACTACCTCAGGTAATTAGCATACAGGGCGCCAGTTTTATAAAGTTACTTTGCGGCTTACACGGGGAGGCACGGAGGCTATGGAAACACGTGTGGCAAGTGTGCTGTGTGCTCTAACAGCACATTTCAAAAGCTCTATATGCGTTTTTCCAGTGATTGGTTCCCTTTAAGTCTAATATAAGAGGAGTGCAGCAAAGCCAGGAAAGTTCAATGAAGGTCCACACTTCCTCATGCATCTCGGTGATGTCCCTCTTATAAACATATATTCATGTGCGAATGTAACAATTAACCCTCTATAACCCCTATAATTTCTACTATGAGTAAATAATCAGGGTTAATCTTGGTATAAATTGTCACAAATTTCGACTGCTTGCACATTGTGCAAAATGTGTTCTTTCACACTAATTTCCTACTGAAAGTACTGATAAATTCCCTACATAGGCCAAATAGTCAGTAAAAGGGACTCTGTCACCTCCAATCCATCCTACTTAAAACTCTAAGCTAAAGAGAGGACTACTTAGCTCAAGAATATGTAGAAGATGACTACTTAGCCTCCTTTATTTGTGGCTTATAGCAAAGGAAAGCAAGACCATAGTAAGATAAAAATTGCAGATATAGAATCAGCGCTGTATACTCTACTGATGTATAATCTACCAATAACTTAAATTTGTACTCCGGCAGGGGGGGGCTATTTTGGGATCTGGCCGGGGAGGAGGTGGCTGAGGGAAACTACGTCCACTCACCTCCCCAGTTCCAGCAGTGGGTCCCGTATCACGGTGTTCTGGTCCCCGGTGTCAGGCCGCTTCCTGGTGTCTGACGCGGGCTCGAGACGTGACGTCTCAAGCCCGCTCAGCCAGTCATCGACAGAGGCGGGATCTGAGTGGACTTGAAACAAATCCTGCCTCTGTCACTGACTGGCTGAGCGGGCTTGAGACGTCACGTCTCGAGCCCACGTCAGACACCAGGAAGCGTCAGGACACCGGGGACCGGAAAGCCGCGATACGGGACTCGCCACTGGAACCGGGGAGGTGAGTGGAAGTCGTTTCCCTCAGCCACCTCCTCCCCGGCCAGATCCCAAAATAGCCCCCCCGCCAGAGTACCCCTTTAAGTTAAGCAGGTGTTTTGGAGGGGAGAGAGTCCCTTTAAAGGGGGTATTCAATCAACACTAATTCCCCATCCTGGATATGATCATGGTGGGTGCAACTGCTGGAAACCCTATGATCTTAAACTTCTGTCAGAATAGGGAAACGGTCATAGTTGCACGCTGCCACTGTAGTCATGAATGAATGGAACGGTAGGTGCCAGCTTACATGACCAATGCGCTATTCCAGCTGCAGACTTGGGACTCAGTTTCTCAAGATTACCAGGGGTCCAAACAGTAGGACCCCCTGCAATCATAAAGTTATCCAACCAGACCAAGATTGCGGTAACAGCAACTCACACAGGCGGAGGTAAAGAAAAAAGGAATACTTTATTCCAGCATGGCACACATAGCCGGACTTGGACTATGTTGTCCCATTAGGACACTGGTACTGTTAACTATGGCATCTAATTTTATTGTGCTATATAGGTGGATGACCGGAGGGTCTAAAAGGGAAGTGGTGTAGTAATTTTCTATTTAAACTTATGACAGTGTCACACATCAGACAACTCCCGCAATAACACAGATGTTATGTGTACACTTAAAATAGACTGGTTTAGGTAGAAATTACATCTGCAGTATGGTAAATTCAGTTTTCAGTAGCATTACTCTATTGCATGCTCTGTTACATCTGAAGGGGAAAAAAGAGCAGCATGCAGTGCTGTATTTTGTTTGTTTTTTTTTTTACTGTAAAATGATGGGCACCATGATGAAACCCATATGAAGTAATGGAGGCTACTGGGTGCTGTAAGATGGATCCACCAAAACATGAATTCTGTTATATTGTTTCTATGATAGAAAAAAAAGGAATTCACTGTAGTCATAATTGGTAAGACTTTTTTTTTTTTTGCACTAGCTTGTCAATGTTTTCCCCATACACTGCACAATGATAACCAAAGCATGTTGAGCTAAAAGTAGCTTACAGCAAGTTATTCCACATACAGTTACCAAGGTACCAGAAAATAGGAATCAGTCTGCAGCTCAGCTCCTGTAATGTGGAGAACAATTATCGCTATGAATATCATCAGCACAGCTACGTACTAAGATGCAAATAACCTGCGAGAGCATTCCCAACCTACACTATTTCAATGTATTAAGCAATTGGTGTTCTGCACTATTTTAAATGCTAGAGATTTACAGGCGGCCTGAGTAATCTGTCTAAGCAATACCCATACTACATTAGTATAATGTTACAGTAGCTTAAAATACATTTCCTTATGCCTGGAATCATGACACATTTCATTATATTAATCTAGACCCAACAAAACACCCACCCTTTTCAGCTTGTTCTATGATCTGCCTGACTGCTTTTTTCAAGCTGTTGGCTCGCAGCATGAGTTGCTCCCGTGGTTTGAAGAGCTTTGGCGTGGAAGACTTTGCAATGTTGTCTGTCAGCTGCTCCTTGCTTTCAGAGAGGGAGTCTTCACTGGAGAATTCTTCCTCTACCTCCTCCTCTACAATAGGTGGTGTTAAATGTGCCAACAACGGCGCTGCCTGAGCTTCTGCATGAAGAGTCTGAAGTAGCAGATCAAGCTTTTCATTTAATGTAGAACACTGGAATACAAAGATCACAATTATACCATATTAACTTAACTGTGATTTGTAACAAAGTAGTTTGCTGGTATTTAAAAAAAAAAAAAAAAACTACAGGGACAGGGGTGAAAGGTAACATCACAAGGTGTCTCTCTTTTGTCAGTGCTGCAATGACATTCTGTACAATGTGCATGTGACATGTCAGCCAAGGTCTCGAACCTCAGCGGGTATGTGCAGTACATGCAGGAGGAGACCACTGAAGACAGCAAGTGGCTGCAGTGCTACATGCTCAATATACAGAATGTCACCAGATCTTTTCCAGCAAGGAACACCAGAGAACTGGGGTCTGAATTTAGATTTTTTTTCTGCATGTTGGCAATAAAGAAAATATAGTGGAAATCCCTTTAACATGTGATTCATGTATTTGACTTTACAACTATACAGCACCCTGGCACCTGATAATGCTATGTAAGTGAATACTATACAGTATCCGGCACCTTATATTTGTAACTACACCAAGTAGCTTATTGGCTTAAATGGTGTCTGTGTCTTTCCATGAATAATATATAGCGTTCGCACTAGTGTCATGGTTGTTTATAACTAAAAAGACTGCTATGCTTAATGGCTTAAACTCTGACAGTCCCTAATGAATGCTTTTCTAGTATGGTTTCCAGTAGCACAGTGCAATCTGCAGCACTTGGTGTCAAAAACACTTAAAAGAATTATGGAAACCCTGACACAGGCTTAGAATGTAAATATATATATAAAGCTTGAAGTGTCCAAGTATGAAGTCTGATTTTGTCTGACAATGGGTGTGGATGCTAAAATATGGGTTGTATAATTGTTTTATGATGCATAGAGTACTGTGTATGGATCCTATTCTTAATAAAGGAATCCCTACATAATATTCTTGGGGCCATAGCAACTGTACCACACATCCCTGTAACATCTCTCCAGGCTGATGTCAGATCAGACTCGGGGAGACATTACAGTGATGTGTGTGGATTAGTAATAGAGCAGTTTCAGAAATACTTGTACTGTACATCTGACATATGTTTAATATTACAAAATACACAAATGTTTTTATTTACCTATACAGTGGCTTTAAGATACAATATTTTCAACATACAATGGTCCTTTTGGGACCATCATAACTTGAGACCAGACCAAACATACAATGCTACAGACAGTCAGGATTTGCAGGACATGTAAATAACTAGATGATCAACCAAAGAGAGTGGCCTTTTTACAGGTAAAATCAGAGTATTACTAAAGTGCATGCTGTCTAGTAGTGTTTCTGTACAGTACAGTGTGATACTAGATGTCCTGTACTGCTCTCTACCTGTACCAGGAAGAGATGCTCCTTTGGGCACCAGGTGAGGGCGGCTTCATGTTAAATTTCTGGAACCCTGTGTTATCTGTACAGGACCCTGAAAATACTCCAGTCTTCTACATAGAAAGTACATTACAGTCTCCGGTAGCTTGTTGTATGTAAGAACTTGCTTTATCCATATTAGTTAGCTGCCTATTTTTCATTTTTTTTTCTCATTTTAGGATGACATCTTGGGAGTTCAGAAGCAATTACCAGTTTTCCATGGAGGTATGGACTCAACATACAATAGTTGTCCTGGAAACAATTAATATTGTATGTTGAGGGACCACTGTATAGCTTTGTGGAACAACCCTTTTAACAATGCACTACAAGCACAGGGAAAGAACCTAATAGGACATAAAGGTGCTCTTCCTCTGTTCTACCAACTAGTGTAAGGTTGGCTATAATACAAGTTCCTATCATGATAATTGGGAGAACGCCTATATTACATGTTTTCTTTGAATGTCCAATATATTACTGCATGAGCTGCACAGAACTATAAAGGGACTATACTAAGAACTGCTGTAGCAAACAGTTCCAGATCCCATTACCGCTGTTAAATGTACACCCCTGAAATAAGGTACAATGCAAAAGAACACACAAAATCTGATAATTATGAGTAAAAGTGTAAGACGTACACTTACTAACAAAAACGAAGAAGCGGCTTACCTTCATTGCCATCACTTCTGCCTCTTCTGAATTCTCCAGCGGTTTTTCATAGGTCTTACCAACTTTTGCCACAAAATCTTTTACAGTTTCACACAAAACCCTTGAGGAAAAAAATGTATAAATTGGCTTATAAAAGTTGGGAATGAGGCGCATGTTTGCACAACATTAGCTAGCTATACAGAGCTGATGTCTCATAAATGTTTTATCCATTTCCGATTTCTACCTTGCTTCGGGTGTAGTTAAAACCCCTTCTTATCTAGATGCGGTGGTCTGCTCCACAGTGCATGGAACATATCTCCTACTCAGTTTATCACTGGTACAGACCACTTCACATGGGTAATTTTTTTTTTTTTTTTTTTTAAATATAAATGTATCTCACATTATATTACTCTGCCTATTTGCCTTATACTAAGCAAACTGGGACAACACATATATTAAAGTTTAAAAACACACTGTGCAGCTATTTGAAGTGTAAACAAATTGTTACTAAAGCACTAAAACTCAATAAAATTAAGAATAAAAAAAATAAATTCTATGGTACTTAAGGAGGACCTGTCACCCCCGTGCCGGGGTGACAGGCTCCCGATCCCCTGTTAGATCCCCCTATACTTACGTGATCCCGCCGGGTCCCGCTTCCTGAGCCGGCCGGGTCCCGGAGATTTCAGCGCCCGAAGCCCGGCGCGCGCGCAGAGAGATGTGTCCGATGCCCATAGAGAATGACGGAGCATCGGACTCCCCATTCATTCTCTATGGGAATCTGACTCTGCTGTCAGCGCGCGCGCGCCGGGCTTCGGGCGCTGAAATCTCCGGGACCCGGCCGGCTCAGGAAGCGGGACCCGGCGGGATCACGTAAGTATAGGGGGATCTAACAGGGGGTCGGGAGCCTGTCACCCCGACATGGGGGGTGACAGGTGTCCTTTAAATTGTATCCTTATGATTTAATAGCAAAACAATTGTGAAACTCAGGAAAAAAATGCCTAATATTAATTATCCCCAGAAACAAAAAAAAAATCACAGACTCATTCAACTCAACATTCAGCTGGAAGGTTTGTGTAGTGCTACTCACTTTGCAGAAGATATTACTACAGAATGCTTGTCTGAATTGAGAATCTTCGCCAGGTGAGTGGCTACTGAGTCTTCATATGCAGAAATCTGAAACTAGCAACAAATCAATGCTTCAATGTATATATAGTAAATTATCAAATAATCAAGATCAATGAAACCAAAACGTTTTGAATTAAAAAAAAACAAAAAAAAAAGGTCCTTAGACAAAGCAAGAGAAAAAGAAGAAAGTAATACATCGGATAACGGATTAATCAAAATGTAATATTTGGATAATCAAATCTCCTCCTCCTCTCATGTGGATGGTAGACGGAATGGAAGCGCATTATATTAAAGAGGTTGTCCATTTTATATTAAAATTGTTCTGTGTACACTATTAGTACAGTGTCTTCACTGCACTTACTGACAGCAGCTCCCTGTGTACCTCACAGAGCTAAAATCAGACTCCCCTCCCGCAGGCTGTGCTGTCCTGCTCTGAGGTGATTCTGTCCATAAGATGGTTGACATGGAGGAGCATGTGACCATGCCCCGCCCCCCCAGTGTCCACTATTGAGCCTGTATATGCCTATGCAGGACAAAGGCATTTCTATGGGGGAGGGGCATGGTCACATGCTCCTCTAGTTGGCCATCTTAAGGACAGACTCACCACAGAGCAGGACAGCCCAGCCTGGAGAAGGGGTGTCTGAGTTAAGCTCTATGAGGTACACAGGGAGCTACTCTCACTAATTGCAGTGACTACACCTACTTATACTGTACACTGAACAATTTTACTATAAAGTGGCCAAAGTGTATTACAATACAGCCAATGGCACTTCCAGGAGTTCCGTCCCCGACTCGCATCAGGAGAGACAACATACATGTCAGCATTTTCACAATGTATCCTGCCTTGCCGACAAAATGATAGATACACTTTAAACCCAAAATTGAAGTGACTTGCATAAAAAATACTTATCCAAAGTTTACATTTAACATAGGGTCACAAATGTAATTAGGAATTTGATTTCCATTGTGGAATTTCTGTACAGAAAATCCACAGCATTTAGAGCAACATTGACCAGCAGATAATATATCAATTTTCGATTTGCTCCCAAATTGACATGACCAAGAGTTCTGCTAGAGTAATAAACACTCTATATACATTCCTTCTGGATATTGTGTTGAAAAACTTTCCCCATCCAGTAATAATATAATAATCCATGAATTATATATCGGTCCCATTGAAGATTATCATTGGTGGATTATACCTGAATTTAAACGAGGCACACTGCATATCACATTTGTATTTAGAGTATAAGTACATAAAAACCTTGAAAGTTGTATTTAGAGTATAAATACATAGAACCCTGAAAGTTGTATTTAGAGTATAAATACATAGAACCCTGAAAGTTATATTTAGAGTATAAATGCATAGAACCCTGAAATTCTTGTGAGACATTGGGTAAATATCAGGCACTAACTGCCTTTCACCCAATTCTGATCTTATGCTTATGTGGTCTTGCACCCAATAGGAGGACTTCTGGAACTAAACACTCCGTATTGCCTCCAGGGTGCATGATGTGGAGATGGATCTATTGCCACAGGTATGTGGGTTAGGATACATAGACTCACTGACCTTCATAAGCTAGCTTTAGCCATAATAAAAAGTTATTAACAAGATTAATTGTTTGGTAAATATGGATAAGGGAATCAACTGGAAGCTAAATGCTCTGCATAAAGATGATTTAGGGGGCTACGGGTGGGCAATTCTGGTTTAGGGAACTGCGAGATTCAGATTAGGGCTGATTTGAGTAACACATGTCCTCCTTTATCTTCCTTTTCCATATGTATTTTTGTAAATACATACTAGACTACACAGTTCTTTTAGTTTTACTTAATTAAATTATGTAAATTCTGCTATCTGAGGGTCTGGGTATGTGCTTAGTGCACTTGAGTCTGTATGTATTCAACTTTTGTTATTGGGTTAGAGGGGTGGGAAGTCAGGGCTGGTCCTCCCATTAGGGGCCTCTTGTTTTTGTATGATTTAACTCTATAAAAAAAAAATCTTCAATAGAAAAAAAAAAACATCTCTGTGTGAATATAGCGTACTCTCTTGAGTGCCCCTTTAACAAAAATACTTATATCTCAGCCATGGAAAGGACTATAGTATGCCCAGAATCCA
The DNA here is from genome assembly GCF_027789765.1 of Dendropsophus ebraccatus. Classification (NCBI taxonomy): domain Eukaryota; kingdom Metazoa; phylum Chordata; class Amphibia; order Anura; family Hylidae; genus Dendropsophus; species Dendropsophus ebraccatus. Next base: position 69,773,743 of record NC_091458.1, read on the forward strand.
GATGCCTAGACCAGGAGCATACTTACTTGGCACTCCTCTGAATCCTCTTCTGGGGATATGGGAAGTATTGAGGTTTTTGACGGTAACTTCAATTCATAAGACATTATACTCCACCTGAAATAAAAAGTTTAAAATTATACCAATTTTTTTTTATGCATACTACTATAGCTTTCTTTACACTGGAGCACAGGCAGCACAGGTCAGTATATTGGATACATTTTGAGAGCTGGCTATTAGCTAATTGACAAGCTACTAAAACCTAAAAACACGCATTCTTTAAATTGCATTAAAAATCATGTTTTGCAACAAATGGAGTTTAGCTCTGATCCATACAGAAATCTTACCGGTCCAACATTTTAGTGCTTGCACGTTCTAACTTCTCCAATATCTGAGGCAACTGTGTATCATCATCACACGAACCACCCCAGCCGAGCACTCGTGCTAGATCATTTCCAGTACCCAGAGGAAGGACTCCTAGCTGACACTATAGTTACAGGTATACAGAGACATACAAGATTATATTGTACAACACAGTAGACCGACAGTACAGGAATACATTTTGTATTTAGAGACATTTTTCAAATCAGTCTTCCAAAATTAATTTACTATTAGTCCCATACCCGAATAAGGTCCTTCTGATATCATATCAAAAATATTGATTAAATTAGTTTAGTCAGGCCTTGTTTACATGGCTGCAGTGATGTATACACTTAGGGGGGGATTTATCAAACTGGTGAAAAGTAGAACTGTCAGTTGCCCCTTGCAACCAATCAGATTCCACTTTTCATTCCTCACAGACTCTCTGAAAAATGGAATCTGATTGGTTGCTAGGGGCAACTGAGACAATTTTACTTTACACTAGTATGATAAATCTCCCCCTTAGTGTATACCAATCACTCAGTGGCCTCTTCCCATATACCGCTGAGGCCAGTGATTGGCTGCAGGGGTGATCTAGGAATAAGGACACTTCATTACTGCAGCCATATACACCATTGAGGCGGCAGGGATTAAACAGGTGAATAAATTTGCTATTTTCCGTTAGCACAACAACAGGCCATAAATAAGCAATTTCTGGTAAGCAACTACGTTTCTATATTTACATACGTGCTACATTTTAATAGAAGCAATTAAGCACAGTTCCATATTGTGTAAAAAGAATTGTATACTGACCTGTTTATGCAAACTAAGCTTATCGATCTCAGACAAAACCCAGCCAACGCTTCCATCGCCTCCGCACACAAGTATTCGGAAATTATCAAATTTCTGAAATAATCGTAAACTAAAAAGTAAAAAGCAAAAAAACAAAAGTTAAAGGTCATTGAGTGCTATAGAGTTTACATTTAATTTTAGGAAAATTTTGAGGATATATAAGAAAAAGCAAACATTTTTTACTCTTTAGAAACAACTTCAGGACACGTGTCATTAATAAGCAAAAAAGAGCAATGTATTTCACTTAATATGATCATTTACAAATTGGCTATGAAAAAATTATATTAAGTTCATTGTTCTGCCTGTTCTTCACATAGGTTCCATCAGTGTGGGGAGTGAAGTCGTTTAATGCATTATAATTATGTCTGCTAAGGTGGTTTCTAATTGATGTACTAAATTTTCCTATATTTATTTATTTTAACTTTTGTTTATAAACATATTTTCCAAATACATGTATCCTAACTATGGAGGGAAAATCCCTAGTTATGTGCTTGTTTCATAAGCATAAAGTGGTTTTGAAAGTTATACAATCATCTAATAAATTAAGCCCAATGGGGGACATTTATTAAGTCCAGCATTTTTTGTGCTGGGCGTAAAATATCCCCACAGCTCCGACACTACAGAGATTTATGTAGAGGCGTATTGCATCCAACAAAACTCTGAGTCCAGCTTCCAGCAAGTGGTTGCAAAAATGGATTTTATTCAAAACCTTCGTCCCCGTACACACACTGCAGCATGCCCCCGACAAGATTCCTACGCGTTTCAGCTGCGACACGCAGCCTTAATCATGGCTAATCTTCAATTGCCTCTACATAAATCCCATGTGCACCACTGTGTGCGCAAGGAAACCTACGCCAGCTCAGAGCTGGCGTAGGTTTCCTTATAATTTTTCGTTGCAAAAAATTATAAATGAAGCGGACCGTAAGTCCACGCCCCCCCTGGTTCTGCCCCTCCCCACCCCCTCCCTGCCCCACTGGCGAAGGTGGCATAAAATGGCCTGATGCAAATATTTTATTCGCAAAACAGTCATTTGCGACTAAATTAATTTGCATCTGGCCATTTTACGCCAAAAAATACAACTTTCTTGTTTGATAACTTTCCCCCAATGTCTACTTTCACACATTTATTCAGAAACAAACTTGTAGCGTCTTACCCTAAATGGGGTCCTCCGTTCATCAAGTCAAAAACCTGAGCGGGGTTCAGCAACTGCTTGAATCTTCGGAGGAATTTCACACCCTGATTGTCTCCGCTTTTTGAATTCACAAAGACAAGTAAAGGACTAGCACAAGAGGGAGGGCAGGTCGCTTTCCAGAACCCTGGAACAAGATTAAAGGGGTATTCCCCCCAAAATTATTTTTGCATTAATATGTTGCCCACCCGTAGCTTTCCATCTTTCCAATATCAATGTATTAAGGATTTTGCAAAGTTTTGCTGTTATCCAGCTGCATTCACCCCCATGGATTGCAGAGAATCATCAGCTCTCAGTCCAACCCGACACACTCCCTGCTCCTGGCCCGCACCCTCCGAGACGGCATCACGTGTCCTCAGTCCCAGCACAGTGAAGTGACTGAGAACACTGATGGGGTGGCTGCTGTTAGAGAGGGAGACAGTGATCAGCGCAGCTAACTAATAGCAGCCACCCGATTACCCCCAGCCCAGAGCTCACCCCCTGTGTCCAGAGCCTCCCGACGCACCGTCCAGCACTCACCCACAGCACACAGCCCCCCGCCCCACAACCAAACGCGCCCCCCCCCCCCCCCATCACCCGTGGAATCCCTCACTCACTCGCGGCATAGCCTCCGCACTCACCCACGGCCCCCCCGGCAAGCTCCGCCCCTCGCAATCGCCTGCGACAAGCTCCGCCCCTCGCAATCGCCTGCGACAAGCTCCGCCCCTCGCAAACGCCTGCAACAAGCTCCACCCCTCGCAATCGCCCGCGACAAGCTCCGCCCCTCGCAATCGTCCGCGGCAAGGCCCCCCCCCGATCGTCCGTGCCAAGCTCCGCCCCCCTATCACCAGCGGCACCCGACCCGCGATCACCACCCAACCCTTCCACCGCACGATCACCAATTGGTACCCCCCCCCCCCTTCATGATCAGCCATGGGGCACCACCTTCACCCGCGGCACTCACCATCTCAGCTCTGCTACACCGTCCCCCCAACTCAGCTCTGCTACACCGTCCCCCCAACTCAGCTCTGCTACACCGTCCCCCCAACTCAGCTCTGCTACACCGTCCCCCCAACTCAGCTCTGCTACACCGTCCCCCCAACTCAGCTCTGCTACACCGTCCCCCCAACTCAGCTCTGCTACACCGTCCCCCCAACTCAGCTCTGCTACACCGTCCCCCAAACTCAGCTCTGCTACACCGTCCCCCAAACTCAGCTCTGCTACACCGTCATCCCAAACTCAGCTCTGCTACACCGTCCCCCCAAACTCAGCTCTGCTACACCGTCATCCCAAACTCAGCTCTGCTACACCGTCATCCCAAACTCAGCTCTGCTACACCGTCATCCCAAACTCAGCTCTGCTACACCGTCATCCCAAACTCAGCTCTGCTACACCGTCATCCCAAACTCAGCTCTGCTACACCGTCATCCCAAACTCAGCTCTGCTACACCGTCATCCCAAACTCAGCTCTGCTACACCGTCATCCCAAACTCAGCTCTGCTACACCGTCATCCCAAACTCAGCTCTGCTACACCGTCATCCCAAACTCAGCTCTGCTACACCGTCATCCCAAACTCAGCTCTGCTACACAGTCACCGCCAACTCAGCTCTGCTACATTGTCATCCCCAACTCAGCTTTGCTACACCGTCACTTCCAACTCAGCTTTGCTACACCGACACCGCCATCTCAGCTCTGCTACACTGTCATCATCTCCTTCATTGTCTCAGCTCTGCTACTTCACCATCATCAGGCAGAAGCATTGCATGATGGGAAATGTAGTTTCCTATCTTGGATATAGATCGGCTTTTAGAAAAACTTGTAACTCAGGAATGGCAGCAGCTAGAAAGATGGGAGACGGCTCAAAATACTCAGAGGGACTTGGTGAGTAAGGCCAGGTTTGGGAGCATTTCATTTTTTTAGCTCTTGGGGGGAATACCCCTTTAAGGGTACTCTTACATGGAACGATAATCGGCCCGATTCGGGCGATTATTGTTCCGTGTAATAAATACAATGATCAGCCGATGACAAAGATCATCGGCTGATCGTTGATATAGGTAAGAAACTAAAATTTTTGGAAACGGCGACCGCGCATCGCTACGTGTAATAGCGGTGCACGCCCGGCGACTGACAATATACATTACCTTTCCACGCTCCAGGGCTGCTCCTTCTCGCGTCCCGCGTGCTCTAGCTTCAGAGGGCCTGTGAGCTGACAGGCCGCTCAGCCAATCACAGTCCGGGACCGCCGCGGCCTGTGATTGGCTGAGTGGCCTGTCAGCTGACAGGCCGTTTTGAAGCTAGAGCGCGCGGGACATGGGGAGAAGACCACAGGAGCAGCCCTGGAGCGTGGATAGGTAAAGTATATAGTTTAAGCAAGGGCTGCCTTGTTAAACGATTATCGGGCCGTGTAATAGGCCCAGTAAACGAGCGCCGATCTAGCAGATCGGCGCTCATTTACAGTTGTTATCGGGCCCCTATCGGCCCGTGTAATACCACCCTAAGGTTAGGGTCTTATTAAATGGTTAATCACTCTAAGCATCTGGTCAATACACCAGTATCTGTAACATAGACAACCTAAATGATTACTTGAAAATGTCAAATGTCAAATGACTTATTTAGAAACACAAAAGAAATAGCCCGATGTACAAGACTTCGCTCACCTTTAGTTAGAAGATGATGACATACTTAAGATACTAAATGCCCTAGTAAAACATATTGCAATGACCTTAGTGATGCATACCTAAACACTGCATATATTGGAGGATTAAATAAAAACTTCATTCTGTAGGCACATACCATCAGAGTCTATACTGTTGAGAGCTGTAGGAGGTATTATAGATACTTTGCATTGGCCAAGGGGACATTTACGAGGGTATTGGTCCTTGCATGCAGTGTGTACCTAAAAAACATAAAACATATTTAACGCCTAAGGAAACATTGTTCACAGAAATGCAAAGAGGGAGGAAAACATCCAAGTTTTGAGAGAGGGCAGATCAAACAAATTATACAATAGCAGACTATAAAAAGAGAGGAGATTACATATTGGAGTCTGCTGAGGGAGAGCCCACATAAGCCGTGTATCTGTGTAGAGAGAGTAGAGAGCATTCATGGTGGAGTCTGCAGAGGAAAGACTGGAAAGCACAAAAGGAGAGGTGATCCCTCCTCATAGCTGGAAAGGGGAAAATCAGTATTAAAGGGAAGCTTTGCTGTATATGACAGCTAGTGAAGGCAGCAGCATCAAGAAGACACAGAGCTCACATCCAACATGTATTAATGGAAGGAACATGGTCACATGGGAAATGCCCAATGCCAGGAGCTATTTGCAACTTGCATACCAGGAAGTCAGAAAATGACTAAAGAAGTCATGCAGCCTGAAACATAGCCCAACTTTTTTTCTTCTTACTCTAGATATCTACCAGTATACACAAAAATTATATTTCCCATGTCAAATGTCTAATGACTTTAACAGTGGCAAAAAAACGGAAATCGATTTTAGACATTTAAGCCTACTGTTATCAATAAGGTGGTAAATATAGAATTTTATGTTTTTAACATAAAGGGGGGGGGAAAAATTATTGATCGATCTCACCATTGCTTTACACCAAAGGCACCGCCAATCCTGCAAACGTAACACACTGCCACATGTTTTATCGCAAACTGCACATTTGGCACTGACAGGCAAGTTTCCTTCTAGCCACTGATGAGGCATTGCTATCTGAAAATAAAAACCGTCGGAAACAAAAAAAATTAGCTATTGTGAGGTTTTAGCAGTGGACTATTAATGGAATGTTATTGATATTGAGCACAGACATGCACAGTATCTTTCTTTGGCAAGTTATCAATAACATAAGATACCTGTACATACTGCTCTATGCTTTACGCATAGGGATCCAATTATAGAGGCTTAAAAAACTCACTAAGGCTGCTTTAAAATGTTCACTCTACTGTCTGTGAAACATGGCCAGAAAATGCCTATCCTAGGCTGTTTTTCCTGCACGGCATGATGTATCAATATCACGCTGGAAGCAGGAAAACTGTTTGAATCCCGGCACATCTGTAAAGACACAGCCATGTGCCCTGCTTCATTACAGTGCCACAGAGATTCAAACAGTTTCCCTGCTTCCGGTCTAGGACAGGTATTCACCGGTCATCCGTGTTTCACGAACAGAACACAGAACGTGTAAATGCAGCCTCAGGCCCCGTTCACACTTAGCAAAACTAGCGGATTTCCGTTAGCCTCCCTCTCATAATGGGAGTCTATGGGAGGCGCGCGCTGCTGTTCTCACAGTGTCTCTCCGTGCTGAAGAATGAACATGTTCATTCTTCAGCGCGGGGAGAGCAGCTGCGCGCGCCTCCCATAGACTCCCATTATGAGAGGGAGGATAACGGAAATCCGCCGCGGACAATACCGCTAGTTTTGCTACATGTGAACGTAGCCTTAGAGGATCCCAGCATATGATGCTGGATATCCTAAGTGGTTTCCTCATTACAACCTTACAGGAAAAAAGATGCAAAGTACAAACAACCATCTATACTCACACCATCCTCATCCTCAATGATATCTTTGCCAATGGAAGCTAGTGTTGTCCACTTGCAGTTGTTTGTAGCTCTTACAGCACACCTCTTATGAGCCTTAAATTTACATACTAAAATGATAGAAAAATAGATATTAGTAGATGCTGTTACATTGATGCCATTAAGGAAACTAAATGCAACATTAAATATTAACTGCTATGTCTGATCCAGCTGTTGGTAAACGTGCCCCAGGCATACATATGTAATGATCTCTAAGTACTTCAGCATCAAATCTGTCTTGTTGCACAGACACGCGGACTGAATCCAGCGGAGACATGCCATGATATTGGTATCATGTAGAAGACATGAAAATTTGTTTTTCCAAATGACAAATGTAACGAGGACAACGTGCAGAAATCCCTTTTCTAGGAGTAGGGATGGTCCGAACAGAGTTCGTACGAACCCGAACCATCCGCAATGATTACCACTGTCTGCCCGCTCCGTGCAGCGGGCGGATCAAGCGGGAGGAACGCCTGGAAAACTGGGATACAGCCATAGCCATAGGCTGTATCCCAGTTTTCCAGGCAGTCCTCCCGCTGTATTCACCCGCTGCACGGAGCAGGCAGACGGCGGTAATCCGATGCCGAGCGTTCAGGTTCAGCCGAACCCGAACCTCAGCGGGTTCGGACCATCCCTATCTAGGAGGTATTGTTTCACAGCAAATTCACAGCTGACTCTTGAGCATTTCACAGACTCTTTGAAATCTTTCTTCTTCCAATGCCTCCAATTTCACAGAAATGAGTGAACTTACAGTAAGTTCACGTTTGCACAAACCCAATCGCTCAGCATTTGAATCCTACAGACTGAAGAAGATGGATGCAGCCTAATGCTGAACCATTGGGTTTGCTGCGAATTTGAGTTTACTGTAAATTCGCTTATCTCTATTCAAAATATAAAAAAATAACTAATGTGCCAGGGGGTTATCTAGCCTTTAATTTTTATTGCAGTAAAAAACAGATCTACCAGTATGCAAACTTCTATTTTCAGAGCTACTGTTGTATACACACCAGAAGCTGCCATTCAGACTACAAGTGTGTGTGATGTAAAGAGATACATGAGGGACTACAGAAGAATCCACATCCATATTGGAAAACTATTGTGAGTGAGGACAGCAAGGTATTCTATTCCAGTGCACATATATCTAGAAGAGAGAGTGACAAGCAATTACTTAGGATCTATCTGCTGGAGCGGGCAGGCTTTATAATGGGCTGTGTACAGATAGCGGCTTTCCTGCCTGACTGATTCCCGTATCATTGCATAAACAGGCTCTCTCAAGCGGCAGCTTGTTATATTTTATATTAAACACATACTCATTCGCTGGCAACAGAAGAAACACTTAAGAAAATCAGATTTTTTTTATTTTTATGGAATTGTTTTATGTTTGGTGTTATGCCCGATTGATATTTAAGTATTTAAACAGAAATCCTTTAAGTGTGCACATGCATCAGCCATGGGTGGAAAGGATAATTCACATTGAAAAAAGTAGGTTATTTCCATGGCAAACACAAAAGCATTGCAAGTTGCCTGAATTGACAGAAAATGCTCTTAAGTTTGTCAACAACAGAGAAAGAGCATGTAAGAATGCAGACAGCTCTCTACAAGTATACTAAAGAAAAAGTATATATATTATAGGGAATGAACCCGAACGCTCAGCAGCAGATTCCCGCTGTCTACCCGCTCCGTGGAGCAGGCGAATACAGCGTGAGGAACGCCTGGAAAACTGGGATACAGCCTATGGCTATGGCTGTATCCCAGTTTTCCAAGCGGTCCGCCCGCTCCACGGAGCGGGCAGACAGCGGGAATCATTACCGAGGGTTCGGGTTAGTACGAACCCAAACCGAACTCTGTTCGGCCCATCTCTACTAAATACATTACACAGCTGCTGGCCAACAATGATCCCCTATAAACAGCGTACATGTATTTCAATAGAGAGAGAGAAAATAGCACCACAGACACCTTGGGCAGCGGCTAAAACTCCACATGCTAATTCTTTCTTATGGGTTGCACCTGTAGACAGGCGACAGCTGTTGTTCACCTCTTGAGTCCCCATACACATGAATGTTTGGGCCATATATTCTGAACAGAGAAAATTCTCTCCAAAAACAAAAGAATCAGGCAGCTGACACCCAATGTTCCTAATACCTACCATCTGTCGGAGGGTATCTATAAACATTGAGCAGTCATTGATCAGAAATTGTCAGGTCACACCAAAATCAGCCAGTTTGGACCACCACCAAATCCATGGCTTCTCTTGACTGTGATGTCATGTGCATAGGCAGCCATAAGGTGCACATAGACATTAGGTGAAAGTCTGCCAAACCCACCAATTTTAATGGGACCAACTAATTGTCTAATGTGCAGAGGGTCTCAGCGCTCTTCCAAAAGCAGATTTTGGGGGAATCAAGAATTAAGTAACTGTCTGTTAAAAGTCTGGTAACATCCCAGTCTCATTCTCATCATGCAAGGCTAGCTAGGGATAGATGATTCAACCAGGTATGCCAGCCAGTTATCTTCCTCTCTAGTGACCAGTGTCGGGAAAGACTTTCCAATATCTTAGAAATATAGTCTGACCAACAACTATCTCATAAATATGGTCTCTGATATGTTTGCAAAGCGTATACAAGCAAAGGACAAACAGATATCTAAAAAAGCAGGAAATAAGTGATGGGCTGCTTGCTACAACTACCCTTATAAACACGTTAAACATTGGACTTTCCCTAATAGTGTGAAAAAAGTGTACACAATAGAGTTTATGTAGAGTATGCGGAACAGCATGGTTTATAGCAAATGATGAATGACATCGAGAAAACACTGAGAAAAATAACAAAGCAGAACATTTAGTAAAACAGGTTTCATCTATAGTTACTGGAATTAAACATTACACCACAGTGAAAACAAACAGAAGGAAACTCCCTCATCACACTTCAGGGCTTAAAGTAGTCCATTCCTTTCTCTCTAGTGGCTTGTAGCCAGAAACCAGGCTGCTTCCTTAAAAGAAAAGGCTATTAGCCCCTTGCTTTCTATCTGCTCCATTCCAGCCACAGACCAATGATGTCTGGAAGTTACCATTAGTTTACTAAAACCAGAAGACCATTACTTGCCAATATGGGAAACACACTCAATACTTTCACTTTATATTCCAATATATTTGTTTTCTGAGAGCTTTTACATATATAATCCACAATAAGCATGTCTTCCTTATGCCTGCAGCAGTTCAAATCTTATAAGGGTCGATTCAAGATCACATGACTGTATGGAAGATGTGAGTTATTTTCTAATTTTAGTACATTTTACTAAATCTAGTCTAGTATTGTGTGCAACGAAAACAAAGGGGTTCAAACAATGGAGCAAAATAATGAGAAAATAGGGCACTTAAAGGGGTTGTCCAGTGAAAATCTTTTTCTTTCATATCAACTGATTTTAGAAAGTTATATAGATTTGTAATTTACTTTTATTTAAAAATCTCAAATCTTTCCATACTTATTAACTGCTGTATGTCCTGCAGGAAGTGGTGTATTCTTTCCAGTCTGACACAGTGCTCTCTGCTGAAATCTCTGGCTGAGACAGGAGAGATTTCTATGGGGCTTTACTGCTACTCTGGACAGTTCCTGTCTCAGCCAGAGATGGCAGCAGAGAGCACTGGATCAGACTGAAAAGAAAACATTTCTTGCAGGATATATAAAAAAATGTATAGTATGGTACAGTGTTAGCCAGAAAAATCCATATCGTGGTAAATACTTGTAATCAAAGTATTTTAGGAGTGATACCTTTATCGGCAAACAAAAAATTGCTTGAGTAGTGAGCTTTCGGGATTCACAAGATCCCTTCGTCAGACAAGTTCACAAATGAATAACTTACAGAAACAGCACAACATTTTAGGGATGTTACAAGCAAGAAAAGAGAGACATCTGTGAATAAGGGGGTGGGGGATGAGGGCGTAAATACATCACAGATAAGCCAGGGCAATAAAAAGGACTTGTTGTAAATTAAGGGTATATTCACACGAACTGACTTGCAGCGAGATTCTTGCTGCGAGTCCGGCAGGTCCTGGCAGTTCCCACACACTATATACTTGCTGCGTTCTGAACGATCCTTGCAGCGAGGAGAGGTAATGTAAGCTTACAGCGGAGGAGCCGGGCGGGAGCAGAAGGGGTTAAGGGCGGTAGAATTACATACTCGCTGCGGTCGTTCAGAGTATATAGTGTGTGGGAACTGCCAGGACCTGCCGGACTCGCAGCAAGAATCTCGCTGCGAGTCCGTTCGTGTGAATATACCATAAAGCTTACTTGGAAGTCCAAGATTCTTGGTCAGTTCAGTCTTATCTGTGGAGTGTCAGGTGCCAGGTTTAATCCATGTGTTAATGACTTGAATGTTTTATCAATTTGAATTCCCACACTTTCCTCTCTCTGTCACTCTGGAAGTGACCTTTGAGGACCATAACCTTTAAATCTGTTATTCTATCGTCCAGTCCTGAGACTGAGGACTGAGGAGCCTTAAGTGTGGGAGACTTGAGATTTTTAAATAGAAGTAAATTACAAATCTACTGTAAATTTTTGTGACACCAGTGGATTTGGAAAAAAAAAAAAAAGATTTAAAAATATGTGCCATATGTAAGGATGCACCACATCATTTCAGCCCAATTATTGCGGGGTCAAAAGTAGAGTGGTGGTGTGGGTGTGGGGAAGCACAAGTAATCCAAGTCTAAAGAGTTGAAGCCACTGCTTAACATAAAAACCATAAAAGATAGAAAAAAACATTTCTTCCATAATAACAGTATTTCTCTGTTTAACCGGGAACAAGGCTTTAAAATACTGTCTAGTCACAGATCAAACATGATATGTAAGTCGCTAACTATAAGATGTAAATCGGCCATTTACCAGGGCTTGCTCTATGGCTGCTCAGTTACGTAAGGGCAGAGCTAGGATCAGTGACTACAAGAGTGCCTAGAGGTATCCTGGGACACACCCTCTGTCTATCATTGTTTTAGGCTACTGCCGTCTCCTCTTACTTGCAGCTCTGCCTCCACTGATGCTGCATATGTGCATTGGGAGATGATTTCTATTACAGCAAGGCCAGAATAATTATAAAGTACAGACTACCAAATCACCAGGGAGAAAAATAGTAGCAGGCACCTGAAAGCACATATACTATGGCCTGTAGGGTCTATCTTATAAATAGTCTGTAACATCCTATTCATGCAAAAGGTTTTGCACCACACAGTTGCTTAAAGGAAACGAGCAGCACAGTATAGATCTACTGTGCTGCTTGCGGATCATACCAGAAGCAGCCGCAGCAGTAACTTTACAGAAGGGAAAGATATGTTTTATTACGCCGTGCGTAGCCGGGGGAGAGGCTGCAACTAGTCATCAGGGTAGGGAGTCGCCCAAAACTAGTCATGGCTCTCTGCCTGCCATCGTACAGTGCAGGGGTGACTTACAGGCAGGCAGGCCACTATGCTTTGCGAGCAGCACAGTAAATATACATTGTGCTGCTGGGAACCCTAACACCACAATCATGCTGAATGGTTCCTTTTAATACATGCAATTTAAAATAAAATGGTCGATGCCCAATTCACTTGTCACATACCTTCACAGGACAGTCCATGAGAGGTGACCCCAGAAAGGCTTTCTCGGCACACATTACAGAAGGTAGGGCGGGCGTGGGAGCAGGCGTACCAGTTATGCATTCCTGAGAAATGTTCCACATTAAACTGTGCGGTCTAACAAGGGAGAAGTTGAGACAAAATTTGGCAGCACAACTACAGCTAAGTCAGTTCTATGCATTGACAATCTACAAGCACAAAGGCAGAAGAAAAGAGCAGGATCTAAGGGTCTAAACATGAAGCCAATAGACTTTATGCTAGGACAATGGTAAAAAAAAAAAAAAAGAAACATTGGATGGGGTTGGGAAGTTTAGGACCTAATTTATGATGTCACTTATGGAGAATATAATTGCAGATTTCTAAGTGTTTATGTGCGAGAGGAGGGTGTGAATTGAGCAGAAGGGAGGCTTTCTTAGGCTGTGTTCACATCTATGTCTGAAGCAGATACTGTTACATTTGATGAGAAGAACAATGCAGCTTTATTCTTCCGGTCAAAGCGACTGTCACTACAAGGGAACCTTATGGAGCCCACTTAGTCACTGTGATCCATAGGTCCCTCTTGGTGTTAATCATGTGACAGGTCTAGTGCTCAGTCCAGCTGTTCTGCAACTATGATAGAACTGAACTATCGGAATGACACAGATGTGAGCAGAGCCTTAAATGAGATAAGAGGCCAAATGCAGATATTGCAGATTATTGTCTAGAAGACAAGCCTGTGAAATCTGTGAAAATATCATTTTCATTTCATACTATCGTGACTGATTCGACTATTACCAAAATGTTAGTTTAACTTGACTTTCAATAAACAAATTTCTTAAGACAGCATTCAAAAGACCAATGTGCAATTCACCTTGTTTTTCAACCTACTATAAGAAACTATGTTTGGACTGCTAGAATCATTTATCTGAGGTCCATATAAATGCAGTGGAATATCCACATTGGACTTCCTAAATTGTATACCAGCCAGCCCGCTACTTTGTGGTCAGAAGATACGTGGCCCTACCGATACAAACAGCAGTCAGGTAAGAACCCTACTGCCAGAGCCAGCTGTTACCACCTCAAGTCACCGCTCCATACATCTCACAAGTTTCATTGCATCACATTAACAAACTGCCTACCTCGTAATGCTCTCTGGATTGCACGGACTTCAATGAGCTGATCCAATCCTCCATTTCTTTCCTGTTCTCTGCACACAATATGAGTCTTCTAAAAGGAGTGATTATCTGAGGAGGAAGGGAAAAAAAACAAAAGAGAAAATAATAAGGATCTGCAGATCTAACTGTACTAAACAACTGTGGCAGAGCTGTGAAAGCTGCGCGGATATCCAGGGAACGTGTTTCTCTTGCTCTGATCAGATGTTCTTCCGAGCTGCATAATCATTTAAGCTTTGCATAGTGTCTTGATGAAAAATACCGCGTGTGAGAGTGGGGGAAAGAAGAGTCCACTTTCATCTCATTGTAAACCACCGCAAGCAAGACTTATCTTGATCCCAGCAGACTAATTTATAAGATTTTGTTACGGAAGGGAAAGAAAGGAGCAGAAAGTCTTCCCTGATAAAACTCGAGAGGCTACATGATGGCAGAGCTGGCTGGGAATGGCTTCACAACACACTGTGCTCATATACCCACACAGACCCCTGTGATGTATAGGACCACTGAGAACTCCCCGAGCCTGTGTACATTATAATTACTCCTTACATCGAAGTGTTAGCTTAGTAAAATACTGGTTGGCTACTACTTGTACCTGTATAGCTCCAGGTCACAATTTCAGCAGTAGTTGCCTTGTACAGAATGACAAGTAATGTGGTTATACAGACATCCTATTCAGTACACTTCAATTAGGAATCACTAAATACAATCTCTATTTCATCAGGATTTTCTTTGCTCTGCTATATTTATATCCCATAGCCAAATCATTTCAAGAAATAAGGAAGTATTGTATTTGTTGGATGCAGTCATCTTACTAGTAAAGGAACTGAAACCATCATGTTATTAATAGTCAAATAAGAATAAAACGGCATTTTCCTATTTTTCTGACAGAAGTATATACTCTTTTGTAATAGAAACCTAAAAAAAGGTTCCATCAGTATTATAAGGGTTTTACCACACGGTCACAGTCTATAGGATAATGCAAATCAAATGTGGGAGCTTGGGTCACGGAAAGGGGGGCAGACCGAATCGAAACAGTGTGGGAGAGATGTGATGGAACAAAAGTCAGCAACAGGGAAAATAAATGAGCAGCTTTTCGCCTTCTATATCTGTACAATGGATTGTTTTTCTTCCTAAACAATGCCCTTCATCTACCCAAGCAGGTAAAGCTATATCTTGCAACTCACCGGACTGAGAGACAATGACAATTTCTAATCATACCTGCATCAACATAATATACTTTAATACATCAACCATAAAATTCATAAAGATCTACAGTATTGACAATGCTAACTCTATACATGAATATTTTCCTGCTTTGAGCTCTCAGCTACTATAACCATGGACTATATAGTCAACTCTACATCACCGCTTCACATTCTCTACCAGGACCAATGTGGTTAATTTTGGACTATTTTAAAATAATCTCAATTTGTCTACAATTTTTCTTCTTAAACCCAATAGAACCTTAACCTAAGAATTCAGCCAAGTTTGGTCTTAAGGAGCAGAACGTGTTTTTTCCCCCTATAGTCTGAAATAAGACTTTTTATTTTATTTACCCTATAGTGTTGATTCAGAGAAAAGGGAAAAAACATGCAGACTCCATTACTATAACCTGTAATATAGTTATCCAGAAAGGTATCCAGACAATCCTTGAACTCTTTCAGTGAGTTTTCCCTGACCATTTCTCCAGGCAGAAAGTACCATAGTCATACTGCTCTTATAGTAAAGAATCCCTTTCTATGTCAGTATAGAAAACTTCTTTCTTTAAAGGGTACCTTTCATTTAAACAAACTTCTAACATGTCAGAGGTTTGTATTGGTTGGGGTCCAGGCGTTGAGACCCCTGCCAATGATTAGAATGAAGGGGCAGGCATGTGCTGCCTCTTCTTCTCCACCTCACTGCTAAAGTAGCGATGGAGACAATTATAATGGAGCCCTATGGAACTTCCACTACAGTGATTACTGAAATATACATAGGGCTCCATCATGGGACCTTAACACAAGGCAAAAGTCAGCTTCGACAATGACCGAGATTACTATAAAACAAGATTGCTGTTTGGATTTGAGAAGCGCATTTCATTTTAAGACAGTGATGTAATGGAAGTGATAAGAGTCAGTAAGTTTGCGCTATAGGGAGCTGAGCCATAACAGGAAGAACATGTAAAGGTAACTGACATGTATAGAAACGTGGGTGGCACAGCGGCTGAATACCACTCCTCTGGAATACTGTCAGCATGGGAACAACCACTACCAACTGCTTCTAGCATCTACAGGAGTTTCCAAGACAAAAAAGTACCTAAAATTAGATACACGTCAATCCTTTACAAAGTATCACGCCTTGAAAAATCTTTTCTTATGGAAAAGCAATGCTGGAGGACAACTCTTATGATTATTTTTTTTTTTCATTCCTCCTGGAGATTTTTAAAAAAGAGCTGTCCTCTTGTGTAAAGCCTCAGTATACTTTTACTTTTATCGGAATCCCAATCATTTTGGTCTCCTACATATGAAACAGATGTAGGGTAAAAAAAAACAGTAGCACTTTTCCAGACCTTCAATGGAACATAAATGTGTGTTTTTCACTCAGGGTTACGCTCCCCTGCTTACTACAGCTTTGCCATTAGGTTCCATTTTCCAGGCATGCCATTTATGCACCAGAGAGCTCAGGATGAACACTGCTATAAGAGCAATGGTTGGATATTATTTAAAAGATAATAGTACTGTTAGAGGGATGCGTGGCACTAGGGAGGGGTAACATTTTACATGGCAAGCACTTTTCTGGACAGGAAACATGAAAATAACCATTGCATAATAGTTATTGTCACAGGAAGTATAAAATCTGTGTTATACATAATTTTCAGGTTCTGGCTTCTAAAGTATCAATAAGTGGTTTTGGGCTATGTTTAGCGCTGTGATCCACTCATACTGGTAGCCGATGGACGGCTTGCTATTTAAAGCTACAGGAAATAAGGTCAGCATTTCCAGGAAAGGATAGACACATTCTTTAAGATGTCATCTGCTTGCAACTAGTAGAAAAGAAAAGCATATGAAAACTACAAGAGCCTCTCTCTTCATCTGTAAAGTCATATAACTGCTTCTTTTGGTCGCTGTTTCCTTGTGGCTGAGCTCAACAACAGCAGATTTCTTCCCAATAAATTCTTAATGCAAAGAACCATTTTTTCCTCATTAGCTGGGAGCCAAATGCAGGCCTTATTACTTCAGTCGTCTTCTTTTTTTCCAGTGGACAGCTCATGAAGCAGAACACAGAGGAGTCATTAAAGCTCAATCTAATCCCGGCCGCCCTAACAAGCATGTAATGTTTACCACGGTCAACAATGGACAATGATGACATCATGCAAAGGATTCCCTGTAACATGCTACAGCCAAACAGCACGTCACCCACATATTCTGGGCCCCAGACGACACACAAATTACTTTCAGCCCTGTTTCTGATCGTGCAGAATGTGACAATTTAAAGGGACTTTAGAAATAAGGCAAAACAAGACTAGGAAAAAGCCTTCAGTCTTGAAAAGATCTAAGCTAAAAAGCTGAGCTTATCATTTAGCTTTTAATAAAGAGCAGAGAGGTGCAGACCTGCAGTGGGCTTCTCATAACCATTGTTTGTACATTGAAGGTACTATAAGAGACAGAATTAATAGACCTTTATAACCTTATTTTGCCCTTAGGGCAAACATGCCAGACTGAAGTAATCAATTTGACCAATCCAAGAAAGTCTTCAGGCTGGGTGCACATGTAGAGGCCGCAGCAAAAAAACAAAATGGAAAAAAATAAATCTACAAGGTTTTCAATGACGGCACAGTTTTACCAGCAAAGAGGGTTCTTATCTGTAAAACAATAACACTAACAATTTATTTTAACCCATTCACCCCACAGCAATTTGTTTTTGTTTTCTGCTTTTGTTGTTAAACCATACTTGTTTTCCTTTTTAATCATCAATGTCCTACCGATAAGGTCTTATTTCTTGTGGGACACACAGTACTTTTTGAACTTTTTTTTATTTAAATTGCTTTGCATCACTATATTCTGACTCCTATAACTCTTCTATTTTATCCATCTCCTATTACACCTTATATATGGCATGGTATAAAAGAAAGACAAACATGGCAGCCATGAAAGCCTTCACAAGGCCCAGTCTGCCATGATTGCATTGTCAGTGGGTGACCAGAGCTCATATTAGAGCAATACTGAACACCTAACTTCTTAGATGCTGTCTACGCTACTGACTGCAGCATTTATGGGAATACATGAATATGATCAGGGTTCTCTCTGATACCAGTCACTGACAGTGGGTACTAGCAGCAAATAGCAGACCCCACATTCAGCATGGATACATGTAAGGCTACTCTGTACCCACAATCTGACCCCCCCCCCCCCTCCCTCAAACCACTTGTACCTTCGGATAGCTGCTTTTAATCTAAGATCTGTCATGCGGTCCGTTTGGCAGGTGATGGAGTTATTGTCCTAAATAAATACTTTTAAACTTGCAGCCCTGTGCCAAACGTGAGTATCTGTGCCCTAACTTTGCACCACCCCTCCGTCCCTCCTCCTCATCATCATTAGGAATGCTCCAGGCAGATTGCCTTCTACTCCCCACCTGTAGCAGCCTGGCACATGGGCTGGATCGTTAAGGACCTGTGCAATGTTTAGCATGGAAAAAATGTTTCAGTGGCATTCCTAATGATGAAGAGGGTGGGGAGGAGGGACCCCTCCGGTGGTGCAAAGTTAGGGCACAGATACTCCCGTTTGGCACGGGCTTCAAGTTTAGGGTGCCTTCACACGTACCGTATGACTGCTTATTTCTCCCACAAAACTTGCATCAAACTTGCATGAAAGTAGCTGCGCTTTTTGTGGTGTTGAACTCGCCTGTGAAAATCATATGACAATCAAAACTCGCATTTAAAAATTGCACCACACACGCAGTGAGAATACACATACAATGGCTTGATAGCAATCAGTATCACTGTGGATTTATGTGCGAGAAACTCGCAGCGATAAATACACGGCAATACGGTACGTGTGAAGGCACCCTTAAAAGTATTTTTTGGGGACAATAACTGCATTACCTGCCGAACGGACCCTAGGACAGATCTTGGATTAAAAGCAGCTATCCGAAGGTACAAGTGGTTTGGAGGGCTAAGATTGTAGGTACAGAGTCGCTTTAAATGTCAAGAAGGAGTAAAAACTACACTGACCTATGATGAAACCCGATGACGGTTTTCAAACACACTGTGGCTGCTAAGGGCAAACATACCCTTACTTAGGGTTAAACATCAAACAAAAATGCTCAGATCCACCAGGTTCCATGCAATGTTAATAAAGCAATCTTAATCTGAATATTAACTATTCAGTGATTCTGTGTTTTCTGGCTTCAGACCTATAAGTGTGAACTCACATGAAACAAATTTCTGCAACTGTCCCCATCAACTAAATGGGACTTGCAGAAATCTAAGTGAATGCTGTAGGAAAAGCCATATTAACATGAATGGGACAAATAATCAGTTGTAGAAAACTCTGCAACATGTAAATACACCTTTAAGCCAGTTTTACACATACCGCATTACAGTGAATTCTACACAGCAGGTTTTACAGTAAATCCACTGCGATGCTCTTTAGTGTCATTTTCTATGGCTCTGCATTCTCAGAGTGGATTTTCATTCCACTTCCAGAATGTTGCCCCTCCCCACTTAAAGCACCGCTGCAGAGCTAAAATTTTACCTGCCCACT
The DNA here is from genome assembly GCF_027789765.1 of Dendropsophus ebraccatus. NCBI lineage: Eukaryota > Metazoa > Chordata > Amphibia > Anura > Hylidae > Dendropsophus > Dendropsophus ebraccatus. Next base: position 69,793,187 of record NC_091458.1, read on the forward strand.
CTCCCGCCTACTTCTTTGGCTGCCGGAGCCACTGGTTGGGTGTCCAGGACACCAGGGAGTTGGAAGCCAGAGAAGCAAGTGGGAGGGTGGACATGTAATGTATTAGGTTGGCAGTGGTAGGTTAAATGGACAGGGGCTACATTGTCTGATATTCATTCCGCTACAAGAATGTAGATTCATTGGAAATAAAACTACAGTGCATCGCAGCACATTTTGCTGCAGAACTCACAGCGTAAAACTGCTGTGATGCGGTACATGTGAACAGGACCGTATTAACAGCTGTTGCTGCCCTAGGCACTAAACCGGAAGACGCCTATCTTGCGGAGCGTGGAGGAGAGTGGTTTCGGCCACATGCATTTCTCTACATGAAGAAACATTGTCTGAATCGCATTTTCATGTTTTTTAACAGCTTAAAACATAAATTTCCACATTGAATCAATGATTAGAGCCGTCTGCATATTTTCTGAAGGAAATAGGTAGGTAATAGCTCCAGGCGTCACAGCCATATCAGACCTGACCATACCTCCCCCCCTCAAAAAGACACCAGATTTACTGGCAAGTCTGAACAGGAGGTGGGAGACTTAAAAAAAATAAAAATAAAAACAAAAAAAAAATCTTTTTTCCACCTGCTCCCTGGTGCTGCCCCAGGCATCGGACCACGAGTGCCTAGTGGTAAATATGGCCCTGCATGTAAATCTGGTCTAATAGAGCTGAAACGTGTCAGGAACTGGTAGCCTATAATAAGTGCTCAGAATGTTAGAATATTTTAATTTCTTAAAGGGGTAGTGCGGCGCTAACAAATTATTCACAGAATAACACACATTACAAAGTTATACAACTTTGTAATGTATGTTACGTCTGTGAATCGCCCCCTTCCAGTGTCCCACCACCCCCGCACGTGTACCCGGAAGTGTGGTGCATTATACATACCTGATCCGTGTCGCGCATGTCCGCCATCTTGTGCCAAGAGGTCATCTTCGGACGGACCGATCCGACCGTCCCTATTGCCGACCGCCTTCTGCAGCGTCATCAGATGCTCATCCGCGATTGGCTGAGCATAACTGTGCTCAGCCAATTGCCACTGAGCACAGTTATGACACGGCAGAGTAAGGCTGGCATCAGGGACGGCGGCAGCGATTCGGCCGGCCTCCCGAAGATGACGTCTTGGCACAAGATGGCGGATGGGCGCACCACACTTCCGGGTACACGTGTGGGGGTGGTGGGACACGGGAAAGGGGCGATTCACAAACATAACATACATTACAAAGTTGTATAACTTTGTAATGTGTGTTATTCTGTGAATAATTGTTTACCGCCACACTACCCCTTTAACTAACCGAAACCATCTCTTTTTTAAAACCTGTTTCCCACTACCACTTCCTTTCCATTTTATCCAGTGTTTAGAGGTTTCACACACAAATAACCACATAGTGACATAAACACATTATGGATACTTTAAGTGTAACTGTCATTTATTTATTTATTTTTCAGAAATTAATGGTACAAGTGATCTCAAGAAACTCTGTAATAGGTTTTTTTTAATGAAAAAAAGCCTCTTCCTGTACTCAAAGAGCTTTTTCCCAATCAACGCCCTCCCCTTTCTTTTCTTTATCTGTGCATTATTAGGCAAAGCCGTCTTCATCACAGAGGAACAAAGTGAAGACGGGTTTGCAGAGTCCAGTTATAACCTATGGAGGGGTCATAGGGGATGAGTGAGCAGAGAGAACAGACAAGAAGTTGTACAGTTTGCAGACTGTCTGGCACACAAAACGCTGGATTTAGAAGTCAGAAAGGTCAGTGCTTATCTGAGAGCTTGGCGAGAGAAGATTGCAGGATGTAGTGTTTTGTAGGGCTGCCTTTTTTCCCTTTCTGTGCTCACTTACCCCCCTCGAATCCTCCCCTCTCGATAGAGCATAATGGACACAGAAATCCTGCTTCCTCTGAAGTGAGGGGGGAGGTAGGAAGGCAGCCTTTGCTTTTGCTTAATAAAACCAAGTTTAGAGTTTCTTAAGCTCAGTTGTACTATTGATATTCATTGATTTCTGAAAAATGACATTTAAATGAGAGTTACGCTTTAATGTACTCTGTTTTATGAAAGATGGGTTTGCCCAGATAGCTTGGCTATAAAAGCAGTATCTGTCTTCCATTGTCAATATAGCATAATCGTATTCTGAAATTTGGTACATAGACTATTTGCTGACATCAGGCTGGGTCTATTGGTTCTGTCACTTATATTCTTGCTGGGCTTTAAAACCAGTGCTGCAGTCAAATGTTTTAAAGAATTGAGTTTTTAAGAATATATGAGCACTACAACAAAAATTAAAAACACTGCTCTAAGTATTCTTTTTAATATAATCTGATCCTCACACATGAACACAGTTCACTGTAAAAGAGAAAGAGTAACTTAGATTCCACTAGTTGTTGATATCATTCTGTAGGACTCAAACAAAACTGCTAGTACATGCCCTCATCATCTCTCGCTTGGACTATTATAACATCCTCCTCTCTGGCCTCATATCTAACACCCATGCTCCCCTCCAATGCATCCTTGACCTTTGCTGCTTCCCTAATCCACCTCTCTCTCCTCCTTTGCCAACCCCATCACTGGCTAACAAGTCAATTTAAAGGGATATTGTAACCTCCTTACTCTTGCTACATTTCATCCATGGACAGTGTCACCTAAGTGAGGCTAGGACCCACCTGCCATGAAGCCCTGCCTGGATACTGTCCACGGATAAAATGAAGCGATTTTAGAGTAGTAAGACAACACAGACAAGTGTTATACAGGTATATATTAAAAGTGCAGCAGGTGAGGAGAACCGCACATAGAGTAAGTGGGTGACAGCATCGCTTTGAATTGTCAACCATAACCATACAAGGCCGTCCAAAATCTGTCCCCTTCATAGATCTCAGACTTACCAATCCTCATCCTCACAAGACCTCTGTCTCGGCTCTCCACTTTTCTGCTCCTCACACTACCATCTCCATGATTTCGCCTCAGTATCCCCCATACTCTGCAACTCACTACTCTGACATATCTGACTCTCATTCACCATTATAATCTTCAAAAGCAACTTAAAAACCCATCGCTTTAGATTAGGCCACAACCTACAATAACCCTGTTGACATGTCACCACACTGATCAGCTGATCCCCTAACCCACTGTGTCACTCCCTTGTAAGCCCTATCTATTAACCCTTATCATATGTACAGTGCTCTGGAATCAAGGGTGTAATATTATTATTATTATTATTATTATTATTATTATTATTATTAATAATAATAATAATAATAATAATAATAATAATAATAATAATAATAATAATAATAATCCCATACAGACCAGATAGTGTCTCACAGTTATTGAAAATTAGATAGAGGTACTGACATTTTGTGAACAGACTGTTTTACCTCCTTACATAGATTTGCTATAGTATAGTATAGTATAGTATAGTATAGTATAAAGATCTGATAACTGTGAAGGCCAGGAAGCAAAGAAAACTCACTTATGCTCATTCAAACCAAAACATGGCTATAAGAACCCTAACCCACAAAAGAATAAACTTGGCTGTCTAAAATGTATAGATAAGCCCTACTGTCCAAACATCCATCCACAGGTATCAGACCACCCAGGGTGTGCTAATAAAACATTCCTGGTGGGCAAAGATCCACATAAACATGAAAATACATGAATTTGGGGTTCCCATAATAGGGGTGATGAGAATCAGAGAAACACCATCTATAGGTTCTATGTGGAGTTTAGCTCAATCTCGACGAACTTGAATGGAGCCACCATGCAACACCATACACTTCCTATGGGCAGGCAAGTTGCCCTATTTGTGAAGGAAAGCAGCCACGTCTCTCTAACCCTGGACAAGCACTTTTATTTGTGCCTACTACACTTTGTAGAAGGTGATACCTGTTACTTGATGCCAGTGACTAAAAGCCTTTTAGCATGCTCCTCATATGAGTAGCAGATGCATGAACAGTAGGTGCATTATTCATAGACTTACAAGTTAAGCTGCACACACTGAACGGTGTTCACATGAAGTGTGTCACCACTTTCTTAAGAGCTGCAGGGCCATTACAGGTATTACTGCACAGTGATGCCGATCCACTGTACATGGAGCGTCCACATTTACGTGACTAAGTGCTTAGGTTACCCTTTGTAGCCAAAACTGAACTGTTCAAACCTAAGTAACCTGCATCTTCTTGATGTTGTCAAATGAAAAAACACATGATCTAACATCTAATATACTGTGGTGCCTTGGATTACGAGCATAATTCTTTCCGGGACCGTGCTTGTAATCCAAATCCACTCTTAAACCAAAGCAAATTTTCCCATAAGAAATCATTGATATGCAGAAAATTGGTTCCACACCCCAAAATAATGATTTTATATTCTGAATAACATGTAAAACAGATGAAACAAACATTTAGAAACAGCAGAATATGTCATTATTATAAGTTACTGTACAGTCAGGCCCGCTTCTGCCTCAGGCGGCAGATTTTGCGGTCCTGCAGGGGGCGGCATGCCCGGCTGATAATCTGGCGGACCGGGCAAATGCCCGCTGGGCCGCCCAGATTATCAGTTGTAGGGTCGCCTGCCGGGCCCCTCCAGAACATACACTACCGCCCCCACCTCCCTATAACACCCAAGGGCCGCGGCCGCCAGAGCTATTCAAGGCGGGTCTGCCCCTTTAAAAGCAGGGGGCTCCGCTACCACTAGCTGTTCTAACCAGTCCACTGAGCTTCCGGGACAGGTCACCTGATGCACGTCGGCCCCGTAAGCGCACAGCTCCAGCCCCGCGCACCGCACCTCTCCCGCGGTCCTGTGCGGTCAGCTGTTACATGTATGCCACTGAGCAGGAGACTAGAGAGATGCAGCGCGTGGGGCTAGAGCTGTGAGCTTACGGGGTCGGAGAGTATGGAAAACACAAGGGCTGACAAGAGACTGCAGGGAGCATGAAAGAATGAGCAGGGTATAGGGTGAGTACAGTATAGCCGCACTCTCTGTCCGGGGAGAGAGGGGGTTACAGCTATGAAAAGATTACCTCCACAGTGCTGTCCCCTGATGTAAGCCCCAGCCTGAAGTGGATCTGCTATTATTTGCAAGGTGAGGGAGACCTCAGAGTACTGTGCTGTAGACCCCACTATGCAGACCATGCCCTCCTCCACTTACGCTCCAACCCAGTATAGGGAGCTCTTAAACCAAAACAATGCTCTTAAACCAAGTCACAATTTTGAAAAAATGAGCTCTCAAACCAAAACAAAGTTACTCTTAAACCAAGGTACCATTGTATAATCTTCAAGACAAGTCAATAAAATTAATGCTACTGCAACTCTGGAGCTGCACAGATATAGTGCATGCCATTGATCTATAATGCCGTCACTCATCTATGAGCCTGAATCTGCTATTACGTTTATCGCAATGAACGGAATTACATTTTCATCCACTTTCATTAATCAACATGCAAAACAATCAATGCTAAGTAATTTATTTGTGGCCGGAGAGAATCCAGTCACTAAAGAGACCATTATCATTATGCTTCATAAATATGGGCTCAGACAGAAATGACATATGCTACATGATCCAATAAGTGCTCCAAACCCATTCACTTTATAAAGGTTTTAATTCCATGGGTGAGATCAAGCACAGACGCACCTGCCACCTTACCGGAGAGCTGTACATGGGGTGCATATAATCACTATATGATCAGAATAAAATGGGCAGGCTGGCACTGCCTGTCTATACAGAGCGAATAAGAAACATAACAGAAGGAAGACACAACAATAAAGATGAAAAGTGTTGTTCTATAAAATAAATACTGCTGTAATATAGATACACTTTACCGATCTCTCACATCTGCATCTTACAGAAAAGGGGATAAAAGGGTTATCAAAGATTTAAGAAGAAAAAAGCACAGCTACTTGCTAAAACAGCATCACCCCTGTCCCCATGTTCTGCATAGTATTAAAATTAAACTCCATTAACTTCAATGGAACGGAGCTACAAAAACACATCCAAACTGAGTACAGGAGTGGTGCTGTTTCTGGAAGAAAGCGACCATATTTTTCTAAGCCTAGACAACCCCTTTAAAATCTACCCAGTATACGTGCATGGGGATGGCTTATCTGCCTAATGCCAATTACCAATAATTGAGGACAGGGGCACAAGAAGACATTTATTCAGCAATGCCTACTCCAGTTTTACTGTAGGCATAGTTGGCACTCTCTGTTTGAACCCTTTATAGAATTCTTACACTGGTTCAAATTGATAAATTCCTATCATGTCAAATGCACTTTATACTAGTCAGCAATATCCAATTTAAAAGGGTCTTCTCACCCGGGATATGTATGGAATATCCACAAGACAAGCCATAAAGGTCTGCACACCTATGTTTAGAATGGGTACTGCCCCCCCCCCCGACCATGTTCTATTTGGTAAAAGCAAAAATGGGTGGTGCTAACCAGCTTCTGTAACTCCTATTCACTTCTATAGAAGTTACATATACAGCATAGAATAGCCTGTTGTTCAGCATAAGTAATCCCCATCACCTCTAGCCACTGTATTCTGACTAGCATTCCTATCTCAGCCATGATTGTCTGTGATGGGGATGTGATTTTAAGCAGAATATCTAAAATGATATGTAAAGATAATGGACACCAATACAGACATTTAGTGACTGCACTGTGTTATTGTAGGTTAGCTCCTATACACCTAAATGAGGGCTGAGCTGCAGTACCACTGCACAGCCACTACACAGTGGACAGAGCTGTCTGCCTGACTGTGTATGCAGCTCGGGCAAACAAATGATTGTCAGAGGTGCTGGTTGGTGGACCCACCCCAATATGATATTAAGGGCTTACCCTGATAGGCCATAGATAAAAAAAAAAAATGTTCTGGAAAGTCCCTTTAGGGTACAAACCCACACACCGTATACGCAGCAAATACGCAACAAATACGCAGCAAATACGCAGCAGTTTGATGGTGAAGATTTAATGCTGAGTTCAGTTATTTAGATCTAATCTGCTGCGTTTTTGTTGCGTATTTGTTGCGTTTTTGCTGCGTATTCGCTGCGTATCGCAGCAGTAAATACGCTGTGTATACGGTGTGTGGGTTTATACCCTTAGATATGAATGTAATTCATTGTAATAAAAGGTTTACATAGCATACATATACAAGGTTAGTAAGTTGTGCTATTTTCAATACAAAAAAAGCTATATGTACTGTCTCTTTGCTTCCTCAGTTCTATTCGCTCTGATCCTTGCTCGGCTCCGGCTTCTTGGAATCGGACATGCGATATTAGCAGTGATAATAATAACATAATGAAGTGCAGTTACAATCACTTTTATAGCTCTGTAAGAACTAGCAGCCCAAATAGGGATCTAGCTGTAATACTACAAGCAGGTTTTATTTGGAGCTGGCATCAAAATGTAAATAGTACAAAGTACTGTACAAGATCATCCTGCCAAATAGAAGCATTTCCATTCCCAAAGTTTTAAAGGACAGCGCAGAGTCTGCTAAATTGTATGCTCCCTGGTGACAAACATTCACTGCTTTGGTTTCAATTGACATTTTGGAAAACTGCCTGTATTAAAGCAGCAGAAATAAATACATAAGACAAACACTACTGACATCATAAATTAGTCATTGCTATTATTATTGGGGTTTACAGTCACTGGACTTCAGCCGATACGCATAGTCCAGAACTGTTCTCAGTATCCATAATAAACAATGCAATGGGAATAAAGAGTACAATGCTAATCTTGAAAATGAGTCCGGTTGTCAAAGAGGAAAACCAAGGTGTCTGTGTGGTGCAGCTCTGTATATGTAGGGAGAAAGTTCTCACTTGGAATCATTTACAAAAATACTGCTTTTCATTTAGTCTCGGAAGGTCCAACCAATGTGTCCAGTTCTTGTAGTCACACGTGCTCCGTAGCTCTGTCCCACTGCCTTCATTTTCTTCTACATGGGTGGATTAAAGGGGTTATTCAGTCAGGTGAAAATATCTAAAAGCCTTTTATAAAACCAGACTACAAGGCTTTCTGTAAATTGCATTGTTTTAGCACAGTATTATCATCATTTACTCTGAAGTGTATTATTCTATGAATATAGGGCAAATTTAACTAAAGTCTATTCTGACATGATCACATTCAACTTCACAGCGCTCATAAATCTCAGCGGATAATATGTCCTCCCCCCTTAGCTACTCAGACTGTGGTAAATTCACAGCTTGAAAGCAAGCCTGGATATACAGACTGAAGCTGCTTTCAATCGGCATCCACAGCCTTCAGCATGAAGAGTTCCCATGGGCATGCTTTTACTTCCCTTTAACGTAAAAAAACCCCTCCAGAATCATTCCAGCTGATGTCATGAGACTCCAGCTTCTATCCCAATCTGCTCAGCTCCAAAAATATCTTGTCTGCCATCACACAGGAACATATGCAGATCTGAGGCATTTACACCACTGAACTGGCAGGGAGGGAGAATTTTACAAGTCCATCTGTTTTTACAAAACAAATTGAAGTCGCCAAAGACAACAGTGGATGTATAAAAACATAGAAAACCCATAGCAATGCCCTAGATTACTAAGTCTTGGCAATGTATAGGAGCGTTGTCGAAGCTGATAAGCAAGCAAAAAAGCTGCCATGCACATTTAGAGAGGATTCTTTTGTGTAAGCATCCCAAAAGATGCTAATATCTTAACCCGTTTAGTCACAATTTCCCTGTATCGTTGCTCCTTTAAACTTGTAGAAAATAAGTCACTTGCTCTAGTTTCAGAGCAAAACCTGAGTGTTTCTGAGCCCCTGCTAAGAGTCAGCTGGTAAATATGCTCCACTAGACCCTGGTTAGGATGGGAAAAATGCCAAATGGGCAGAAGGTGGACTAGATCGCTCTTATTGTAGATAGAGTTGTTCTTATTTTTAGTACAGCAGTACCTTGGTTTAAGAGTAACTTGGATAAAGAGCGTTTTGCAAGAAGAGCTCACAGTTTTGCAAGAAGAGCTTCAAAATTTCTTTGGTTTAAGAGCTCCCTGTACTGGGTGGGAGGGGGAGTGGGGGAGGGGCATGGTCTGCATAGCAGGGTCTACAGCCCTGTAATCTGACCCAGGAAGTCTCCCTCACCTTCCAAATCATGGCAGATCCACTTCCGGCTGGGGCTTGCATCAGGGGCAGGACCTCTTAATAGCTGTAAGCCATCTATGTGCCCACATCTGCCCTGCTCATGCTTTCATGCTCCCTGCAGTCTGTCAGCCCTTGTGTTTCCCATCCTCTCCATCCCTGCTATAATGAGCCTTCACTCACACTCTGCTATAAACACTGCTGTTATAATGTGCCTGCACTTACACTCAGCCAATTACACCACTGTATAGAAAAGTTTCTGTCATGGTCCTCCTGCACATCTCTGTGATTCTCACTTCCTGATTGGTCCATGCTGAATACACACCCCTTCCCCACTGCTGTCATGTGACCACACAGACCTCTGACAGCAGCCCTGTTTCTCTATTCTAGCCTGTTGTACTACGCTACTGCATTATGGGGATCTGCAGCTCCATCCTGTTTCTACAAACTGCTGCTGTGTTATCAGGTTTATGCAGTTACTATACATTATACTCCACATGCTGATTGCTATAAAATGACACATTCAGCTGTTTTGAAATGTTTGTTCCATTTGTTTTACATGTTACTCAGAATAAAAAAAAGCATTTTTGGGGTATGGAAGCAATTGTCAGCATTTCAAATGGTTTCTTATGGGAAGATTTATTTTGGTTTAAGAGTGGATGTGGATTACAAGCACAGTCCAGGATGAATTATGCTCGTAATCCAAGGCACCACTGTATTTTAAATCTGTAGTTCTGTAGGGTGCCCACTTATGGCACAGAATAGGGGAGAACCCAGTGTAACCTTCATCAGGTCTTCTGCAACTATGGATGCAATATCTACATTATGGTAATATTGGTGCATCGTGGGTAATACCGGCGCAGCGTGGGTAAGTTCTGTTAACTTTCATTTCTGTTGTGTCTAAAAAAGGAGCAAACAGCATTACATTTGATGAAGTAGTGTATATGCCAGGCTACTTCCTAGGCATGTTTGACACTCTTTTTCTTGCTTATGCTGTCCGACACATTTTTCTATGTTCCCTGCTCTGTAAATGTTGTCTTCTGTGGTAATAAGCCTGTTACTTTAACTACTCACAAAACAAGACTACTAACAGTATATTAATCATGGAACAATTTAATAACGTGTTATGTAACAGAACTGGGCAAAGTTTTTGTTTCCTAAATAGCCATCAACAGACTTACATCGACGTAAAAGGCAATTCTTTCTTGTCATAAAGACTCCGAAACTAAACTGATAAAGATACTGGAAAGAAGCCCCACATGTCTTCCTCTTCTATGTCACCTAATGCTTCCACTTAACTCCACCCATACAAACTTCTAGAAGCTGCATCAGCACACTTTATAATGCAGTGAGAAACACAATTGATTATGATCCGCATATGGAGACACTAAAATAAAATAGTCTCTAGAAGCACTATTTATGGAAAAGTCAGTCCACATAAAACTAGGTTTTTCTGAAATATTATGCCCTGTACATGCGTCATGGCTGCTAAGCTTAAAGCGTAACTGTCATTTCAGGGTCATTTTTCTGAAAACATTAAATATCAACAGTACAAGCGATTTTAAGAAACTCTGTAATAGGTTTTATGTACTGAAAGAGTTTCCTTCTGTACTGAAAAAGCAATCTCCCAGCCTCCCCCCTCACATCAAATGAAGCAGGATTTCTGTCTCCATTATGTGGCTATGGAGAGGGGAGGGGCTGTTAGGAGTGACTGAGCACGGAGGATTGCTGCACAGCACAACACCCTGCAATCTTCTCTCAGTAAGTTCATAGATAAGCACTGACCTTTCTGACACCTGAATTTAGCGTTTTAGGTGCCCAGAGAATCTACAAACAGCTGACCTTCATGTCACCTCTTCCTGCTCCCTCATCTCCCTCAGCCCCTCCCCCCTTCATAGGCTTACAATGGAGAGAGCAGAGCCCGTCTTCACTGGCTTCTCTGTAATGAATACGTGTTTGCCTGATAATGCACAGATAAGAAGTCGGGGGGGGGGAGGCTGGGAGATTGCTTCTTGAGTACAGAAGGAGGCTTTTTTGGCTGATGAAACCTATTACAGAGTTTCTTAAAATCGCTTATACTACTGATTTCTGCAATAAAAAAAAACATGACAGTTACGCTTTAAGGCTGGGTTCACACTATGTATATTTGAGGCTGTATTTGTGAGGCTGTATAGCAACCAAAACCAGGAGTGGATTGAAAACACAGAAAGGCTCTGTTCACATAATGTTGTAATTGAGTGGATGGCCATCATTTAATGGCAAATATTTGCTGTTATTTTAAAACAACGGCTGTGGTATTGAAATAATGGCCGTTATTTACTGTTATATGGCGGCCATCCACTCAATTTCAACATTGTGTGAACAGATCCTTTCTGTGTTTTCAATCCACTCCTGGTTTTGGTTGCTATGAGGACCTGACATGAGGACCAAATACTGCCTGAAATATACATAGTGTGAACCCAGCCTAAAGCAAATCTGTAGGCACCCGCAACAACCCCCCCCCCTTCCTCCCCCCACACACAAACCAATAGTACTTTATGTCGCCTCAATCAATACCTGTCCAGTTCAGGAGGTTCAAATATCTTCTGGTGCCATCCTTTTGATAAAACACCCATGCTCTACGCCTGCAGAGTCTCTCTCTTCTTGCAAGAAAGGGAGGTAGAGCTACAGTTTTGCTTTAAGGTGTACATAAACTCTGAGGCAACAATGTAATGGAGACATGTCAGTATTTGCGATTGGTCAGTGTTGTGCTACTCCAGACCTGGTGTCACCTAAATGAGGCTATAGAAAAAAGTATTTGAATGAAAAGATGGTCAAGGACGTGCCATGCCAATCGCTTCAGAGTGCTCAGGACTGATGGAGAAAGAAAAGTACAGTGCAGGGCTGTTTACGGCAGTACTTATTTTTTGCTTTTATATAGAGTGTGTATTTGGTGCATGCCGGAGGCAACTTACAAAATCAACTAAAAACATATTGCTTTCAAATAATGCTAGAGGATACACATAAAACAATGGACAAAAGGTGACTTATCTACATATACATATGTACATGCCTCATATTCACAGTTGCATCTTACCGTGAAGCTGTTGTTGACATTTTTTGTACTTGATTCTGCTACACTGGCATCCGACAGGTCAACCTCATCAAATATTAGAGACTATGGAAAGACAGAAAGTAGAATATTAGGTTTATAAGCACCAACAGATGACAATGCAAACAGAGAAAATGAATGAATAATGACCAAATGGGATGGAATAGCTGAGGAAACAAGTAGCATTGCTGGTCTGCAAATACAGAGCTGCAAACGTTTATAAAGCAGACTCATCTATGAAATTACACAGTGACGTCGCTACTTCCCAATTCCTAGATATGTCTTAGAAAAATAAGACTTGCCATCAGTCCACCACAAGGCTGAAGTCATTGTGACACAGACTGCTGAACCTATTCAAGAGAGAGAATCAAAACAAAATCAAAAGAAAAGCTGAAAACACAAAACATAAGGTAACTTTAAGAGCCTAATGGCTAATTGGTTCCCCACTCTTACATAAATACTAAGCCAGGCTTCAGCGCATTAAAATCAGACAGGTCACTTCAAAACGTCTGGGGTTAGGTGTCTTCTATCAGAAAACAGGGTTTACCTATACCTAAGAAGTTTACACTGCACTTCCATCTACATCAGTCATGTAAAACTCTTGCCCGCGGGCCAAATCTGGCCCATGGTGCCATAATTTTTGTCCCGCCAGGCAATTCAGAGTTTGAATTACATCTGGCCCTCCATGGATACTATATAGGAGACTATGGGGGAGGGCTGGCTACTATATGAGACTACTGGGGAGGGCTGGCTGCTATAGGAGACTACTGGGAAGGGCCGGCTGCTATATGAGACTACTGGGGAGGGCTGGCTTTTATATGAGACTACTGGGGAGGGCTGGCTGCTATATGAGAGTATTGGGGTGGGCTGGCTACTATATGAGACTATGGGGAGGGCTGACTACTATATGGGACACTTGGGGGGCTGGCTACTATTTGGGCACTATTGGGAGGGCTAGCTTATATGTGGGGCAATTTTGGTTAGGATGGCTACTACCTGGTGCAATATTGGGGGAGGTTGGCTATTACATGAGATAGGGTTTAATCATGTCATAGCAATTTATTAATGTCTTTTATTATAGTGTACAATGCTGGGAGACGGACACCATTGATAGTGGCAGGACTCTGACAATGCCAGGACTGCGGCATTCACGCTTCAATAATTATCAAGGTTAGCCCGCAACTTTGTCCAATTTTTTTAATTTGGCCCATCTGTAAATCCCTGACAGACAATATTCACAGCACGGACATGCATACATACTTACAATCATGCATGTCTCAGCACGGTGAGAGGAACAGTTCTCTCATTGCTACTGGCTGACTAGTGAGAGGGGGATACTATAGCTGACTTTTCTTCCCCCTTCATCTTTATTGTTAGTATGCCTTATAGAGAACTCCCTCTATTAATAACACAGTTCATTTTGATGGCAGTATGATACTGAACAGAAGCTGGGCAGATGGATATATAGTTTTGTGTAAAAACAAATATTCCCATGAACTAGTAATTAAAAGGAGAAGTCCAGGTGTGGCAATTTTTTTTTTAACAAGGGCTGGGGGCATGGAGGATAAAAGAAATAATGTGCTCTTACCTCCCCGCTCCAGCGCTGGTGGCCGTGTACCGTCGCACCAGTCCCCAGCCGCTTTCTGGTCTGAGCCGGGACCCAGGTTGTGATGTATGTGGTCTGCTCAGCCTATCAGGCTTTGACCCTGCTATGGGCGCTGACTGGCTGAGCGGACTGAACACGTCACAACCCTGCTCAGATGAGGGAGCGTCCAGGGATCAGAGTGGCGGAACGCGGCCACCTGCACTGAAGTGGGGCAGAAAAGAGCATGTTATTTCTTTTATCCTCCTCCTCCTTCCCAATAGCTTTCCCGGACTTCTCCTCTAAATTTCTGAGGTGAGGAGTTCAGTTGGTGGTGTCTATGATAACCTCATATGAGGAAGGCTGAAAATCACTGAGCAGGACCACCAACTGGAGTCCTAAACCCAGAATAAGGCAAATTCACAGAAATTCACAGCTAAATCCACTGCGGATCCCTTGCCGGTAATTTTCAATGAGAATACATATTCGCAGCAGGTGTGTAAGTGGCTGCCCCCTCAACCCCACGCTGGCCAGAGCATACTGTACCTACTCGACGCTCCGGCTTTTTTAAGGGGCTCCCTGTGTCTGGACGTTCCGCTCAGCCAATCAGTGGCTGTGGCAGGGCAGCGCCCTGATTGGCTGAGCGGGACGTCCCAATGAGGGTATGTATTCTCATTGAAAATGACAGGCAAGGGATCAGCAGCGGATTTCGCTGAAAATTCGCTGTGTGAAATCCACTGTGGATCCCTTACGTATGAAACTGGCCTTAAGAAGGGATTTAAAGAACTAACTTACTAGTTATACTCTTTGAGGGGAATTTACCACCACCTACCACCTGGTAAAAGTCTCATTACAATGTGTGCATTCCTACAATCTCCTCACAACTACTGTCCATGCAGTATTAACCAGTTGATGTGCACAGATGTTTTGTTATATACATTGCTGTAAACCACAAATACTTGGACACATAACACACAATACATAATGTGAAGGATTTGCACATATTAACAAATAAATATAGAGGAAACCACACGAGGTACATCTAAGAAAAACACAGCCACACACATCACAACTGAGTAGAAAGGGAAAACATCTGTGTGCATTTCTCCACTCTTCACACTTCTTCCGCCATCTTCTGCCACGAGCACTGGTGTGAAAAAGTAACCAATGGCCATGTGCGAGTCTGAATGGCTAGCAAACAGGGTCATGGGTCTACTTATAAAACTATTATTATACTTCCAAATATAGTAGGCATGCTTTAGCATCTATTTATCCTGGATTATGGCTTCTTTTTTAACCAAAGCCCACGCTGCTCCTGTTCCAGGGCCATCTAGTGCACATTTACTCTTACAGTAGGTAAAGAATGTAAACCGGAACAGCTCTTAAGTTGCCACCACACACAGCAAATTTTCTGGAATGCTAGCACTGCAATGTTTGAGCCAAAGCGCCAAAGCCAAAAGTGGACCCAGCAGGCATAAGTCCTTCCATTTTATTTACCATTTATTTTGAACCTACTTGTATTTTTTGCTTAAAAAACTACAGTGTAAGTTTAAAAAAGAAAAACAAAAAACAAAAAAAAAAAACAGCAAAGCAATAATTATTCCCACTATCCTCTTCCACACAGCTGAGACAAATAGGCAAATGTAAGTAAGGGTGTGTTTACACAGAGAGATTTATCTGGTAGACTATTGAAGCCAAAGCCAGGAACAGAGTACAAACAGAACAGCTGAGACTGAGGTTTCTCCTCTTTTCAAATCCATTCCTGGCTTTGGCTTCAATATTCAATCTCAACAGTTCAATGTATCCCTGTGTTGTAATGACACTTTCTCTTGTTAGTGTACAATATATGAAAAGAGTCCACTCACGTTTAGTAGTCTTCACTTCGACTTCTTTTATTTGAACGCTGTAGTTAAGTTCGGCTGCGTGTGAACAGAGCACTGGAAGTAGCTGGAGCCTAGGCCGCACAACGTTTCAGAAGGCGGGGCTACCTTCCGAAACGTCACGCGGCAGAGGACGCCTAGCCTACGGCTACTTCCAGTGCTCTGTTCACACGCAGCCGAACTTAACTACAGCGTTCAAATAAAAAAAGTCGAAGTGACGACTACTAAATGTGAGTGGACTTTTTCATATATTGTACACTAACAAGAGAAAGTGTCATTACAACACAGGGATACACTGAACTGTTGAGCTGATATTAGCCAAAGAGGTGGTAATTGGCTGCATTCCGAGTTAACACACACGCCAGTGTTAAGTGAGTGGTTCCTGACCAGACCATATAATATATACGTACAATAATCAATCTGTCAGATAAACCTCTCTGTGTAAACGAACCATAACAAACGAAGGGTAGGTTCACACAGCATTATTGCTGTGCATTGTGGTTATATGTCGGCATGTCATCATAGAAGGAATGTGATATATATCAAGATGCCCATCAAACAAAGTCAGCTGGTGACTACATTTGGTCGGCTAAGGGTCCATTTACACAGAAAGATTATCTGACAGATTATCTGCCAAAGATTTGAAGCCAAAGCCAGAAGCAGAGATCAGGTCACAAAGGAAAGCCTAAAATTTCTCCCCTTCAAATCCACTCCTGGCTTTGGCTTTAAAGCGACTCCGTACCCTTAAACCACTTGTACCCTCAGATAGCTGCTTTTAATCCAAGATCTGTCCTGGGGTCTGTTCGGCAGGTGATGCAGTGATTGTCATAAAAACAACTTTTAATCCGGCAGCGCTGTGTCTAACGGCCGGGCCTTACATTTGTATATGCATTAGGCTGGCACAACCTCTCTGTCCTTCCTCCCCACCCTCCTCATCATTAGGAATACTCCAGGCAGATTGCTTCCTATTCCCCACCTGTGGCAGCCCGACACATGGGCCGGATCGTTAATACACCTGTGCAAAGCTCAAACAGCAGTAAATGTTCCTGGATCATTCCTAATAATGAGGAGAGTCGCTTTAAATCTTTGGCGGATAATCTATCAGATAATCTTTCTGTGTAAATGGACCCTAAGGATGGAATTGGGCAATCTGGGCAGTTTTCATAATAATGCCTAGATTGACAGATTTTTTTTTCCTTTTAATTTTAAATAATTCTCATGCAGGTTTGCCAATGAACTACCACATAAACTCCCAAGAGGGTAGTAGCGTCTGCAGGCAAAAAAAAAAAAAAGGCACATTCTCATTAAAATCTTACAATAAGGGGGGCGGGGCCTGGCTATGGAGGAGTAAGGACGTGTGCGCTCTGAGCTCCTGCCCGGTCTCCTCTTATGCCCGATATTTCAGCCCGACGGAACGACCACCCGGCTGCTGCAGTGATGAGGGGAAAGCAGAACACTAAGAAGACCCCCTCTACGGGCCCTGCGCCCGCCAACCGGGACATTAGCAGCTTCTTCTCCTCACAGCCTCCGCAGCTGCAGTCTGCAGGAATGGCGCCGCTGCCCGTCCACACTGACCAGTTGGCCGCTGCCGCGGTGATACTCCCCGATTCCCGGAGCTCGCAGATCCTCTCCGGGACCTCCGGTCCACCCGCCACGAGACTTGGTGCAGCACAGCGAACAAGATCCGCTCCGGTAGGAGACGCTGCCCCTTCTGCCTCCTCTCCACGTGGCGCGGCCGCCATCTTGCCCGCGCGCTCCTCTGGAGGCCCGGTTCTTCCTGCCGCACGGTCCGCGGATGCGGCATCCACCTCCCCTCTCCGGACGCGGCGGGTGGTCGCTCCTGAGGAGGATGTATGCTGGGCATCCGACGAGGATGCGGGCCCTTCACCCAGGCCTGCAACGCTGCCAGCCGCCGCCATGTCATATGCCGGCGTGGTGAAGGCCCAGATTCACGCAGCCGAGAGTGAGGGCGCCCTGCTCCACAGCCAGGACTCTGTGATCTCCACTGATGGCCACGTGGAGGAAGGTAACGGGGCCTTGAGCGTCACCCTCCCTGCAGTACTGGGGACCTCTACATCACATGATGAACTTGTTGTCCCCCTCGCCTCCCATGTCTCGGCCGGGTTGTTTTCCCTGGGGTCCCAGGCCATGGACTCCCCTGCCCCATTGCTCCCGTCCTCCTCTGAGGAAAGTATCCTGTCGCCCCCTCCTGAATGCAGCCAGGAGCTCTTTTGCGACCGGGAGGACCAGGTCCTTTTGATGGACGTGGAGATGGGTGAGAGAGGCCCATCTCTCCCTGCCTCACCCTTGATCCCACTTCCCTCATCCGCTCAGGCGCTCGTGTTGGGGGACAGACGAGCCGGCTCCTCTCAGATGGAGCTATCCTTTTTGGATGTCCTAAAGGAATTGAGGGATCTCCGTGCCCACCTGCACACCATACCAACCAAAAGTGACATGGAGGAATATGTCACTCGCCTTGAGACGTCTTGCAGGGCCGATATTTCTACTCTGCGGGCAGAGGTCCAGCATCTAGAGCAACAAGTGGCATCTAATACCAATGTGACTGACACCATATCCAATAGAGTCACTGACCATGATCACCTTCTCTCCGAACATTCTTATCAATTACAATACCTCTCTGACGCGCTAGACGATATTGAGAATAGAGGTCGCCGGAACAATTTACGAATCCGAGGACTGCCTGAGTCAGTGGAGACACGGGAACTGGACTCTACCTTACAATCTCTCTTTAACTTTGTTCTGAGTGCCCCGCCGGATGCCAGACTGGAATTGGACAGAGCTCATAGATCCCTGGGGCCACGTTCCTCTGATCCGGACAACCCTAGGGATGTCATTTGTAGGGTACACCGGTACCAGCAGAAAGAGGCTATTTTGTCTAAGCTGCGAGATGCCGGTCCTATCCGGTACGAAGGCCGGAATATACAAATTCTTCCTGACCTATCCCGTCTGACCCTCCAAAAGCGCAGAGCACTTCGTCCCCTGCTGGAATTGCTCCGCAGCCGCAATATTGCATACTCTTGGGGGTTCCCGTTTCGTCTCCAGGTGCGAAGGGATGGTCGGGTCTTATCGTTGAGTCACCCCAGAGATTTGTTTCTATTTCGTGAGGCCCTTGATCTACCGGAGGTCACCCTAGCAGATTGGCCGGAACTTCCTTCAGGCCCTCCGGTTGTTCCACCACCACGGCCGCAGCGGTCCTCGAGAAGACGGAGAGGTGGCAACAGACGGGCCGATCGCCCGCAACAGCAGCGGGATCCTGCCACCCCGCTGAGGAATAGTCCACCCTCAGCCTAGGAGTCTTCGTGTGAGCCGTAGGCTTCCCTGATACCGCCCCTTGTATGCTAAACCCCTAGCTGGTTTTTCAGTTGGACTTTATTGCATTTCTGGTATTGGTTATTTTTTTTCTTGCTGGGATGGTGTCCCTTTGTCCAAATGCCGACCCTCCCTGCGCTCTGCCGTAGAGATACGCCTTCTGGTGCACCTGTGGTCAGAATGGCTTGAATACTGTTACAACATACTGGGAGTGTACTTGATGGGGGGGTGCGGTATTTGGACAAGAGGGACGCCTCCACTACAATGTTAACATACTGTCTCTGTTCACTGCTGGGGGGTATGTCTGTCTTTTCTGCTGCACGGGGGTGGGATCCGCATGTTCAGTTCACGTTCTGTTGGTCGTTCACCCATGTTGTTACAATGGGCTTGGGGGGGGACTGGGGGGAGCACTCCTGCCTGGTTAGTCTCGCTCTCACCGGGATCCGTGCCCTCTGGGTACACGAGTAGTTTGGTCCCACTCTACCTTCCCCCTCTGTGGAGCCTACCCTTTTCTTTACTTGGGTTTTTCCACTTGTTCTCTTCTATCTCTTTCCCTCCTCTTTTGTCTACTTTTTCTACTCCCCATCCCCTCTCAGCCCCCTTTCCCTATCGTTTTATCCTTCCCAGTCTGTACTGTCCTCTTACCCTGACCAGGGATGTCGACCCTAAACATCTGTTCGCTGAATGTCCGTGGTTTTAATGTACCCCAGAAACGGTCGCAAATTCTGTATCACATGCACAAGAAGAAAATTCAGGTAGTGTTGTTACAGGAAACACACTTTAAGAGTCAACACGTCCCTAACATTAGAGATAAGTATTATACCCGGTGGTACCATAGTCCGAACCCAGATGCTAGGGCCAGGGGGGTCTCTGTTGCACTTCATAAGTCTCTACCGGGTACCGTCTTGGACTCCTGCATAGACGAGAAGGGTAGATTCCTGATCCTAAAATTGAAAATAGGCTCTATTACATACACCATTGCTAACTGGTACTCTCCTAATCAGAATCAGACTGTTGCATGTCGCTCTTTTTTGACTACTCTTTCTCAATTTACAGAGGGGATTCTGCTCATTGGAGGAGACTTCAACCTTCCCTTGGATCCGATTATGGACACATCGGCAGGTAGGAGCGCTGTCCCCCCACGACGGCTACGCGCGCTTAAGCGCGATCTGCATGGGCTCCAGCTGGTGGATGTCTGGCGCGCATTGCATCCTCAGGGTAGAGATTACACATACTATTCCCCCTCCCACACGTCCTATAGTCGCATTGATTATTTCCTGATCAGCCAATACGCCCTTACGTGGCAGCCGTCCGCCTCTGTGGGCGACATATTGTTCTCCGATCATGCCCCTATTTATCTCTCTATTTCTCTTCCCAACCACCTTAACCCCTCCTGGTCATGGAAGCTTAACGACCATCTTCTGAAGGATGTGGCGTGTGTGGCTGATATTGAGAAGACGATTACTTCTTTTATCCACACCCACGCCTCAGACCCCACCCCATTACCCACGCAGTGGGAGGCCATGAAATGCGTCCTTCGGGGCACCTTTATAAAGCATGGCGCGCGCCTTAAGCGTGACAAGGCCTCTAAAATCACGTCCCTCCTGAACCGCATCCACATACTAGAAACCGCGCATAAACGTACACTCGCTTCCGTTACTTATGCGGAATTGGTCAGATTGAAAGATGACTTGAGAACGCTGCTTGATCAGACCTATACCTCTCAACGCTTGCAATATCGTCGCTTCCTTTATGACCATTCTGATAAGTGCGGACGTCCTTTGGCCCGTCTCATCCACCCCCGGCAGGGGCGAGCATATATCCCGCGCATAACACAGCCCGATGGTACAGACTCACAAAACCCCGCTGATATCCTGAATGTTTTCCGTACCTATTACTCCCAGCTCTATAACATCCACCCCAATGACACATCTAACACCTCGGCCTCCTCTGACGTCCAGGAATACATTTCTGACACAGCCCTGCCTACGCTGAGCACGGAGGATGTTGAGATGTTGGAGGATGATATTTCTGAACAAGAAATTAGGTTCACCATTAAACACACCCCAGCCGGTAAATGCCCGGGTCCTGATGGGTTCACCCCTTCTTTCTACAAATCCTTTAGCGGCCTTCTCTCCCCCTTTATGGTGAAGGTGTTTAACTCTGTCTCGGATGGCTCTTGCTGGGTGCCCCAATCTTTGGAGGCACACATTAGTGTCTTGCCTAAACCGGGCAAAGACCATACTCAGGTTGCCAACTATAGGCTCATTTCCCTTATTAATGTGGATATTAAATTGTTCTCCAAAATACTTGCCACCCGTCTGACGCCGCTCCTTCCTGGGATCACGCACTTAGACCAGGTTGGGTTTGTACAGGGGCGGGAGGCGAGGGACAACACCAACAAAACTCTGACTCTCATATCTGGGGCCAAGGCTCGCGCACTACCGTTTTGCCTTCTTTCGGTTGATGCGGAGAAGGCCTTTGATCGTGTCGACTGGGGTTTTCTCCAGGCTGCTCTGCGGCAGGTTGGTGTTGGTCCTCGCTTCCTCAGCAGAATATTGTCGTTATATACTGGTCCCACGGCGAGGGTGCGGGTCAACGGGGCGCTGTCAGACCCCATTCCCATTTCCAATGGCACGCGGCAGGGGTGCCCCCTTTCTCCCCTTCTGTATGTCCTGGTAATGGAGCATCTAGCGACAGCCATACGAGACAACCCTAATATTCATGGCCTGTCGTTGCAGGGGACGGAATATAAGGCCGCTCTGTACGCGGATGATCTTCTCCTGTACGTTACACAACCCCACATCTCTTTCCCATCTATTATATCTGAATTTCAGCGTTTTGGCCGGGTATCTAACTTTAAGGTGAATTACACGAAATCTGAAGTGCTTAACATCTCTCTTCCCACTGACGATGCCGCCTCCATTGCCCATAATTTCCCTTTTAGATGGCAACGAGATCACCTCACATATCTTGGGATAAATGTCTCTGCCGACCTCACCCGCCTATATTCCCTGAACTACCAACCCCTCTTGGATCGCACACTGAAAGACCTCCAGGCATATAATAAGAAATCTCTGTCCTGGTTCGGCCGCATTAATGTTATAAAAATGGACATCCTCCCCCGGTTCCTATATCTCTTTCAGACTACCCCTATCATGCCCCCCCCCATTTTTTTCCGCAGGCTGCGTACAGCATTTCTGAAATTCATTTGGAATAGTTCCCGCCCTAGGATTAAATACTCCACGCTTTCCCGACATAAGTTGGATGGGGGCACGGGCTTACCCGATCTGCGCCTGTACCATCGGGCATCCATTCTCATGCGCCTATTAGATTGGCGGTATGGCGCCAGCTTAAAACACTGGGTTAGGCTTGAACAAATGGAGACACAATACCCTATATCTAATGTTCCCTGGCTCCCCTTGACGGTCGCTCCTTCTTTCTCATTGGACTTCCCCTTACCCAGAGTTGCTTTGCAACTGTGGCGTCGCCTAGTGCGAGGTAACGTACTTTCCAGACCTTATAGCCCACTCACCCCAATCTTCCATAACCCTGACTTCCCTCCAGCGTGTGGGAAAGACACGCTTTTGCTTTGGCAGGCCCAGGATAATCCCTGCTTTCAGACTGTGTTGGGCGACAAACCCCTTCCCTCCCTTGAGGATCTGCAGATGCGCGCTGGCTCCACCATGCTCTCTTGGCTCGAATACTCACAGCTCAGCTCCTACCTTAGCCCTCGTGGGGGCCGCAGCTCTCTGATGTCTACCCCTACCTCCTTTGAATCCCTATTTCTTTTGGACTCTCCTCCTGAGCACTGTATCTCTGTGATATATCGCCTTCTTCAGCAAGATGGGGTGGAAGACCCCCCCGGGTTCTGGTCTGCTTGGGAGAGAGACCTAGCTGCTACGATCTCACCAGAGGATAGACAGAAAGCACACATTTTCACCCACAAATTGTCCACGGCCTGCTCTGCACAGGAACGAAACTATAAGGTACTGTCCCGATGGTATCGGGTCCCGACGAAGGTGCACTCTATGTTCCCGTCGGTATCTGATGTCTGCTGGCGGTGTAATAGTGAAAGGGGCACCATGCTCCACATGTGGTGGGGGTGCGACAAGCTGACTCCGTTCTGGTCGGGTGTTTTTGACACCTATCAGTTAATCTCAGGGCGGACGGCGCCCAAGACTCCCCAGGTAGCGCTTTTATCTATTCTCCCTGGCGCTATAGGCCGACAGAAGAAGAGTATTTTGCGTTTCTGTCTGTCTGCGGCTAGGACGGTTATTCCCCGTCACTGGCGCTCTACGCAGATCCCCACTATGGCGGAGTGGCAGGCCGAAATGTCGCACCTACACCGCATGGAGGAGCTCTCAGCTGAGGCTATGGGGTCTACTAAGAGATATAGGATGGTCTGGATGCCTTGGTTGCTCTTTAAAGGTACTCCTGCCTTCCAAACGTTGTTTGACGGGGGGGTGACTCGATGAGTTTCTTGGATCCACGATGTCCTTTCTTACCCCTATAGGGGGGTGGCCCCCATGGTCAGGGTAGTTTTTCCCCTCCTCTCCCCCTCCCCCTCCGTTTCCCTCTTGTTGTGCCCCATCCCCTGTCTGTCTGTTTTTCTGCCTTCCTTGCTTTTCTCTTTTTTTTTTTTCTTTTTTTACCCTCTACCTGAGGTTTTCCGTTTCTTGAATGTTAAGGTACTGATTGTTCCGCCGCATGTTTTCTTACATTGATAGTGGCTCTTTGGGCCCGGTGAGACTTTTGATTATCAAACCATTAATGGTCTTGGGGAGCGTTTGTTCCATGCCATTGTGCCAGTCGGTGGGAACACTTTGGGGTCCCAGACTCTTGGGCCCCCTGTTGACTCAGCAGGTTGCGCCCGCCTCCAGGCTTAATGACATGTCCTCTCACCAGGGGCTTCTAAAAGGGCCCTCTCCATCTCATTTGCAGTTCGCAGTGGATTTTTGATTATGCTGTGTTATGTGTTCTCCTTTGTGTTATGTTTCTGGTCCTACATGTGTATTATGGACCCCCTATATGTACTGTTTTGTGTTTTGTTTTTGGTCTTCCATTGAAAATAATAAACATTGATTACACAAAATCTTACAATAAATTTTAGTCTAAAAGAAATGAAGCCAATTACAATGAATGCCGACTGAAATGAGATTAATATAGATTACAATAAATTACAGTTTCTGGAAATATGAATAGATATGAAATATAAATGTCCTCCCATCGGGAGACGGAGGCGGTCAGTAGACGGAGTTTCCAGTACTAACACACCTAGTAACACTAAGCAAACCACCATCAAAGCAAATAAACCTCAAGAGCATAAAACTGTAAGGTAAGAAGCCGTGGCCCTGAGAAGGGAGGCCTGTAAAGCTCATCATTTACATTTTTCGGGATTAGCCCCTCTGTATAGACACACTGTAACAGACTGGTTAAACTGCCTTATTTGGTTTAATGCTGAAAACTGTGAAACTGAAATTCAGCTCTACAGTGCTCTTTGACGTCAAACAGCGAGAATAAAAATAGTGTGGGTTTCTGCCTCAAATAAAAAACACTATGTCCCTGTACTGTGTGTGGTAATCTGTAATTGTGCTGCCAAAATACCATTTCCCATAGGAGTTGCATAAAAAGATACTAAAATAAGAAATCCTGAAAAATGTGCGGCTTCTCCAAGCCTCCCAGAGCTGGGACTACTCTGAACTGGAATGCTCCGAGCATATTCCTATCCACAGCGATCTAGAGGCAAAATCCTATCAAACTGGGGCAGCGCAAACACAGCTTAAAGGAAGGCATCACGTCACACTGTTATTTTTACCGACTTCGCTGTTTGTTTTCCATGTACACAAGGTTTGTGTGTGTCTACGCTATACAGCTGACACAGATTTCCTTCACAAAACTACTGCTTTTAATGTGCTTTGTCTTGCTCCACAAAAAGACTGGATACGGGATTATTAGTTAGGTATCCTACTGTATCTGCACTAAAAATCCAATACTATGTAACATTCAATACAAATTGAATATAAACTAAAGAAGGGAAAAAAATAAATAAATGAGAATCTTTTGTTTTATTGCAGTGGTGGGATACAAGGTCAAACTCCCAGCCACCCTGTAGTCTGCTCCTACAGCAAGCAGTATAGGGAATTGCCGGAATTCTGATATTGTAATGCAAGCCCATGAGACTTCTGGCAATTCAGTATACCACTCACTTCAGCAGCAGAATACAGAATGCCAAGAGTTTGTACTTGTATCCTGCTGTTGCAACAAAACGAGAGGTACTCTTTAACCCCCAAAATGACCCAGTGGACCGCGCAAATTTTCATTTTTGTGTTTTTGTTTTTTCCTACTCCCCTTCTAAGAGCTCTAGCACTTTCAGTTTTCTATCTACAGGGCCATGTAACGGCTTGTTTATTACAGGAATAGTTGTACTTTGTAATGGCATCTTTAATTCAACCATAACATGTATGATGGAATCCCAAATATATCATTTATGAAGATATAAATCGGTGTAATTGTAAAAATAGAATGCAATATGGTAACTTTTGGGGGGTTCCTGTGTCTACGTAATGCACTATAGGTCAGTGCGAACACAACCATATGCAGGTTTACACAGATTCTCTTATGTTAAATACTTTTTTATTAATGAAATCCTTTTTTTTTTCTTCAATTAATTATTAATAAAATGGGCCTATTGTGACGCTTATAACAGTTTAATTTTTTCACCTACGGGGCTGTATGGGGTGTCATTTTTTTCCGCCATGATCTCTAGTTTTTATTAATACCATATTTGTGAAGATTGGATGTTTTGATCACTTTTTATTCATTTTTTTATATATAATGTAGCAAAAAGTCCTGGCGCTTTTTTTCCCTCTTTTCCTCAACGCAGGTCGCTGTTAGTGATGACGTTTGTTATATTTTAATAGATCGGACAATTGCACACGCTACGGTATATTATATGTTCATTTATTTTTATATGCTTTATTTAGATAATGGGAAAGGGGGGCGATTTCAACTTGTATTGGGGGAGGGGCTTTGGGGTACTTATAAAGACATTTTTATTTTATTTTATTTACACATTTTAAGTCCCTTTGGGGGACTTTTACATCCAACACTTAGATTATTCACACTGATCATTACTATGCCTTAGGCATAGCATTGATCAGTGTGATAGGCGCTCTGCTAATTAAGGCTTCCTGTGGCAGACGTAATCATCAGAGCGCCAGTTGGACCGCACGGAGGAAGGTGAGACACCTCTGGCGGTCTATTAAAACGATCAGGTCCCGATCGGTAAGTGACAGGGGACTGCCCCTGTCACTCACACTTAAACGACGCGGCGTTTAGGGGTTAATGACACGCTGCAGCCTGTCATTAACGGTGAGGGCCGTACTGTTCACTGCAGCCGGCCCCCACCTACTATGAAGCGAGCGTCATCAGCCGCGATTGGCTGAGCATAACTGTGCTCAGCCAATCGCGGCTGAGCACAGTTGTGACGTGGCGGAGGGGGGACGGCAACAGGGATTTGGCCGTCCATCTGAAGATGACGTTTGGCACAAAATGGCGGAAAGCCCTGGACACGGATCAGGTAATGTATAATGCACCACACACTTCCGGGTACACAGGAAGGGGTCGATTCACAGACATAACATACATTACAAAGTTGTATAACTTTGTAATGTGTGTTATTCTGTGAATAATTTTTTAGCGCCGCACTACCCCTTTAAAATCGCTCTATTCCCAGGCTTATAACACTTTTATCCTTTGGTCTATGGGGCTGTATGAAGTGTCATTTTTTGCCCCATGATGTTTACTTTCTATCGGTACCTTGATTGCGCATATGCAACTTTTTGATGCCTTTTTATTACACTTTTTCTGGATTTGATGCAACCAAAAATGCGCAATTTTGCACTTTGGGATTTACCGTGCGAGAACAGGAATGTGATTAATAGTATGGGCGATTACGCACGTGGCGATAGCAAACATGTTTATTTGTTTACTTTTATTTATTACATGGGAAAAGGGGGGTGATTCAGACCTTTATTAGGGGAGAGGGCTTTTTATTGACATCATAACTTTTTTTTTTATTTTTTTTTTTTAACTTTTACACTTATACTAGAAGCCCCCCTAAATCTCTCAATTTGGATCTATGCTGTGTAGATATGCAGCATAGATCAATGAGATCGGCACTCGTTTGCTTTCGGCTACTGTAGCCGAAAGCATCCGAGTGCAGAGCTGGGATCAGCACCATTTTGGCTGAGACCCTGGCAGGTAACAGACACTGAGATCGCTCCTCCGGGAAAACATCCCGGGGGGGGGGGGGGGGGGGGGGGGGGGCGATCTTTGCCACTAGACACCAGGGATCGGCTGCAGCAAGTAATCGGATGCAGCTGTCAACTTGACAGCTGCATCTGATTACTTGATTAGCGGGCCCGGGCTAATAGCCGCGGCCCCGGGCTACATGCCACACCCGGGACCGCAGCGGTTCAGAGCACGGCCCCGCTCTGAACTCCCTTACCGACCGCAGGGCGTAAATATACGCCCGCGGTAGTTAAGGGGTTAAGAAAAACGCCATTAAGGCATCGCACTTATGTAAAGTTGATTTGAACTAAACAGCTTTTGACCCACGCTATTTCGGAGTCCTGCGAGACCTCTTTCTGTATATCTATCTACCTAACCTCTCACACAGACAAACACAATGCATTCAGAAAGTCGTCAGGCCCTTTCACTTTTTTCACATTTATTTATATGACTTTATGCTAGAATAAAAACAAAAAATTAAAGTTCCCCCTCTTGGACTATAAAAAACTAAAATATTGAATAATTTTACGCAGTACTTAGTTTGACAAGAGATTCCAGCCTCCAGGCTTCTTGGGAATGATGCCACAAAGTTTGCCATTTTTATTGCCCTTCTTCTCTGCAAATCCTATCAAGCTCTGTGAGGTTGGATGGAGACCATCGGTGGCGCCATCTTCAGGTTTCTCCAGGGATATTTGATTTGGTTCAAGTCACTCCTGTCTCATCTTTGCTGTGTGCTTAGGGTGGCCAGGTGAAAATTTGGCCCAGTCTGAGGGCCAGAGTACTCTGAATCAGGTTTTCATTAATACCGACTCTGCAAACATCTCCATAGTAGGATGCTGCCACCAACATGCACCATTTTAAGGATGGTATTTGGCAGGTAATGAGCAGACATGACGCTCAGAATTGAGGCCAATTAGTTCAATTTAGGTTTCCTCAGACAAGTGAATCATGTTGTGCACAGTGAGTTCTGGAAGTGCTTGTCTACAAACTTCAAACAGGCTTTCATGTGTATTTTACTGAAGAGGGGCTTTTCTCTGGCTACTCTGCCATAACCCCTTAAGAGCACAGACTATTTTTATTTTTAGGTTTGGCTTAAGTTTTGTTACCTATGAGAAGCCATACTTTTATTTTTCTATGTACAGTTTGCGATGAAGGCTTATTTTTTGTGGGCTCACTTGTACTTTGTGCTTAAACTCTTTGATTTTTCCATAAAAAATGCAGTTTAGCTTGTAGTAAATCTTACATGTTATCTATATTGTTCAAGCCAGTACAATTACAATACCCAATACCCTTTTATTTTATTACTTTTAAAAATTTATGAATGAGAGCTCCTTTTGGAGCCACTATCTGTCGTTTTTATCATTACTACTTTTACATATATGTGACTTTTTGATCAATTTTTATTCTATTGTGACGTGACAGGAAAAAAAACAGCAATTTGGGATTTTGGTACTTTTTTGCGCTTATGCCATTTACCCTGCAAGATCAGGAGCGTGATAATTCAATCATTCAGGCAATTTCATATGGAGCAAAACCAGGTATGTTAATTTCTTTATTATTTCTTTAATTTCCTATTTGAAATACGAGAAAATTGTGGAGGATAACAGCTTTTACTCTGGGATGCATTTATTTAGATTTTTTTTTATTTCCATACATTTTTGTAGTCCGACTAGGAGACTTCTATTCGTAATAACTTGATTGCTAATAAAGATCAATGCAGTACATATGAACTACACTGATCCATTTACTCATCATTCTATCACTTAAGGGGTTATCCAGCGCTACAAAACCATGCCCACTTTTCTCCCTCTCTTGTCTCCAGATTGGGTGGGGTTTCAAACTCTGTTTTATTGAAGTAAATGGAGCTTAATTGCAAACCACACCTGAACTGGAGACAAGAGAGGGGGAAAAGTAGTCATATTTTTGTAGCGTTGGATAACCCCTTTAAGTCTACAGTTTTGATAGCGGCATCTAAATGGTTAAACAGCCATTACGGACGTTCATTTTGTGACAGCTATTAGCAGCGGCCTCCAGCTACTTATAGCAGCCAGGAAATGTCATGTGTGGGGTGGGTTTAAGTCCTAAGCCTGCTCCATACCCTGTTGACAGCACCAGAGTCGCCAACTAGTTAAAGGGGATATGTCGGAGGCAACTGACATTTCAGACTGCTGGTGGCTGGATAGCAGTTTGTATGAGACAATACAAGGTAGCTTTCATATATCCATTCATTTAGTTGAGTACCCCTTATGGGTGCCTTCACACACACCAGATCCGCAGCGAAATCCTCTGTGGATACATTGCCAGTTCATCCCTATGATAATACATACTCACAGTGGGATGTCAATGCCGCTGCGATCATGTATTTTCATAGGGATGAACTGGCCATGGATCCGCAGCAGATCCGGTGTGTGTAAAGTCACCCTTAGGGTGCGTTCACACCTACAGGCTCTGCAGCAGATCTGCAGCAGATTTGATGCTGTGTTAGGTTATTTAAATGAAATCTGCTGCAGATCCTGTAGGTGTGAACGCACCATTAAAGGAAATCTGTCAGCTGTAATTCATGTTCTAAATTCCTGACACTGTTAGATAGCTGTTAGGTCAAGGAGATGCTTGAAATCTTTCTTATATCTGTCTGTGTGTCCGAAACACAAAACAATGCTTTTATTCTCTGGAAACACATAATATGGAAACACAGACAGATTTAAGAAAGATTCCAAGCATCTCCTTGACCTAGCAGCTATCTAACAGTGTCAGTAGTTTGGAACATGAATTACAGTTGACAGATTCCCTTTAAAAGGGCACTCCAGTATAAGAAAATTGTATTTAAATTAAACAATCACCCCAAGATATTTAACTTTTTAATATAATGTTGTTACTAGAGATGAGCGAACCTGGAGCATGCTCGAGTCCATCCGAACCCGAACGTTCGGCATTTGATGAGCGGGGGCTGCTGAACTTGGATAAAGCCCTAAGGCTATGTGGAAAACATGGATATAGTCATTGGCTGTATCCATGTTTTCCAGACAACCTTAGAGCTTTAGCCAATTTCAGCAGCCCCAGCTAATCAAATGCCGAACATTCGGGTTCGGATGGACTCGAACCCGGTTCGCTCATCTCTAGTTGTTACCAATTTTCCTCACTTCGGTAGATTTTCTGTGCTTCAACACTGACAGGAAATGAAAATGGAATGACTACAAAACTTGTTCTGACCCTCAGCTTCTCTCTCCTGTGATAATGCATCATCCTCTGATGTCACAGGATGCTCGGCTGGATCTCCCACCCCCCTTAATAAGGCTGCATTCACAAGTTCCTTGAATTTGTCCGTGCTCACAGATCCTTGCGCACAGACAATTTTACAGCCCACTGCTTTCTATTGAGCTATTCAGACATTCAGTGATTTCACGGATCCGTGTTGTCAAAAAATAGGACATGTCATTACTCGAAATGGATGCACGGAAAGGATTTTCCATAGAAATCAATGAGATTCGTGTTTTTCATGGATGTACATGAATGTGACATCCATGTTCAGCCGTGAAAAACACAGATGTGATGTTATCAACGTAATTTAAAATGCTTTAAAACAGATCCGTTAAAAAAACGGACACGGATGCAAAACGGACTGTTTTGCACGGATCACGTAGGTAGCTAGCAGACCACAATCCCGGACCAGGAAAACCACTGAACGTGTGAATGCAGCCTAATTCCCCATCTCTGACCAGCCTACTCCTCAGGAGAGTGAAAGAAGCAGCTGCTGCAACTTTACAGATTGTGAAATTAGGGATGTGTTCACACAGGTTGGAGTTGCATTGCAGTACTGCAGCGTACAGTGTGCTGTTACAGGTAGAGAATACAGTGTGCTGTGTGGTGTTGCAGGTAGAGAATACAGCATGCTGTGTGGTGTTACAGGTAGAGAATACAGTGTGCTGTGTGGTGTTACAGGTAGAGAATACAGCGTGCTGTGTGGTGTTACAGGTAGAGAATACAGCGTGCTGTGTGTTGTTACAGGTAGAGAATACAGCGTGCTGTGTGGTGTTACAGGTAGAGAATACAGCGTGCTGTGTGGTGTTACAGGTAGAGAATACAGCGTGCTGTGTGGTGTTACAGGTAGAGAATACAGCGTGCTGTGTGGTGTTACAGGTAGAGAATACAGCGTGCTGTGTGGTGTTACAGGTAGAGAATACAGCGTGCTGTGTGGTGTTACAGGTAGAGAATACAGCGTGCTGTGTGGTGTTACAGGTAGAGAATACAGCGTGCTGTGTGGTGTTACAGGTAGAGAATACAGTGTGCTGTGTAGTGTTATAGGTAGAGAATACAGTGTGGTGTGTAGTGTTACAGGTAGAGAATACAGTGTGATGTTACAGGTAGAGAATACAGTGTGCTGTGTGATGTTACAGGTAGAGAATACAGCGTGCTGTGTGGTGTTACAGGTAGAGAATACAGCGTGCTGTGTGGTGTTACAGGTAGAGAATACAGCGTGCTGTGTGGTGTTACAGGTAGAGAATACAGTGTGGTGTGTAGTGTTACAGGTAGAGAATACAGTGTGATGTTACAGGTAGAGAATACAGCGTGCTGTGTGGTGTTACAAATAGAGAATACAGCGTGCTGTGTGGTGTTATAGGTAGAGAATACAGCGTGCTGTGTGGTGTTACAGGTAGAGAATACAGCGTGCTGTGTGGTGTTACAGGAAGAGAATAGAGTGTGCTGTGTGGTGTTACAGGTAGAGAATACAACATGCTGTGTGGTGTTACAGGTAGAGAATACAGCATGCTGTGTGGTGTTACAGGTAGAGAATTATTCTTAAAGGGGTAGTGCGGTGCTAAACAATTATTCTCAAAATAACACACATTACAAAGTTACACAACTTTGTAATGTATGTCATGTATGTGAATGGCCCCCTTCCCAGTGTTTCCCCCCACCCACGCCAGACCCGGAAGTGTGGTGCATTATACTCACCTGATTCGTGTCGACCCCCGTACGCCATCTTGGAACAATGATGTCATCTTTGTGCGGCCGGCCAAACCGCTCCATCTGTCACTCGTGCCAGCCCCCTCTGCCGCGTCATAACTGTGCTCAGCCGCAATTGGCTGAGCACAGTTATGCTCAGCCAATCGCGGCTGAGCAGCTGATGACGCGGCAGAGGGGGGCTGGCACAAGGGTCGGATGGAGCGGTTCGGCTGGCCACCCGAAGATGACATCATTGTCCCAAGATGGTGGACCGGGGTTGACACAAATCAGGTGAGTATAGTGCATCACACTTCCGGGTTTGGCGTGAGTGGGGGGAAACAAAGGGAAGGGGGCCATTCACATATATAACATACATTACAAAGTTGTATAACTTTGTAATGTGTGTTATTTTGTGAATAATTGTTTAGCGCCGCACTACCCCTTTAACAATTAAGCAACACAATGAAAATGCAATGTGTGAACACAACCTAGATGTTCTGCAACAGCTTTGGGCAGGGAATGGGCAGCATGGAGGACTGTGATTAACAGCTGAGGGAAAGCATTGCATTCTGGAACTTGTAGTACTGAGCAACTGCTCAACCAGGAAGTAAAACCACAAAATACAGAACAAAGATCCCCAAAACAAATGGATTTTTGATAGTTTTGAGAACTTTGTTAGACAGGCAATGAATGCTATATTCTTCTGCGGCTGGTTTATTTTTTTGCTTCAGTTGGAGCACCCCTTTAAGGCTTAGATTGATTGGGTACATCAGTGATTGTTGACCTTCTGGAAGCTTCACCCATCTGTAAACAGAATCTTTGGCACCCAGCAAGAGTAAAGACTGGGTTCTTGGTCACCTCTCATACCAAGACCCTTCACCCTCAATTTCTTAGTTTGGGGAGTTCTAAGGGTAGCCCTTTCCTCCTCATTGCTTGGTTTTTGCACTGATATGTATTGTCAGCAGTGAGACTTTATA
This sequence comes from Dendropsophus ebraccatus, assembly GCF_027789765.1. NCBI lineage: Eukaryota > Metazoa > Chordata > Amphibia > Anura > Hylidae > Dendropsophus > Dendropsophus ebraccatus. The sequence continues at coordinate 69,826,412 of NC_091458.1, forward strand.
TAAATGGCCATATTTTTTCTAATCACGTCCAATTAAATGAATATACCATAGGTGACTCTAATCAAGGTGCAGAAACAACCCAGAGATGATCAAGAGAAATGGAAGACCCCACAGCAAAGGGTCTTAGTACTTATGTTCGAGGAAAATTTTACTTTTTACTTTTTAATAAATTATCCAAGACATTGTCATGATGGGGTATTTAGCAAAGATTGATGAGTGAAACCCCCCAAAATTTTTTTTCCTTTTAGCACAATTTCACAACATAAAAAATATGAAAAAGTGGAAAGATCTGAATGCCGCATTGTAGTAAGTTTTTTTTTTAACATTATTTACGAACTCCTTAGTAGGCGTTACTGCAATGTTTAGTATATAGTATTTTTCTGTGGGGTGGTGAATTAATCAGTCGTGATACATGTTAGTAGATTTTTAACTATGTAATAAAAAATAATATAGAGCTGACATGCTGATTAAAAAAAGCTATGGAATTGCAGAGCCGAGCTCTCACCATATAAACACTGCTTATTGGAAAAAATACTCAACGTCAATGTCTCTTACCTTTGAATCCTTGGCATAGTAAAGAGTTCTGCCCCGGAGCTTAAAATAGCGTTTTTTCCATCTCTGAAATGAACTGGTTTGCTTCAGTAATAATCCTTCTTTGATACTTGTCTGGAAAGTAAACAGAAAAAAACACAATTGTCAAAAAGGAATGAGCGCATTTCTCTTCTGCCTCCTGAGCATAAGTGGTCGGCAGCGCATTACGGCATATGGTGTGCGATCCTCATTGCATCAAAGATTGCAGTTTCTCAACTTTTTCAATGGGATCGGGGTATTAAATCACTGTAGTAATAAAGACAGGTACTGGATGTGTACGGACATGGCTTGTGTACGTCATAAGCTTATAGAGCAAACATGACACAGATACATACTGATGCCCACGTCCATGTCATGAAAGACCAATTATCAATTCTAAGTTACTGGTGACTCACAACACAAACTAGCGACAGAAAGGATCCCAGGGTTATACTAGGATCTTCAATAATTACACATAGACAGTAAAGAGCAATAGCTTCAAAACAGAACGCACAGAATAATCACAGGAAGCTACAAAAACAGATTGAGAGATTGTACAGGTACCCTCCATAGACTCTGACCCTCAGGATGAGCGCTATTATTTTGTCATTCTATCTTGGATTCACTCAAACAGAAACACCACCTGACCTTAGAGCATCTCTTCCAGGTGGAGAGGAGAGCCTTTGGGGTCAGAGGGTCTCAGTAACCTGCCCCCGGTAATTCCATATTCTGTCAGAGAACCCTTGACTTTTTATGTACATGCTAAGCATAAAAGAGGGCTGTATTAGGATTTCTAGAGATTATGTATAATATTATATAGTCAGTTTTGCATGTTAATAGGGAGAAAAAAATGCATATTGTTCCTAAAATACACTTGATTTGCATCATTGGTGGTCACTAATTGTTTAACAATAACACAAATTTCCAATCAAAAGTGGTTTTTCCACCATTTAGTATCATATTCATTACATGGATTATTATTTTTTTTCTTTTTTCCATTTACATGCAGTTATTATTAAAAAAATAAATAAAAAAAAACCTGAATATATTTGCCTACATGACCCCCTAACAAGTACTGATGGACACACAAGCTCAGGAACTCGCCTCGCTGCCTCATGTAAAGCAGTGTGCACGTCCACCTAATAAATTCTGATGGACACACATACTCGGTAACTCCCCGAACTTGCAGGTATTGTGCAAATTAACTTATATTCCCTATACGTGCAAACAACGTCTGTTGTTGTAAAACCATGGCCGGAATTAAAGTTCACGATTATTAATTCTGGCTGCAGAGAAGAACTGGTAAAAGAAACATCAATTTGAAGAAACACACTACTTGTAAATCAGTCCCATAGTGTCCACAGATTTAAAGGGGAACTATCAGCAGGTTTGTGTAAATGAACCTGCCGATATCCCCCAGCAGCTCTTTACCTCATGACGTTTGCAGTGTTGTTATTCCTTTTTCCATGCATCCTGGCATTTTTGAGTATTTTAAGAAAAGAAGATATGTACATCACTGCCTTGGGAGCACTGTGGGCATTGCCCGGGGGCCCGGAGCACCCCTCTCAGCCTGCCCAGCCCACTACGCATATTCATAAATGCATAGTAATGGCACTCATAACCTTGTAGGAGACTGGCTGATTCCAACGCATGCGCAGTTAGAAGCGCCATTACTATGCATGCATATATATATATATTTTTTTCTTAATACACATAGTGGGCAGAGGGGGCTTGGTGGGCAGGGTGGGCAGAGGGGGCTGGGCGGGCCAAGGGGGGAGGGGGGGGAGCTCTGTACCACCGGGCAATGCTCACAGGGCTTCCAAGGTGGCGATTTGCATAAATGCTTAAGAACGCGGGACACAGAAAAATGAACGACACTGGCAACATGAGGTAAAGGGCTGCTGGGGGATATCGGCAGGTTCATTTACACAAACCGGCTAATAATTCTCCTTTAAATAACGATATACATAGATTTTTACATGACACTACTGCAGCCGATCACAAGCATGAAGCAAATAAAGATTAATGGCAGTAAACATTAATTATGAAACACAGTCTGTACCATCCATTACTGGACACTAGGAGAAACTTAATGGATCTTTGCTGCTTCAGTTCTAGGCTAAGATGCCTCTCCTGGGAATAGTGAAGATGAAGGAGAAATAAATCATTGTATACAAAGAGCCTGAATATAATAATAAGAAGAGGAAAAAAATGACAGGAAATTTAGCTACATTTAACATGGTGCTTTATTCAGCAAACGGATGGCAAACGTGTGTCAGTCTCTGCCTCTAATGGGCTGGAAGAATTTTTCTCCCTGTATAGGAAAGTGGAGAACTTTTTCTTTTTTCACTGTTGCATATATGCAGCACATGTGATTATACAGTAGAAAGATAGGAAGCTGGAAACAGTGAGAGGAGTCTCTGGGCAGCACTGTACCGCCTTCTCAGTGTCTCGCTTGATTGACAGCTCTCTCTCTGTACAGAAGAAATAATCCACACAGTAAAAAGCCTGTCCCCCCCTATTCCTGCGCTGTACATAAACAATTTTTTTTATAATACCACATGTTTTACAGTAAAATAAAGCCATTTCTAATAATGGAGCCTATGGAATTTAAATTGTCAATGACTTGGGCAGCAGGAATTTCCTGATACGTTCCCATTAAGGGGCCATTCACACATCTGCAATATATAGACAGGTCACAACAGTAGCACAGATTTAAACATAAGCATAATGAATGATGGACATGTGAATGGCCCCTTAGTGAGTAGAAAAGATAGAAAACCGGTGTCTATTATGGACTGCAATATAACTAGTTGGGTTAATGTTTGACTAATGTCTCAATATTCCTAAAAGTATGAAAATTAGTGCAAGACACGTTAGAACTCCGGAGGTATGCTGTCAAATGAGCACAACGTCGGAGTTATAATGTGTAGAACAGTAACGTATTGCATTTTTCAAACTTTTGAACATTTTGCTTACCCTCACTTAAAGCGACTTTGTACCCACAATCTGACCCCCCCAAACCACTTGTACCTTTGGATAGGTACCTTAATCCACGATCTGTCCTGGGGTCCGTTCAGCAGGTGATGCAGTTATTGTCTTAAAAAAACACCAACTTTTAAACTTGCAGCCCCGTGCCCAACGGCCGGGGCTTAGAGTATCTGTGTCCTTTGCACCACCCCTCCGTCCCTCCTCCCCACTCTCTTCATCAATAGGAATGCCACTGGAACATTTTCTCCTGTCTGAACATTGCACAGGTGCTTAACGATCCAGCGCATGTTCAGTATTCACACAGCTGATGACTAGGAGACAATCTGCCTGGAACATTCCTAATGATGAGGAGGGTGGGGAGGAGGGACGGAGAGGTTGTGCCAGCCTAATGCATACACAATCTAGTCCACGCCTGTTGGGCACGGGGCTGCCAGTTTAAAAGTAGTTTTTTAGGACAATAACTGTGTCACCTGTCGAACGGACCCCAGGACAGATCTTGGATTAAAAGCAGCTATCCGAAGGTACAAGCATTTTGGGGGGCGGCTATAAAGAGGACCTGTCACCCCCTGTGCCGGGGTGACAGGCTCCCGACCCCCTGTTAGATCTCCCTATACTCACCTCATCGCGCCGGGTCCCGCTTCCTGAGCCAGTCGGGTGACTGAGATTTCAGCACCCAAAGCCCGGCACGTGCGCTCACAGGAGAGTCAGAAGTTTAAAGAGAATGAATGGGGAGTCCGATGCTCCGTCCTTCTCTATGGGCATCAGACTCTCCTGTGAGCGCGATGAGGTAAGTATAGGGGGATCTAACAGGGGGTCAGGAGCCTGTCACCCCGGCACGGGGGGTGACAGGTTTCCTTTAAGGTGAACCCGGCAGCCTCCACTTTGCTGAGCAGGGGGCAACTGGTTAAATGCTTGTATTTCCTGTTGATTTCAATGGGGTTTGATACTAGAGTCAAGCACTCTAGCATTTTAGTCCCCCCTCAACACTAGTAGACAGCTATAACATCAATATGAGCTTTTTGGACATCAATTGGCTATCTCCAGTAACCCTTTGAAGAGTGAATGGGGCAGAGACTGAGCTTGCATGCTGCTTCACACGGGGACATATGGAAGCTCCATTGGTCAGGACCCCAAAGATCAGCTAGTTATTAGAGATGAGCGAACCTGGAGCATGCTCGAGTCGATCCGAACCCGAACTTTTGCAATTTGATTAGCGATGGCTGCTGAACTTGGATAAAGCCCTAAGGCTATGTGGAAATCATGGATATAGTCATTGGCTGTATCCATGTTTTCCAGACAACCTTAGAGTTTTATCCAAGTTCAGCAACCCCAGCTAATCAAATGCCGAACGTTCGGGTTCGGAACGACTCGAACCCGAACCTAGTTTGCTCATCTCTACTAGTTATCTATCCTCATAAGAATAGGTTGATAGCATTAGCCCTCAACAGATGTCAGCAGATTAAATGACACATATAGCATGTTGCAGCGCCATTGCTGCTTGTCTTTCTTGCACATGTGTATCATAATGTATGCTGCCTGCAGACCAAAGTGCAGATGGCAAGTTTTTGAGAGCGAGCCCAGAAAGAGAGAGGCCATCCTACAGGTTTTGTTGGGTTTTGCAGCTCAGTCTTAATCATGTGAACAAAGCCCCTGAATAGAAGTGTCACAGTCAATCGTAGCAGAAGACTCGCTCTTTACCTTAGAGAGTAGTGAACTATACACATAACATTTCAATAACCTGCTCAAGACATCAAGCAACTCACACAGCAAATATGTAAATGTTCATTTTATCACAAACAACGATTTTATTATTCACTGTGATCAAAAGCAGAGCTGACGGCCGTCCTTATGATTAGCTGAAATAGGAGTGTGTCATAACATTTATTCTGCTCACATAAGTGATGGTGCGGGGGGAGCAGAGCTGCTACACCGCTCACATAGCACAGCCATGAACTGGAATGGAGAGCTCCCGTGCAAACTTCTAGCCAAACAAAAACATAAACCTCTCCGTATTCCCAAAGTGCACCCTGGATACTTTAGGTGATTAATAACAAGGTAAGGTTCAAAAGACAAATAGGATAGAGCATGCATAGTGTAGGGGTAAATAGGGACAGGGAAACTACTGCACAACTGTGTCATGTAAATAGTTCCCGGACGCATGAGCCAGAGCTATAAATGCTGCACACCTCTGCAACATGGAAAATGTAGGGTCGGCAGGATTGACCAGGCCGAACAAAGGGAAGTCCCAACCATTATTTTTATGCTTCCAATGTACAGTGAAACCTCCCCAGAAGACCATCCCGTATCCCAACAGAATGCTTTTCCTTCCCATAAGAGTCTAGGGAGGCTGTCCCTCTATAAGCCGCCTACCCCCTTTTCCAATCAACAACCACTTTTTGAGTCAATTATTCAGAGGGAACCTATTTGGGAAAAAACACAGACAGTGAACTTACATATGCTATGATTCATCTATACATGAATCCCAATTGCACCGCATCATCAGAGGAAGCATTAGGAAAAGATTCGCAAAGGGCATCGGGGGAGAGCAGCTGCCAGCATTGTGCCACATCAAAGGAGCTGCAAGAAGAGGAGCTGCAATGAACTACCTGAAACAGCAAAGGAGCCACGACTCCTTCCCATCTTGCGCATCCCCCCCCACCCACCACGTAGGCTGCACGCCAGAGGCGCATCTGCTAAATATATAATAATATATATATAATATATATATTTATTTATTTAGCTTCTATACTGATCTAAAGGTCTCTTTGGTAATAGCCAACAAATGATGAAGTCTGGCCCTGTAGTCATATTCTCTACTGTAATATATATGTAATAAATAATTATATATATATATATATATATATAACACACACACACACACAACATACATTAGACTTCACTTTCATTCAACTCATTCATTAGAACTAATTTCTGATAAACATTTTCACACAAGGAAAATCAATCACTATGTTCAACAATGACACAACTGTGCTGTAGACTCTCCACACAGGAATATTTTTTCCATCCACATTTAGTTTCTTACCTTACCCATTATCTATTGAAACCTCAATAGGCCGCCGAGGTACAGCTAGGAGGAAATCCTTTACAGTGCACAAAGGTCAATAAGGGCAGATCTCTCACTGCTTCAGAGTCAATGCATTGCTACCCAAACATAGTAGTGGTAAAAAAAAAAAAAACACAGACAGCACTTCATTAAAGTGAAATTAAAGTGATGAGACCTTTATTCCTATAAAGCCCATTATAATATATAATGTTTCAGCAGCCTCACACTGCTGCAGGTTTTTATTTTACTTCTACACTGCTGGACCCTAGATCAAGGACCCTTCCTGCTAGCACCCATGACCTTTCTTTAGTGCCGTTTCCTGTGGAGTATACATGCAAAACAAAAATAGTAAGGATCAGATTTTCTAGATATGTCTTTAACCCCTTACCTCCCAGGAAACTTAATTTTTGCACTTTCATTTTTTCCTTCTCATGTTTAAAAGGCCATAGCACTTGCATTTTTTCACAGAAACACATGGGCCATTACTATTTGCGCAGTGAAACGGGGGGGGGGGGGGAAACTTATGAATTAAAACCTTTTTAAAAAAACAAAATGTTCTTAAAATAGCTCTATTAATATCCTTAGGCCTCGTTTAAGGGGAACTCCGGATAAGAAAAACTTGTTCTCTATTATAAGTACATTAAAAGTTATATACAGTGGTGCCTTGGATTACGAGCATAATCCGTTCTGGGATGGCGCTTGTAATCCAAATCCACTCTTAAACCAAAGCAAATTTTCCCATAAGAAATCATAGAAATGCAGACAATTGGTTCCATGCCCCAAAAATAATGATTTATTATTCTGAATAACATGTAAAACAAATAAAACAAACATTCAGAAACAGCATATGTGATATCACAAGTAACTGTACAGTAATGGAGAGGATGGGAAACATAAGGGCGGACAGAGACTGCAGGGAGCATGAAGGTATGAGCAGGGCAGATGTGGGCACATACATGCAGCACTCTCTGTTCGGGGAGAGAGCGGTTACAGCTATGGAGAGATTACCTCCACAGTCCTGTCCCCTGATGTGAGCCCCAGCCTGAAGTGGATCTGCTATGATTTGGAAGGTGAGGGAGACTTCCTGGGTCAGAGTACAGTGCTGTAGACCCCGCTATGCAGGCCATGTCCCTCCCCCACTCGCGCTCCCACCCAGTACAGGAAGCTCTTAAACCAAAGCAATGCTCTTAAACCAAGTCACAATTTTGAAAAACTGTGAGCTCTTAAACCAAAACGCTCTTAAACCAAGTTACTCTTAAACCAAGGTACCACTGTATATGTGTCTATACAATGTATTACCGTATCTGTACAGTTCTGCCACACTGGTAGCTGATAGAAATCCAGGAAGTAAAAAAAAATGGCCCCTGTGCCAATTCACATTGTCTCCTGCTGCTATCCCCCCCTAGGAGACAAATCTTAAGGCCCTATTCCACGGGTCGTTTTAGAGGAGCAAACGAGTGCTATTAGCGCTCGTTTGCTCCTCATTCGCAGCTCGCTGCCGCCGCTATTCAGCGCGGCTGCAGCGTGCGGGTGAGTGTGGGAGGGGCGGCGGGGAGCTGCGGGGGGGCTGCTCGGAGGATCGCTGATCGTCCGGGCAGCCCATAGGATATAGCAGCGTCTGCTGCCGACGCTCCTATTCAACGGAGCGACGGCAGCAGATCGCTGCTATACCAGTCGCTTGTTTTTCAACATGTTGAAAAACAAGCGACTGCAACGATCAGCCGACATGAACGATGTCGGCTGATCGTTGCACTCTATTCCACGGGAAGAATATCGTTCGTAGCGGCCGATATCGGCCGAATACGAACGATATTGCTCCTTTAAACGACCCGTGGAATAGGGGCATTACATGCCTCTGTCTCACCTTGTGTGTGTTTGCTGATGATGCAGACAAGGGGCAGGGCGTGATGTCACAGGAGGCTTGGATGGATTACCCAATCCCCTGATTCCACTGATTTACCATCTCTAACCGGCCAGAAGCAGGTGCAGCACTAATTTTACTGATTGTAATGGGTGGGGGCTGTGATGATCACATGAGGGAAAGCATTGCATTCTGGGAAGTGCCAAAAGAGGAAAAACAGAAACACAAAACAGAGCAACCCCCCCCCCCCCCCCCCAAACAAATGGATTTTTGGTAGTTTCAAAACTGGGATAGACAGGTAAGTAATGTGTTATGCTTCTGCAGAAGTTTCGTTTTTTTTTTCCTCTACCTGGAGTAAACAATAGGTGTTGGCCGCTGTTTTGCCATGTGAAAACATGGCCTTATAAAGCTTTTATGTTTTGGTCTATGGGGCTGGCATTTTTTGCACCATTATCTATACTTTCTATCTTTCTCTTGGTAGCTTGCTTGCATACATGCGACTTTTTGATCACTTTTTATTACAATTTTTCAAAATTTGATGTGACCAAAAATCAGCAATTTTGCACTTTAGCGGGATTGTGCGCTTAGGCTGTTTACCATGCAAGATCAGGAATGCAAAATATTTATAGTTCAGGCAATTCCGCACGCGGTGATGACAATTTTTTATTATTTTATATTATCTATACGGACAAATAGGGCAAGGACAGGGATACCTTCTGAATTGCAATTTCGGGAGGGAAAAAAACTAGATGCATTTTATGCTCGGCTTAGCTGGTATTTTTAGTTTTGGTGACTCCTAAAACAGACATATTTTTACCATATCACTAATCTCAGGGAGAGACCAGTCAAGCAAAAAACACTAAGCTGCTGGTTAAAGCGCTCAATAAAGTGAATTCCGAGGTGCACTGCCCCCTGGGTAATACAATATGCAAAAAGAGTCAGTAAAGCCTTATTTAAGAGTCTCAAAACACGGGACTAGCTAGATAATCCTCCAGGGAAGGACTAAGCCACGGGTTGGCCGCGAAACAGCCACGGGTTGGCCGCGAAATCAGTCCGTGGATTGATACCCGGCTTAGGTTTTCGCTTGTCATGTCCTTAAACTCATAAATTGAGCTAGATATTGAAACAAAAGGCCACTCGTGGTTTTGGTGGTCTCCATCCAGGTGCCACCCCATGGCTTTGTCCTTCCCTGAAGACATGTGGCTAGTCCCATGGTTTTAGACTCTTAAAAGGAGTTCTCCAGCGTGGGGGCACTTTTGCGCTGGGACCAGGGCCGAGGGGGCCGAGGGAAAAGACGTGCACTCACCTCCCCAGTTCCAGCGGCAGTCCCCCATCGCGGCGCTCCGGTGCCCGACCTCTTTTGGGTGTCTGAAGCGGACCCGAGACGTGATGTCTCAGATCCGCTCAGCCACTCAGTGAAGGAGGCAGGAGGTGAGTGGACATCTTTTCCTTCGGCCACCTTGTCCCTGATCCCAGCGCAAAAGTGCTTGAGTACCCCTTTAAATGAGGCTCCACGGACTCTTTTTTTAATCCACTCCTGGTTGTGGTTGCAATATGAGGACCACAATACTGACTGAAATATACGTAGTGTGAACCCAGCCACAAACAGGTAGGCACTTTATGCCACAAAAATACACTATATATCCACATGTCGCAAAACACATGAACATTGAGTAGACTAATAATATAACGACTGTACAGACTCTTCTCTCCTGTTGTATAGCCTGTTAGATACAAAGGAACCTCTTTAAATGTATGTGTACAGAAATCATGGAGCTAGTCTCTATCATGCTGCCATAGATTACACAGTACTGATATTAATATCCTATATAGGAGAGTTTTGTAAATAATATGCTATTGGCAGATGGGAGGAACAGTGGCTAAAAATGCTGTGAAGAAACAACTTTACTGCAAAATCAGACAAAAATGTCCAAAACATTTCATGAATTAAACACAGCTATACATCTTCTTGTCAATCATCGATGTATGCAACTGAGGCTCCACTCAAATACTAAACTTTTTCCATCGTAGAACCCCTAATATTTTTTTTTAACACAAGGACAAGTTAAAAACACTTACTTATGAGTGGTGGAAGTTCCTAGAGAGTTAATGGCACCTGTTGCTACACAAATGACAAAACTATACATGTCCCAAAAATGGCCCAACAGGAACACAGCATGGTATATGTGGGAAAACCTTCTTGGCAGGTCGTTCGGACCAAATTTTGTGCAGGTGTTGGTGCCTGAGCAAGAAACAAGTGTGCTGCCAGCATTTATGTTGGTAGCAGCAGAACAGCCAGCAAGGTGTGGGAGATAAACAGCCTCTGCAAGTGGTAGTCAGGATATTCCTGGAGCTATTTCTGAAGAAGAGTTTCTCAGACTTTCATATATTTGTTGGGTATGTTCTGGGCAGGGTCATGGCTTGAGATCAGGTAAATAATTGTAAAATTTGTGCTGGTAAAGAGGTAGATATTTCTTGAGCCAGTGAGGAACTTATCTCTTAGCAACTCTATAATGTGCATATCACTATGGCTACGTTCACATTAGCGTTTGACCATCCGGCACCATTCCGTCTACCTTTTCCGTTTTAGAGTAGGCAAAACAGAAACTGTCGGATCCGTTAAAATCCCCATAGATTCCCATGCTATTTTAGTGTGCTCAGTTTGCCCTAATTGTGCTCCGTTTGCATGCAATCCGTTCAAGATCCGTTTTTTTGAACAGAAGAAAAAATAGTGTTTGCAGTATTTTTCTTTCCGCTTAAAAAAAACGGATAACGAACGGAAAGTGCACTTCTGTTTTTTTTTTTACATTGTAGTCAATGAGGACGGATCTAAAACGGAAGGTATTTCCGTTCACATCCGTTTTTTTTCATCCGTTTATGCACTGAGCATGCGCAGAAGCAGCAAGAAACCAAAGAAGAAAAATAAACGGATAGAAAAACGGATGCTGACTGATGCAAACTGATGTACAAAAGTCTGTTTTTTTAAGCCAAAATACAAACGGACCATTAAAAAAAGATGAACATTTTGCAATCAGTTTGCATCAGTCTGCTCATCAGTTTATGCTCATCCGTTTAATTTAAATAGACGGATCAGTTAGAAACAAAGAAAAAGGCTAGTGTGGCCGAGCCCTATGTCTAATTTTTTTATTCCAAATTTAGCTGTCTGGAAATATAGTTGACTGGAAAATGTAAATACATTTTCTACTGTACAAATGGCTACACCAGCTTCAAAGGCTCCCTGCCTAAGTTTTATACTTGTAAAGCAACTCTGAAACTGGTATCCTGAAACATATAAAGTAATGAGTCGGCACAGGGGCAGCAGCAAAAGCCAATAGAAGCACAAATGATTGTGGTAATGTGATGGTAATAAAGTACCATAGTAATGACATTAAACTATAATCTAGATAATATAACCCACATTGAAATATATAGCTGCCATTAACCTGATCTATAAATTATGCAAAAAGGCTGCAGCATTAGGAAGCGGCTGAACCACTACAGGAGGAATGCGCTGTGTGTAGATTTCCCTGAGTAAAAACACACAAAAGACAAGCATAAAGGATAAAGCAACTTTGGTCTATGCTATGTGCAATAGCAATGTAATACACAAGGAACTCACAGCAACCAACATGCATGGTGCCATGGCTGATTTCAGGAGTGTAAAATGGACACACTTTGCTTTCATATTATAGCTGCAAACTGGGCCAAACTGCAGGTATGTTGACCCAAACTGACAGCTGTCAGGTGGGATAAGACTAGAGATGAGCGAACCGGGTTCGGGTTCGAATCGATCCAAACCCGAACGATCGGCATTTAATTAGCTGGGGATGCTGAACTTGGATAAAGCTCTAAGGTTGTCTGGAAAACATGGATACAGCCAATGACTATATCCATGTTTTCCACATAGCCTTAGGGCTTTATCCAACTTCAGCAGCCACCGCTAATCAAATGCCGAACGTTCGGGTTCGGATCGACTCGAGCATGCTCCAAGTTTGCTCATCTCTAAATAAGATCCATTGGTCAGGGTGTATTTGTATGGCACAATAAAGCATGAGTTTTTGGAAAAATGCTACAGCAATTTTTATCAAAAGTGCAAACACTGAACTGAACCTCCCTATACCTCCAATATCATGCACAGGCATAAAGAGTTTGAGGTAGCAAAAAGAGGTTTCATTGATGGAATTCTGTACAAATAAGAGAAGACAGCTGTTATTCTCTATTGGACTGTGGTACTCTCTTTTAGCAGCATGCCAGATCCAAGATTCACCTTCTACATCAACTGTATTTAACAAAAAAAATAAAAAATTCATCATCTGGCATGTCATATAAAGGAAACCACAGAAAACGCGGTCTGACCATGAGTCTCCTTTAAGCACATGCAGATATTTGCATTTCCTGAATCAGACGTCATGGCCTTTCTAAAATATCCCAGGACTGGAGTGAGACAGACGCGCTCACACCTAATTACTAAATACTTCATATGACCACAGAAATATCTTTGGGTCCGTTCACACAGGCTTGCTTCTTGTGTGAGCCATTATCTGCAATCTTTATAAATGTCTCATGCATGCAATGTACAAAGCTTAGAAGCAAAAAAAAATAAAAAATTCTAGACAGTTATGACATTCTATAAACGGCCCGCAGACAAACAAGTACCAACAACTGCCAATAAGGAGGGAGAAGGGGGACTGCAATGTGCCAAATTGGCAACAGCATGTAGCCCGCCATGTGGTGGTTTACACAGTGCTCAAAGAGAAGCAAAGGCTCCGGTGGCTCTTAGTAACTTGTGTGTCATACTTGTTTTCCTAGCAATAAGTCAGGGTTAATACTATTAACCCTTAGCCGCACTTGGAGGCCCTATTACACAGAGATTATCGACCGTATTCGGACGATATCGTCCGTTACGGCGGGTAATTGATTCATGGATTAGAAGACACTGATCAGCCGACATGCATAATGTCGGCTGATCGTTGTCTTTCAACAGGCTGAAACCCAAAGATCAGCCTAGCAATGATCTGCCCCTGTTGCTGCGTGAAACAGGAGCAGGGGCAGCAGACCGCCGATATCTCCTATGGGCTGCCCGGTACACCACCCCCCACACTACCTGCTTGCTGTCGGCACATGCAATAGCACCAGCAGCGAAAGGGGAATGAGGAGCAAGCAAGCGCTGACCTGACAGGTCGCACCTCACCTGTGTAAAAAGGCACACCTTCTGTTATACCAGGAAGACCTTTTGCTACTGCGTGTAGGTGAAGGCTGCCACTTCATGCTGGCATAAAAAATAGTCAAACAATAATAGGGCCTTTTAATACTTAAATGGTTATCTAGGATGCTTTTGAAGAATATTTGCAATGTCCTGCATGGAAAACGCTCGATCAATTACCACTGAACAACATGCAATTTTTTTTATTTTGGAAAAAAATATATAAATAAATAATAATAATTAAAAGTTTATTATATATATATATATATATATATATATATATATATATACATACACAATATATATATATATATATATATAGTTAGTGAAAAACAAGGGTATCTGTCCTATAAAACCTGTGCAGATATTTACAGGTGAAGTAGCTTGCTAAGCCTTGATCAACAACAATTGCCATCCGCCATCATTGATTCTAATTAGTCACAGTAGTGGCCCAGTGCCACAAACATAAGCAGGCTGACTATGTGTATGTATAGTGGCGTGTTACATTGTTATAATAATAGAATATCATCTCTAAGAAGGATTGTACAAGTTTCCCTCAGCTAATAAAACTCTGAACTGGATAAACTTTCAGCACTAATGAAGTGCTATACTTAATCTATGTTGCCAGGCAGAAAGACGGAGCAGACAAGCAGCAGAATATTCCGTGTATCCTTAGCAACGAGATGGGGCATGATCCAGCGCACATCTACTCCTCTTCCACAGGAAAAGTTGCAGGTGCTTATTCTGACAGTGGAACATATAGACAGGAAAACAATTCCACTCCCCAATAAGAAGAGGTGTCGGGAGCTGAGGACCATAAGATACATGGGGACACATAGGAGACCTGGGAACCCTAGCTGGTTAGGATTGTTTAGGAACACTGGGTGCTCATCCTGAACCGTCTGTGTGGGAAAACAAAACCACTGTATATTTACATGCTTTAAGTTTCCATCCAACGTCTTCCATCTAGTACATGATAAGGAGGGCTGTTTTGGCAAACAAGATGGATGAACGGGTCATGGGATACATTAGTGCGAGAATTTGTGTTGCCGGTCTGCTTTATAAACAGGAGTAGTAAAAGCCCGGCCAGTTAACATCTTAAGATTAAAGGGCCCTGCAGTTTTATAAATGTTTTAATTTAATTCAAATATTATTAGCTTAAGCTGTCAACAGCTGCTGAAGTGTTCTGGCACGGAGATCTAAGCCGCCATGAATCTACAACTGTCCAATAAATTGTAATGGGATGTTTAAAGAAACACTTCATACGTTTTGTAACACGTTAACCTCAGATTATGACTACCGCCCAGTGGCTATTGTGTGGATACCCAGCCAGAATAAAAGCTGGTCATGTTCAAAGGACCAAACATTAAAGTCAATGTACCATCAGTATGTTTGCTTTAAGTTTTGCACATGGAAAGAACAGCGCCAGCGTGGGGAAACGCGACCAGATTCCTGCGTACAGCTCCGTTCTATTTCCGGGCGCCGGCCAGGGGTGAAGCACTGTGGGAGGAAACCCGTACCCCTCTATGACGTAGCTCTATTGATTCTAATGGAGTCGCATCACAGAGGGGCGAGGGTTTCCTCACACTTGAGGTGGGTTGGCCCGCCTTCAGTGCTTCAGCCCAGGTGGGTGCCAGGGAATAGAATGGCACCATACGCGGGAACTGGGCCGTGGATCAATAAAAGTACCGGAGCACCGGCTTCCCCATGTCAGTGCTGTTCTATTCATCTGCGCAACTTAAAGCAAAGGTACTGATGTTACATTCAATTCGAAGACAGTCTGTTTAATGAGACAGTATCATTCTTGTCTCCAGTTCAGGTGTGGTTCTGCGGAAGCAGGGAGCAGCGGGGACAGGACACCATTAGATGGCAGGTGTGTGGGGGGATCAAGGCAGGTTAGTTTGCATTTCATATTTAGGTTTAAAAAGTCCACTGTGCAAAAAAAAATACATATTCCTGGAATACCCCTTTCACACATCAGTAATATACTATAACACTCTCCGTAATTGTGGACATTATAGTACCCACCGATTTCAATAGACCCTTTTACTCAGTAGTGGCTATGGATCCGTTAAAGGGTTGTGCTCCATGTGGCAAAAAATCCTGGCACATCATTGTACAACCTGTGCAACCAGATCCACCAATTACTGTCAACGGGGCCATGCAAACAGTTACAGATACATATCCCTAATCCTGTCTGTGGTTGCGGCTCCACAATTACGACCAGGATTACTGATGGGCCAAAGAGTTCTAGTTGTCATATACTTATCAGCATGCACTGAGACCTGTTCCATTTTAAAATATATATTTTATAAGTGAACTTTTTATAGGAAAACAGGTAAGGGTCCAATAATGCATCCCAGAACCCTCTTAATCTTGCTTACTCCATCATAAATATTACATCTTAAATCATACGGAACTATCCTACTAATAATAATTTATTAAAATTATGTTGTAAAGCACCAAATATAGGCACATACATTTATACAACACATGTATCCCATTAACTATAATCAGATTTAAAAATGAAAGAATATTTGCTGTATTTTTGTTGTACGCCTCCCTCCCCCATCAACCCACCTCCCCCTAAATCTCATACTGATGACTGATGGCTGCCAAACATCCACGCAGATTACACAGACAACTGAATGGAAATATAAAAAAAATTAGCAACAACCATCAGCTTCAGGAAAAGTACAGTCTCCTTTTATACATTAAAAAGAGGAACTATCAACAGGTTAGGTGAATCTAACCTGCCGATTAGAGAGGAACGAATTTACAGTATTAACAAAGCAAACCACTTAGTTACCTCGGCAGTTTGCTTATCAGTCCGCTGTCTTTGAACTCTGTGCTACTCTGCTCCAGATGCCTGGAAAAGCTGGATACAGTTCTGGGAAACTTCTGGATTCCAGCACACAAAGCAGAGAGACAAAACAAAAAAGCAAAATGCTGATAAGCAGACTGCTGCGCTAACTAAGTGATTTGCTTTGTTTTTACTTTAAGTGCACTCATCTGTACTGTAGATAGCTCCGTATTGCACACAGAGTGCTGAGGATTAAGGTATGTCTCTTACCTTCATTCTCTGCGCTGTTCATGTGCAGTATTAATGCAATCCTCTGTCTGGTAAGGCTGACTATCAGTAGAGCAGGCCGGGACAGTGCTCTTAACAGCCTTACCAGAAAGAGGACTGCATTAAAACTGCA
The DNA here is from genome assembly GCF_027789765.1 of Dendropsophus ebraccatus. NCBI lineage: Eukaryota > Metazoa > Chordata > Amphibia > Anura > Hylidae > Dendropsophus > Dendropsophus ebraccatus. The sequence continues at coordinate 69,843,304 of NC_091458.1, forward strand.
CAGAAACAGAGCAGAGAATGAAGGTAAGAGATGTACCGTCATCCTCAGCACCCCATGCACAATAGAGTGCTATTAGCAGATTAGATTAATCTAACATGCTGATAGCTGTTGAAGGAAAACTATCTTGTATCCTCATCACCAACATAATAGTGGTGGTGATCAGATCCGATAACAGATTCCCTTTAAAGGGGTACTCCAGCAAATTATTTTTATTTCAAATCAACCAGTGTCAGAAAGTTAAATAGATTTGTAATTTACTTCTATTTAAAAATATTAAGGCTTCCACTACTTATCAGCTGCTGTATGTCCTGCAGGAAGTGGTGTATTCTTTCCAGTCTGACACAGTGCTCTCTGCTGCCACCTCTGTCCATGTCAGGAATTGTCCAGAGCAGTATCAAACCCTCAAAAAAACCCTCTTTAATCTGGACAGTTCCTGTCATGGAAAGAGGTGGCAGCAGAGAGCACTGTTTCAGACTGCAAATAATGCATTACTTCCTGCAAGACATAAAGAAACTGATAAGTACTGGAAGACCGGAGATTTATTTTAATAGAAGTAGGTTACAAATCTAACTTTCTGACACCAGTTGATTTGAAAGAAAAAAAAAAAAAATCAGAGTACCCCTTTAAGCTCCACTACACCTATTTTAACAATAGAGTAAACCCAACAAATAATATAGCAATTGAAGCATTGCAATGATACAGTAAGCAGTACTCAGACATACCAGAGATGTAACAGTGCAAGTCTGTATGAACAAAAAGAGAAAGAAAAGCATTACATATTTTAAACAAGAATAAACACTGTCTACCCTGGAGGGAGTCTCTCAATGTCTGGAAGGTATTTTGGTCCTTTACCACTGTAACTACATAATGCAGCAGCTTAAATCTGCAAAACAAAGCCACAAAACAAGAAAAAGCAGATGTTTTGAATTACGCATATTTTTAGATTCAGGGATAGAATACTAAATAAAGCAACGCGCCTCTCGCCACTGTCCCCTCCTCCAGCACTTCAGAAGGTCACGTTCATTTAAAGCGACTCTGTACCCACAATCTGACACCCCCCCCCCCCCCAAAACACTTGTACCTTCAGATAGCTGCTTTTATTCAAAGATCTGTCCTGGGGTCCGTTCAGCAGGGGATGCAGTTATTGTGCTAAAAATGTACTTTTAATCCTGCAGCGCTGTGTCTAAACGGCCGGGGCTTACATTTGTATATGCATTAGGCTGGCACACCCTCTCTGTCCTTCCTCCCCACCCTCCTCATCATTAGGAATGCTCCAGGCAGATTGCTTCCTATTCCCCACCTGTCTGCATAATGAACATGGGCTGGATCGTTAAGACACCTGTGCAAAGCTCAAACAGCAGTAAATGTTCCTGGACCATTCCTAATGATTAGGAGGGTGGGGAGGATGGACGGAGAGGTGGTGCCAGCCTGATGCATAACAAATGTAAGCCTTTGCCGTTAGACACAGCGCTGTAGGATTAAAAGTTGTTTTTATGAGAATAGCTGCATCCCCTGCCGAACGGACCCCAGGACAGGTCTTGGATTAAAAGCAGCCATCTGAAGGTACAAGTGATTTGGGAGGGTCAGATTGTGGGTACAGAGTCGCTTTAAGAACGCAAATCATTTCATTATTATTAAAACCAGTCCACACTTCAGATGAGATGGACTCCGGACAGAGAGGACCAACAATGAGGGGTTATCCTGACTTCTCCACAGTGATATTCCACATAAATGTGCATGAGTAGAACGCTTTGCATCCTCAGAGCACTTAGGCTTTGTGTACATGTCACCAATTTGTTGCAGGTCTTTCAATGCCTGAAAATTTTTTGTATGTGTGTTAATGGGGTGGTGTCTGTAACATGTACCTAGATGTTTTCAAATCCATTTTAGATCTAAAAAAACACATACAAAAAAGGCTGCAATCTCTTTAAAGCAATAAACAAAGTAGAAAAAGACATGTACAAATACAGTGCACCAATGTTCTGTAAATGAGATCATTAGAAAACTATTGATAACCTTATGCAAAAGAAGGGTCCGCGGAGTCTCAGTTACGAGTCTCAAAACACGAGAATAGCCAGATATCCTATTGCCAAGGGGGTGCCTCCCAGCGGGGAGATCACCAAACCACCCTGATACGTAGCCCCTTAAGTCACACTCTGTTGCGTGTATTGGAACATAAATAGGGAAATACCAGGGTGGCCCCTTTTACGTCAAAGTCTAACTCTGTGGCGAGTATTGCGACATGACAAGGGTTTACCAAGGCAGGTATCCATCCACAGACGATCGTTTCAGGGTTGTCGCCCCTCGTCAGTGTGGAGTAGGATTCTGGCTAACAGGGGCAATGAAAAATAGACCAACAAAACACAGCAATCGCGGAGCTCAGGGAGACCAGAGACAAAAAAAGTGAAGTCTCCACTGATGCATTGCCCCCTAGGAATTTAAATATGCAAAAGGAGGGTCCGCGGAGAATCAGTTACGAATCTCAAAACACGGGCTTCCCTCCCCTGGAGGGATATCTGGCTATTCCCGTGTTTTGAGACTCATAACTGAGACTCCACAGACCCTTCTTTTGCATATTTAAATTCATAGGGGGCAATGAATCAGTCGAGACTCTTCAATGAGTACTCCATTTGATTTTTTTGTCGCTGGTCTCCCTGAGCTCAGCGATTGCTGTGTTTTGTTGGCCTATTTTTCATTGCCTCTCTTAGCCAGAATCCTACTCCACACTAACGAGGGGCAACAACCCCGAAACGATCGTCTGTGGATGGATGCCTGCCTTGGTAAACCCTTGTCGTGTCGCAATACTCGCCACAGAGTTAGACTTTGACGTAAAAGGGGCCACCCTGGTATTTCCCTATTTATGTTCCAATACACGCAACAGAGTGGGACCTAAGGGGCTACGTATCAGGGTGGTTTGGTGATCTCCCCACTGGAAGGCACCCCGTTGGCAATAGGCTTCCGTCCCCTGGAGGGATATCTGGCTATTCCCGTGTTTTGAGACTCGTAACTGAGACTCCCCGGACCCTTCTTTTGCATATTTAAATTCATAGGGGGCAATGCATCAGTGGAGACTCTTTAGTGAGTACTCCATTTGATTTTTTTTGTCGCTGGTCTCCTTGAGCTCAGCGATTGCTGTGTTTTATTGATAACCTTGGCTAAATATCTCATACTAAGGCTACATGCACACGTCTGCAGTGCAGCCTGCGACCGTGGACCGCACTACAAATAAGCATCAGTAGTGCTTCACAGACCACTACATTGAGCGATGTGTGCTGCAAATGTGAATCCGCACTACAGCCTGTGGTTGGTTTGTTTTTTGCACCATGGATCACTTTCTCAATCTCTGTGAAGCACGGGACACCAGGTGGACGCTTGGGTGAATCTAGCAGCCTGTGAGCTATTGTGTACCAGCACCTTGGAATAAAACGTTCTTGCATGGACTTATGGCCAGAGTTCATGGATTTCTTTCAGTAAGATCTAGTTACACAAAAGACTACAGTCTGGAGGTGGACAGGTACTGGTGTAATTAACACCAAGTTTTTTTCTCACTATTTTGCATAATACGTTGGATTAAGAGGGCCATGGTGGAAGTCCTCTAGTGAGAACTATTTGTTGGACATATATATAGTGCAGTGTTGCTATTTTATGTACATAGTTAGTAGACTAACCAGAAACATGAGAAAATATTAGTTTACTGAAAGAATAGTAGATGTCTAGAGTAAACTTCCAGCAGATGTGGTTGGTAAATGTACAGTAACTGAATTTAATCATGCCTGGATAAACATATATCTATCCTAAAAGAAGAAAAAAGCAGCTAGATGGACCGCGTAAGTCTTCTGTCGATAATCTTCTATGTTTCTATATCCATCCTTCCTTTATATAGTATATATAATGAATAACCCCAGTTGCAGGACATGTAACTAAATATCTGATCATACAATTTGACATTTTCTTAAACTGACAGATGCTGAAATATCTTTTTTTGCCTTCACTTGTGGCTCCTTCTAGCAAACAAGTGTTGGCAGGGTGCCCTCCATGTAGTTCTATCTAATGATGATGTTATATCAGGTATATTGCAGGACATATATTAGCAGTAATTTATACAAAAGGTATAGCGGCTGTTTGCTTAACCATGCCGAGATCACTAAGCCAAGTGGGGAGGGAATCCAGAGGACAGCGTGGCCTGCTCTGACAGCGGCATCCTGCTAGTTACCAGTAGGACTCGCCATAGTCTCCCTCTAATTAGGACAATGGGAATAAAAACATTGCAGGAGAGTGACAGCTTGGCATGACCTAGTCAATGCTGTCATATCCCGGTGGGGGAAACAAACCCCAGCAAGCTCTATTTTTAGAAGTAGATCCTTCATGGCTGGAGGTCTGCCAGCGATGCAGGGATATGACAGGATGATAAAACATCCTCACTTTGCTGCTGAAGTCACAGCGGTCACAGGAAGCAGGGAGCCGAGGTTGCAATGTGACCTGTTGTAACATGAGACAGTGAGTATGCATTTATAAGGAGTCTGAACTCCAGAGAAAGCTCAAGTCTTCCACTCTAATAAGCCTCCTACCATAGTAAACAATAGCACACACACTCCGGCCTACTCATCCACAGCATCAGGTGAAAGGCTAAACTAAGGGACGTATACTGGCGAGTACACAAATTTAACACAAGCGTGTACTAAGCTATCTAATATTATACAAATAGTAAATTAAAAAGCCACAATTACAAGTCAACAACGCAAATGTAAAGAATAATTAAAATGTATTCTATATTCATTACATCACAGAATAAAATCTGCAATATTTCAGAATCAAAGCAAACTTTAGGATTAAGGCGTCTATAAGCAATTCTAGCCAGAAAGATGGTTACTAAGAATTACAATGCATAGGAGCTCCGGGCCATGTAATGTCAGCGTACCTACCTTCCAAATTTATCAAAGTCAAACCCCAACGTGACCACGACACAAAAGAACTGTATTTAAAGCATTCAACTCTTCTCTGGAGCAGATCTAAATGACGTTTTAAAAAGTGTTCACGGCTAAAAGCAAGAAACCACATTACAATTATATCTTGTCAGATCACAGAGCTGATGCTAACCTATTCCTGACAACCCGCTATTTTCACACTTCAAAATTAACATCAAACCTATCATTAGGAACTAGGTTTCCTACTTCGGCCTCTCACTGCTGGAGACACGTACGCATGTGACCTGTGCTAAAAAAAAAAAGCTATATTCAATAAGCATCAGTGTATAAATATAGAGCTGGAGTGGAGGAGATGAGGGAAAAAATATAAAAACACAAAAATATTTTCCTTATGGCCCCGAAATCTGGCACCATGATGACTGCTAGAAGGTACTTGGGGTATGGGTAGGTCTGAAAATACAGGATTTAGTCAACGTGTGAAAGGGATAGCTTTGTTATAACCATTGGGCACTGTTATATGGCGGCCATCCACTCAATTTCAACACAGCCTTTCTGTGTTTTTAATCCACTCCTGGTTGAGGTTGCAAAATACTGACCAAATACTGACTGAAATATACTTGTGAATCCAGCCTTAGGCTGGGTTCACACTATGTATATTTGAGGCTGTATTTGGTCCTCATGTCAGGTCCTCATAGCAACCAAAACCAGGAGTGGATTGAAAACACAGAAAGGATCTGTTCACACAATGTTGAAATTGAGTGGATGGCCGCCATATAACAGTAAATAACGGCCATTATTTCAATACCACAGCCGTTGTTTTAAAATAACAGCAAATATTTGCCATTAAATGACGGCCATCCACTCAATTACAACATTATGTGAACAGAGCCTTTCTGTGTTTTCAATCCACTCCTGGTTTTGGTTGCTATACAGCCTCACAAATACAGCCTCAAATATACATAGTGTGAACCCAGCCTTAAAGTCCAAGAAGTATCTGTAAGCAATTTTTATACCTGAAAAAGAGGATAAGCGGAGTTGGTGGAAGCTGTCCGGGGGCGGGGGTTGTGGCGCCGGGAGGGAGGCCTGCGCTGCCGCTGCCTGTGGGGAGGTAGGGGTGCTTGTACTTCAGGAAAGTGCTTGTGATTCCGCCGCCCCCATAGACTTCTACGGGAGCGTCCGGGCCGGAATTCCGGATAAAAATAGGACATGTCCTATTTTTTCCGGATCGGACACCCTTCCGGAAAAGTCCGTAAGGGTTTCCGTGACTAATTAAAGTGTATGGGTCCGGAAATCCGTCCGGATTTCCTGATAGGAAATCCGGATGTTTTTTCCGGACGTGTGAAGGGGCCCTTAGGGTCCATTCACACAGAAAGATTATCTGCCAAAGATTTGAAGCCAAAGCCAGAAACAGACTATAAACAGAGATCAGGTCATAAGGAAAGCCTGAGATTTCTTCTTTTTTTTCCAAATACATTCCTGGCTTTGGCTTCAAATCTTTGACAGATAATCTGTCAGATAATCTTTCTGTGTGAATGGACCCTAATGGTGCGTTTACACAGGCAGATTTATCTGACAGATTTTGGAAGCCAAAGCCAGGAATGGATTTGAAAAGAGGAGAAATCTCAGTCTTTCCTTTATGACCTGTTCTCTGTTTATAGTCTGTTCCTGGTTTTGACTTCAAAGATCTGTCAGATAAATCTGCCTGTGTTATTAGGTTATTTTTGTCAAGTACAAAGAGACAAATAGACTTTCCAGAGCTACTGAAGTGCAGCAAGCTGCAACACCTCTATAAACCCCCTCTCCATGTCATACCATGCTTGGGACTTTCAGGTGTCAACCAAGCCAGGAGGGAGGGGGTGAAAAGGTGTTACAGATTACAGAAGATCAGGACCTTAAATATATAAAGGGTACCATGTTTCTCCTTGACCTAACAGCTATCTAACCATGTCAGCAGTATAGACACAGAGTTACAGCTGACAGATGCCCTTTAGGGTATAAACACACACACCGTATACGCAGCATATTTACTGCTGCGATACGCAGCAGATATGCAGCAGATTAGATCTAAATAACTGAACACAGCATCAAATCTGCTGCAGATCTGCTGCGTATCTGCTGCGTATACGGTGTGTGTGTTTGTACCCTTAAGGAGAGGCCAACCATGAAGAGACTCTACTTCACAGGAGCCCTGAACCAATCTCAGACAATGTATTGATAATTAAGGTAGCGGTGTGCACACGCTTCTGCTGACAGACTCCGTTCCTAATTTCTGTGGTGAAGGGAGGTCCCAATGGTAAGTAACAACATGATCATACGCATATTCCTTATCCTATGACTAAAGTAAAAGTGTTAATGAATGACCATGTAAATCATGCAGGATACTAGTACCATAATGACAAACTTTGCAGTTTTGTTTAATTCATTTACTATATCTGCAAATAATGTTTGCAGATATACCTTCTTACTAGGGTCAATCTAAGAATATAATGTCTGGAGAATTAAGGGTTAAGAAAGACCAGTTGTGATGTAATGACAGGAAAGAGTCTGCAGGCGTTAAGTGTAACCGAGATGAACAGAGCGACTTTCTCTGCTGGATCCTATCCTTTTCTGAACCCCTTTCCATTCCAATGCAATTGGAATTTATTGCTATAAATAGCAGCTTTACCTAAAAGGTCCATCCAGATGGAGTATATCAAAGGGCTCTGTTTATTGTAGTCTCTAGTGATGGTGCCAAGCCACCCTAAAAATAAACAGGAATAGTATATGCACTTTTCACCGCCATCCTGTAACGCAGGGCCTGCACATTCCTTTGGTTACACCTCGGGACACTTCAGTTTTTATATAAAATCCTCAACATCTGGCCTTGCTTCAGGACTTTCTAAATGAGAAAACTGTACTAATCCCTGTGGCCATATAGCAGGTACTCAGGTAGGTAGAAATGCATTACTTTTGCTGTGGAGTATGGACGGTGCAGTGGCTTAGTCAGTAGCCAGCCAATAAAAGGGACATCACCATGTATGTTCTCCTTTTAGCGTCTGTGCTTTCTCCCACACCTAAAAGCAAAGTTCTAGGTGGTCACCAAATTATTTGGCGATGTACCCCAAAATTTGCAAACGGCAACATGAATTTATGAAGTATCGTGTATTACAGTCTAGAGATGCATCAAGATATGGATACTACTGTCGATCATCTACCAGAATTCCCAGGATTCTTAATACTTTATGGTAAAGTGTCACTGTTATAGAGTCATGTCACTCTCTCTAATAAATTATCATATTCCAAATTTTGCATGGTAAACAGCGTAAACACATTATATATTTATTTATTTTTTAAAAGTACTTTATTAAGTATTGAATTGGTATTAAGTTTCAAAATACTAAAGTTGGTATAAATATCGAACTCAAAATCCTGGTATTGTAGCGTCACTATTACAGTCTGTACCTTACTTATCACTATATACACCACCAGGCTCAAACCCCCCCCCCCCCCCCCCCCAAAAAAAAAAACTACACTACTTCTTTATAAAAACAAATGAAATGGAAAAGGCGACATTTCAAAAATGCCATTTAGTGGCATTATATGACATCAAGAAATTAAAAGAAAAACATAGAACACACAATTTCAATTGCAGGTTCAGTGCATCACGACTGCCAAAGAATGGTGAGTTTTATACTAACTATACCTGATGCACTGATAGATCTTTACCTATATGTAAATAGGAAGGGACCTGTCAATCATGCAAGGGGGGTGGGGAGAATCCGACTGGGACATCCCTGAAGGCGCAAAGCTCCAAACGCAGTGTAAATGCAGTTCATAGTTATAATAAAGTCTGACCCTGTTTCATGCTGCCTGTGCTTGGAGCTGCATTTGACTCCTGACAGGCTTCTATAACAAAATACTATTAAACATAAAAAATTTACAACTAAAGCAATGCAATGTTCAACAATATAGCCCCCCAGTGTAAATGTAATATTCATGGCAGGAAAGGGGTTAAAAATATCAAATTAACATTTACAGCTTACAACCTGTTCCTAGGCAACCTCCCTCCCTAAGTCCCTGGTAGTCTGCCAAATCCACAATAAGAGAAACTGGAAGGAAAAGTGGGACAATTAATTTCCTTCACATCAAACTAAATTAATCATAAAGTGTTGGGCCTGAGCGATAAAACACACAGCCCTAAAAGGGGCTGCACACTGCCGGCCTCCTGACAGGCGCCATCTCTTAGTGGGTTCCTTCAGCACACTGTGCATTGTGAGAGATAGCGTCCTCTCTGTCCAGCCAAAGTGTATATCTCCGCCGTCACACTGCTCCATCTTATTTGCAGAAAAGGAAACAGGTGGAGAAGCTTGTTACAGCACAAGATAAAAGCAGCCGCTTCTGCAGCCGAAAGACAAGGAATAAGCAGAACCGGCAGATTTCTATTACTTTTATGTCATAACAGCTGCTAAAAATAAACAGGATTACACAATTTATGCTGCCATAAACAGTGCTATAAATAGGCTGGAGAACCAACGGGGTTTCTATTATAAAGAATTAACAAGCCAGAACATTTTTTAAAAATTCCCAAACGTGATGTGTAACCAAAGGCGATTCTAGAATCCCCCTCTGTAGAAGAAAAAACTGTTATCATAAAGATAATAGTAATGATAATAAAATGTATAATACAGGACAGCTCAGGTTCATATTCTTTACCAAAAATCCGCAGGACAAAACAAGTAAAAGGAGATTTCCTCTCGGATCTTATAGCATGCCACAAGATTTCTCAACCCATAGCACAGCTTTTCCCTTTTTGAAAATACTAAAGATTTTTACAGTGGATTTGACCCCTCTTAAAAGGGATATATCAAATTACAAACGAAAAAAAAAAAAAAGGGGGGGGGGGGAACAAAAATTATATATACACAGTGGTGCCTTGGATTACGAGCATAATTCGTTCCGGGACTGTGCCTGTAATCCAAATCCACTCTTAAACCAAAGCAAATTTTACCGTAAGAAATGATAGAAATGCAGACAATTGGTTCCACACCCCAAATATAATGATTTTTATTCTGAATAACATGTAAAACAAATGAAACAAACATTCAGAAACGGCAGAATATATGATATTATAAGTTACTTTACAGTAATGGAGAGGATGGGAAACAAAAGGGCTGACAGAGACTGCAGGGAGTATAAAGGAATGAGCAGGACATATGTGGGCACATATATGCAGCTCTCTCTGTCCGGGGAGAGAGGGGTTACAGCTATGAAGAGATTACCTCCACAGTCCTGTCCCCTGATGCAAGCCCCAGCCTGAAGTGGATCTTCTATTATTTGGAAGGTGAGGGAGACTTTCTGTGTCAGAGTACAGAGCTGTAGACCCCACTATGCAGACCATGCCCCTCCCCCACAGTAAAGGGAGCTCTTAAACCAAAGCAATGCTCTTAAACCAAGTCAAAATTTTGAAAAACTGTGAGCTCTTAAACCAAGGTACCACTATAATAAAAAAAAAAAATATATATATTTTATATATATATATATATATATATATATATATATATATATATATATATATATATATATTCCCCTCCCTCATACTTCCTGTCTCCGGATCTGACATCACAACTGAGACAAACAGGGAAAAAAAAGGATATTGACTTATTACGGGAAATGCTGATAAAGTGCTTTTTTTTCCCTGCACTTACTACTACATCAAGGCTTCACTTCCTGGATAAAATGGTGATGTCACAACCCGACTCCCAGAGCTGTGTGGGCTGTGGCTGCTGGAGAGGATGATGGCAGACGGATGCTCAGTGTCCCTCCGGTGCCCTGTGTCCCTCAGTGTCCCCCTGCCATCGTCCTCTCCAGCAGCCACAGCCCGCACAGCTCTGGGAGTCGGGTCGTGACATCACCATTTTATCCAGGAAGTGAAGCCTTGATGCAGTAGTAAGGGCAGGGGAAAAAAGCACTTTATGTGTATATTGGTGATTTGTATAACTTTTGGGGTCCAATAAAATACTTAAAGGACAAGTGCCATGAGAAACTTTTTCCCAGTAATTGAAGCACATTACACAGTTATATAACTCTGTAATATGCTTCAATCACCTATCTGCCTCCCTTCCCTGTCTTTTCCCCCCTCCACCCCCCACCAGGAAGTGTCCTAACTTACACAGACCTGATTACTGTCGTCACCGTCACCAGGCAGCTCCTTCTTGTGAGGATGAGTCATCAGCAGGAGGGCTGCTCTAGGTCCTGTTACACCAGTCTCCCCCTCCTTGTCAGGTGACTCTGCTTGCTCAGCTTATCTTCTCTAGTGACATGACTCCTTCACTGAGTCCACGCAGCAGGAGAGCGGGTATGAGGGGAGGGGGGAGCTGCCTATGTGCCGGAGTCAGTCTGAGGGAAGATAAGCAAGTGATATGTGACAAGTAATGGCTTGCAGTTGTTCAGCCAATGGGAGCTGAGCAAGTCTGTCACCTGACAAGGCAGGGGAGGGGGGAGGCTAGTGTAACAGGAGAAGGAGCTGAGAGAAGAGCTTGGTGACGGTGACGACAGTAATTAGGTCTGTGTGAGTCAGGACACTTCCTGGTGGGGGGTGGAGGGGGGAAAAGACAGGGAAGGGAGGCAGATAGGTGATTGAAGCATATTACAGAGTTATATAACTTTGTAATGTGCTTCAATTACTGGGAAAAAGTTTTTCATGGCACTTGTCCTTTAAATAAAATTTTTTGCTGGACTTCTTTAAATCCCTTTTAACGTTTATAAATAAATCTGCCCTGCCTATCCTTGCTTCCTGGGGACAGGGCTGTAGCTTTGAAGCAGTCTCTGAGCAGACAGGCTGCTTAGTCAATCACTGGCCGTGGTACAGAGAGTTCAAGTACTTTAAATATAAATATATATATATATATATATATATATATATATATATATATATAAGCTAATGTCTGTGCAGCCCTTGCCAAGCAATCATCGAGCTGAGTAACAGGCACAGCTAATGGTGCGTTTACACAGACAGATTTATCTGACAGATTCTTAAAACCAAAGCCAGGAAAGGATCTAAAAAGAGGAGAAATCAGTCTTTCCTTTATCACCTGATCTCTGTTTATAGTCTGTTCCTGGTTTTGGCTTCAGAAATCTGTCAGATAAATCTGCCGGTGTAAACGCACCATAAAAAGCACTAATCTAGCGCCAATCTTCACTCGTTTACATAATTGATTGGGCCTTCATCAGACATTTACTTGTTATGGTGCGTTTACACAGAAAGATTTATCTGTCAGATCTTTAAAGCCAAAGCCAGGAACAGACTATAAACAGAGAACAGGTCATAAAGGAAAGATTGAGATTTCTCCTCTTTTCAAATCCATTCCTGGGTTTGGCTTCCAAAATCGGTCAGATAAATCTGTCTGTGTAAATGCACCATTAGACCCGGCAATCTCAAAGCATATATCAAGCTAGAACAGTCTATGTTTTTCTAATGGGAGTCCACCGTATAAGTTACAACACACAAAATATAGCCACACTTTGTACTTCAGGCCTAGTATAGGATACAGTAACAAAAGTAGTAAACATGTTCTGAGCAGGCACACATCTTCAAGATTAAAGCCCTAGTAATTCTATGCTACCGAGTGCTATAGTGTCCGTCAGACTGCTGGACCAGTGCCATCATCTGACTAGCTCAAAAGGCACATACAGGAGTTTTGTGTGAAACATTACTTTAAAGGGGTACTCCTGTGGAAATAAAATAGTTGCCATATAAACTAGTGTCAGAACGTTATAAAGATATGTAAATTACTTTTATTTAAAAAAAAAAAAAAAAAAATCAAGCCTTCCTGTACTTATCAGCTGTCGTATGCCCTGCAGGAAGTGGTGTATTCTCTCCAGTCTGACACAATGCTCTCTGTCCAGAGCAGTAGATATTTTCTATGGAAATTTGCTCCTGCTCTGGATAGTTCCTATCACGGACAAATGTGGCACCAAAGAGTACTGTGTGAGACTGAAAAGAATACACCACTTCCTGCAGGGCATAAAGCAACTGATAAGTACAGAAAGGCTTGAGATTTTTAAATAGAAGTAATTCACTAATCTGTATAACTTTCTGACATAAGTCGATCTGAGTTCCCTTTTAACCCCCTGCCGCGACTGCACTGTAAAATAATGTCACTGCAGCAATGTTAACCCCTTAAGGTCAATGCAAATTTTCATTTTTGAGCTTTTGCTTTTTCCACTTTATGTTTTAAAGGCCATAGCACTTGCATTTTTTTCACCTAGAAACCCATTATTTTTTGCGTCACTAATTGTACTTTGCAATGACCGGCTGAATTTTTGCATAAAGTACACTGCAAAACCAGAAAAAAATTCAATGTGTGGTGAAATAAAATAAAAAACAAAAACAAAACATATTTCTTTTATTTGGAGGGTATTTGATTTTATGCCATTCGCCCTGGGGTAAAACTGATATGTTATGCATGTTCCGCAAGTCGTTATGATTAAAACGATATGTAACATGTATAACTTTTCCTTTCTCTGATGGCAAATATATGTTCCTTAAAATCGCTCTATTCCCAGGCTTATAGCGCTGTTATCCTTTGGACTATGGGGTTGACTGAGGTGTCAATTTTTGCGCCATGATGTTTACTTTCTATCGGTACCTTGATTGCGCATGTACGACTTTTTGATCACTTTTTATTACATTTTATCTGGATTTGATGCGACCAAAAATGCGCAATTTTGCACTTTGGAATTTTTTTGCGCTGACGCCGTTTACCGTGTGAGATCAGGAATGTGATTAATTAGCGCGTGGCGATAGCAAACATGTTTGTTTGTTTATATTTATAAAATGGGAAAAGGGGGGTGATTTGGACTTTTATTACGGGAGGAGATTTTTTTATTAATAAAAACACTTTTTTACATTAACTGGGGGACTTGTATATACACAGCAAAGATCATTGTAATTGGTGATAGATTGCTATGGCCTGCTGCAGGCCACAGCAATCTATTGCCGAGCCGGGATCAGCGTCATCGTGACGCTAAGCCCCGGCAGGTGCAGAAGAAAGGATCTCCCCCCCACCCCCGCGATCGCATCGCGGTGGGGAGATCCGACCCACTGGACACCAGGGAGATTATGAATGAAGCACTTCAATGCAGCTGTCAGGTTTGACAGCTGCATTGAAGTGCTTAATTAGCCGGTGCGGGTCCCATTGCAGCCGAGAGCTGTGCCGTTCAGAGCGGGTCCCAGCGGGACCCCTCTCTGAACACCCCCCGCGGCACCATGATGTACCAGTCATGGGTCGCTAAGGGGTTTATTAACGCTCCCCAATGACGTAGGCACAGAAGTTGTGCCTGTGTCATCCGCGCCAGGTCCCTGGCTGTCAGTGATAGCCGGGGACCCGCCGCAACTGTCAGCATCAGAACGGCGCTCCGATGCTGAAAGTTAACCCATATTGAAACTGCAGTTGGCAAGACCGCAGCATCTATAGGGCTTCAGAAAGAGAATTCTCCCTCTACAGAGGGAGATTTCTCTGTCTGATAACCATCGGGGCTCTGCCTCAGGCTTCCAAGGTCCTTGGTACAGAGGCCGGTAGGGAACGGGAGGGAGGTAAGGCCACAAGCTCTGCACCCTCTAACAGCGGCAGGGGAGAGAGCAAAACAACCTGGGCATTGAGGAATCAATGACCCACAGTCATGAAAGGGTTAAGCATACTACACTATTTTTCACGGGATGGTGGTCACTTATAGAAACAGGGGATTTAATTTAAACCATTTTGCAAGTTCTGAACAAGTCTAATCTAAAAATAAGTCATGAGAATCAATCTGCTGGAAGGGAACACAAAAAGGCACATTACCAACTTTCTTCATTTAAGACATCTGCAGACATCAAGGAAATCTACTATATTCCACTACTGTGATTATACGCATGTGGAATAAAGAAAATATATACTCCTGGAACATGTATATGGCTAACTACACCATGAAGATTAACCCATAAACTTTCATTTGGGAGTTAGAAAAAATTATAATGGGTATACACAAAGTGACCAACATCAGGAGCATCAACTAATCCGGTTCACTGGTTCCAGCACATGCTTCTGGCAGATGAGAACTTGTGTGTGGCCTTACATTACATTGTGTGTGGCCTTACATCAGGCTTCATAATATTACTGGTGCATCCTTGTGAAAGCATCTCTCTCTTCTATATAATTACATAGCACACTTGTTGTTAGTTTGTTTCTTTTCTTTAGTCGATGTGTCTATGCACTACTTTCCTATGTTTTTTTTCATGTTTTCTTTCTTTATTGCTCCTCCCCTCTCCAAAATTCACAATTCACTCTGAAACATAGGTCCAATACGTCTTGAGAGACTAGAAAAACTATAAGTTCACTAAGGTATCAGGTTACAGCTGTCCATGAGAGGAGAGCAACAATAATGATCCAGCAGCAGATGGAGAGTACTAGATCTCATAATAGTGCTGAATTCACAGCTTAAACTGCTCTGTACTGCTCTATAATGTCCTCCATGCTGCTACCTCTTACAGTAGAACTTCAGCCAAATCTGGTGGGGGGAATAAAATAAAGCTCCTGCTACATCATGGCTAAGAAACGCCCGCTCAGTCAATCAGTGACTGGGGTGGGACACCACTGTAATCACTGTCTGGCCGAGCGAGTATTCTTGGTGGGACACGGCGATGCAGGAAGCCGTGATGATGGAGGAGACTGGCAGCTGTCAGAGAGCTGGGGACACTGCACTGCAGGGGCATGGGGACAAGTAAGCATAGATTCTTTAACATGTTCCCCCAACCCCCTGCCTACACAGGATTTGGTTCCCCTTTAAGGTGTGTACAAAAACATAGAAGAGCAGGTTTCTCTCTTCTGTGTGTGCAGTTTATGGGAGACACCATGGGGGAGATTTACTAAATTTGCGTCCCAGATGTACACCAAGGAGAAGGCGCAGATTGGTGTGTGCCTCTTAGTGAATCTGGCTGTGGGATGGTGCCTAAATTAAGACCAGCAGGGGTACACCAGTCTTCGTAAATGTCCCCCCATGCCTTCACACACCAGTTCAGGAATAACCAAAATTCATTCAAAATTGAAGTTTGAAGAGGGTAAAACTGGTAAAAAACAAAGACACATTATAATAGCCAGAAATGTACACACACAACAACTTATATGGAAAAGCTACTTCTAGGTGCACATAAAAGAATCTGCTGCTAACATTCAGGTGCAAGATACCAGAGGACACCTTTAAAGTGTCACTAATGTTTAATTATTATTATTATTTTATTTTTTATTTTTTTGCAGAAATCAATAGTACAGGCGATTTTAAGAAACTTTGTAATTGGGTTTATTAGCCGAAAAATGCATTTTTAGGCTATGTTTCTACTACGTATGAGGCCGGGCGGTCTCTGCCCGAATCATCCCGGCCGGTATTTAACTGATGATCTTTTCGGCCGCAGAGCTCTGATGCAGGCGCATCAGCGCGCACTCGCATCAGAGCTTCCCATAGCACACAGTCAAGGGAGTGGCCGGAGCCGCTTGCTTCACTATGTGAACTGACCGGGTTTCCTACGGCCACAATTCATTGAATTGCGGCCGCAGAAAACTGACATGTCTGTTCTTTGTGGCGCTGCACAGGATCCCGGCCGGAGCGTATACGATGTGTATACGCTCCGGCCGGGATCCCATAGATCAGTAGGCAGTATTCACAGGAGCCGATGGCAACAACAGCCGTACTTATACGTAGCGTGAAGATAGCCTTATGATGGAAAAACTGTTAAAATCTCTCCCCCCTGTCTTCATGATTGTCTATGGAGAGGGGAGAGGTTGAGGGAGATGAGGCACCAAAACAGGGCAACAAAGAGTTAATTTACAGCTACATCACCTGCTATCTACTCTGACAGTCAGCACTGACCTCTCTACACTAGCTTTACACAGCTCCTCACTGTGTAATCTTTTGTTCTCTGCTCCCTCCTTCCCCCTTCCCTCTTTATAAAACAGATAGGATCCGACTGATTTAAAAGTCGAGATTTCCTGATAATGAGCAGTAGATGAGAGAGAGGAGGGCGGGGGGGACCTGGGGAAAGGCTTTTTGAATGCAGATAATTGCATATTTGCCTAATAAACCCAATTACAAAGTTTCTTAATATCGCCTGGACTATTTATTTCTGGAAAAAAAAAATGAAACGACAGTGACACTTTAAGAGATCTTATATAGTCCAATCCCAGAAGAGTCTGAAACACACACTGTTTTTTTCCAGACCAATCAATCACAGCTCAGGTTTAATTTTACCAGGGCATATTGATATATAAAACCTGAGCTGTGATTGGTTGCTGTGGAAATCCATGGACATGTAACACCACACTACAGCAGAGTCCATAGGATTACAGAAAAAAAAAAGATGCCTTGCTTTCTTAGCAAACGTGTCAAACTAATGTAATGAATAAAACAGCCGACCCCACAGATGCTTTAGGGGAGCGGCAGCCCACCATGGCTTTGTTTCTCTTTTATGGATATATATTATAGATTAATGTAGCTTCCCATAGCTGTAGATCAACAGGCGAAGGAAGTTTTCAGCTTCATCTCTATTTGGATGAAAAACTTTTAGCAGCAACTATTTTTAGTCGTTTTCCATGACTTTACCATTTACTTCCTTAAATAGAAATCTGGATGTTTATCTTAAAGTAGCTGAAATCCAAGGGGTTCGGGGAGATCAAAGCACGATACGCAACAGGGTATCTGTCACATTGCTGTTAGGAAAGGAAGACGGACATATTTTTTTGGGGTTTTTTTTTTAACAATCATACCATCTTAAGGGTATATTCACAAGGGCGGGCTCGCAGCGAGATTCTCGCTGCGAGCCCGGCAGGTCCTGGCAGTTCCCATACACTACATACTTGCTGCGGTCTAAACGACAGCAGCGAGTATGTAATTATACCGCCCTTAACCCCTTCTGCTCCCCCGCTGTAAGCATACTTTACCTGTCCTTGCTGCACGGGTCCGGCGTCCTGCTCTCCCGCCCGGCCAATCAGTGGGCAACACACTAATTGGCCGGACAGGAGAGCAGGACGCCAGACCCGTGCAGCAAGGACAGGTAAAGTATGCTTACAGCGGGGGAACAGAAGGGGTTAAGGGCGGTATAATTACATACTCGCTGCGGTCGTTTAGACCGCAGCAAGTATGTAGTGTATGGGTACTGCCAGGACCTGCCGGGCTCGCAGCGAGAATCTCGCTGCGAGCCCGCCCGTGTGAATATACCCTAAATGATTATTGAAAGCAAGATTAATAGCCATCAATGTCACTATACTGTTCCCTATAAACATTTAAAAAAAATTTTTTCTCCTTTCAAGCTTAAAGGGCAACTCCAGTGAAAAATGTCTAAGACATACAGCGGCTGATAAGTACTGGAAGACTTGAGATTTTTTAATAATGGTAAATTACAAATCTCTGGCACTTTCTGATACCAGTTGATTTAAAAGATTTTTATTTTCGCTGGATGTACACCTTTAAAGGAAGAAATAAAACAGGTCTAAAACAAAAAGACTAAAACTGTGAGGTGGGGAATAAAATGAATTTATGTAATAGAGTTCAGTAACTACTAGCGTAGTAGGCAGACTTTGTTGGTGCACTAAATAGGGTGAAATCTGAACAAAAATTCTGCAAAAAACCACAACCAAAAAATGGCTGACATAATCCACATTTAAAACCCATACACATCTACGTGTATTGAACAGTTACCTTCTATAAACTTTACTCACACAAATCAAAAGGTAAAAACAGTAGAGAATCGACTGTTACGAACTAGAAGGGTGTCATTAGGACCTGTTCACATCATGTTTTTGAGTGTATGCAATAAAACATATTAATTATGCTATTCCATACCTTTCCCGCCCATAAAAAGGTACTTTTAAACATGGTAGCCTATGGACAATGGATGCTGCTGTATGGCTTCCATGAAATGTATACGTCCGGAGCTTTCAGTAGTTTTCCATATCAGATATATTAAACAATGCCATAAATAGCCTCAATAAAGCATGTGTTAAATAGATGCCTAAGAGTGGCACCCATTCAACGTGTATATATGTTTGGGAAATATATATGTAAAACAAAGGAAGAGATGAAGACTCATTATGGTGTAGTGTGCCCTGGTACATCTCCTATTCCCACATAAAATTAAAGGTTGAAAAAGTAAAAAATAAATATAATATAAAGTATAAAACTAAAAAAATGGTTATAACAGCAGCAGCTGTCACAGTATATGTGTGAGAGAGATGATAAAATCTACTCATCACATATAAACATATTTCCCATATGATGCACCATTATATGTATATAAAAAAATATTTCACAAGTTTCCCCACATACGGCATTTTCACAGTTCATATTGCAATTTGCATTACAGTGTATGTTATGAAAAGTTATACAAAAGTTTACTACATACATGACAAACACTACTCTAGTTTCTTCTAGCGACGGATGCCACTGTAAGGTATACAACAGCCTGAGTTTACTGTGTACATAGGGAGCTTTCCCAACTGTGCATAATAAAGGCTAACAAAAAACATAGTGTGAACAGGGCTTTTATCCAACCCTCATCGCTCACCCACACAGGTTAATAAATGAAACTTGGAATGACGGGACTGAGTACAGAAGTAGATTCCAAATAATAAATAATGCCCAACAAGTATTCCCATACATGAACCAATCTAATAAAAAAAACAAAAAAAAAAACACAATAAGCGAAACTTAATGGCTAAAAAAAACACTATATATAAATGGCATCAAGAGGATGATTACAAGCAGCTAGAAGGGAAATCATAGCATAGGGAATAATTAATAATACAGGTCTTTGGTGCACATCATTTATACAAACAAACAAACCCCCCTGACAATGGCAGTATGGTGGCAGTATGTAACTCCGTGCAATCTGTCCTGAAGCGATACCACAGCAAATCCATGACACTAATAACATTACAGTATTGATTTAGGCACTGGCAATGGCAGCATTATGTGATCCAATAAACTAACTAAGTATAATGTTAGATAAGATTTCAGTATCAGTAAAACAGTCAACGCTTCAGCACAGCTGAGCCACAGTTAGACTGGGGATCTAGAGCTGAGATTTTTTTTTTTAAATAAACTAAAACCATCCTAACCGGGAAAATGAAGGGGGTGGGGTAAAATGAAAAAAAAAAAAAAAAAAAAGGGATTTGCAATGTCTGTTGCCTATCAAGCACATTACATGACACTTAAATGATGCGATAGGTGTACAAGCTACAGTATTTTTTTCTCTGGGATTCTGTAGAAAAGCAGAAGCAGATAACTTGCCTTACATACAATTTCCTTAATACTTCACAGAAGTTCAGGGAGAAAGAACTTGCTTTAGATCTAAGCAGACATCTAGTTACCATTTGAGAGTATCACCACGAAGCAAACAGAAAAAAACAAATATTCCCCAACTACATATCCACAATGTCACTTGGAAGATAAACGGCAGCGAGAACTTAGGATCTAGCAGAAGTGTACAGTCAGCGGGCAAGAGAAAGCCACCATACGTACCTCAAGACAAACATTTACTGTCTGGGAGGAAGAATTCCAGAAGAGTATGGCTTGATCCCACATTTACACATGCCCCAAGGTCGGAGCTCTGAGAAGTCTTGTCAGTGCCCAAGTGCTTTATGGAGGAGGAAAAGAAAGGAGACTCCTGCATGCTGAAGTTTACTGGCAAAGGACCAAGATGGGAAGGCACAAGCTTCTCAGAGCGAGCAGGGAAGCCAATACTACGCGTTCTCATCTGGACAGAGATGTATGGGGGACACCAAGTTTCTGCTCTTGCACCCAGATCTGGTGCCCCATCCAGAAGACAGCTATTGTAGAAGTAGCTAAATCCAATTTACCATTATCTAACATTTAGATCTGGTTTGTGTATATTTGATCTGTGCAGCAAATGTGATTTACAAATTGAATTTTCGTACAGTTTCCTAATGTCCATTAATGCGTCTCTTCTTCTTAAATGAGCTTTTACACCATTTCCAGTTCAGACAGACAGTGTTTGTAATTAGATGTGATCCATCCTGAAATATGGAAAATTGCACAGTAAGTGAGGGAAAGGCAGCCTGTCATTTCCTCCATAATTGTAACAAGCCGCAAATGAGCGAGATAACAACTCTTTTCCAGGCCTTATCTTCACCTCCATCTGCAGACCCAAACCTCTCCAGCTCTGCTTCATTGCATGCAAACATAAAGGGCTCACCAGAATGGGCAATCTGCAGAGCCATGATTAAAGGCATAGCCCCACCGTGACTCCTGTCTAATATCCACTGCACTTACATGTGACAGGTTATCTGCCAACAGTGCATGAGTACAAAGAGGTGACGTGAAGTGTACATGATGGAAAATACTGAACCATTATACTGCTCCTACAGTCATCACTAAGATGGGTCAGATCACTGGCCATTAGCCATCATTCATAAGGTGGACATAAGGGGTCGGCAGAGGAGGGGGGAGTGAAGTGTGCAAGAAACCAAAGCAAATTTATGTTAGTAAGATGTAAGGGACAGATAAAAGAGTATGACTGCAGGCTCACATTGCACAGGGCGGGTGTGTTCTTGTAACCATGGAAACAGATGGATCTGCACTGAAACTGTAAACACAAATCAGTAAAATCTTGACACTATAAAGATACTTTATTTATTAAAAGTGGAGTTCCGGAGAAATATTTCTACAACTAAAATTTCTCATGGTGAGGGGAAGAAAACCTGTACTCACCTGGCACCAATCCCCTGCCATTGCTATTCCCCGCTGTAACAGTTTCCTGCTCTATGTCCTGCCATGCAAAAAAATGCCTTTTCGCTGACTGAGGCAAAATCACCGCTGCAACCATTGTATCTGAGTGGACAATTCCTAAGTGTCGGGACAGAGAACAGGCAGCACTGACAGTAGGGAACAGCTGCAGAAGCTATTGGAAGCAGGTGAGTACAGGTCTCATTCATCCTTGGCACGCGTAATGTAGAAAAAATTCTCTGGAATTCCCTTTAAAGGGGTTATCAGGTGAGGGTTTTTATATATTATTGCAAGTATATAAAAACAATAAAGAAGCTATGCTTACCTCTCTGTGCTCCCCCAATGTACTCCTACGAGTCTCCAGGTCCCCCGCTGAATAATCCTGCATTCACTCACTGGCTGAGAGGGCTGTCACTGCTGAAACAAGTCCTACCGGGAAGTAGGGGTGGGATCATTCAGCGGGGGGCCCAGAAACCAGGGAGTGCGAAGAGATAAGCATGTAAGCATAGTTTCTTTAGTGTCTTCTATATACTTGCAACAGTATATAAAAACATTCCCTTCATCTGATAACACCTTTAACATGTAAAGGAGAAAGAAAAAATTATAAAGTTAGAAAGCAGACAGAATATAGACTATTTTGAATGTAACAATTAGGAGTAATATATTTCATAGGCATAAGTTGCTGTACTGCCACTAACTATAATAAACACGGTCCTTTTGTGACACACAAGCTATTGCAACATGTCAGTCAGCATCCTAACACTGCAAAGTCGTGCTGTGCGGCCACAAGTTGACATGTAGGCAGACTGGTCAGCTGATTATGGTGCTCTATGTAAGGGCAGCATATTACACTGTATAGGTTCATTCTCCCAGTTATAGCCAAAATATTTTAATAGCTGCATGTTATGACACAGTAAATATAACAGCTTGAAAATTGCAATCTCTCTGCCAAACAGGTGAGTATACAGAGTGCGAAACTGCAGAAAAAAAAGTGCCTGTACAAACAAACAAAAAAAAGATATATATTATACACACACACACACATTGTGAAGTGACGTGTTTGTACACTTTAATCAAATTACATTCGTTTTGATTGTGCTGAGAAGCAGTGGATCAGTGTATAGCATGTACATTAGCAGCCATGTCTGTTTTTCTCTTTATAGAATTACATATGACTATATTCTGTTAAAAAAGACAGCTTAAGCCAACTGCTCAAAGGCTACCCCCATAATAATACATTAAAAATACTGTACTAACAGGAAAATTAACATTTTTGAAAAAATAATGTTTCCATATCCAAAAAAAGGATAAGCAAACATTGAAAGCAATTTATTTAAACTTTCAAGGGGCTATCCGCTTCAGACAATTGCTTTTTGTTAGAATGATCTCCTGACAATAATCTGGTCACAGGGGTCTTGCTGCTAGAGATCAGCTGGAATCTGTGTGGAAACACACCCGCCAGTGTTCAATTTCTCTGAAGTGACACAGCTACGGAAATAAACCATGAACACAGTTCCCAATGAACTAAATAGACTGTCCGGGTGTAATACATGGACATGCAGAGCAGAGTTCTCAACATCATGCACACCTCATAACTGTTCTGCATGTAGGATATTAATCTTTAATCCAGGGTAGAGGTTTTTCTCTAGTAACAGGGGATATGAATATCAGTTTTAGCCAGGGCTGTGGAGTTGGAGTCATGGAGTTGGAGCTAGTTTAGGCTGGAGTCAGAAAAAATGTACCAACTCCGACTCCAGCTTAAAAAAAAAATCTTAGAACAATTTAAAATTGAGTTTTGATATGAATTTTATATGTTTTGCTCATCAATATATATTATAAGCAACATTCTAATAGGTCACTGGCCCTATTAGATAAGGGTGGTCGGAGAAAAGTTGTCGGTCACTATTTGGCAGTTTGTTTCTGAGCTGGAAGAGTCCATTGTGTGGGGGGAGATCTGTGCTGTTCTCTTCCTGGATGCTGGATGACTGTATATGAGCAGCAGTGTAATATGGAGATATCGTGTGTAATATAGAGGAGGAGAAGACATAAGTAGTGTAGCAGTAACCTCTGTCCTCAATGTGGTGTTTTTCTTAAGTGTTCTATGGTTGCCGCTGTGTGTGTATGCTATGGCTGCATCTGTGTGTGTGTGTATATGTGTATGTGTGCTATGGCTGCAGCTGTGTGTGTGTGTGTGTGTGTATGTATGTGTATGTGTGCTATGGCTGCAGCAGGCTGTGTGTGTGTATGCTATGGCTGCAGCAGGCTGTGTGTGTGTGTGTGTGTGTGTGTGTGCTATGGCTGCAGAAGGCTGTGTGTGTATGCTATGGCTGCAGCTGTGTGTGTGTGCTATGGCTGCAGCAGGCTGTGTGTGTATGCTATGGCTGCAGCAGGCTGTGTGTGTATGCTATGGCTGCAGCAGGCTGTGTGTGTGTGTGTATGCTATGGCTGCAGCTGTGTGTGTGTATGCTATGGCTGCAGCAGGCTGTGTGTGTGTGCGCTATGGCTGCAGCAGGCTGTGTGTGTGTGTGCTATGGCTGCAGCTGTGTGTGTGTATGCTATGGCTGCAGCAGCCTGCTCCATCTAGTCTAGTTGTGGAGACTGGCTGCATCCACTGCACCCACAGGAGAAGCTGCTTTATATCTTTCCTTATTCCCTCAGAAATTGCCTCAGGATCATGTAGGACATTAGGGAGAAGCTGCTGAGCCAGTGTGATAAATAACTCCCCTGGTATATGACTGGTCATTTATGAAGGAGCAGGAGTCGGAGTTGGAGTCGGAGCTGCAGCTTACCGACTCCACAGCCCTGGTTTTAGCTACCATTCTAGCAAAAACATTCAACCAGTCCTAGAAATGTTCATAATGAAAGCCTTGTTACACAGGTTCTAATGTACGGAAATCATCACCTGTAGTCGGAGAATTTCACATGCAATCTGCAGACCCTATATTTTGACAATGTTCTCCGGAACCCCTGTTTGTTTTTTTTTTTTTTTTAATTAAGTTTACTTTCTTAGCTTCTCCAACACATATGCATACCATGGTGTCTCAGATCAATAAATGAAGATTAAAAGGGGAATTCTAGCCATACAAAGTGTTCTATAGAGGAGTCAATGTGCTATAAAATAATTAATATAGGCAAATGTCCAGAAGCACAGGTTTTATTGGTGAGTAAGTATATAAGTGCATTCAAATGCAGCAGGTGCACCTCACCAGACCCAGGTAGGTATGAAATCCAGAAAAAATATCAGAGACAGCACCTCAAAAAAAAAAAAAAAAGAGTTTATTCACACCAATGCAACGTTACGGCAAATTTACAGCCTTTCTCAAGCAGTGACAAAATCACAGTTAACAAGAAGCCCAGGTTAGTAAAGTGGCTCAGCCCATCCAGCCCCACCTGCTGACCCATTCAGACACTAGCCCACTCCTACTAGCCCACTACTACAGAAAGGTCTGTAGGAGTGGGCTAGTGTCTGAATGGGTCAGCAGGTGGGGCTGGATGGGCTGAGACACTTTACTAACTTGGGCTCTTTGTAGATACGGCTAGTCCATGGGTTGTTCCTCATTACAGGACAACATTGATGCTTTTTGCCACCTTTTGCTGTCACTGTTCGAGTTGTGGAACTCGCCTACAGTGTCCTCACACCTCCCGTTTGATATGGCCATGCAAATACACCCCTGAGATCTATTCTCCCTACAAATGGAGTTGTATTTCAATGGAGTACTTTACACTTCTTTATTTTTATTTTAAATCCCAAGGCTGTGATTTATACCCTAGTTTATGGTTATTCTCCCATATTTTCCACCTTTGTTAACTTTGTGTTTGCAACATTAACCTGTTACATCTCTGGGTGACTTTCCGTTAACCAAAATAGCGCTATGTGTGCGGGGTGGGACGCAGACGCCCTCCACTGTCCGGACGTCCACAATGCGCATGCTGGGGCCTACTGATGATCACTTGATAGTGACGCGAGAAGGGAAGTGATCACATGATGAGGCCATACAGCGTATCCTTTTATGGTCCTAACACTACAGTTATATGCTACTAGTTATATGCTAGACGGTACGCTATATCGTACGGAAAATTCGTTTTGCGAGTGCTTAAAGGGGTAGTGCGGCGGTAAAAAATTATTCACAGACTAACACACATTACAAAGTTATACAACTTTGTAATGTATGTTATGTCTGTGAATGGCCCCCTTCCCCGTGTCCCACCAGCCCCACCCGTGTACCCGGAAGTGTGGTGCGCTATACTCACCTGTCGCGTGCCGACACCAGTCTTCTATCTTCATTCAGCGACGTCTTCTTCGGGCGGACGGCGAACCGCTCCGACTGTTCCGAATGCCGGCCGCCCTCTGCAGCGTCATCCAATGCTCAGCCGCGATTGGCTGAGCATAACTGTGCTCAGCCAATCGCGGCTGAGCACAGTTGTGACGCGGCGGAGGGGGGACGGGCGGCAGTGACTCGGCCGTCTGTCCGAAGATGACGTTTGGCACAAGATGGAGGACGGCCCTCGGCACGGATCAGGTATGTATAATGCACCAACACTTCCGGGTACACGGGCGGGGGTGGTGGGACACGGGGAACAGGGCGATTCACAGACATAACATTCATTACAAAGTTGTATAACTTTGTAATGTGTGTTATTCTGTGAATAAATTCTGAGCGCCGCACTACCCCTTAAAGCCTATCTCACACATTGGTTAAATCAGCGAATGACTGTTCACACGGAACGATCTGCAAATTTTTTGCAAACGATCATCGACGATTTGAGAAGTTGTTGAAAGATCAAAATTAACGATTTCTCGTTAGTTCTCGATAGTTCACTGCGTTTACACGTACAATTATCATTGAAATTCGATTATCGTGCAAATTCGCACAATAATCGTTCCATGTAAACGCAGCATTACTTTTATTCACTATAGTTTATTGAATTAGTTAATAATTATGTAATTGATTGCACTTTTGTTTGATCACATATACTGAGCTGGTTCACTGTCCTTTTGTCACTGCTTGAGAAAGGCTGTAAATTTGCCGAAACATTGCATTGGTATGAATAATCTCCGCACCCTTTTTTTGAGGTGCTGTCTCAATGATACTTTTTCTAGATAAAAAAAAAAAAAAATGCATACTTACCTGCCCCTATCCCCTGCACTCTGAAAGCTCCCAGACGCTGCCGCCACCAATCCTTTGATATAATTGCTGCAGGAAATGTCACTCAGCCCATAATTTGCCACAGCAGTGACAACCTGTGAATAGGTTTTTCTTGGTAATTTTTAAAGTACCCCAACATAAAAAAAAATGGCACACTGGAATACCCCTTTTAAGCCCTAAAAGGGATATACAATAAAACAATTTAAATAATGTATTAAATGGTCACATTTACAATCATATAAAAAAAATTTTTTTAAATCAGCTGGTGCCAGACAGTTATACAGATTTGTACATTACTTCTATTTAAAAATCTCAAGCCTTCCAGTACTTATCAGCTGCTGTGTGTCCTGCAGGAAATGGTGTATTCTCTCCAATGTGACACAGTGCTCTCTGCTGCCTCTTCTGTCAGTGGCAGGAATTGTCCAGAACAGTAGTAAATCCCCATAGAAAACCTCTGGACAGAGGTGGCAGCAGAGAGAACTGTGTCAAACTGGAAAGAATACACCATTACCTGCAGGGCATACAACAGCTAATAAGTACTTGAAGGCTTCCAAGCAGCCCTCTGATCTGGCTGCAGGTGCAATATCATCATAGAATCCTGCCAGCCAATACTGGGTGATCACGTTTCTGTTTCTCATAGGCTGCAGGCAGAGGTTCCTGCAGTCTATGAGAATAAATGGTGGGGCAGTTACTAGCAGCACCCGCTCTGCCATTCTAACTTACTTTATCTGTGTCTGGAGGAGGACACATACTGTGAGCTTTGCCACCCGCTGCTCAGAGATCCCGGCCCAAGCTAGTGACTGTTGGCAGTGAGCAGGGCACTGCGCAGCTTAAAGGGTACAGTTGTCATATGTGGCCCATACAAGTTTACAGGCAGGGGCAAGGAGATAGATAAGTGAAGGAGTCAGTTTTGAGAGCCCAGGCAGAGACACACAGAGACTGCTAACTGTACGAAACAGATCTCACCCCAGGGCTTGATTTATACTGTAGCTTAGACTAAGGCTGGGCGATATACCGTGAAAATACCGATACCCTCTCTAGTGTTGGTTAGCAACCTCAACCTTGCCACCCCTTTGCAACCCCTTTAAATATACAGTGGTTTTCAATTTATGTTTTGGTTTTTTTTTTTTCCCAATACATACCCAAATGCTCTAAAGCAAGCATGTCCAAACTTTTTTCGAAGAGTGCCAAATTTGATGAAGTGAACATGTGCAAGGGCCGACCATTTTACATGCTACATGCTATATGCTTTATAACACAGGCAGATAATAGCAAGCTGGATACCTGGGGGGCCGTAAAAGTTCGGAACGCGGGCCGCAAATGGCCCTCCGGACGGACTTTGGACATGCCTGCTCTAAAGGAACTAAAAATTCATCACCTAACAAGTTATTCAACTCCCTTGTCCTGGGGAGGGGCCAGCAAGAAAGATGCAAAAATACCATTGAAATCTGAATGATAAGCCCTGTGCCCATTCCTCCGAAATACAGTACTAGCAGCTTTGCAGTGTGGCTTCTGTAAGAAGGATGAGGAGCATCTAAGAAAGGCCACTTGACCTGCTCAGCTCTATGATCTGTGCGGTGCAGCCTAGACTATGGGTGGTCCAGCAAAATATCTTTATACAGAAGCCAAATCCACTAATGAATTCTATTACAGACCTTGACATAGTTGTAAGTACTAGCTGGTTTACTATCCAAGTTAGGAGAACAGTTTATATGGGTAATTTCTAGACACATATGAATAGTTTATGACCACTTCTATGTTTTAACATCTCTCTTAAAATGTAATCCACTATGGATCATATACATATATGCCCATTCATTCACTAAAGGAGTTATGCCACAAAATGGGAAGAAACAAAAAAAGATCTGAAATAACACACACCACTATCCATGGGAAAATATCTGCTCTCCTGTTATGTTCACCCTTATATTATGGTCTCTGTCCACTATGTGGGTGGCCCCAGTGTGATCATAGGACCATGAAGCAGCAGTATTTCACAGGAAGCATTGCAATCTGGCCCTTAGTAACTTCCTAATTCTTCTATATCCCTCCATTGATCAGCATAGAAAGTAGTTCCTCGCACACCGCTCCAGAGATCTCACTAGTACAAAGTGCTGTGGGATCTCATTTTAATGAAGCCTCTTCTCAGCTGTCAGCTGTCAATTCATATTTCTTGTGGATCAAATGTGCTTTATAAACTTCTTAAAAGGGAAGCTGCAATTCACATGCTGTTAGGACAAGGAGACACTTGCTGCACTTCAGGGGCTCAGGAATGCCTCTATGACTCCTTTTAATATAGAACAAAATCATTTAAAGGGGTTATCCAGTGCTACAAAAACCACTTTCTTTCAGAGCCAACACCACTCATGTCTACAGTTCAGGTGCCGTTTGCAATTAAGCTTCATTCACTTCAATGGAACTGAGCAGCAAAACCTGGCCCAAGAATGGGGCAGTCTCTGGAATAAAGTGGCCATGTTTTTGTAGCGCTGGATAACCCCTTTAAATGATTTTGTTCTATATTAAAAGGAGTCATAGAGGCATTCCTGAGCCCCTGAAGTGCCGCAAGCTGGAACCCCGCCTTTCACACCTCCCATACCCAACTGTGCTTTAAACTCAGCTTCCAGCTTAGCCTCTTTGACACGTTGTGCCAGGGAATAACATTTTTCTACATTCTGGAAGCACAGCTGGATATGTGAAAGGTACCATGTGTCTCTTTGCACTAAAATCTAGCAGTGTCAGCAGTTTCGAATGTGAACTACAGCTGACAGATTCCCTCTTAAGCACTTCTATAGGCCTGTGTATGTCAAGAAAGGAACAAAATAGCACAGGTGTGCCCAGATGAAAGCAGAACAAGGAAAACAGAATTTTTGATCAATTGCTATGGATGAAATATTTATAGGGGTTGTGTCATTGAGAAAACTAGCCCTAAACTGATGAATTATGTAAAATTTTAAATATATTTAAAGTACAAGCCTTTCCGAAACTCTACTGCTTGAGAAATTCCCATGTGCCTGCATTGTGTTGATAACCTGCTGCCCTTGGTAATGACCCACTAAGGTAGACCAGGCATGATCAGTCCAACTTGCAATCTTCAGTAAGCACTGATGTAAAGCCCTATTACATGGCCCGAAGCCTAGCCCAATATGCCAGATAAGCAAGCGGCGATCTGCTAGATCATGCAGCCCTTGCCTTTAAGTTTAAAATAATAAACTGTATACATACCAGACCACGCTTCCCCATTGTTCTCCAAGCTTCTGCCAGCCCTGCAGCCGTCACTGAAACATCAGACCCAGTGTCTAAGGTGACAGGCCGCTCAGACTACCATTGACTGTGGCACTATCCCGTCTCGGCCAGTGATTGGCTTAGCGGCCTGTCACTTCAGAGACCGGCTCTGAAGTTCCAGTAACAGCTGCAGGCAGCTGAGAGAAGCTAGAAGAACATCGGAGAGCATGGAATTTATAATGTTCATTATTTTTTACACAGTCATCAGCCATGCATTATTACTACACATAGCAGTTTGCAGCTGATGATTTTTGAGCATGTTGAAGTGCAACAAGCAGCTGGATAATTGTTGTCTTTATTACATGGAGCGATAATCAGCCTAACTAGGCAGATTATCGCTCTGTGTAATAGGGCCTTTAGTCTACACTGAGCCAGCAAGCGAGGAGGTTTGTGGGGAAAATGTGTGCACAATTTAGAATAAAAAACAGTGATAAAATCCATGGCATGGATTTAATCCATGACATTTGTTCTCCTTTACATATTTGTATGTGGTACACATCTGGTTTCACCAACTTTGGTTCATGACACAACCCCTTTAAAAGGGGTAGTGCGGCATTTTTATTCACTAAATAACACACATTACAAAAGGTACACAACTTTGTAATGTGTGTTATTTAAGTGAATTGCCCCCTTCCCCGTGTTCCCCCCACCCCAAAAGTGTTGGTGCATTATACTTACATGTTCGCTGTCGCCGACATAATCTTCGAGAGGCCGGCCGAACCATCCCTCATGCCGGCCCCCCCTCTGCTGCGTCATCAGCTGCTCAGCCGCGATTGGCTGAGCATAACTGTGCTGTGTGGTTTGGCCGGCCTCCCGAAGATGACGTCGTTGACACAAGATGGTGGCCGGGATCAACAGCGAACACGTAAGCATAATGCACCAACACTTCCGGGGTGGGGGGGGAACACGGGGAAGGGGGCTATTCACTTAAAAACACACATTACAAAGTTGTATAACTTTGTAATGTGTGTTATTTAGTGAACAAAAGTTAAACACTGCACTATTCCTTAAAGTTTCCCCACAGTGTTGATGTGTGCCTCCTTTTCCTTTATACCTTGGAAGTCTCGCTTGGTACGCACCGTGTGCTTTAAGTGACACTGTCATCCCCTGACATCTATCCAGTGGTGTCACCTTCTTGGTAGGCAATCAATAAAAGCATTTAGAAGCATCAATACTTGTTACCTGTGTCTTTATTTGGGCCATAAATAGCGTCAAGAACGCACGGCCCACCATTCCCTGGGCCCTAGCACTGCTACGCCTCACTATGCTGTATGCACAATACTCAACCCTCATTATGCAAAGGGGGAGGCATAAAGCATACTCAGGCGCAGCAGTGCTGAGGCCAAGGAAACAACAGGCCCCACCTCCTTGACAATATTCATAGCCCAAATAAAAGCCTTTTATGACAATAAAAACACAGACAAGGACATCAAAAGGTATATTCTAAATGCTTTTATTGATATCCATCCAGAGGCGCCACCAGCTCGCAGGCAGTCAGGGGGTGACAGCGTCTCTTTAATATCGTCCCTGGTTTTGAAAATGAACAGATTAAAGAATTAAAAAGAAAAAAAAAGTTGTGGCTTTTAGAATGACAAAAAGAGAAAAAAAATTATGAAAGGAGAAAACCAATAAGTAGATCTTTACTAGATGCTGCATACTTTTTTTTTCCCTCAAACATTTTTTGATTTACACATTAAGCCTTCATAATTTACTCACTAAACAAAGTACTTTCTAAGCAGTCTCCATTGTGTGAAGTGGCAGTGGCAAGTCCTTTATTGCTGACATAACAAATGCACTATTCATACATAACCCACTTGAACTGCGCTTATTTACACTGAATTATTAAAGGACAAGGCCTACAGTAAACACTTGTAGAAATGAATGGGCGACTCTGCCATAGTGTTACTGCAGCAGAAAGAATAGTGGAGACCGGTAATCTGGTCTTGATACGAACCCTCTCTCTCACCATCACACACAATAGACATTTACAGGCTAACTCATATACCCAGGAAGCTATACTTACGGTGTAATGAAGCCCCCTGTTTCCAATCCCACCTCTCTCGGAGCATCGGCACTCAGGGACGCCCCCTGTGACATGCAATAGGCCCACTGACGCTCATAGACAGGCGGGATTACAGCCAACTTAAAGCGTAACTGTCATTTCAGGGTCATTTTTCTGAAAACATTAAATATCAACAGTTCAAGCGATTTTAAGAAACTCTGTAATAGGTTTTATGTACTAAAAGAGTTTCCTTCTGGACTGAAAAAACAATCTCCCAGCCTCCCCCCTCTCATCAAATGAAGCAGGATTTCTGTCTCCATTATGTGGCTATGGAGAGGGGAGGGGCTGTTAGGAGTGACTGAGCACGGAGCAGTCCTGCACAGCACAACACCCTGCAATCTTCTCTCAGTAAGTTCATAGATAAGCACTGACCTTTCTGACACCTGAATTTAGCGTTTTAGGTGCCCAGAGAGTCTACAAACAGCTGACCTTCATGTCACCTCTTCCTGCTCCCTCATCTCCCTCAGCCCCTCCCCCCTTCATAGGCTTACAATGGAGAGAGCAGAGCCCGTCTTCACTAGCTTCTCTGTAATGAAGACGTGTTTGCCTGATAATGCACAGATAAGAAGTCAGGGGGGGAGGCTGGGAGATTGCTTCTTGAGTACAGAAGGAGCCTTTTTTGGCTGATGAAACCTATTACAGAGTTTCTTAAAATCGCTTATACTACTGATTTCTGCAATAAAAAAAAAAAAACATGACAGTTACGCTTTAACCCCTAGACGACCCTGGACGTAGGGTTACGTCATGGAAGTCTGTCCCCAGACGACCCATGACGTAACCTTACGTCATGGGTGTTATTCCCGCTATGAAGCGCGCTCCGGAGCGGAGCGCGCTTCATAGCAGGTGGGGGCCGGCTGCAATCAGCAGCCGGGACCTCACCGGTAATGACACGCTGCAGCGATCGCGCTGCCGCGTGTCATTAACCCCTTAAACGCCGCGATCGCGGCGCGACCGCAGCGTTTAAGTGTAAGTGACAGGGGGAGTCCCCTGTCACTTACCGATCGGGACCCCCGCAGTGTGACTGCGGGGGTCCCGATCGTTGAAACGGACTGCTGGAGGTCTCTCACCTGCCTCCATGCGGTCCGATCGGCGCTCAGCTACACTGAGCCGGCACAGGCAGGCTCAATGAGCAGAGCGCCGATAACACTGATCAATGCTATGCCTATGGCATAGCATTCATCAGTGTATAAATCAAAGTACTGTATGTAGAAGTCCCCCAAAGGGACTTCAAAAGTGTAAAAAAAAAAAAAGTTCAAAACACTATTACACTACCCCAAAGCCCCTCCCCCAATAAAAGTCTAAATCACCCCCCTTTCCCATTATATAAATAAAACATATAAAAATGAATAAATAGATAAACATATAATATACCGTAGCGTGCGTAATTGTCCGATCTATTAAAATATAACAAGCGCCATTGCGACCGGTAAACGGCGTACACGAAAAGAGGGGAAAAAGTGCGCAGATTACCGATTTTATGTTACATTATATATTAAAAAAAATCAATAAAAAGTGATCAAAACGTCCGATCTTCACAAATATGGTATTAATAAAAACTAGAGATCATGGCGGAAAAAATGACAACCCATACAGCCCCATAGGTGAAAAAATAAAACCGTTATAAGCGTCACAATAGGCCCATTTTATTAATATTTAATTGCCAAAAAAAAGGATTTCATAAAAAAATATATATATAACATTAGAGAATCTGTGTAACCTGCATATGGTTGTGTTCAGACTGACCTATAGAATAATGGTATCATGTCGCTGTTACCATATAGTGCATTACGTAGACACAGGAACCCCCCAAACGTTACCATATTGCATTCTTTCTTACGATTTCACCTATTTATATCTTCATAAATAATATATTTGGAATTCCATCATACATGTTATGGTAAAATGAATGACGCCATTACACAGTACAACTATTCCTGTAAAAAACAAGCACTTACATGGCTTTTAGATAGAAAACTGAGAGTGCTAGAGCTCTTAGAAGGGGAGGAGGGAAAAACGAAAGCACTAAGATCAAAATTTGCGCGGTCCACTGGGTCATTTTGGGCCTGGTCCTCAAAGGGTTAAGCAAAGCACCATCGATGACTAGTTTGGGCCTGAGGAATGCCACCATTACTACCTGAGGGTAAGAGGGACAGTCCTTGATAAATGCACAGGGTAGAGAAGGGGAAAAAAAAAAAAAAAAAACTATCACTCACCAATAGCTAAAAGTTTTTTTGCTTTATTCCATTAAATCAGGAATGGGGAACCTCCAACTGTTGCAAAACTAAAATTTCCATTATGCCTGGATAGCAAAAGCTGAAAAGGACCCTAAGAGACTTACCTTCATCCTCTGCACCCTTCGCACAAAAGGGAGATATCATTCCTAAGCGCATGTGTACAGCTGCTGTGCATCTACATTCAGTAGCAGAGAATCCTGGTAGCACTCGCATTGTATGGTAAGCTCTCCTGTCACACAGCACCAAAACCTGGGTTACCACACAGTGACATTATATTGAATGAATTGTTGCATAACAAAAAAACGATGTCTCCTGATAACCATGCATAGTTGATAATATAATTCGCAAAAATAAATAACAGCCTAAATTAATTGCCCTCAGATGATATACAACCTGCATGATGAACGTGTCTTTACCTGAGTGAGCATACAAAGGACTGGGACTTCCCGTTTTTGGCCTCTTTTTTTTAACAAAGACAAGACCAAATATAGGAGGGAGCACAGTTTGGCTTTATGTATAATTATGTATAATTATAATTATGTTAATTCATACATAGAAAACCTTAAGGAAAAAACAATAATATTGAGAATATATTAAAAATCTGCTTGCGCTCACAAACCATGTTCAAGTTGATACGGTCTACCCCCCGACTGTGTGTGTGGTTCTTCCCACCATTCCCAAGCTTGGATGGTGCACAATCATATTCATATTTGCATTTCATATATTCATTTACATAATCAGGGTGGTCTTTGCAGGCATGTGCAGGAAGAATGCCTATATGGAGGCGGGCTGCTATCCTGCGCATTAGAGATCGGCCTGATTATGCCTATGTGAATATGCATATGTATGCGTCACCGAAGACAGTGGGCGGACCAAGGAGGGGGCTCAGGGCGGTCGAGGAAAGCCCTGGGCTCATAACTAGCCTCTTTGCATATTTGCTTTGGATTAGGAAAAAAAAAAGAAAACCAGTGCCAGAAGCAGCTGTAGGGGGATATCAGCAGGATTGTTTGCACTAACTTGCTGATAGTTTCCCTCTAAAACCAATAGGAGTTATGTTAAACAGTCTCGCTGGAGGTTTTAAAAATCCCAGCCATCAAGCCAGAAGGGGCTACAGAAAGATGCAGGTATATCTAGTCTGCCCTTATATTATTTTCTGATTTAATAACCATGTTTGTGGGACTGGAGAGACGTTAGCAATATCAGTACAACCCTTGCTGTATAGAGAATATAATAAAGATGTATACCAACCTCTGCACACAGGATTGTTCTTCTGCCTGATCTCCGTTGGCTGCAGTGGCTGCTGACACTTCTAAACACATCTCTGCAGGTTCTGGACACTCAACGGGGAACAGGCAGGAGGACAATGAGGAAAGTAGACAGGTAAGCATTTATCTTTATTATTTTCTTTAAAAGCTTTTAATCCGCTAGGGTGAAGCAGACTGGCCAACAGAGAAAAGGTAGTTTTATACCCCTGAGGTCCACTTGGCATGGTTACGTATAAAGAAAGGAGCTGGAACCCCTTTAAAAATGTGGGTCTTTAAAAAGCTAAAAATGAGAAGAAGATGTAAAGAGTTACCTGATCTCTATAAAGACACAAAGTAAAGATATTGTTTGGCTTCTGTACTTTGCTTTACTAGCGGTTTCACGTATCCACTTATGCTACAATAGCAAACATACACCACCCATGACCAGGAACCGTCTGTCTAAAAATAAACATCTTTAAATAATACATTGGCAGCTATAAAATAAAGTGCAAGTGCATTATTTAGAGGGCTTATTAATTCCATGAAAAAGATACAACTTGTAACTAAAGTGAAGGGCAATGTTTGCCTAGTTTTTCGTTCAACACCCACTAAATGAAATTAGATCTGCCATTCATGATCTTTATCTAAATATCAGCTTCCCAGGTACAATGTACAAGGCACTAGCTGTCTCTTTGGATACATGGATGAGAGGGTATAGTAGCAACATAGAAAATTAAAGGGGTTATTCAGGGTTAGAAAAAACAAAACAAAAAAAAAAGCCTTAGGTTGTAGGTACTATTACAACTCTACTTCATTGACTTCAACGGAACGGAGCTAGAAAAGCACATAGGACTGCCTGGGTAAATATTTAAAGGGGTATTCTCATCTCAACTCCATATTTTTGCAAACACATTAGTTTAGCAAACTTCTCCTCCTCCTGATATACGGCCCTTTCCCTCCCATTGTTAACATTTCATTGTCTAGGTTACAGACCAGCGCTCTGCTCTAAAAACAGTGGTGGTCTGGCTGGTGTAAATATAAATATAGTTTACATTAGTGATATCATGATACCAGAATTCTGAGTTCGATACCAACTCCACCTTTTTTTTTTTTCAATGCTCGATACACCACGGAGAATGGTATACGCACAGATTCTCACCTTTTCCGTGCCGTAAACCAGCTGTAACACCCACTCGCCTGATGGGCCGATGGTGTACGCCACCGCCGCAACAATGATAACTGATTATATATATATATATATATATATATATATATATATATTATAATATAAATAAACACTGTATATCTAATCAGCCAGAACAGTTTTAAGAGCATAGCTCTGGTGGGGAGGAGCTGTGGCCGGAGATACCATGATTTATGCCAGGCATATATAACAGAAATGTAAACCAGGGCTGTGGAGTTGGAGATAGTTTTGGTAGGGGTTGGAATTGGAAAAATGCACCGTATGGCTGCAGCAGGCTCTGTGTTTGTGCTATGGCTGCTGCAGGCTGTGGGGCGGGGGGGGGGGGGGTGTATGCGCTATGGCTGTCACAGGCTGTGTGTGTGTGTGTGTGTAGCACACATGCTATGGCTGCAGCAGGCTGTGTTTGTGTGCATGCTCAATGGCTGTGTGTGTGTGTGTGTGTGTGTGTGTGTGTGTGTGCGCGTATGCTGTGGCAGCAGCAGGCTGTGTGTGTGTGTGTGCGCACGCTGTGGCTGCAGCAGGCTGTGTGTGTGCTATGGCTGCCATAGGCTGCGTGTGTGTGCACTATGGCTGCAGCAGGCTGAATGTGTGTACGCTGTAGCAGGTTGTGTGTGTGTGTGTATGCTGTGGCTGCAGCAGGCTGTGTGCGTGTGTGCTGTGGCTGCAGCAGGCTGTGTTTGTGTGCATGCTCAATGGCTCTGTGTGTGTGTGTGTGTGTGTGTGTGTATGCGGTGGCAGCAGCAGGCTGTGTGTGTGTGCGCGCTGTGGCTCCGTGTGTGCTATGGCTGCCACAAGCTGCATGTGTGTGTGTGTGTGTGTGTGCTCGCACACGCTATGGCTGCAGCAGGCTGTGTGTGTGTACTCTATGGCTGCAGCAGGCTGTGTGTGTGTGCACTATGGCTGCAGCAGGCTGTGTGTGTGTGTAGGCTATGGCTTCATCAGCCTGTGTGCGTATATGCTGTGGCTGCAGCAGGCTTTGTGTGTGTGTGCTATGGCTGCGTACGCTATGGCTTCATCAGGCTGTGTGTGTGTATATGCTGTGGCTGCAGCAGGCTGTGTGTGTGTTTTGAGAGAGAGGCAGAAACTAAAGGTATATTCTGGGCAACAGTGAAAAATCCAGGGTGGATAGGGGTTGGTAGAATCATAATAAAGAAGTCCTATTTGCCCATCCCTGTGCCCCTGCAATGCAGTGAGGGGACAGCAGAAGGGGAAACAATTTTAGGGAATGTTATAAGTGTGCCTGAAGTCTTTAGGGCACACTGGAAACTGTAAGGACTGGGTAAGAGTCTGAGGTCTTTGGGCAGGGCATTCCAGAAGCCAAAGCCACAAATGGATTTTAGAAGAGGAGAAATCTCAGTCTTTCTATTATGTCTTTTCTACCTGATCTGTTGATAGTCTGTTCCTGGTTTTGGCTTCAAAAAGGTGTCAGATAATCTGTCTGTGTAAACACACCATTACACTTGTCACTGCTGGGAACTTCCTCCAAAGGGGACCAGGAAATGGTGAGCAGCCAGGATCAAGCATCTTCAGAATCCCAAAGCCTACAATAGACAGCAGTGACCCCTAGCATCCAATTACAGGTAAAGATGGAACACTGGAAACAATAGTTTTTACAAGAGTTTCCTGTTAATGCGTTCCTGCCAGTAAACTGATGCTCCTCTATCAATCACCGCTTCACCAAGAATGCCAAAATCCTGTTAATCCAGTTACAATCTGACATTCAATCTGGAATTGTCTGACAGCCCGTGAGTCTCCCAACAAAAATAGCCCCAAAGGTCATATTAATCTGAAACTAGCCAACTGTCTAGAATAAAGCAAGGCGATTAGTAGGAGAAAGGGCATGGCCGATGCTCAATACTGAAGCAGAAAAGCTGACCTACATTTATAGGAATACTCTGTAGAATAACATTTATGGGACGCCCGGTATTCCAGGAGCTCCCCATGAATTGCATGACTATAAAATGTGGAAAATTACATTTTACTTTTCTATTTTTTGCAACCATGTGGTAAAGCTGCCAACTAACCAAGTAAGGGTATGTCGTTGGGGGTAAAAAAAAACAAAACAAAAAAAAAAACAGAAGTTCTCCTAAAAGCAGCCTCAGATTTCTGCACTACATTTTAAGGTTTCAGACCTTTTTCACGTGTTCTGGACTTCTAGTGCATTTCCACACAAAATAAACATCATGTCACTTACTCCAACAGATTTGAAAAAATTGCTAAAAACAGAGTGTGATCTATAGCACATATTCTCTGTAAAATCACTGGGATGCCCACTGCACGTGTGTCTTGGCATGCAATCCGCACTCAAATGCTGGTGACAGGACCATACTGTCTGTATACAGCTAGTCATGTTTAGCAATCTTCTCGGTTTTTAGACATAGAACTTTCAAATGCATGACAAGGGATACACATTTATATAGGTTACAGTATATGCTGAGATATTGTCAGCTTACTGTATAGGAGTTTTCTTTCAAAAAACAGAACTGAAAAGCAAAGAAAAACCTTGAAAATGGGTGTGTGAATATATATTCAGATATGTGAATGTGGAGACAGATGGAGGCTGAAGAAGGATTTGAGAGTGAGCCTTTAGCACACCCAGGGCAGCATACAGCAGCAGAGGGGTGTGGTGGACAAGTGAACAAAACTTCAGGAAGTTTGTTTGCTGTTTTATTCTTTTTACTTCCTTTATTCCTGATTCCTGAGGATGTGCATCCTTGTAACATATGTATTATCAATATCATCTACTTCAGGTAATGGCCAAATTACTTACATTTTTCTTTCTTTCTTTCTATGCAAAATTGAAATCCTTTCTCCCTTACAATGAATAAAGCTTTGTCCTTACACTGTATTTTACTATAGCAGAGCATATTCTCACAGACAGAAGGGGCCTGTGTAGTATTACTGGTGCTGTAGGCCTATGGTGTTATTTATCATGGGGGTCCCAGGTGCCAATACAAACTGATGCAAGTGATTGTCCATACTTAACAACTGTTGTACACCCCTTTAGGAGGCATTCACACAGTATTTTGTGGTACAAAGAATAATGAAATACAGCTGCTATTTTTTCCCCGTACTCCCTCATAAAAAAAATAAATAAGTAAAAAGTGATCAGGGTGTCATGTCCCCCAGAATAGCACAAATGAAAACGTAAACTTGTCTTGCAAATATATTTTGGCACCCCAAGGCCTCAGTGACTTCATATAATGGCTAAGAAAAAAACCTAGATTAAAGGATGCCCCATCATTCACCAGGCCTCTGGTAGAGTCAGAAGCCACATACGGGGTATTTCTGATAACATTGGAATAAAAGTAATAAAACGTAAGTTGCATTTCTCAGTTAGGATTTGCTGTGTTAGTGAAAATTATTTTTAAAATTAAAATGGAATATCTGCAAACAAATTTAAAGTTTTAATTTCCCCTTCAACTTGCTTAAATTTTTGTGAAACACCTAAAGGGTTAATAAACTTACGAAATGTCACTGTGAATACTTTGAGAGCTGCAGTTTTTACAATGGAGGGATTTATAGACAGGGCCTGACAAATCCACTTCAGAACTAAACTGGTCAAAAAAAACTAACAAAAAAAACCTCTGACTTTTAATCTTTCCAGAAAATTTGAAAAATCACAGCTACATTTCAAAGCTCTTTAACATCCTAAAAAGTAAAAGGACATTCATCAAATGATGTCAACATAAAGTAGATAACATCAACATGTTGTAGATGGGAATTACTAATTAGTTCATGGGGCATGACTATCTTTCTTAGGGTGCGTTCACACGTACAGGATCCGCAGAAGTTTGGATGGCACAGTGAACGTGCATGTGAACGCACCCTAAGGCTGTGTTCACACACAGTATTTTGGACAGTATTTTGCAACCACAACCAGGAGTGGATTGAAAACAGAGAAAGGCTATGTTCACACACTGTTGTAATTTAGAGAATAGCCGCCATTTTATGATAAATAATGGCAGTTATGTCATAACAACGGACAATGTTTTAAAATAACCGTAATTATTTCTGGATGACGGACATCCACTAAATCTCAAAACATTGTGTGAACAGAGCCTTTCTGTGTTTTAAATCCACTCCTGGTTTTGGTTGCAATAGGAGGACCAAAATAGCATAGCCTTAGGGTGCGTTTACACAGAGATTTTTCTGACAATTTTTTTAAGCCAAAGCCAGACTATAAACAGAGAACAGGTCATAAAGGAAAGACTGAAATTTCTCCTCTTTTCAAATGCATTCCTGGCTTTGGTTTCAAAAATCTGTCAGATAGGGAAAAGTAGGAGATTGTAATGAACAGAGCCGCAGGTACGGCATGTGACCCCACATATCTATCTATTCCTATGGAGCCGATGAAAAGAGAAGAGTACATCGGTCTTCTGCAACACTTGGCTCTTTCTGTCGCTCTATAGGAATGCACAGAGCCGCCGGGGCCCAATACAGAGATTGGCGGGGGGTACGGAGGTCGGACGCCCTTGATTTCCTCTTTTTCCCCTATCCTCTGAATACAAAGCTATCCATATTTTGAACAGTAAGACCCCTTTAACACATCTGTTTATCCCTGGAACCACTGCAATACCAGGTCAATGTCTGGAGAGGACATAGCAAGCTCTTTTTGCACCTCCTTATTAAAAGAATCCATTTAATATATGGTCTCCAGATAGTGAACGTATCAGATATTAAACTGATAAAAACAGATCCTACACTTGATCTTAGCCAAAAGTCAATACACATTGGTTTATTCTGTCTGCATGTGTAGGAATGTAGACCCATTCATAAAAACAAACTGAAAAAGGGACACAAAATACGCGGGTGTGAAAAACAGTCCTATTGCCATATTTTTTATAGGCTTTTCTAGAAATCAGTGCCACAAAAGCACACACAAAATGACACAAAATATTGGTACCAAAAGATTTAAAAAAAAAAAAAAAAAAAGTTAAAAATTAAAAACAAAGCAAAATAAAATCTGTTAAAAAAAAAAAAAAAAAACTACATAAATAAAAAAGAAGAACTCTGGGAAGAGAGTGTTGTGTGCAAATCTGTACAGTATATGAGTGCAATGGCCTTAGGTGAAAGTATGCTGGTAAGTAGAGGTTAACGGGGTAGTTCACCAAAAAATGTTTTCTTTTAAATCAACTGGTGATAGAAAGTGCCAAAGAGTTGTAATTTACTTCTATTAAAAAATCTGGTGGCAGCAGAGAGCACTATATCAGACTGAAGAGAATACACCACTTCCTACAGGACATACAGCAGCTGATAAGTATTGGAATACTTGAGATCTTTTTAATAGAAGTTAATTACAAGTCTCTTGCAGTTTCTGGCACCAGTTGATTGGAAAGAAAACATTTTTGGCAACCTACCCCTTTAATAGCAAGGTGCCATGCCAGAGTCACTGCAGGTGAAGCTTTGTACTCACCAGTGATAACCCAAGCTGCCCTTACATTGTACCCTGACTGACCTGCACATGACTATGATAACCTTCAGAAAACATGTGATGTGTCTTGGTAGTATTTTTGCATATTGCATTTATAGAGGCATCCTGGGAGACTCCCATTGGCAAAGAGTAGGTCTCTAGACGTATTCTCACAGGTAATACATATTTCACACCAACAGACAGAGAAGAACGTAACAAAAAACACTTATTGCCCTGGAGCAGAGGAATATTCTTTCCATGGTCTAGTTGTGTGGATTTTCTACTGGATCAACACTGCTCTGCGAGCTTATATTAATTCTTGTGTAACCCTGGATGCTGTGCCCGGCTTAGTTGGGCATCCAGGCTCGCTGCTACATCTCACAGCATGTGTAATCCGCTCAGCACATCAGAGACCAGGAAGCACTGACAAAACAGGCAACTTCTCCAGAGCCAGAACCAGCACTTATGTAACATAACAAGCCGGACAAATGCAGGTCTGTGTACCAGAGCAAACATGGTATACACCACCAGCAGAACCTATATACTGGGGGTCCCATGTGTGTATAACATAGGATACATCTCAGGGTACAACAGATAACAGGCAGGATTGCCACATGTGACTATATACATGTGCAGTACAAGAATGGCCGATTACCACCATACAAAGGGAAGCTCATTCTATAGGGTACAAGCCCTGCCATAAAGACACATGTAACTGCACCGATGTGTTTCTAACCTACAAACAGTTCTTATTCATGGCATTACATATGTTCACTATATAAGGTGGCAGCTGACAACAGTTTTTCTACAAACAGTGAGGATCTAGTTAGCCTTGTCAGCTACCAGTATATACAGCAGGGATGGGGAACCTGTGGGCCCCCTTCCAACTGTTGCAAAACTACAATTCCCATCATAAAAGTCTATGAGAAAGTAGGAGTCTGGCACC
This sequence comes from Dendropsophus ebraccatus, assembly GCF_027789765.1. Classification (NCBI taxonomy): domain Eukaryota; kingdom Metazoa; phylum Chordata; class Amphibia; order Anura; family Hylidae; genus Dendropsophus; species Dendropsophus ebraccatus. The sequence continues at coordinate 69,886,513 of NC_091458.1, forward strand.
ACCTGCACGCAGTATACAGTATTAGACCAGATGGTTGTGGAATCCTCAATTCAGGATGTGTGAATTACCACCTATGGGGTGCTCACTTTAAACATAACAGATGGCAAGGTTTCCGAAATATAGATAAAGCAAGGGGCACTCACTGTGTCTTCAAGGCTCAGTAGTCATCTTAAAATGAATTGCATGGGAGGGAGAGTGGCTGCGAGCGCATGGAACAGTGACGGCCCGTTTCGTGCCATTCCATAACTTTGTCAACCTGGGCCGTCGCTGCTCCATACAATCGCAGCCACGCTCCCTCCCATGCAATTCATTTTAAGATGTGAATAAAAAAAAACGAATGCACCTTAAAGTTAATGTACCATCAGGCCCGGGCTGAAGCACTGGAGGCAGGCTGACCCACCCACAGTGGGAGGTACCCCCCGCCCCTCTATGACATGGCGCCATTAGAATCAATGGAGCCACATCATAGAGGAGCAGGGGTTTCCTCCCACTGGGGGTGGGTCAGCCTGCCTCCAGTGCTTCAGCCCGGGCCTGATGGTACATTCACTTTGAAAAGACACTGTGAGTGCCCCTTGCTTTATGTATATTTTGTGAAACATTCCAATTGCCATCATGTATGGACAGCCGAAGCTTTGGGAATAGTCGTTTTGCAACAGCTGGAAGGCTATAGCTTCCCAGTCCCTGAAATAAAAGGTGCAGCACTGGCGAGAGCTTGTCACATACTACTACACCAGGGTCTAGTACACGATTGTCATGGAACAGTAAATAAACATGCAGCTTTGGGTTACAGGTCACCCACATACCAACAGCATAGGAAACCAAGGCAAAGGGGCTTACCACACAGGTGAATTAATCTTCTCAAGCATTTTATGTATGGGAACAACACTTTTAGAGCAAAGAAGCTGTGAGGGTCCATGCAGGCTAGAACAGGCAGAACAGTGCCCTGCACATGATACCAGTGTAGTCTGGAGTGTCATACAGGTAGGTATAGTACAGTGCCCTGCACATAATACCAGTGTAGTCAGGAGTGTCAGTCCTGGATGGTATAGCACAGTGCCCTGCACATGATACCAGTGTAGTCTGGAGTGTCATACAGGTAGGTATAGTACAGTGCCCTGCACATGATACCAGTGTAGTCAGGAGTGTCAGTCCTGGTTGGTATAGTACAGTGCCCTGCACATGATACCAGTGTAGTCAGGAGTGTCATACAGGTAGGTATAGTACAGTGCCCTGCACATGATACCAGTGTAGTCAGGAGTGTCAGTCCTGGTTGGTATAGTACAGTGCCCTGCACATGATACCAGTGTAGTCAGGAGTGTCATACAGGTAGGTATAGTACAGTGCCCTGCACATGATACCAGTGTAGTCAGGAGTGTCAGTCCTGGATGGTATAGTACAGTGCCCTGCACATGATACCAGTGTAGTCAGGAGTGTCATACAGGTAGGTATAGTACAGTGCCCTGCACATGATACCAGTGTAGTCAGGAGTGTCATATAGTACAGTGCCCAGTCCATGATACCAGTGTAGTAGTGAGCGTCATACAGGCAGGTTACAGTACAGTACCCAGTACATGATACCAGTGTAATCAGGAGTGTCAGTCCTGGTTTGTATGGTACAGTGCCCAGCACATACCACCAGTGTAGTGATGTCAGTCCAGGTTGGTACAGTACAATGGCCAGTCCTCAGTGTCAGTCCTGGTTGGTACAGACCAGTACCCAGTACATGATACCAGTGTAGTGGTGTCATACAGGTTGGTACAGTACAGTGCCCAGTACATGATACCAGTGTAATGGTGTCATACAGGTTGGTACAGTACAGTGCCCAGTACATGATACCAGTGTAGTGATTAGTGTCAGTCCAGGTTGGTATAATATGGTGCCCAGTCCATGATACTAGTGTAGTGGTGTCATACAGGTTGGTAGAGTACAGTGCCCAGTAAATGATAGCAGTGTAGTGGTGTCATACAGGTTGGTACAGTACAGTGCCCAGTCCATGATACCAGTATAGTGGTGTCAGTCCAGGTTGGCACAGTACAGTGCCCAGTCCATGATACCAGTGTAGTGGCGAGTGTCAATCCAGGTTGGTACAGTACAGTGCCCAGTCCATGATACCAGTGTAGCGATGTCATATAGGTTGGCACAGTACAGAGCCCTGTACATGATGCCAGTGTAGAGGTGTCAGTCCAGGTTGGTAGAGTACAGTGCCCAGTACATGATGCCAGTGTAGTGGTGTCATACAGGTTGGTACAGTCCATGATACCAGTGTAGTTTGTCAGTCCAGTGCCCAGTACATGATACCAGTGTAGTGGTGAGTGTCAGTCAAGGTTGGTACAGTACAGTTCCCAGTCCATGATATCAGTGTAGTGGTGAGTGTCAGTCCAGGTTGGTACAGTACAGTACCCAGTCCATGATGCCAGTGTAGTGCTGTCATAGAGGTTGGCACAGTCCATACCACCAGTGTAGTGCTGTCATACAGGTTGGCACAGTCCATACCACCAGTGTAGTGCTGTCATACAGGTTGGCACAGTCCATACCACCAGTGTAGTGCTGTCATACAGGTTGGCACAGTCCATACCACCAGTGTAGTGCTGTCATACAGGTTGGCACAGTCCATACCACCAGTGTAGTGCTGTCATACAGGTTGGCACAGTCCATACCACCAGTGTAGTGCTGTCATACAGGTTGGCACAGTCCATACCACCAGTGTAGTGCTGTCATACAGGTTGGCACAGTCCATACCACCAGTGTAGTGCTGTCATACAGGTTGGCACAGTCCATACCACCAGTGTAGTGCTGTCATACAGGTTGGTACAGTCCATACCACCAGTGTAGTGCTGTCATACAGGTTGGCACAGTCCATGATACCAGTGTAGTGCTGTCATACAGGTTGGTACAGTCCATACCACCAGTGTAGTGCTGTCATACAGGTTGGTACAGTCCATACCACCAGTGTAGTGCTGTCATACAGGTTGGCACAGTCCATGATACCAGTGTAGTGCTGTCATACAGGTTGGTACAGTCCATACCACCAGTGTAGTGCTGTCATACAGGTTGGTACAGTCCATGATACCAGTGTAGTGCTGTCATACAGGTTGGCGCAGTCCATACCACCAGTGTAGTGCTATCATACAGGTTGGCACAGTCCATGATACCAGTGTAGTGCTGTCATACAGGTTGGTAAAGTCCATGATACCAGTGTAGTGCTGTCATACAGGTTGGCACAGTCCATGATACCAGTGTAGTGCTGTCATACAGGTTGGCACAGTCCATGATACCAGTGTAGTGCTGTCATACAGGTTGGCACAGTCCATGATACCAGTGTAGTGCTGTCATACCGATTGGCACAGTCCATGATACCAGTGTAGTGCTGTCATACAGGTTGGTACAGTCCATACCACCAGTGTAGTGCTGTCATACAGGTTGGCACAGTCCATACCACCAGTGTAGTGCTGTCATACAGGTTGGTACAGTCCATACCACCAGTGTAGTGCTGTCATACAGGTTGGTACAGTCCATACCACCAGTGTAGTGCTGTCATACAGGTTGGTACAGTCCATACCACCAGTGTAGTGCTGTCATACAGGTTGGCACAGTCCATACCACCAGTGTAGTGCTGTCATACAGGTTGGTACAGTCCATGATACCAGTGTAGTGCTGTCATACAGGTTGGCGCAGTCCATACCACCAGTGTAGTGCTATCATACAGGTTGGCACAGTCCATGATACCAGTGTAGTGCTGTCATACAGGTTGGTAAAGTCCATGATACCAGTGTAGTGCTGTCATACAGGTTGGCACAGTCCATGATACCAGTGTAGTGCTGTCATACAGGTTGGCACAGTCCATGATACCAGTGTAGTGCTGTCATACAGGTTGGCACAGTCCATGATACCAGTGTAGTGCTGTCATACCGGTTGGCACAGTCCATGATACCAGTGTAGTGCTGTCATACAGGTTGGTACAGTCCATACCACCAGCGTAGTGCTGTCATACAGGTTGGTACAGTCCATACCACCAGTGTAGTGCTGTCATACAGGTTGGCACAGTCCATACCACCAGTGTAGTGCTGTCATACAGGTTGGTACAGTCCATACCACCAGTGTAGTGCTGTCATACAGGTTGGTACAGTCCATACCACCAGTGTAGTGCTGTCATACAGGTTGGTACAGTCCATACCACCAGTGTAGTGCTGTCATACAGGTTGGCACAGTCCATACCACCAGTGTAGTGCTGTCATACAGGTTGGCACAGTCCATACCACCAGTGTAGTGCTGTCATACAGGTTGGTACAGTCCATACCACCAGTGTAGTGCTGTCATACAGGTTGGTACAGTCCATACCACCAGTGTAGTGCTGTCATACAGGTTGGTACAGTCCATACCACCAGTGTAGTGCTGTCATACAGGTTGGCACAGTCCATACCACCAGTGTAGTGCTGTCATACAGGTTGGCACAGTCCATGATACCAGTGTAGTGCTGTCATACAGGTTGGTACAGTCCATACCACCAGTGTAGTGCTGTCATACAGGTTGGCACAGTCCATGATACCAGTGTAGTGCTGTCATACAGGTTGGCACAGTCCATGATACCAGTGTAGTGCTGTCATACAGGTTGGCACAGTCCATGATACCAGTGTAGTGCTGTCATACAGGTTGGTACAGTCCATACCACCAGAGTAGTGCTGTCATACAGGTTGGCACAGTCCATACCACCAGTGTAGTGCTGTCATACAGGTTGGCACAGTCCAGTGCCTAGTCCTGAGTGTCACACAGTGGAGAAGGCAGCTGGCATGCACAGGAGATGGCACAGTATATAGCGGGCTCACCTTGCTGCGGATCTGGCCTGAGGTGGACACTTTCCGGATGAGTTTCTGGGGTCCTTCATGTTCCCCCTCGCTGTCTGAGGACTCTTCTCCTGCAGCAGTCCCTGAAGTTGTCCCGGCCGGAGGATCCCTCATCATGCCGCTCCCGGACATCTTGTCACACTCCTGCCGGGGGAAAACAAACCAATCTGTGTCAGGCAGGCCACCCACTGCTCTCCTAGCGGCCGGGGGCAGGGTGGAGGTGCCGGGCACTGTGGCGCGCCTGGCCGCCATCTTCCACCGACACCGCCCCCTCTTACTACTCCCCGTACGATCACACCGACCACCCGGCCCCGCCCCTCTCCACTCATAACCGACCGATCGGCCCCGCCCCTCCGTGCAGTCCCGCCCCCTCCCCGACCACCCGGGTCCGCCCCTTCCTCCCCGTGCACTCACACCCGACCACCCCCACTGCCTGTGACATGTACTGACCGCCCCTGCAAGTGTCTCCCGGGTCACTTCACGTCTCTCCCGGATACACAGCACCACCGACATACTGTCCTCCCCCCGCAGCAGGGCCGCCCCCGCACAACACCCCCATGTGAAGGCTATCCCCGGATCCCGGCATCTCACAAGTCATAGTGCGTGTCTATAAATAGCCTGAGCGGGGTCACAGACAGGCGGCTGCACCGCACACTGAGCGTGCGGCTATATATTTATTTATATAGTGTTACCTCATATCCCCCAGCTACTATACACACATGTACTGTCACCTCTCCTGTCCCCCCAGCTCCTGTAAACACATGTACTATTACCACATATCCCCCGGTACACACATGTACTGTCACCTCATATCGCTCCAGCTACATGTACAGTCACCTCATGTCCCCCTCCTGTACACACATGTACTGTCACCTCATGTCCACCCTGTACACACATGTACTGTCCCCTCATGTTCCCAGCCCCTGTACACACATGTACTGTCACCTCATTTCCACCCCGTACACACATGTACTGTCCCCTCATGTTCCCAGCCCCTGTACACACATGTACTGTCACCTCATATCGCCCCAGCTACTATACACACATATACTGTCACCTCATGTCCCTCCGTACACACATGTACTGTCCCCTCATGTCCCCCCCGTACACACATGTACTGTCACCTCATTTCCACGCCGTACACACATGTACTGTCCCCTCATGTTCCCAGCCCCTGTACACACATGTACTGTCACCTCATGTCCCCCCCGTACACACATGTACTGTCACCTCATGTCCCCCCCGTACACACATGTACTGTCACCTCATGTCCCCCCCGTACACACATGTACTGTCACCTCATTTCCACCCCGTACACACATGTACTGTCCCCTCATGTTCCCAGCCCCTGTACACACATGTACTGTCACCTCATGTCCCCCCTGTACAAGAATGTACTGTCCCCTCATGTCCACCCAGTACACACATGCACTGTCACCTCATGTCCCCCACCCCCTATACACACATTTACTATGACCTCATGCCCCCCCCCCCCAGCCCCTGTACATACATGTACGGTCACCTCATGTCCCCCCCAGCCCCTGTACACACATGTACAGTCACCTCATGTCCCCCCCAGCCCCTGTACACACATGTACGGTCACCTTATGTCCCCCCCCAGCCCTTGTACACACATGTACGGTCACCTCATGTCCCCCCCAGCCCCTGTACACACATGTACGGTCACCTCATGTCCCCCCCAGCCCCTGTACACACATGTACGGTCACCTCATGTCCCCCCCAGCCCCTGTACACACATGTACGGTCACCTCATGTCCCCCCCAGCCCCTGTACACACATGTTCGGTCACCTCATGTCCCCCCCAGCCCCTGTACACACATGTACGGTCACCTTATGTCCCCCCCAGCCCTTGTACACACATGTACGGTCACCTCATGTCCCCCCCAGCCCCTGTACACACATGTACGGTCACCTCATGTCCCCCCCCTGTACACACATATACTGTCACCTCATGCCCCCCTGTACACACATATACTGTCACCTCATGCCCCCCTGTACACACATGTACAGTCACCTCATGTCCCCCCGTACACACATGTAATGTGACCTCATGTCCCCCCCGTACACATGTACTGTGACCTCATGTCCCCCCCTGTACACACATTTACTGTGACCTCATGTCCCCCCCTGTACACACATTTACTGTGACCTCATGTCCCCCCCGTACACACATGTACTGTCACCTCATGCCCCCCCCTGTACACACATTTACTGTGACCTCATGTCCCCCCCCGTACACACATGTACAGTCACCTCATGTCCCCCCCAGCCCCTGTACACACATGTACAGTCACCTCATGCCCCCCCCCCATCTCCCGTACACACATGTACTGTCACCTTACATGTCTGCTCAAGTCAGTGATAAAACCTGAAGCATATATAGTACATGCTATTACCTCAAGACATACACACAGTTAACATGATAGGGGAGATTTATCAAACTGGTGTAAAGTAGAATTGTCTTAGTTGCCCCTAGCAACCAACCAGATTCCACCTTTCATTCCTCACAGATTCTTTGAAAAATGAAAGGTGGAACTAAGGGGGTACTAGGACAATTCTACTTTACACCATGTTTGATAAATCGTCCCCGATATTTCTTTAAAAGTGAATTCTTTCTATTGATCACTTAAGTACCTATATTATGGAAGCTTACCGGAGATCTAAGCATGTGCTAGTATGACCCATAGTATGCTGCTGGTATTATTATTATTATGAGATTCTTTTATATCTCTGCCATATTCCACAGCGCAGTATAGAGATTGTCATTATCCATCAGTCACTGTCACCAATCGGGCTCACAATCACAATTTTTTCATTACAGAGACTAGGGTCAGATTTTCACAGGAATCCACTGATCCCTTCAGTACATGTGTGGGAGGAAACTCAGGTAAACCTATAAATTCCATGACAACGTTGTCCTTTTTTTAACAGATCTGCCACATTATATTATACCCTTAAAGGGAAACTGACAGCGAAGACATGGACATTCCCTTATCATTTCTAAGGTTTATTACATAAAAAGTATGCCCTCCTGCAGTGTACCTCAATGGGGATGGGGGCAGTATATACTGTACACAAGATCTTACAAACGTAACAGTAAATGAGTAAAAAGGGAAGACGGAAGACTAAAAAAGTAATCTCTATGCTGCCACCACATGGCGGCCTGAGTGCACGTTCTTACCAAACATCTTTACAACAAAGTCTCGATGCCTGCCCCAAACTCTGTGCAAATAAGCCCAGTGTTACCAATGATTTTACAGGCTGCGTATTCCATGCAGCAGCATAAATACATGTGCATTGGATTGTGCAGCAGATCTTCTGTGCTCTTTCCTAAAGACAGTGCGAGAAAATCTGCATTCCCTAGAATGCTTCCCGGCTCATAGTGATCTCCGTCTCACTGCGCAGGACCATCTGCACTATTAGGCTATGTTCACACACAGTATTTTGCAACCAAAACCAGGAGTGGATTTATAACACAGAAAGGCTATGTTCACAAACTGTTGAAATTGAAGGGGTAGCCATCATTTAATGCCAAATAATGGCCATTATTACAAAACAACGGCCGTTATTTGCCATTGAATGATGGACACCCTTTCAATTTAGACAGTGTGTGAACATAGCCTTTCTGTGTTTTCAATCAACTCCTGGTTTTGGTTGCAAAATACTGAGCAAAATTTTTTTGAGCATTTTTCCCGCTGGCATTTTATCCCCAGCAGTTTTTTTTCAGCACAAGCCACATGATTCTTTATGATGTAGTTCCAGGATTTCTACTGAATAATTGGGAAAAAACACCAAAACAACCCACCAATATGCATTAGGACACTATTTTTTTTCTGATGTCCCCCATTAGAACTCTATAGGAGGAAAACACCAACGTTTCTGTGGAAAACATGGCATGGGATTAAAAAAAAAGTAATTCCATAGAAAAGAATGTGTTGTGATTATTGCATTTAATCTTTCCCAATTAAACCGCAGCTAACATCTGCTGTGCGCAAAATTAACATATAACTGAAAATGAATTTGACAAGAAAAGTCTCATCAGAGAGAAGCATTAACGGTAACCTCTCTGTGACACGCGACTATATCAGCAGGTGGTAGTTTCCCTGGAAGCAGCAGATACCGTACTTACAATGTCCCCTAACACACACAGACATATGCCACTCTTCTTTTTACCGAAAAATAATGAAAAAATACTAGGTGTCATTACCTCAAAACCGAATAATAATTGAGGCTATAAAAAGGACAAAAAAATCTGATAATGTTAACATTTATTAACGGTTCACTAACTTATTAACTAAAGAGAAAACAGCTGAACTAAAAGGAAAGAAAATTCTAAACGCGTGGAACAGAAGCAATGGTTACTGTGTTTGATCACTTATTTAGAAGAGTTGGCTTTAGTGCCTGTCACATCCTTTTGATTCAAAACCTGGAAACAACAGGTTTAAAGGGGTTATCCAGTGCTACAAAAACATGGCCACTTTTCCCCCTACTGGTGTCTCCAGTTCAGGTGTGGTTTGCAATTAAAGGGAACCAATCACACTAAAATTGGGCATAAAGGTAAGGAAACGTGCTGGTACATCAGCCAGCACGCTTCCTAAGCATCCCCCTGTCCCCCCGTCCCATGAACATTCAGCCCGCAAAGTTAGTTTAATCGTGTCCCGCGCTCTATGCAAATTACCATACAAGTAGTCACGGTGGGCGGGACGGCTGTTCGAGTAGTCACGGTGAGCGGGGTCTTCGTCAAGTAGTCACTAAGTCCTGGGCCGGCTCCTGCGCTGTAATTACGCCCCTCCGGGCGTGTTGTAAAGCGGCGCCTGGTGACGTCACTCGGGGGGAGAGGGGGGGGGGCATTGCACGTCGGCCACGCCGACATCTTTACTAAGCTGCGCATGCGCAGTGCAGCCAGAGAAGACGCTGCTGTACTGCGCTTGCGCGGCGTAGTACAGCAGCGGCTTTACCCAATGTACTGCGCATGCGCAGCTTAGTAAAGACGTCGGCGTGGCCGACGTGCAATGCCCCCCCAACGAGTGACGTCACCAGGCGCTGCTTTACAACACGCCCGGAGGGGCGTGATTACAGCGCAGAAGCCGGCCCAGGACCCAGTGACTACTTGACGAAGACCCACCCCCACCGTGACTACTCGAACAGCCGTCCCGCCCATCGTGACTACTTGTATGGTAATTTGCATAGAGCGCGGGACACGATTAAACTAACTTTGCGGGCTGAATGTTCATGGGACGGGGGGGACAGGGGGATGGTTAGGAAGCGTGCTGGCTGATGTACCAGCACGTTTCCTTGCCTTTATGCCCAATTTTAGTGTGATTGGTTCCCTTTAAGCTCCATTAACTTCAATGGAATGGAGTTTCAAAACCCCACCCAAACTGGATACAACAGTAGGGGGAAAGTGGCCATGTTTTTGTAGCGCTGGACAACCCCTTTAAAGCAAATGTATCACCTACGATAATGCATTTTTATTCATACATCACTTGATCTGCGTCAGCGTTGAGATCCCGGGGACACATCTGTGCTGAATTCTTCATATGTAAATTAGGCCGATCCATGCACTGGAGGTGGGCCCGGTGCCCCTAGTACAACACTATCCCCCTACCCTCGGTGACACAGCCAGACTTTATTATGAAGGACGTGCGTCACCAAGGGAAGGGGATGTCAGTACACTTGGGTGCTGGGCCCCCCTCCAGTGTATGGAGTGGCCTGATTTGCATGTTAAAAAAAAACAGCAGAGATGGTGAAAACTGGGACCTCCTTGCTGGCACAGACCAGGTGATATAAAAAAAGAAAATGCAAGCTGCATTCGCTTTAAGTTATGTTCACACACAGGATTTGGGGGATTTGAATATTTTTTAATGAGAATTAAAAAAAAAAGAAAAGACTGCAGTAAAGGTGGATTAAAAATACACCGAAAGCAGAAAATGGCGTAAAAACAGGCTCAAAAATAACAAAAAATATGTGAGTATAAAGAGTTAGGAGGCTACACCAGTGGCTACAAAATGACTGGCAGACCAGTTTTTAATCTGAAATTCAATTTTATACAGAACGGCTTTGATTCACCCACACTTGCTTAAAATCCCAAAACACTTATAGAAGTCTGTCCTTACTACTGTACATTGTCAGTGTTAAAAAGAGGTACATAAAATTTAGTGTTGAGAGACAGGTTTAATAAAGCTTTGTACACAATTCTTACTATGTTTGTATTTCTCAACAAGTGTTTTGTGCAAACAGATATCAGCTGATAAATGCTACTGTAGAAGTGAAAAAATCCTGCGCCACCTGGTACCATAAACAACTATCACACCTCTGCACTGATCTGGACAACCACAATAGGGCTTGGTTTTTGGTTGCATAGTTTTTAAAGGAGGAAACACAAGATAAAAAATACCTTTCCACTAAAAAGTACCAAAGGCCAAATGTGTGAAATATATGGAAAGGCTATGGTCACACATAGTATTTTAGCCAGTGTTTCTGTCCTTATTTTGGTCAGTACAATGGAAAAATGTGCACAGTTTCTGTGTGTGTGTGTGTGTGTGTGTGTGTGTGTGTGTATATATATATATATACATAAACACTTTTTTTTTTGTCCTGCTCTTTGCAATTGTGTTTAAACAAAGTATACTTTCCGAGCAGAGGTCAAAATTTTTGCTTCTATTAGAAAATACAGGTCTATGGATATATTTGCCAATACACCTCCTCTCCAGGTATGGGTCAGCTGGGCGCACGTCCAATGGAAATAAAAAAAATGTTTACCATAAGGTAAAAATAAATAACCACATTTATTTATCAGACACAACGCGTTTCAAGACTGGTCTGGTCTCTTTATCAAGTGTCATATACCGTGATCTCTTGATAAAGAGACCAGACCGGTGGTATATGACACTTCGTAAAGAGACCAGACCGATCTCGAAAGGCGTTGTGTCTGATTAATAAATATGGTTATTTTTACCTTATGGTAAACATTTTTTCATTTCCATTGGACCTGTGCCCAGCTGACCCATACCTGAGAGGAGGTGTATTGTCGTATGTTTGTTCCTGTGAGGATCATATGGGAGTGGCAGCGGTCCTGATTGCATGCTTATTCAAGAGTGGTGCCTTGCAGTTAGCACAACTCCACTAGGTGAGAACCTCCATTACTGACTCACCTTTGTTACCTGTCAGAATTATGCTATGGAGCGCTGTCTTTTATTCTGTTTATGGATACATTTGACATTTATGCCGGGAGTTTTCCCTGTGTATGTGGTAAACATGCATTAACAGTTTAAATCTTCACACTACTCTAGTCACATATGTAGCACTGTCATTACAGTAGCATGAAGATTTTAACCGTTTCAGAGATCCAACATCATCATAAATGATAATGTTGTGAGTTCCGAAGTCCAGTCTGTAGCACATAGTCTGTAATTGTGGACCGTGCACAGAGCATGTGAATGACCCTTAAAGCGACTCTGTACCCACAATCTGCCCACCGCAAACCACTTGTACCTTCGGATAGCTGCTTTTAATCCAAGATCTGTCCTGGGGTTCGTTCGGCAGGTGATGCAGTTATTGTCCTAAAAAGCAACTTTTAAACTTGCAGCCCTGTGCCAAACTGGCGTGGCCTAGTGTGTGTAATCATTAGGCTGGCACAACCTCTCCGTCCCTCCTCCCCACCCTCTTCATCATTAGGAATGCCCCAGGCAGGTAGTCTCCTTTTCATCAGCTGTGTTAACACTGCACATGGGCTGGATCGTTAAGGCACCTGTGCAGTTTTTACTGCAGAGGAATAGGAAAATAAAGAGAGGTTGAAGAGAGGGTGGGGAGGAGGGACAGAGGGGTGGTGCAAAGTCAGGGCACAGATACTCTAGGCCACGGCCGTTTGGCACAGGGCTGCAAGTTTAAGAAGTTGTTTTTTATGACAATAACTGCATCACCTGCCAAACGGACCCCAGGACAAATCTTGGATTAACCCCTTAAGGACAGAGCCTGAAATGGCCTTAATGACAAAGACAAATTTTATGAATATGACCTGTGTCACTTTAGTCATTAATAACTTCGGGATGCTTTTACCTATCCGGCTGATTCTGAGATTGTTTTCTCGTGACATATTGTACTTTACATTTCTGGTAAATTGGAGTCGATATTCATAACAAATCTTTATTAAAAAAAAACCAAATAATGTGAAAAAATGTGAAAAAATGCATTTTTCCAACTTTGAAACTTTTTTGCGTATACAGAAAGGGGTTATACCACATAAATTATATATTAAATAGCATTAGCAACATGTCTACTTTATGTTGGCGGCATTTATTAAACTATCTTTCATTTTTTTTAGACAATAGGAAGCTTAAAACATTAGCAGCAAATTTCCAAATTTTCAGTAAAATTTCAAAATCAGATATTTTTAGGGACCTGTTCAGGTTTAAAGTGTATTTGAGGGGCCTGTATGATAGAAAGCCCCACAAAGCACCCCATTTCAGAAACTGCACCCCCCAAACTCTGCAAAAGCACATCCAGAAAGTGTTTTAACCCTTTAGGGGAGTCACAGAAATAAAAGCTAAGTGTGTAAGAAATTTGAAAATTTTATTTTTCTGTGCAGAGATTTTATTGTAATCCAATATTTTTCATAATTATAAACCTATTACCAGACAAATGCACCCCAATAATTATTGTCCCGTTTCTGCAGTTTATAGAAATACCCCATATGTGACCCTATTGCGCTATTTGACGCAACCACAAGCCTCAGATATAAGGGAGCGCCTAGTGAATTTCAACGCCTCCGTTATATTTGGTCATTTTTGACTGTACCACTTCAGGTTGGCAGAGGCTCTGGGGTGCCAAAACCTAAAAAACACCCCTAAAGGGACACCATTTAGAAAACTACACCCCTCAAGGAATGTAACAAGGGGTGCGGTGAGCATCTGGACCCCATAGGTGCTTCACAGATTTTCCGAACAATATGTCGTGAAAAAAGAAAAATTTATTTTTTACACTAAAACGTTGTTCTAGCCTTAAATTTTTCATTTTCTTAAAAGGATAAGAGGCAAAAAAAGACACAAAATGTGTAGCGCAGTTTCTCCCGAATACGGAAATACCCCACATGTGGCGATAAAGTGCCAAGGGGGCGCAGGACGAGCCTCCAAAGGGAAGGAGCGCCAATTGGCTTTTGGAAGCTGAATTTCACTGAAAAGGATTTCAAGCGCCATATCGCATTTACAGAGCCCTCGTGCTGCCAAGACACTGGAAACCCCCCACAAGTGACCCCATTCTGGAAACTACACCCCTCAAGGAATCTAACAAGGGGGGCAGTGAGCATATGGACCCCACTGGTGACGGGCACAAATGTGGAACAATGTGACGTAAAAGTAAAAAATTTCATTTTTTTACTTTCATGGCACAAATGTGCCCGTAATCAAGGGGTCCATATCCTCACTGCACCCCTTGTTAGATTCCTTGAGGGGTGTAGTTTCCAGAATGGTCACCTGTGGGGGGTTTCCACTGTCTTGGCAGCACGAGGGCTCTGTAAATGCGACATGGCGTTCATCATCCATTCTAGCCAAATCCAACCTCCAAAATCCAAATGGCGCTCCTTCCCTTGGGAGGCTTGCCCTGCGCCCACATGGCGCTTTATGTCCACATGTGGGGTATTTACGGACTCGGGGGAAATTGCTCTACACATTTTGTTTTTTTTTCCTCTTTTAACCCCTTGTGAAAATGATAAATTCAAGGCTAAACCAACATTATAGTGTAAAAAATGTAATATTTCATTTTCACGCCACATTGTTCCACATTTGTGCCCGTCACCAGTGGGGTCCATATGCTCACTACACCCCTTGTTACATTCCCTGAGGGGTGCAGTTTCCATAATGGGGTCACTTGTGGGGGGTTTCAACTGTCTTGGCAACACAGGGGCCTTTTGAATGCAACATAGCCCCTCGAAATCCATTCCATCCAAATCCAGCCTTCAAAAACCAAATGGCGCTCCTTCCCTTTGGAGGCTTACCCTGCACCCGAATGGCGCTTTATGTACACATGTGGGGTATTTTCGTACTCAGGGGAAATTGCGCTACACATTAAATGTTTTTTTTTATCTTTTAACCTCTTGTGAAAATGAAAAAATTATGACAAGATTAATGATTTAGAGTAAAAATTTTACAGAAATTACACTAAATGTTGGTCTAGCCTTGATTTTTTTCCATTTCCACAAGGGGTTAAAAAAGAAAATGAACACAAAACGTGTAGGGTAGTTTCCCCTGAGTACGAAAATACCCCACATGTGGACATAATGTGCCATATGGGCACAGGGCAAGTCACCAAAGGGACAGAGCGCCATTTAGAGGCTGGAATGGAGGATAGAGGCCATGTCGCAATTACAAAGCTCCTGTGCTGCCAGGACAGTAGAAACCCTCCGACAAGTGACTCCATTCTGGGAACTACACCCCATAAGGAATCTAACAAGGGGTGCAGAGAGCATATGGACCCCACTGGTGACGGGCACTTACGTAGAACATGTGCCGAGAAAATAAAAAATACAATTTTTTTCATTTTCACGTCCCAAATGTGGCCGTCACTTGGGGGCCATATCCCCGCTGCCCCCCTTGTTAGATTCCTTATCGGGTGTAGTTTCCAGAATGGGGTCACTTGTGGGGGGTTTCTACTGTCCTGGCCGCACAAAGGCTTTGTAATTGCATCATGGCATCCTCTAATGGGAATGGCGGCCATACCTACTTAGCTGGGGAAAAGGGACAATTCTAATTTATTTGGGGGTATTGGGACAATTATTAGTTTATAAGGTTGGAAATGACAGGTGTCCATCAAACTCAACCTGTGTTGATCCAGAGGAAGGCAAAAACCCCTCGTGAGGCAGACGACAGTAGCCTCATCACTGGGAAAAATTCCTTCCCGACTCCATAATGGCGATCAGAATAATCCCCGGATCAACGTGACCCCTGAAATAGGAATAAGGGACAGAATTTAGATAATGTAGAACCCCAATGACGTGTGGTGCGCCTTGGAGCGATCCTGTATGCAGAGGCCGGGGTGATCAGGACAGGTGTCACACTGGTAAATGGCGTCCTTCCTGATCCCCCTGTTACGCCACACTCTGCACTTCTTCTGGGGTCTCCTGTTTTCCAGTGTGGGGGACGTCACCTGGAAAATGTTTCCCTGGTGCGATACGGGGTCCTTCATATCCAGAAGTGCTGGGTCCGCTCCATGGCTGCTAAATATTAGGGCTCTATTACTACTTCTGATATTTTCGGATCGTGCCTCAAGCTACAGGGCAGCGAGGGACCGGAAGAGGGGGTGCTGGTATAAAAGTTATCCCCGTACAGGTGGTAACCTTTATCCAGCAGTGGGAAGATCAGTTCCCGGACGATCTTCCCACTTGTTCCGCGGAGGGGGGGGGCGGGGGCATCTGGGGCTGGATTCGGGTGTCCCTTCCTACATACACTCTAAGGGTACGTGCACACTGCGGAATCGCGACAGATAACCCTTCGTGCATTCCGCAGCTGGCACCCGCCGGCTGACTGATGCAGGCGCACGTCTCCGTCCGTGTCATAGACTCCATTCTATGCACGGGCGGATTCCGCTCTCCGTCCAACGTGTTCATTCTTTGGACGGACGATGGAATCCGCCCATGCATAACATGGAGTCTATAACACGGGTGGAGACGCGCGCCCGCATCAGTCCGCCGGCGGGTGCCAGCTGCGGAATGCACAAAGAGTTATCCTTTGCCATT
Organism: Dendropsophus ebraccatus; assembly: GCF_027789765.1. Taxonomy (NCBI): domain Eukaryota; kingdom Metazoa; phylum Chordata; class Amphibia; order Anura; family Hylidae; genus Dendropsophus; species Dendropsophus ebraccatus. Next base: position 69,903,103 of record NC_091458.1, read on the forward strand.
CCGCAGTGTGCACGTACCCTAAATCTGTAAGTGTACCCTGAGGTACTGTCACAGAGTTTGTAGAATTTCACGCCATACCGTCATCTCTTATTGGGACGGTACTGGCGGAAAAGACGTGTCTGGGAGGCAGTGTACGCTACGCTACCCACAGACACGTCACAGGATGATGAGGAGGATGAGGATGAATGGAGGAAAGAAGGATCCCCCCATTCATCCTCACTGGCTGTTTCGGTGTCGGAGGCAATAATAACGTATCCCTCTGACGCCGAAAACACCCTGGGGGCCATCTTTATACGGGGATTGGTATATGGGATATGTAGTGGTGTAGTGTCAAACTTTATTCAATGTAGTGTGGTGTAATGTAGTGTTTTTTTTTACGTGTTTTTTTACAGTAAGTATAAAAAAAAAAACCTACGCCAACAAAGGAGTTGCTGATAAATGCCGCACTTATGTGCGGCACTTATAAGCAGACCGTGGCAGTAGAATATAGAAAAAAAAACACCCTACGCCAAAAAGGAGGAGTTGCTGATTAGCAGCGCACTTTCGTGCGATGCTGATCAACACTCAGCAGCGATAGGGTGCGGAAAATAGAAAAAAAAAATTTGAAAAAAAAAAAAAACTTTTTCTACATTCTGAACATCCCTGTAGCTGCTGATAAGTGTATTACACATATCAGCCGCTAGAGGGCAGCAGAGCGCAAAATACGGAAAAAGCCGACGCTGGAGCCGAAAATAGCCGAGAGAAGCCGAACGTGACGTCACGGAGGAAGCCGAAGACCCGAACGAAGACGAGGACGCCGCGAACCCGGAAGACGCCGATCAGGAGCCCGGGACAGGTGAGTAATGTACAAATACCTGCTCTGGACCCCTCGGCTACCTAGCTGAGGGGTCCAGGGCAGGTATTTACTATTTGTGGGACTCTGATCGCCGTGCCACCGGCCCGATCGCCGTGAACGGCCGGCCGGCCGTTCACGGCGATCGGGCCGGTGGCACGGTGACCACCATTACTTTTTACAGTAATGGCGGTCGGTGCCGTCCTCGGACAGCACCGACTGCCATTTTTTTCCGGGTCATCGGAAAGGTTCCGATCGCCGCTATTGGCTGATCTGAATTGATCAGCCTATAGCGGCGATCGTAAGCACGGGGGGTGTTAACCACCCCCCGTGCCGTGAAGCTAAGATGGCCTGCTATGATTTATAGCAGGCCATCTCCCCCGACCGCTGTGTGTGAACACACAGCGATCGGGGAAACATCGGGCGTACCTATACGCCCGTTTGCGTTAAAGCCCACCCTGCGGGGGCGTATGGGTACGCCCGATGTCGTTAAGGGGTTAAAAGCAGCTATCCGAAGGTACAAGTGGTTTGGGGGGGTCAGATTGTGAGTACAAAGTTGCTATAAAGCCTTATTCCCATGTTCCATGAAACACAGACCTTACGGACACCAAAACCCTGTAGTGGACTCATTCCATGCTCAGCATCATGTAGTCATGTATCAATATGATACCGAGGGCGGAGAATGTGTTTAGATCTTCGCAGCACTGTAATGACAGAGCTGCACAGCAGCACAGGGTGCCTTCACACCTACCGACTCGCAGCGTTAATAACACTGCAAGTCGGCTAGGTCCTGGCAGATCACTGTCATTACATACACGCAGCGGTCTGAACGACCACTGCGTGTATGTAAATCTGCCGGACGCTTAACCCCTTCTGATGCCGCCCGCCTCCCGCTCCACTCTGTATACATTACCTGTCCTCGCTCCACGGGGTCCCGGCGTCCTGCTCTCCTGCCCGGCCAATCAGTGGCTGCGGCAGGGCAACACACTGATTGGCCGGGCGAGAGAGCAGGACGCCGGGACCCCGTGGAGCGAGGAGGTATGTATACAGAGCTGGAGCGGGAGGCGGCCGGCATCAGAAGGAGTTAAGCGACCGGCAGATTTACATACATGCAGCGGTCGTTCAGACCGCTGCCTGTATGTAATGACAGTGATCTGCCAGGACCTAGCCGACTCGCAGCGTTATTAATGCTGCGAGTCGGTAGGTGTGAAGGCACCCTAAGGCTATTTTCCCAGCAGTTTTTAGTTCTCTTTGACAATTTTTCTGGTGTTTATTTCAACTCAGTGTATATTAGCATAGATGTTATTGTTTCTGTTTTCCCCTTATTTCTTTACAAGTCATGTAATTCTTTCATAGTCTGATTCCAAGATTTCTATTGAAGAATTGGGGAATAAAAATCAGAAAAAAACTCCAACAGGCATATAGACATGGTGTATAGTCTATGGGTACTATAACACAAAGCAATTTTTCGACGATCAACGATTAACAATAAACAATCTGAAACGACCACCATAGCGAACGGCCTGAAATCGTTCACCCAATTACACGGAATGATGATGGTTACTTATGATCTTGCGGTCGTTTTGTCGTTGCTATTGCGTTCATCGCTACTGTGAATTACCGAACCACATCTTATAACATGCGAATTTGCAAACGATCAACAATACACGATCTGCTATTACACTAAACGATTATCGTTCAAATCCGAATGACCTAACAATTTTAATAATTGTCCTACGTAAGGGTCCATTTACACAGAAAGATTATCTGACAGATTATCTGCCAAAGATTTGAAGCCAAAGCCAGGAATGGATTTGAAAAGAGGAGAAATCTTAAACTTTCCTTTATGACCTGATCTCTGTTTATAGTCTGTTTCTGGCTTTGGCTTCAAATCTTTGGCAAATAATCTGTCAGATAATCTTTCTGTGTAAATGGACCATATGTCTTGAAGGGGAAAAAAAGAGCCACTTAGCCTGCCACAATTTTGCAAAACTACAAAAGAGCAGAAAAGCGACAAAATGCCCAGAAAAAAATGACTAACACAAAAAAAAGTCAAGTGGGTATATTTTCCCACTGACTTTCAGCTGACATTTTTGAGCCAAAAAACACCATGCATGAATCTTGGCAATTTTAGGGGGGGGGGGGGGTGTCTTATAGTGTGATTAGATTAATACCCCTGTTATTAATTAGTACAAAACACATTATAAACACAGTATATTTCAGGCAGTATTTGGTCCTCATGTCAGGTCCTCATGTCAACCAAAGCCAAGAGTGAATTAAAAGCACAGAAAGGCTGTGTCCACATAATGTTGAAATTGAGTGGATGGCCGTCATTTAATGGCAAATATTTGCTGTTATTTTAAAACAACGGCCGTTGTATAAAAATAATGGCAGTTATTTACTGTTATATGGCGGCCATCCACTCAATTTCAACATTGTGTGAACAGATCCTTTCTGTGTTATCAATCCACTCCAGGTTTTGGTTGCCATGAGGACCTGACATGAGGACCAAATACTGCCTGAAATATACTGTGTGTGAACATAGCCTTAAACTGGTGATTTGGCCCTTGCAACTTCTGTTCACACCATAGTTTCTGCTGACCATAGTCTCATTGACTTAAAGGGTACTTGTTAGGTTGAAAATGTAGTCCAATCTAAAAGTGATATGTAATAGAGCAAGTCTGGCTGAGCCAACTAATATCTTATTCCAGGATAACTAGTTATTTAGTCATGTAAATATCTGCACATTCAGTTTATGTACACACCATAAAGTTATATTGAAAATACGGCTGTATTTTCCCTTATAATGTGCTGCACTGAAGTCAATGGGACAGGACTAAGCAGTCATGTGGGCGGTCCTACTCATTGATTGACAGCTTCCTATATGCACACTTATAAACAATTGTCAGTCAATCACTGCATATAACCACACACATGATTATTTTACTCAGAATGAGCAGATATCTACTGTACATGTTATCATTGAACTTTCCCCACAAAACTAGGTATCAACCAAGCCAACACTACTAATGGAGGTTGAACAGACATAAAGAACACAACAGGGATGATAACAAATACTGGTACAAAGAGAATGCTATTAATATTACAAATATAGTAGATTTCAAAAACCTTATTCTCCTGTTGCAGGCACTGAGTATTTCCTGTACAATGTGCAACAAAATTATTTACTTCCTTTTGGAAAGAGACCTGTTTTTGTCTGCAGTTGGTGTTGATGGAAGGCTTCCGTCAAGGAAGACCCACATAGGTAGTGTGTGTTCCTTTCCTCTGCATTTAAGCTTGTGATAAAGTGCATCTGTGTACATAAATGGGAAATTCACCAAAGAAATGTTTTTCACATAACATAATGATGAGTCAATAGATCATCATGAAGTCTCCAGAACTATAAAATGCACCCAAACCTACTTTAACACGTCCAAAAGATTTTTATCGAGACACTGTTCAGCTACTGGACATTGGGACCTGCCTCTTAGCATCTAGGATAAGATACTTCTGAGACTTGGGATCACAAGAAATGAGCACTTGGGGACAGAAGGCTTCAGCCATGGTCTGCCCCCCAGACAACGCTGTTAAATGTTTAATCGTACTCTAGGGGTCCGTGTAATAAAGACAATGATCAGCCAAAGAGACGTTCATCAGCTGATTGTTGTCTTTTGGCAAGTTTAAAAATCATGATAGTGTATATAAAATAATAAATTACTCACCTGTCCAGGCTCCACCAGTGTCCTGCCTTGTTACTCTGACTCACTGCAGCCACCTCTTGGACTTCTGAACCTGTCTCTGAAGTAACAGGCCACTCAGTCGGCATATTTTTCACAACTCCTGACTCCAGCCAAAACTAGCTCCGACTGTGACTAGGACTGCACAGCCCTGCAGGTAAGTAATCCTTATTATTTTACACTAAAGAAAGAGCTGCACACATGTCACTAACAATGTCCGTGTAGCCCTTGCTGCACAATAATTAAAGCGTAACTATAAAATATTTTGACCTTTCAGTTTTACTTAGCTTAGGGCATAATAACAATTTTTGCTATATACATTAATAACCTAAAATGAACAGTTTTTTTTAATACAAAAGGCTGATTATGCCCTTACAGCTCTGTCTGGCTCTGACTTATTTCTGCATTCCTGCTGGACACGCCCCCTCCCTGCAGATCTGTGCTTAGAGTACAGACTGACAGCAGGATCAGATAACAGCCCTGACACAGAGAGAAACAGAAACAAAACCTCCCCCCCCCCCCTCCCCATACCTCCTAGCAGCATGTTCTCCCCCCTCCCCTCACAGAGGTGACTAAGCAGAGCTGAGGGTGTTGTGTGTGAGGAGCAGCACAGGAAAGGAGATGGATGGAGGCACAAGTGTTTCCAGTGCCACCATCACTCCAATGTACTGCATTAGGGAGAGTGGGTTAGTCACTGAGGGGAGGACTACAAGTCCCAGCACAACACAGCTGTAGTCCTTCCATAGTACATATAACATTCACTATCAGATGTCTGCAGCAGGTGCTCCCACCTCCATGGCTGACATTATCCTACAGTGTAATGAGAGCAGATGACTGTATCTAATCCCACTGTGTGGGATACCATCAGCTGGTGCTTTGTATCTAATCTTACATTGTGAGGCTGGGTTCACACTACGTATATTTCAGTCAGTATTGTGGTCCTCATATTGCAAGCAAAACCAGGAGTGGATTGAAAACACAGAAAGGCTCTGTTCACACAATGTTGAAATTGAGTGAATGGCCGCCATTTAATGGCAAATATTTGCTGTTATTTTAAAACAATGGCTGTAGTATTGAAATAATGGCAGTTATTTACTGTTATATGGCGGCCATCCACTCAATTTCAACATTGTGTGAACAGAGCCTTCCTGTGTTTTCAATCCACTCCTGGTTTTGCTTGCAATATGAGGACCACAATACTGACTCAAATATATGTAGTGTGAACCCAGCCTGATACTGTATTCTGGGGCTCTATCTGAACCTGCTATGTGTGATACATCTGCTGAGGTGCTGCTCAGTGGATAGAGGGACCCAGCCAGGCAGATGAGGGATAGGCCACGCCCACTTTCTCTCAGCCAAAAGAAAAATTAATTTATTCTTCTGAGCCAAACAACTGGGGATATCTCAGTGAGGGTACAAGCTATCAACGCAGTTTAGGGCTCTTTTTAAAGGGTAACACGTGGGCTTTTTATTTGAGAAATTTAATTTTTTGGCTACTGCAATTATAGTTATGCTTTAAGCTGTGTAATAGGCCTGATTCGGCCGATTATCGCTCCATGGAATAGAGACAACGATCAGCCGATGATCGTGTCATCTGCTGATCGTTTATTTAGGTTCAAACCTAAAATCATCAGGCACCGACCGTGCATTGCTGTATGGAATAGCGATGCACGGCGGGCGACTGACGATTTCGCAAGCACCATGCTTTATCTAAGCATGTTGCAGGTCTTCTCCTGCGCTCCTTATTCCTCCCGGTCCCAAGCGCAGCAGTAGCTTCGATGTAGTCTGTCTTAGCTGACAGACCGCTCAGCCAATCACTGCCCAGGACCGCCGCGGCCAGTGATTGGCTGAGCGGTCTGTCAGCTCAGACAGGCTGCACCTAAACTGCTGCTGCGCATGGGACACTGTGTTTCTCTGAAAGTAAGTCTTTTTTTAAAAAAAAAAATTGTCTGAAAAAAGGTCTTGGCTTATTTTCTTGATAGAAACATGGTATGGCCCTATACTACATAGTAGTCAGCAGCCATACTGTATGTCCCACTGTTGATAGGCTCCTATACTGTAAGTTCTTCTGTAGTTAGGTTTCCATATCCCATACTCTATACCTCCCCCCTCTGCAGGTAGTCCCCATACTTTATACCTCCCCCCACCTCTGTAGTTGGCCCAAGTACCCTGCCTTCTACTTATATTCAATGGACCTTACTGTGCATCTTCTTAGGTGTGGTGTCTTAGGTGTGGCGTCCTTCAGTACCTAATTTATCAGGGTTTAAACTGTTTGCAAATAGTAACCAAAAGCTTCAATATTTTTGTAGTATTTTTTTTTTTTTAGCGGTTGGGAGCAGGCATAAAACCTTGTCAGGAATCTATACTTGCCCCGGTACAGGGGTATGTTTCTGTGCTAGCCCTGCAAGAGGTGCAGGTCCCATCGGCTTTACTTAGAGGGGAGCACCTATTAGTAAATCTGGCCAGATTGGATTTGGATTTAAGAGAACAAGTACACCAGTCTTAATAAATCTCCCCTAAAAAGAATAAAAACATACTAGGTGTAAACATTTCACCAGTAAGAACATGACGATCTAAAATTCGCTAATCAGGCATTATCTAGCTACAAGACTTGTGACTGCTGTTGCGTGTTAGCAGAATACCTTAACCTTACCATCACCAGACACGGCACATGAGGGACCTCACAGTTTCCAAGGTGACAGCCACCCTGTGATGGTCTCTCATTTTCAAGTATAATATTTAAGACCAGTCAGAATACAAACTTTCAAGGTCTTGTTCCCTCTGTGTTTTTTGAGTGTATTTGGTGCATATAATGCAACAAAAACACATTTGATTCATCCATTTTCAACTTGCACCAAAAAAACATGTGGCAGATCAAATACACATGAGCTAAAGTGGCTTATGTGGCAGAGGGGCTACATGTTTTTGTAGCGCTGGATAACCCCTTTAAGCAATGGCACAACGCTAGGATATGGCATATTGGTAGGATACCATTACTTGATGACTGGGGAGGTCTGACTTCTGTGGCCCTCAGCAAATCTAAGAAGACTGTGGATCATTCAAGTCTTTGCCAAAATGGCAGCTCTCCAGCCTCCCACTTCACCACAGCTCCACTGAGAAGGAATTGTCAAGCCACAGAGACAGTACCACCCTTGTCTCCAGTTTGGGTGGGGTTTTGCAACTCCATTCCATTGAGCTTAACTGCAAACCACACCTGAACTGGAGACAAGAGTTATTTTGTCTCTGGAAGAAAATGGCCATGTTTTTCTAATGCTGGATAACCCCTTTAATTCAGATGGCATCATTCTTGATGAACCAGTAAGTAGCTGTTTAGCAGCAAGATCCTTTTGCCTAACAAAGATCACTATTAGCCCTGGCTATACAGTCATTATCACATGGATTAAACTACACAGAGACTGCGAAGTGCTGATAGTTTACCTTTAATGGCCATACAATACAGCAATAGATTGCTCAGTCTGGCCATTGTATTGATTGTGCCATGTAAAGGCACTGCAAACAAGCAGATGTAAAGCAGTCTGTTATGGTGAATTAGGATATGTGCACACTACGGAATCCGCGCGTAGAACTTCAAGCGGATTCTGCCACGCTACCACCCTCTTATCCCCGCTTAAAGTTTCGCCCATCCCATAGGCTCCATTCAATGCTTAGGCAGATTCTGCCATCCGCCCAAAGAATTGACACGTCAAGTCTTTGGGCGGGCGATGGAATCTGCCTGAACATAGAATGGAGCCTATGGGACGAGTGGAACTTTAAGCGGGAATGTGTGGCAGAATCCGCTTGAAGTTCTACACGCGGAGTCCATAGTGTGCACGTATCCTTAGAGGCAGGAAGAAAATAATGCTCATACAGCACATTGTAGAGACTACAAAAGCAAAAGTAAGCACACTTTTAAAGTGACTGTCCCACCAGGCCCAGGCAGAAGCACTGGAGGCGGGCCAACCCACCCTTAGTGGGAGGAAACCCTAGCCCCTCTATGATAGGGTTCCATTGATTCTAATAGAGTCATGGAGGGGCTGGAGTTTCTTCCCACTAAGGGTGGGTCGGCCCGCCTCCAGTGCTTCTGCCTGGGCCTGGTGGTACAGTCACTTTAAATAATTACCGATGGAAAAAAGTTTTTGGGTACTATAATAAAAAAAAAAAGGCATGGCTTGAAGGATATGGTTTTCAGAAATGTCTAAACAACACCTCTTTTTATAATCCAAGGGAACTACAGGAAGTATGCTTTTTAGGCTTACAAGGAAGCACACATTATAGCATTTGAGTAATAAAAGCACTAGTGTTTGAGCACCAACACATTGTCTCATTTACACCGGATTTATGAAAGTATTTCACAACATTGAAGCTTAGACGTAATTAAAGTGCTCAACAAGTCAAGACTCTGCAATGCAGCTCCATTGTGCAAAATTTTTCCACCAAAACAGGCTTGTGCATGTCAAACTTCAAGGCAAATTAAGAAGCTAACAGAAGAGTAAAGTATAATATTATTCCGTTACTTAACTGGATGGCTTATGCTTGCTGCAGGCAAAAAAAAAAAAAAAAAACATGTGATTACTTGACGGCAACCACTAATACGAGGAGGAATAGTACCAGCTAAACCTGTGCCTATCATCTAGACTTGCAGAGGCTTGTGGCATGTAGTTAATGGAGCGATTCAAGGTTTTGGCTTCTTTCCAATTAGCTACCATTTTGGAGAAAAGTCAAATGAAAACTAGCAAGAAAAGTAAAGATAGTGACTGCTAACCAATGGCAATGGTTGAGAGTGAGCAACAATAGAGGTATTTGTGAAGGGGAGGAGATGCAAAACTCACACGTATAGATACACAGCTGTGTCTGGATCTCCTCTGTTGCGCTGGCCACACACAGAATGATCAAATCCTAAGGGCCAGAGAGGCAAGTGAGGTCACAGCAAGTCGGCTCACACTTTTCTTGTGTTCACTTTTTTCCATATAGAACAAGGTATGCATTGCTGACTACTAATGTGCCTTTATTATTTTCATCTTCTGAGCAGTTTTTGTAAAATCTTACTCTGCATTCATATACTACTGAGGTGCACCTAAGGAAGGGGGGGGGGGGTTACTTTACCCATCAACAACCATTGCTTCCTCATAATTAATATAGGTAAAGTACTGTTCAGTGCACTAAACACCCTCACATTAGCATATGAATACAAAGTAAGATTTCACAAAAATGCCACATTGATTGAGAGTAGTGAAAGTACAGTATATTAGTAATCAGCATAATAACAGGTCATAGTCTTCTAACCTGCTGGTTGTTAAGCAAAAATGTCCACAAGTGAAAATCTCTACGGACAAGAATATAATCACTATATATTCTACTAAACACAAGGGTTAGTGCACGCTCCAAAGGTTTCTTATATAATCATTCTCCAACAATGTGTCATACTGTAAAACATAAATATATGAAACCTTCGCTATGCTGACACACTTGACTGCACGCTGTTTGCTTTGTACAGTTTGAGTTATTTGTGCAGCCAACACCTTTATTTAATGCTGTTTGTATAAGTCATCCATGCTACAAGGGAATTCATTTATATTACTAGTAAAAAATAAATATAAAACCAAAAGTAATGGCATGAACTTTATCATATTATTCAATACTACTGAGATTAAAAAGACAACCATTTGGATTTCAGAGCCCAACCGGCTCATGCAATTTCAGTTGTCCTAGATAGAATGGGTCAAGTCTGTGAGGGCTCCCATACACTGTAAGCAGCAGCATGGAGGACATTATAGAGCAGTACTGCTGATCAATGACTGATAAGTTAGCCTAGGGACAGTTCATCAGTATGTTTTGCAATGGAAAACCCCTTTAACAAGTATTTGTCAGCTCTCCCAGCATGTCTATTTGAATAAATACCCATATTACTCATGATAAACAATTGTGGAGCATCTTATTTTAAAATCCTACATTCTGCTATTCCTTTCGTATGCCTCCAAAAATGTAAAGAAAATTAACAGATGGGTGTCTCTGTTTAGTACCAGTTTGTATAGGAACACACTACTTTCACAGGAGGAATGATAGCCCACAGTTATCACTTTATTCAGACAGAGTAATGACTAAATGTGGAATTCCTTGAAAATACTTCAAAATTATTATTTAATTAAGAAATCAAGTATCTACTAAAACAAACATGTCAGAAGAGCTGCCAGAGCCTCTTCAATCTGAAATGGGCTAAATTCTTAAAAGGTTTTACATTTGCTTTGTGGCTCCGGCAGCTCTGTAATCCTGCCAAATACTGAGATCACATGGTGATTATAACAGCCCTGAGACCCTCTTGTGATTTCACTCTGACCCAGTCAGTAAGAATTGCGCTGAGGCTTGTATATATGTTATGAGAAAATTAAAGCTTAGCTGTACCTAACGTGTACTCAGCAGTTAGTTATCTTCTACATCCCAATCAAAAGTACAAAAGGAACTGCTCTAGTAGCCAAAGGACACAGCATTCATCACCAACATATAACAAGTCAATGGAATTCCATAAATAGCCGAGCGCTCATAATGTCACCGACTGCTTGCTGCCTGACAGCAGAGGAGCAAGGGATTGTTTCTCAGCCTCTGTTCTTTGGAAATGAAGCTGAATTGTCAACTTCCAATGTACTATGTCATTTGTGAAATGAAGGTTCATCTCTGGTAAAAGCATATTCACACAGACTAAAAAGAAGATGAAAATCCATACTCTGTGACAATCTACAGCATACCATTGCAGCATGGTGCAGATTTTGGCATAGCACGTTGCTCATTTGGCCATAGGCAAGATTTTTAAGCGGAATCCGGGCCTATTACAATTAGAGATGAACGAACCTGCCGAGGTTCGGGTTCGTCTTCAGCCTCCGTGAAGAGAGCGGATACAGCCGGAGGACCGCCTGGAAACCTGGGATACAGCCTATGGCTGTATCCCAGTTTTCCAGGCGGTCCTCTGGCTGTATCCACACTCTCTACAGAGCGGACAGACAGCGGGAATCAGACCCCGAGAGTTCAGGTTCATACGAACCCAAACCTCGGCAGGTTCGCTCATCTATCAATTACAATGCAGAACAAGAGTGAATTCTGTGACAAAATCAGCACCAATCTTGCCAGTGTGAACATGACCTAAACCCTTCAAAAGGATATGAGAGACTAGAGTAGTGACAATTCCATAATATAATATTTTCATTTTGCTGCCAGGGATACAGAGGACTTAGATAATAACATGTATCCGTTTACTAACCATTTTGATCCATTACTGAATCCATTAGTATCCAATGACTTCTATGTGTATAGACAACCCTCATTACTCCATTTTCTCCCATTTGTGATGTTTACTGTTAGGATATATTCATACCTGGCAAATTTGTATCAAAACTGTCTCTGCCTACTCCATCCATATAAGCAGGGCTTGCAGAAATCCATGCACATGCTACAGAAACAACCCCATTAAGACGAATGCAATGGATTTTTAGTTGGAGAAAAGAACGCAAAAATGTGCTGCATGTGAACATGCCCTTATGGTGGTTCTGGTAACCACTAAACAATTCCAAGACACAGGGGGCTGAGCCTCAGCAGAGAGAAGTAGGGAGAGAACATGACCATAAAGTAAAGGCCCTATTACATCAAATGATTATCAGCTGATAATCATTTGGTGTAATAAAACAACGTGCATGTTGGCTGATCGTGGTCTTTTAACATGTTGAAAAATCCTAATCATATCAGCATCTGTCTGATGCTCATCGCACTGTGTAATAGGCGCAGCAGCAGACCACTGCGGACTTCAATGGGCAGTCTGGAAGATCCTCTGCCCCTCTCGCTACATAAGGGTATGTGCACACGAATCACCCGCCATGGATTCCATCGCTTGGCCCTGCTCACGCTGTCCTTCCAAAGAATGAACCACAGAATGCTCTAGGTAATGTTCTTTTGTGAAACCCTGGGTCCTGCCATTTACATGGATGTTACATTACTACAGGATTATTGCAGCCTAGGTAATCCTTCCATAGCCGTTCAATAATCACAATAAGCAGCTTCTTGGAAAACTGCCAGTGCAGTTTTTGAGCCAGAACCAGAAGTGGATCCAAAAAAACTGCTGCGTGTGACAGAAGCCTATGGTAATGGCCCCTTTCAGCGGGATAGGGTACACACACAGTATTACCCTAAATATGTATCCAGTATTTTTTTTTAACCAAAAACAGGAGTGGGTTAAAAACACAGAAACTAGGCAAATTTTTCCATTATAGTTTTTTCGTTTAATAGTTTTTATGTCAGTTTTACTCTACTTTGCTCAAATATGGACCAAAATAGCGGCAGAAATACTGACTAAAATACTGTGTTTGAACATAGCCCTAAAGCTGCAAAAATAATTAAAAGGTTATATTAAGTTGTTGTAAAAACTAAGCAGCTAAAGCTATAAAATATCAAACACTGCCTTACTAACTCTTAGGCTATGTTCACACTTTGTAAGACGCCAGCCGGGTCACGGAAAGGCCAGTGTCAGAAAAGATCATCCTGGCTGATACTGCAGTACCGGCTGGAAGATCTTTAGCACCGCTGAATTCGGCTGCCGGGGCATCCTTGTGCGCCCGCATCAGAATTCCCCACGGCTCACAATGGAGCGTGCGTCCGGAGCCGCATGCTCCATTGTGTGAACTGACAGGGTTTTCTGCAGCCGCTATTCAATGAATAGCGGCGCAGAAAAATGACATGTATGTTTTCTACGGCGCTGCTATGGAGCCCGGCCAGAGTATATACCATGTGTATATCCTATGCTTTCACACACAACGTGTGTTCTGTAGATTGTCTACAACGCATACATTGTGTAAACAGCCTCAGGGTGCGTCCACAAGTACAGGATCTGCACCTGTACCGGCACATAAACAAAGACTGGCAGGGAACCAGGGGAGCAATGAGGGGCAGGGGCTTTATCAGGTTATGTGCTTTTTATTATATTTCTGCTTCCAGTTTCGATAACTAATGCCCATTGCAAGCAGGAAGTCTGTTTTATTATGTCATTAATTATATATGTATTTAAATTTGGTGACTAAAATATTGATTTGCTTCTTAAATTTCTGGAGTCTGGAGCCCATCAGCATGTTATAGGCTATTAATGGGACATACAGTAATCTCTGCTCCCTCCATAGACTATGCACTTGGTAAGGGTGCAGATTTTCATACACTAACATGGATTATGGCGCAGAATATTAGTAAATGGGGCACATCCTCCAGACACAGAAGCAGCGGCTTTTCTCTGGCCATATGCTGCCTGCTTTTGTTTGCGGTTTCTCCTAACCTACAGTACATCTCGGTGTAAGGGACCACTGAAAACAGCACGTCTTTCCCAAGGTTATAATGCCCTCAGAGAGGGAAGCATAACCTGCACAACAAGTTACCTTTAAATACAGCAAGAATACAAGCAAGTGCTGGCAAACATCTACAGTATATTTTTGACATCAAAGGCTCATCACACACCATTATCCATGACAGATATGATAAATTAGTCAAAATCCTTCACGATACTATTGTGAGAGATGACAATCTCTGTACAAAGCTGTGGAATATGTTGGTGCTATGTACATATTATTCAGCAATAAATTAATAATGGATTCAGTAGCGGAGTGCTTACAGCTCTAAGTGCATACACAGTAGCATCTGATAGATGTGACCTCAGCAACTTTTTAGATTAGATACAGAGCATAAAAGCTTAAATAATAATAGGAAAAATGTGATAAAAAGCGAACTAAATAACGCCAATGTAAAAAGAGTTTCAATTTTGGCTGGTTGCATTCTTTCACATTAGTCCTTGGATCTCTAAGGGGACACATCTACCATCACACCAGCAATTACATAGCAGCTGTGAATAACAGCAGAGACCTGCAATACTATTAGTTATTATTTACACTACTACCATGTGGAATGTATATAAAATCTAAAGAAAATACAAGTAGATGATAGTTTCCTCAATGGAGGGATCACTGAGCTCATGAACAACTGTAGTACAAGCAGATAAATATATATCTGCAGACTGGTGCGGTTTTACATTGCTTGGCCATGACTTTTTGGCAGGAGCAAAGGACTGTAGGCTCCAGTCACATTTGTATCAAATGCTTTCAGACTTGACAGGAAGAGAAGCATTGACTGCAATTCTTTTTAAAGCCTTAGAACCTGACAGAGAATGCAGCTGGGCATCAGGGCTCCTGGTATGGCTGCAGCCATGGCACAAACGTGTAAGGATGCTCATATGTGCACAATACATATACTATGTATAAGCAGCCTATGGCATGAACATGGGCAACCTATGTGCAGTACTGTAGCATGAAGAATTCACTCATTCAGATCTCACGGCATCAGGGCCGATTCTAGGTTTTCTGCTGCCTACGGTGAAACCAGCAATGGCGCCTCAACCCGCCACCCCCACCCCATTGACCCCCCCAAGCCTATTGAAAATCAAAAGCAAGTAAGGTGTATGTGCACAATCCGGCTCCACCATAAATCTACCTGTTCCAGCACTACCTTCCAACCTTGGTGAGGACAAGGCAGAAAAGGTTTTAAAGTATCCATTTGCACCAGTGTGTAACCAATTCTTCAGGCTGGGTTCACACTACGTATATTTCAGTCAGTATTGTGGTCCTCATATTGCAACCAAAACCAGGAGTGGATTGAAAACACAGAAAGGCTCTGTTCACACAATGTTGAAATTGAGTGGATGGCCGCCATTTAATGGCAAATATTTGCTGTTATTTTAAAACAACGGCTGTTATATTGAAATAATGGCAGTTATGTACTGTTATATGGCGGCCATCCACTCAATTTCTACATTGTGTGAACAGATCCTTTCTGTGTTTTCAATCCACTCCTGGTTTGGGTTGCAATATGAGGGCCACAATACTGACTGAAATATACATAGTGTGAACCCAGCCCCAAGCTGTATGGCTTCTCCAAGAATAAAAGCACCTGACCTATACAAGAGTCAATGCACTGTGACTACTTATGGTGATCTTATTCATAGTCATACTACCATCACACCTTGTACTCCATGTAAAGGGGCAGTGATCACTTGTAGTGTAGTGATATGTAAAGCATATAACAATACCTGCACAGTGTTTGCAGACCTGGGTCCAGCTACCATTTACAGGTCATGGGGTCGATACAATCAGTGATGTGTAGCAGACAGTATAATTTATGGCCACTCCATAAAATCTGCTCCTGAGCAATAAGCTCATTTCACCTCATGGCATAAACTGCCCTGCACGGCATCATAAAGAATGAAGATATACAATCTGTGTAAATCTGGCCTAAAAGTTATTACCTCATCTCAATCAGTCAATAAACTTCTAAAACTCATCTAAAAACTATTTTCATCGATCTATTCCTGATACACCCAAAATCTAAGTCAACAGGGGATGTGATAGGCCAGTTTGCAATTTGTATTATTTATTTTTCTTGTTATCATGCTGTAAAACAAAGCTGTACTTACCAGAAATCCAGGTCCAGTCTCCTAAAGGCAGCTTTCTGGTCTTGCGCTGGTTGAAAAAAAAAAAAGACTGAACGCAGGAAGTCACGACCATCTGCACACTAACAGCGAAGGCAGTCATGTGATTGATGGACACATTGAGCCATGACACTGTACCAACCGGGACTTCATGTGTCTCTTTTTTTAAACCATCAGAAGACTAAAAAGCTGCCCTTAGGAGACTGGACCTGGATACAAGTAAGTATAGCTTTATTTTACAGCATGATAACAAAAAATAAATTACTTAAATAGCAAACATGCTTTATGTAGGTGTACAGAAGTGCTTCTCTGGTTCAGAAAACCCATTCTCACACACTGTTCCTCTCCACAGGATCCTCATCTCTTTGTGAGAGCAGAGGGAGTCACTCCCACCCTGGAGGACCTGTCCAGTATAGTGTTCCGTGGATCTGTCAAAATGTTTGGGTTCAGCAATGTTATCCAAACCCAAACGCTCAGCGTTGATTTTCCCGCAGATGCAGAAGTGAGAAACCACCCTAAGGAGTCCTGGAAAACAAGGATACAGCTGCAATATGCTGTATAAATGTTTTTCTAGGCAGCATCCAACTTTTTCAGCTGTAAGGAATGAAACACTGAGTATTCGGTTCGGATAATGTTGCTGATTCCAAGCAGTGTACATGTGTATGTCCAAAATAGCCGATGCTTGTATGTATGGCTTAACGATGAACACTATCTAGAATACTGCCCACTATAACCAATGACCAACCATACTGTACCAGTCTGTAGTAACCAGCAAACAATACATAGTATACTGCTTACCATGACCAGCCATACTATACCAGTCCATAGTAACTAGTGAACACTACCCAGTATACTGACTACTACAGCAATGAACAGCCATACTATACCAGTCTATAATAACCATTGAACACTAACCAGTATACTGTTCCAGTCTATAAGGACCAGTGAAAACTACCCAGTACGCTGTTATAGTTTATAGTAACTGGTGAAAACTACCCAGTACACTGTTCCAGTCTGTAGTAAACGGTCAACACTACCCAGTATACTGTACCAGTCTATAGTAACCAGTGAACACTACCCAGTATACTGTACCAGTCTTTTACAATAGTCAGTTATAGTCCGTATACTGTACCAACTACACCATACCAATCCACAACACTCTGTGCCCTATACCCTAGCAGAGCCCACTGGGACACACAGAAGTGGCTCATCGGCAACTTTTACCTCCAAGGTCCACCCGCCCAAAGCTGACACAATTAGGTCATCTCCCAGTAGATGTGCCCACAGCCCGGCTACCAAGTAGCAGCACAGTCTGGGACATTTGCTGCACCCCCGATCACAGAGCGGACAGTAGCTGCGCCCCCGGTCACAGAGCGGACAGTAGCTGCCCCCCGGTCACAGAGCGGACAGTAGCTGCCCCCCGGTCACAGAGCGGACAGTAGCTGCCCCCCGGTCACAGAGCGGACAGTAGCTGCGCCCCCGGTCACAGAGCGGACAGTAGCTGCGCCCCCGGTCACAGAGCGGACAGTAGCTGCGCCCCCGGTCACAGAGCGGACAGTAGCTGCGCCCCCGGTCACAGAGCGGACAGTAGCTGCCCCCGGTCACAGAGCGGACAGTAGCTGCCCCCCGGTCACAGAGCGGACAGTAGCTGCGCCCCCGGTCACAGAGCGGACAGTAGCTGCGCCCCCGGTCACAGAGCGGACAGTAGCTGCGCCCCCGGTCACAGAGCGGACAGTAGCTGCGCCCCCGGTCACAGAGCGGACAGTAGCTGCGCCCCCGGTCACAGAGCGGACAGTAGCTGCCCCCCCGATCACAGAGCGGACAGTAGCTGCGCCCCCGGTCACAGAGCGGACAGTAGCTGCCCCCGGTCACAGAGCGGACAGTAGCTGCGCCCCCGGTCACAGAGCGGACAGTAGCTGCCCCCCCGATCACAGAGCGGACAGTAGCTGCCCCCGGTCACAGAGCGGACAGTAGCTGCGCCCCCGGTCACAGAGCGGACAGTAGCTGCCCCCCCGATCACAGAGCGGACAGTAGCTGCCCCCGGTCACAGAGCGGACAGTAGCTGCCCCCCGGTCACAGAGCGGACAGTAGCTGCGCCCCCGGTCACAGAGCGGACAGTAGCTGCGCCCCCGGTCACAGAGCGGACAGTAGCTGCGCCCCCGGTCACAGAGCGGACAGTAGCTGCGCCCCCGGTCACAGAGCGGACAGTAGCTGCGCCCCCGGTCACAGAGCGGACAGTAGCTGCGCCCGGTCACAGAGCGGACAGTAGCTGCGCCCCCGGTCACAGAGCGGACAGTAGCTGCGCCCCCGGTCACAGAGCGGACAGTAGCTGCGCCCCCGGTCACAGAGCGGACAGTAGCTGCGCCCCCGGTCACAGAGCGGACAGTAGCTGCGCCCCCGGTCACAGAGCGGACAGTAGCTGCGCCCCCGGTCACAGAGCGGACAGTAGCTGCGCCCCCGGTCACAGAGCGGACAGTAGCTGCGCCCCCGGTCACAGAGCGGACAGTAGCTGCGCCCCCGGTCACAGAGCGGACAGTAGCTGCGCCCGGTCACAGAGCGGACAGTAGCTGCGCCCCCGGTCACAGAGCGGACAGTAGCTGCGCCCCCGGTCACAGAGCGGACAGTAGCTGCGCCCCCGGTCACAGAGCGGACAGTAGCTGCGCCCCCGGTCACAGAGCGGACAGTAGCTGCGCCCCCGGTCACAGAGCGGACAGTAGCTGCGCCCCCGGTCACAGAGCGGACAGTAGCTGCGCCCGGTCACAGAGCGGACAGTAGCTGCGCCCCCGGTCACAGAGCGGACAGTAGCTGCGCCCCCGGTCACAGAGCGGACAGTAGCTGCGCCCCCGGTCACAGAGCGGACAGTAAGTTCCCGCAGCTGCCCTGCTCCCTGTGCCCCGTACCCACCATCTCCTCCCAGGCTGGGCTCCGGCCGCTGTAGGAAGGATATGTGTGCTCCATCATCCCCCCAGGAAGTCGCCAAAGGTGTCAGGAAGAAACAAGGCTCAGAAGGTCCCGGGAATACTGTGCCCGAGCTGCCCGCTGGAGCTCCCGTCCGGCTGATCAGGGCTCCCCGCTCCGTGCTTCCCGCTGCTCCGCAGCTTCCTCCTCCAGTGCTCGGCTGACACTCCTACTCATCTTCCCTTCTCCTCCTGAGCGGCAGCGGCGGCTCCTTCCCTCCTCCTCCTCCTGCTGCTCCCCGCCCTGCTCACTCCCGTCCCCGCTTCCCTGCCCTCCTCCGTCCACTCTCAGCACCCACTGACCGCTACATAATAGTACACGAGGGGGGGGCACTAATACTACTACTGCCCACACCTCAGGGGGCTACAGACAAGATGTCCAATAATAAAACCAGCACTCCTTCAGCTTACTCCCTTCTGCTCCTACTGTCAGTACATGTAGTTTTCTCCATGATAGTTTATCATACTAGATGGGAGCACTTTATTACACCTTGTCCCTAATAGTAGTAACCTATAGGGGTATTCCACAATGCACCCAGAGGGTTTTTTTGTGGGCCAGGGGTCATGTAGCTGGTTGTTGTAGTACCAAATACGGCAGGTGTCATGGTGGCCAGGAGTGGCATGTTTTCCCACCCCTGGATACACTGGCAGAGGGCTTTTTGGTAATAGAACTGGTGTAGTGCAGTTGTAGCAGTAAACAGGCACTTAAACGGTTAAAGGGGTTGTCCAGCAAAAATCTTTTTCTTTCAAATCAACAGAAAGTTGGTTTCAGAAAGTTACATAGATATGTAAGGGTTCATTTACACAGAAATATTATCTGACAAATTATCTGACAAACATTTGAAGCCAAAGCCAGGAACAGACTATAAACAGAGATCAGGTCATAAGGAAAAGCCTGAGATTTCTCATCTTTTCAAATCCATTCCTGGCTTTGGTTTCAACTCTTTGGCAGATAATCTGTCAAATAATCTTTCTGTGTAAACAGACCCTAATTTACTTCTATTTAAAAGTTTTTAAGTCTTTCCATACTTATCAGCTGCTGTATGCCCTGCAGGTAGTGATGTTTCCTTTTCAGTCTGACACAGTGCTCTCTGATGACATTTCTGTCCATGACAGAAACTGTCCAGAGCAGCAGCAAATACCCATAGAAAATGGCTCCAGCTCTGAGACCAGTGATTGACCACAGGGTCCCATAAACAGTTTACATCAATGGGGCACGTATAAATGGCAATCTGTGATCTTTCTTCCTAAATACAGCTTAAGGCCATGTTCACACAGCGTGAAACACCAGCCGTTCTGTGACCCGGCTAGGTCACACAACGGCAGGCGTTTCTTTAGATCATCCCGGCTGGTACTTCAGTACCGGCCGGATGATCTTCCTTTGTGCTGATTCGGGATGCGGGCGCACCCGTGTGCATTTCAATTCACCATATCCGACAATGGAGCGTGTGGCCACTATTTAATGAATAGTAGCCGCACAAAACTGACATTTCAGTTATTTATGAAGACCAGCGTACAAGTACAATTAAGCCCCGCCCCCTTTTCGCGGCAGGATTAGCTAAGAGGCGTGTGCCTCTTAGTGAATCCAGCCGGCCGGGCGCCCGAATCTGCGCTCGAAATACCAAATCTACACTGGCTTCCAGCAGGTGTAGATCTGCATCATGATTCTGCATCTGCATCATGATCAGCATCATGATAAATGAGGCGCGGAAGGAGGCCACACCTCCTCCCCACCTCGTCACACCCCCCTAACTCCGCCAGCCCGCCCATCGGGCGAGCAGGGCGCTTGGGAGCCAGGGAGAAGGGGCGAATCTGCACCTTCTACCTGGCGTACGCCTCTGTCGTACCCTTCGTAAATCCCCCCCCTATTTGTATACACTCCGGCAAGGATTCCCTCAGCCTGCATTGCACTAAAGTTTTGAATTAATCACAGCCGTTGTTGCGAATAGGTGTTATCCAACGTAAGAAAAACACTTTCTTCCAGAGACAAGACGACTCTTGTATCCAGTTGAGTAGTGGTTTGCAATTAAGCTCATTTTACTTCAATGGAACCGGGTTGTAAAACCTACACTCAAACTAGAGACAAGAGCGGTGCTGTCTCTGGAAGAAAGTGGCCATTCCCACGTCTACTGCTTGCAAGAGCTGACAAAGAGAAATTTATCACAAGCAAGTGTCAGTCTGAAGGTATGTGTACACTACAGAATCCCGGTGGATCACCCGCCATAGACTCACCGACGCTGGGGAACGTGCGCATTTCCGCTGGTCCCATAGGCTTCATTCTATAATTTACCAGATTCTGCCGTCCACCCAAAGAATGAACTTGCTCATTCTTCGGGTGGACTGTGGAATCTGGCAAAGCATAGAATGCGTCTGCGAGCAGAGGCAAGCTGCGGAATCGCCCACCGGGATTCCGTAGTGTGCACATACCCTGACACTGTATCACATAGGGACATGATAGAGGGCGGTATGTATAATTTGCACAATAATTTTTCACAAAAATTATCATAAGAAGCACGGCCTTGATAAATATTGCGCAATTTTGCACTTTTTTGGCTAAAAAAAAAAAAAGGCGCAAAACAAAAAAATTGCATGTGATAAATCTGGCTACAAAAGTAGCCCCCTCCAAAAAAAAAAAATGGCGCAGTCAGTGTAAACTGCTGAAAAATAATGCAACGGCTTGATAAATGCAACGGAAAAACATACAGTGTTAGGTTCACACTATGTATCTGTGTGGCTGTATTGCGGGCGGTAAATCATCGGCCGGATTTTTCCGATTCATGCGTACGCTGGAAAGTATACGATTTACGGCTCCACAGTGCACACTATGTATGAATCTACGGCCCTATCGTAAACGGACCCGTAAAAAATGAACAAGACCATTGTTTGCGGCTGGAACTGTGCAAATTCACGGCCGTGGATTGACAGGCGGTCCGTACGGAGTACTTCAAAAATAGCCGGCAATGATTCCGAATGCCGATGCCTCTAATAGTTAATATATTAAATTAATAAAACACATTTTCTTTGTAATAAAGTCCCTTTCGTTGTTCAATAATTTAATTCTAACGAATCCATCATTGTGCAATTAAATATACTGTTAAAATAAATATATATATAAATAAATGTATATTTATATATATATTTATTTTTTGACAGTATATTTAATTGCACAATGATGTATTCATTAGAATTAAATTATTGAACAACGAAACTGATTTTGTTTCAACGAAAATGTGTTTTATTAATTAAATATTAATTAGTACAGGAAGCTCCAGTAAGCCGTTAATTCATATTGCCGGCAATAGAGCTTTCTGTACTAATCATCACTTTACTTTAATTAAAACATCAAATGTTTCGTCTAATTATGTTATCACAATAGCATTATTAGAAGAAACATTTAGAATTATATGTGCGCTCAGCTGATTGGCTGATCGGCTGAGCGCACATATAATTAGCGGGTCTGCAGCACAGTGACTTCATTATGCTGCGGACCAGCGAAGAGGACACATCGGGGTGAGTATAAAGCTCTCTCCACCCCCTCCCCAGCACTGCACCCATCCCAGTAAGGAAGGGGGGTCACTTAACCCCTTCCTTGCTGGGATGGGTGGTCTGACATCAGTCTGGCCCCCAAGGGGTTAAGGGGGATGCAATGCATCCTCTCTTAATCCCTTGGGGGCCAGACTGTAAGCAGCGATCTGTAAAGATGCTGAATACTGTAAGGAGCACAACACTGCTCACAATGATGGGTGTTGTGCTCCTGTTTGTGTGTTTTTTGTGTGTTTCTCCCTTTTTGTTTTTCAGATATCGGTATCCTGTGGATTACGTCGGATTCGGTGGACTACGTCGATGACCAGCGGTTGTTTGGTGTTTTTTTTTATAAAATGGTCAATGAGGGGTGTGGGGGTGTTTTTATTTGAATAAAATTTTTTTTTAACTTGTGTGTTGTCTTTATTTCTTTACTTTATAGACTTAGTAGTGGAAGCCGTCTAATAGACGGAATCCATTACTAAGTCGGGGCCTAGTGTTAGCCGGTATAAAATGGCTAACACTAACCCCCATTATTACCCCAGTACTCAATGCCACCAGGGTACTGGGAAGAGCCGGGTGCCAGTGGTCAAAATTGGCGCTCCTGGATCGGGCGGCAGCAGGCTGGTAAGATTTAGGCTGGGGAGGGCCTAAACCAATGGCTCTTCCCATCCTGGTGTTACCATGCTGGTTATAAAAATGGGGGGACCCTATGCGGTTTTTTTTTTATATTTATTTATTAAAAAAAAAAACTGCATAGGGTCCCCCCTATTTTTATAACCAGCCGGGTCAAAATCCAAACGACAGCAGCCTGGTAACACCAGGGTGGGAAGAGCCATTGGTTTAGGCCCTCCCCAGCCTAAATATTACCAGCCTGCTGCCGCCCGGTCCAGGAGCGCCAATTTTGACGCTCCGGGACCACTGGCACCCGGCTCTTCCCAGTACCCCTTTTGGCATTGGGTACTGGGGTAATAATAGGGGGTTAGTGTTAGCCATTTTATACCGGCTAACACTAGGCCCCGACTTAGTAATGGATTCCGTCTATTAGACGGCTTCCACTACTAAGTCTATAAAGTAAAGAAATAAAGACAACACACAAGTTTAAAAAATTTTTATTCAAATAAAAACCCCCCCACACCCCTCATTGACCATTTTATAAAAAAAAAAACACCAAACAACCGCTGGTCATCGACGTAGTCCACCGAATCCGACGTAATCCACAGGATACCGATATCTGAAAAACAAAAAGGGAGAAACACACAAAAAACACACAAACAGGAGCA
This sequence comes from Dendropsophus ebraccatus, assembly GCF_027789765.1. Classification (NCBI taxonomy): domain Eukaryota; kingdom Metazoa; phylum Chordata; class Amphibia; order Anura; family Hylidae; genus Dendropsophus; species Dendropsophus ebraccatus. Next base: position 69,926,934 of record NC_091458.1, read on the forward strand.
CAACACCCATCATTGTGAGCGGTGTTGTGCTCCTTACAGTATGCAGCATCTTTACAGATCGCTGCTTACAGTCTGGCCCCCAAGGGGTTAAGGGAGGATGTATTGCATCCCCCTTAACCCCTTGGGGGCCAGACTGATGGCAGACTGCACCCATCCCAGCAAGGAAGGGGTTAAGTGACCCCCCTTCCTTGCTGGGAGGGGTGCAGTGCTGAGGAGGGGGTGGGGAGAGCTCTATACTCACCCCGATGTTGTCTCTTCGCTGGTCCGCAGCACAATGAAGTCACTGTACTGCGGACCGGCTCATTATATGTGCGCTCAGCCGATCAGCCAATCAGCTGAGCGCACATATAATTCTATATGTTTCTTCTAATAATGCTATTGTGATAACATAATTAGAAGAAACATTTGATGTTTTAATTAAAGTAAAGTGATGATTAGTACAGAAAGCTCTATTGCCGGCAATATGAATTAACGGCTTATGGAGCTTCCTGTACTAATTAATATTTAATTAATAAAACACATTTTCGTTGTAATAAAATCACTTGCGTTGTTCAATAATTTAATTTTAACGAATCCATCATTGTGCAATTAAATATACTGTCAAAAAATAAATATATATATATATATAAATATACATTTATTTATATATATATTTATTTTAACAGTATATTTAATTGCAAAATGATGGAATCGTTAGAAATAAATTATTGAACAACGAAAGGGACTTTATTACAAAGAAAATGTGTTTTATTAATTCAATATATTAACCATGAGAGGCATCGGCATACTGCAGAGGATCGCAAACCCCGGTAATAGCGATTCATGTAAACTGTGTCCCTGCTTTCCCAGATGCATCCAGAGGTGTTTGCATCACTTTCTAAATATTTTATTTGTTATTTTTAGTTGAACCAGATTTCCAAGTAAATGACCGTATGTTTTCAGCCGCATGTCTATTTTTTCCCACCGCTGTAGTTTCACCTTCTGAAAAGTTCTTTATGGGTACAAACCCACACACCGTATGTGCAGCCTATTTACTACTGCGATACGCAGCATATACGCAGCAAATACGCAGCAGATTAGATCTAAATAACTGAACACAGCATCACATCTTCACCATCACATCTGCTGCGTATTTGCTGCGTATTTGCTGCGTATAAGGTGTGTGGGTTTATACCCTATCACTGATCTATCACTTGCTGCCATTAGACTCAGAGAACAGCTGATCAGTGATGTGACTGTCTCCGCCTCTGTTTCTGCAAAGTCAGAGGCATCATGGGAAATGTAGGATGCTTTAGGAAACCCTATCAGAGAGGAGTTTTAATAAAATATTAAACTAGCACTGTGGCCCACTCATATTAAGTCAGGTGGGAGTCCTTGAGGTCAGAAACCTTAGTAGCTTAGTGGAACTCCATCACTGTAAAGCAACAGCCATACATGTAAAGCCAGAAATATTTTATTAGAACAATTCATCTTATAATGTAAATTCATTACCATTTCAAAATATTTCTGTTATATAATTTTAAATGTTTTATTAGAAATAGAAAATTCAAGTTAAAGGCAAATACCTTGTTGTATATAATTCACTGAGCGTACACTTAACATTGTAGAATGTCTTTTATGTCCCATTCCCATTAGGTGAAATAATGACAGTGTCAGTGACATGATGTCTTTGCTGAGAGTGATAAAGCCTGATTAATTTGCTCTGATTTGGCAGCAGTCTAACCCAGAAAAGCTGTACAGACTGTGATGAGAAATATAGGAATAAAGGGGCAATAAATCCGGCATACAATCACAGCTATATATTTTTCAGATTTTTAGTTTTCTTAAAAATGAGAGTAGATTGAAATGCTTCTGCATGGATTTCCTCCCCTATAGAATAGCTAATTATCCAGAAACCCCAACTCATTACTAATTCTAAAGCTTCTTTGAGATTTACACACCCAACTAAAAGAAAAAAGAATCACTCACCCTGTAAATAAATTGTTGGGTAAATATAAGACACAGGCTCATCGAGGTTATTTTATGGTTACTGACGTCTGTGCCCTATGATGCGCTTAGAATAGGTAAGGGACAGATTGATTTCCACTGTATTTCCCATGAGAACTCAGAAAGTCTGACACAAAACTCATGTAAGAAGACAATAGGCAATATTAAACAAGGAGTCTCTGAGAAGACATGATTAAAAATATGTGAACTAGGACAATAGGGGACCTATAGTCCTCTGGCTGCAGTACCTTTATGAGTATCTAAAGGCTTTGAAGCATGACATATTTTTAATTGCAATTCCTAAAAAGAAAGCCAGGAAAGGATTTGAAAAGAGGAGAAATCTCAGTCTTTCCTTTATGACCTAACCTGACTGTGTGACCACAGTTATTAAAAGTCTACATCCCCACACCTGCTCTTCATGTACCTTGAATGGGGCCTTAGGGTGCGTTCACAATTACAGGATCCACACCAAATTTCAAGTTGCAAATTTAAAGCAAATCAAATCTGGGCCATCAAATCTGCTGCAGATCCGGTACATGTGTTTGTACCCTTAATGTGAAAGGACAGTCAGGCCCAAGAGTCAGATCCCCTTCATATGTCCATGTCAGTTTTACAAAGGGCATCAGGAATCCATCAGGAAATGACTTCAGGATTCCTTGATGCGTTATGCGTAGATGTAGTTCTACCTCTTACCCTATACACCATGCAAGGAGATGTAGTTCTACCGCTTAGGCTATATGCCGTGCTGGGAGATGTAGTTCTACAGCTTACCATAAATGCCATAATGAGAGATTTAAAGGAACCTGTCACCCCCGTGCCGGGGTGACAGGCTCCCGACCCCCTGCTACAGCCCCCTATACTCACCTGATCCTGCCGGGTCCCGCTTCTGGATCTGGTCAGGTCACGGAGATCTCAGCCGCCGCAGCCCGGCGCGCGCTGAGAGATGAGTCCAACGCTCATAGAGAATGACAGAGCACTGGACTCTCTGTCATTCTCTATGAGCTTTGGACTCATCTCTCGGCTGAGATCTCTGTGACCCGACCGGATCCAGAAGCGGGACCCGGCGCAATCAGGTGAGTATAGGGGGCTGTAGCGGGGGTCGGGAGCCTGTAACCCCGGCACGGGGGGTGACAGGTTCCCTTTAAGCTCTACAGCTTACCCTATACTCAATGCTAGTAGATGTAGTTCTACTGCTTACCCTATCGCCAAACTGGGAGATGTAGTTCTACTGTGCCACTGCCTCCCCTCTCCTATACTGTATCATCCTCTAATCTGTTGCAGAACTACAACTCCAATTATGGACTGGGTACTGGGGGGGGGGGGGCGGCAGCTGGAGTGACACACTGCTAGGGTGAGCAGGCGCATGGTTACAATGCTGGGATCCAGGTTGGAGGTGGAGGAAATGGCAACCGGAGGAAAACAACAACAGGGATCGCTGCTGAGATCAAAGGAGGGGAGAGGGGGTCGGAGGATCACCATTGAAGTGAGTGCTGGGTCCAGCAGGGATGAGCCTCAGGAAAACTTCTGGAGTTCCTGACGCTCCCATACACTTCTATGGGGCATTCCATGCCAAAACTCTAGACAAAAATAAGACAGGATCTATAAAATCCTGACCTATTTTCCCTAACAGACACCCTTCAGGAAAAATCCTGAAGGGTGTCCGTCACTAACAAACCTCTATGTGTCCGTAAATCCACCCAGATTTCCTGATAAGAAATCTGGGCAGATTTTCTAGATGTGTGAAAGGGGCCTCAGAATCGTATAAATAGTGAAAACAAAAAAATTAGATTTATAAACAACACAATGAGCCAGTGTTTGCAACGTGATGTACAAGAGCTGTTGATGCTCTGTTTCTTTACGCTTCAGTTATTGAAAGATCATGCATTTTCTTTTGGGTTTAACTAAGGTAACTAGAACCCGCTTTATGCAATGTTATGCATATTCTTTCCCAGCTGTCCTCCAGTGGGACTTCTTGTTTGTGCTTTACTTTTGAAAGTTAAAAGTTTACTTAATTCCTTACAACTTGAGTGAAACTTGACTAGGTAATTTTTAACCCTTTTAATTTTAAAAGAACAGAACAACCTATTATAGGTAAATAAAAGAAATTCCAATTATTATCCAGTATAGCAATGTTTGCTACAATTTGTTCCACAAAACCTTGGGATTCCATTGACTCGTTTCCAGTTTTAATGATGGTTCTACACCTGCTGTAAATGTATGTAGATTGGCCTTTAAGTAACCCTAAAAACTGCTCCCCCTACCAATCACTGCCCTATGACTAGTGCCAACCCTGTAATCCTTAACTGGACATTTTATAAATGAAAATAATAATGAACACAAAATCTAAGCCTATTTTAGGTTTATAACATATGAAAAGCCCGATTAGCCATTCACTAATATTTGCCCTTATCAGTGTGGAGTAGGATTTTGGCTAGTGGGAGCAAAGGCTTTTCTAGGCTTTTGCTCCCACTAGCCAGAATCCTATTCCACACTGATTACATAGCTTGCATATCTGCTCACTCCCATGTCTGATTTACTTTCAGGCCTTAGGGGCCTATTTCACGGGAGCGATAATCGGCCAAATCGGCCCCATTCGGCCCGATTGGGCCGATTATCGCTCAGTGGAATAGAGAAAACGATCAGCCGATGATCGTGTCATCGGCTGATCATTTATTTAGGCCCAGACCTAAAATCATCGGTCCCCCACCGCGCATCGCTACGGTGGAATAGCGGTGCGCGGCGGTTGACCGACAATTTGAGAAGCAGCACCATACATTACCTGGCAGGACTTCTCCTGCGCTCCGTCTTCCTCCCCGGGTCCCGCTGCACAGCATCAGCAGCTCCGGAGCGGCCTGACTGAGTCAGACCGCTCAGCCAATCACAGGCCAGGACCGCCGCGGCCAGTGATTAACTGAGCAGTCTGACAGCTCAGTCCCGCCCATCCGGAGCTGCTGATGCTGTGCAGCGGGACCCGGGGAAGAAGACAGGGCGGAGGAGAAGTCCTGCCAGGTAATGTATGCTGCAAGGGCTGCAAGGACATCGGTAACGATGTCCCTGCAGCCCTCGCTTAACGTTCATCGGGCCGTGAATTAGGCCCAGTAAACGAGCGGCAATCTAGCAGATCGGCGCTCGTTTACATCGTTGATCGGGCCCCCATCGGCCCGTGAAATAGGACCCTTAGGGTATGTCCACACTAAGGAAATCATGCAGAGAACTCACTGCGGAGTCCGACGCTCGTCACTGCGCACTCCCACTTCACTGTCCGCCCATCCCATAGACTCCATTCTATGGTCAGGCAGATTTCATCGTCCGCCTGAAGAATGAACAGGTAACTATCTTCACATTGTCCAAACTTAATAGGATGAGCAGTCAATGTGTAAAGCCATTAGTTTAGCTTGGTCAAAAGAATAGTAATCTGACATGCTATATCTATGCCACCTTGCTGATGAAAGATATTATATCCGTCTGCTGTGTAAATCTGTTTACATTTATATAGACTGTATCAAATACAGTGTATAGTCCATTGTAAAGAAAATGATGCTTTTTTCCATATATTAGATTTGTAGGGACTTATACATCACAGTAGTGGTATAATGTTACAAATAATATCCATATTATACTGGTAATAATAGAAGTGAGCTGCAGGCAATGGGCATATCCCATGGCAGTAGTGTCCTAAAATACTATTTTTGATACTGCCTCCAGCTAAATGCTTTCAGAAGCACTTCTCCAAGTCTAGCATTATTGGAAATATTACTCATTTGTACGGAAGGCTGTCAAAGTACTGTACCACTTGTGAATTGTGGAAAGAGCTTAAAATATCCAGAGCTTCTAAAACACTGAAAGACGGCTAGGAAAGCGCCAGCTAAATGATTGAGGTGAGACAAAAGTGGCACAAAGACTTAGGTCGGGATTGATTACACATCATATTTTTATGTCAGAACAATAAGCAGCAGAAATCTGAGACATACACTTGGATTTCACTCTATTAAGGAGGATTTTGCTCAGTTTTGGAAACAGATTATTCTTTGTCTACCTGATGCATATTTTGCACGGAATAATTGATATTGGCACTCAATCAAATTTAATATAAAAAAATGGAGCCATGCAGAAATCCATAGACTTTCAATACAGAACCATAAGATAGGAGTGTGCCCTTAGAGAGCCATCTAAATTATCTGTACATTGCCCAAGCTTAAAGCTCTGCCTTTCAATGTAGAATTGCAATAATACATGACAGATTGAAATCTGTCATGACACAAACTCAAAATCCCTGCATAGTATGTCAAGCCACATTTGCATTGACACATGCATGGTAAGGCTGTCATCAGGCTCCATGTTATTAGGCCCCATATTTCATGAACAATTTCAATTAGTATTATTATGTGTAACTGGAAAAACATTGTCTCCTCCACATTAAGGCAGTAATTTAATAACGGCCAAAGAGGCTTTATAGGATGTTATCAGCCGGAAACACTCACTTAAATCAGTGGGGGATCGTCCAATAACGGTCGGTGTGATTAAATTATCTCCTGAAAGGGAAATCTGAGTAAGTTAATGTCAGTAAATCTCTGGGCAAATGTATGAGGCAGTAATTGTTACTTAAAATTTTGCCCATGTTTGTTGATCAATATATTGGCATAATAAGTTCCAATACATTATTTAACCTGCAAATAAAATTTCCTAAACCCGATTTATTATAGTCCAAAATAAACCATGGCTGGTGTGCAGGTAGTTTTAGGGATATAACGCAACAAAACTGAACATAACATGCTGTCAGTCTGGGCTCAAACTAAACCTTAGGTTTCCTCGAGTATGCATAAACTGCAACCTCAGATTGTTCATAATGCAAAGGGTCAGACCTCCCACACCAGTCTAAGGTTCCTTTTCCACTCAGCGAGATGGCCTCTCTCACACTGAGCTTTCATTGCACCTTCCTTTCACCCACACAATATTAACCCCTTTGCCTAACCTCTCACCTTCTGTGAGCCATAACGTTTTCATTTTACCATATACAGAGCCACATGATAGCTTGCTTTTTGCAGGACCAACTGTACTTTTTAAAGACACCTTTCATTTTACTATAAAAAGTTCCAAGAAACAGAAAAAAAAAATGCATGAGCTTAAAAAAAGTCCCGCAACTTTTGAGGGATTTTGTTTTTATGCCATTCGCATTGCAGTAAAATAACTGACAGGTTATGTTTGTGCTGCAGATTATTATAATTACACTGATATTCAGTTTTTCTATTTTTTTATTATTTTTTACTACTTGAAAAATAAAAACTGTTTGAATTCTAACCCCTATAGTTTTTTTCTATAGTTCTTTGTCTATCAAGCGTTATGATGGCTCATTTTTTGCATCATGATTTGTAGTTTTACAGACTAGAGGAGCAGAGACTGATGTCCCTGCTCCTGTATGCATATTCTGTGGTACGCTATGCTAATAGGGTACCACCCAATGAAATATGCGTATGGAAGCAGGGACTCTAGTCTTACACCAGACTCCCTGCTCCTGCATGGTATGGGCGCCCCGTCGTCAGCTGTATCTGTGTCCTGTTAGGGTGAAGTTACAGCTGACAGGAGGCACATAGCAGAGAACGATCAGCTCTGTGCCATTCACTTCTAGATGGCAGGCTGCATAAGGCCTAAGATCTAGAGGTGATCTGGAGCAGCCAGTAATGTCTTTCTGGTCAGGCTGTTCAATGAGATCAGTGAGCAGCCTGAACCAGGAAGCATCCGGGAGGCCACAGCAGCATGGGAGCCATTGTTGAGGTGAGTAGGGTGTTTGTTTTTTTACTCATCCAGGAGATGAGGACTACAGGGGGAAACAGGAGGAAAACTACAGGGGGGATTATGACTACATGGGGACACAGAAGCGGGGATTATGATTACATGTGAAGAGAGAGGGGGACTATAATAGTGTGGAGGTGCAGAGGGGATCTAATTAAGTGTCAGAGCAAAAGGGAAGTATTTACAGCATGGAGGAAGAGAAGGGGCTAGTTGTTGTGTGGGTGTCAAATAGGGGAACTATTCATGTTGGGCACTATGGATGAGGTATTGCATGGGGATGAGAATGGTGCTGGAAAAGTGTGGAGCCTAAAATGTTTGTCTGATAGATGCTGCAGGCACAAGTAATGGCTAACAGAAGTCTTTATGATGGCCAGGACCGAATGGAGAAGAAAATAAAAAGTGGACGACTCTGATGAGTGTTGTGGATGAGGCTTTTTATTTTCTCAGATAGTAGAGTTGCCCATTACTCTTGGCAAAAAGCCTCCAGTTCCTGGAAATTCCTGGGCTGTCTTCCATGAACTGAGTGGTTCAGATCTCCCCAGAGTGGCTCGATGATATTGAGGTCAGAAGACTGAGATAGCCACTCAGGAACCTTCACTTTGTTCTGCTTTGCCAGGGACATGTCAACTTGTAACACTTTTTAGGTCCCCCTAGGGGATATTTATAAGCAATCTTTCGATTGTTTATATTGATCAATGCAATGCTAGTCAGGTTGCACGGACATGGATGCCTTCAGACAGCCTTTGGCTGCCATGTTATCCAATCAGCAACTAACATTTCACTCTCTACAGGCCGCAATCAATACTGATTGTGACATGCAGAGTTAAACTTCCAGGATCAGACTGGAATTTGCTTCCTATAGCTGCAGGCAGGTGTCAGGTGAAAGATACAGCCAAAACCCAGAGCATATAAAGTGGCCTCAGCTCTTCATCCAATCACTGATGAGCTATCATAAAAGGGATGGTGGTCATTAAAGGGGTAGTGCGGCGCTAAGAAATTATTCACAAACTAACACACATTACAAAGTTATACAAGTTTTTAATATATGTTATGTACGTGAATGGCCCATTCCCCGTGTTCCCCGACCCCCGTCCGTGGACCTGGAAGTGTGATGCACTATACATACCTGATTCGTGTCGAACCCCGTCCGCATTTCTTCTGACAGTGATGTAATCTTCGGGAGGCCGGCCGACCCGCTCCTGCTGTCCCTCATGCTGGCCCCCTCTGCCGCGTCATACCTGTGCTCAGCCACGATTGGCTGAGCACAGTTATGCTCAGCCAATCGCGGCTGAGCAGCTGATGACACGGCAGAGGGGGGCCGGCATGAGGGACGGCAGGAGCCTCCCGAAGATTACATCACTGCCAGAAGAAATGCGGAAGGGGGTCGATACGAATGGCCCCTTCCCCGTGTTTCCCAACCCCCGCCTGTGGACCTGGAAGTGTGATGCACTATACATACCCGATTCGTGTCGACCCCCTTCCGCATTTCTTCTGGCAGTGATGTAATCTTCGGGAGGCTCCTGCCGTCCCTCATGCCGGCCCCCCTCTGCCGTGTCATCAGCTGCTCAGCCGCGATTGGCTGAGCATAACTGTGCTCAGCCAATCGTGGCTGAGCACAGTTATGACACGGCAGAGGGGGCCAGCATGAGGGACAGCAGGAGCGGGTCGGCCGGCCTCCTGAAAATTACATCACTGTCAGAAGAAATGCGGACGGGGGTCCACACGAATCAGGTATGTATAGTGCATCACACTTCCAGGTCCACGGGCGGGGGTTGGGGAACACGGGGAAGGGGGCCATTCACATACATAACATACATTACAAATTTGTATAACTTTGTAATGTATGTTAGTTTGTGAATAATTTCTTAACGCCGCACTACCCCTTTAAAGCATTGCTGTCATTTGGAGTAACTTATGACATGTAATAAGACATGTAAAAAGTTACTGATCGCAGCAGGTCTGACTACTGACTACTGAGGCTTTCTACACTCCTGAGATGCAGTTGGGGAGAGCGCATAGCAATGTGTTTATCTCCCCGCCCGTCAATCAAACCTGAGTCTTTTCATTACAGTCTATATAGCGAAACAGTCAGATGTTCAGCCGGATCAGGGGTTGAATGCACTGCCACACACTCCTCCTGGGTGTATTTCAGGACTGACATATCAAAAGTTACGCCACATGACAGTAATGCTTTATGCATTACTTCTCCATTACAGACATAAAGCTGACTGATGTAAGATCTATGTATTTTCTTCCCGTAACTATTACAACCTACATGAAGACTGCAATACATTTTCTATTATTACAACATAATTATTGTGAGTCCTCTACCTGAACAAGCATTTTGGGTGAAAATAACATATATCATAGTTTAACAGTTCGAGGTAGGGCAGCACAGAGAATATAGTCATAATTAATGGTAGGATAAATGCAGTATCTTATCATAGTAAATTTTATTATTTTCATTATGGGTATCTTTTATGTCTATGTCATGCTCAAAGCTGCAGACATGGGCAAATGCCTCTACCATCTTAACTAATGGCTGTTTGCAAAGTTATATAATCATGTTTTCATGTTTCAAGTGTCACAGATACTATGCTGAGCTGCAGCATGCATGCCTCTTTCCTTACTTCTCTCTGCCTTGCATGATTGATTTACAAGCGTCAGTGCTGCCAGCCAGACCTTGTACATCAATCATGTACAGCATGGAGGGGTGGAGAAAGTATGCGTGTTGCACAGTCTCTATGACACTTTAGCTTGGACTTATAGGACTTTGCAAATGGCTAATCAGCTATGAAACAGGTAGCATTCCTTTTATCTCTCTGTTATATACCCTGTCTGCAGCTCTGACTACGATATAGTGCTGACTGGTTCTGTGATGCATATAATATCAAACATGTTACAAATGACAGGTGTGCACATTCTGATCACTTATGTTTTCATACAGAACACACACTAGGAACAAAGTATACAGATTTGCTCAACATTTTCTTGCACATTTCTGTTTACAAAGAAAAGGTGTTCACCCATGCCAAGTGTTGCTGTTTTCCCACAATTATTCCTGCAGTTATGAACAGTCCCCATTTACACTATCCAGTTTTCCTACTTTGATCATATTTTCACGCAATAAATAAGTTGTTATTGAAGCCACTCTTGCAGTAATAAGATGTTATTTATCTCGATAATCTACCTTGTCACCAGTTGTATTAAAGCCTCCTATTTAGTGACAGTAATGCAGTCTGGCTAGAACAATGCTTTTTTTATGGTATGATAATGCATATCTGGTAAGCTGTAGGGTACAATCCAATAGGAAAGCAAGAACCTGTTTAAATATGCATTGGTTGTTTTCGGGTTTGCAGTCTCCTAAACAATGAAAATGTCAACCACTGTCTAGAGTATGTGATTATCTAATTATAGGTTATTTCCAGTCTGAAAACAATAGAAGAATTATGTCGGAAAACTAAAGAAGAAAATAGATATATGTTGATTAAGTTTGATATTTGTACATATGTATTAAATATATGGCAAACATACAATTTAACGCCCAGACGACCAAGGACGTACCGGTAAGTCCTGAGCTATGGTACCAGCAATCAGCAGCCGGCGCCTCACCGTTAATGACAGGCTGCAGCAATCGCGCTGCAGCGTGCCATTAACTTCTTAAACGCCGCGATCACGGTGCGGCCGCGGCGTTTAAGTGCAAGTGACAGTGTAAGTGTGACTGCGGGGGTCCCGATCGTTAAAACGGACCGCCGGAGGTCTCTCACCTGCCTCCGTGCGGTCCGATCGGCGCTTTGGTCACTGAGCCTGCACAGGCAGGCTCAATCAGCAGAGCGCCGATAACACTGATCAATGCTATGCCTATGCTCAAGGTTGGCTCCTCTTTACAGGCAAATTACAAGGTCCTGTTTAAATGCTGTGCTCCCGGTCTCCCTGGTGTCTGGTGGGACAGATCTCCCCGATCCGGGGGGAGGGGGGGGATCCGTTCTTCTGGCTGGGCCGGGTCTCAGCTTTGAACTGACGCTGATCCCGGCTTGGCAATACATTGCTCTGGTCTGCAGCAGGCCAAAGCAATGTATCACTGATCTAATGGATCATTGCTGAGTATATACACAGCATTGATCTCTATGAGAGATCAATGCTGTGTATAAAGAAGTCTCCCAGGGGAACTTCTAGTTAAAGTAAAAATGTTTTTTTATTAATAAAAAATCCCCTCCCCTAATAAAAGTCCAAATCACCCCCCTTTTCCCATTTTATAAATATAAGTTAAAAAAAAAAAATAAACAAACATGTTTGGTATCGCCGCGTGCGCAATCGCCCGAACTATTAAAGTATCTCATTCCTGATCTCGCAGGGTAAACGGCGTATGTGCAAAAAAATTTCAAGTGCAAAATTGCGCATTTTTGGTCGCATCAAATTCAGAAAAAATTGAATAAAAAGTGATCAAAAAGTTGCATATATACAAACAAGGCACCAATAGAAAGTACAGATCATGGTGCAAAAAAATGACACCTCACACAGCCCCATAGACCAAAGGATAACAGCGTTATAAGGATGGGAATACAGCAATTTTAAACACATTTAGTCTTTTCAAAAAGGTTTTAATTTTTTAAAAGCCATCAAATAAAATAAGTCATACAAGTTACATATCGTTATAATCATACTGATGTGAGAAACATAGATAACATGTCAGTTTTACCATAGGGCGAACAGCGTAAACACAAAACACCCTGAAATGAAAATAAAATAATTTGACAGCGCAAATGATTTTTTTTTCAGTTTTGCTGAATATTTTATGGGAAAATAAAGTCTGTCATTGCAAAGTACAAATGGTGTCGCAAAAAATACGGGCTCATGTGGGTCTCTAGGTGAAAAAAATGCACTATGGACTTTTAAACTTAAAGTGGAAAAAGCAAAAGCACAAAAACGAAAATTGGCTTTGACCTTAAGGGGTTAATAAGCCAGTTGACATGCACTTTTCCTATGGCTATTTTTACACATAGCTTTTAATTAGCTTTAATTAGGAAGTAGGTGCTCCACACAAGAAATTGTGATGTAGATTATTTATTGGTATAAAAGATCAGCTTCTCAACAGTAAATGTAACGTTTCTGCCTATCTGACCTTCATAATATAGTGTAATAAACACTGTTGCTTGGGTTTGTGGTTGTGGTGTCAGCTTCTATGCTGTGGAGGGAAATTCTTGGATGTGGCACACCTTATTTAGGTCCTTTGACCACGTGGAGTCAGGAAAGTTCTTTTAGTCAGTGCCAGTCAGTGGGAGCCGTGCCAGGAGAAAAAGCGTGCTTGCTCTTATCGTGATGCGCGGTCAGCGGCCAATGATTTTAAGTCAGGACCAAAATCCATGATCAGCCGATGAGCGTCATCAGCTAATTTATTACACGGAGCAATAATCTGCCAAATCGTCCTGATTCGGCAGATTATTTCTCCATGTAATAGGGCCCTTAAACTGTACTGAAATCAATTTCTGCATTCTGTTCAATGCAGAGGAATTATAGGTAATATTTGCATTTGCATGATATTTAGAATGCATGCAATTTTTCTGGCTTATGCGCTAAAGAAAGGTTCATGAACGTAAACAGAACCTTAGGGTGTTTTTGCTGTGGTAAATCCATAGCGGCAAATCCACACCAAATCATGTGGATTTTGATGGCGATTTGCCTCTTCAGATTTTAGTATATTCCCATCTGGAACATGTGTGTCCCACGAGCCCCTCTGGCATTTTTGTGTACACCAAAGGCGGTCGGGAAGTGGAAAAAAAAAATGAATGGTCTGTTTCCATTTAAGTAACTCCTGTAGAACTTAAAGGACAACTCCCACAAAAATTTTTTGGGCTTATTTAACACACATTACAAAGTTATATAACTTTGTAATGTGGTTAAATACCCGGTCTGGCCCCCTTCCCCCACTTTCTGACCCCCCCCCCCCCCATCCCGGAAGTTAAAGAATGTATACATTACCTATTAAGATCGTCACGGCCCTCTTCTCCCGGACGGCATCTGGTGATGACGACGTCAGAGCCGGGGGGCGGTCCGGGTCTTCTTCCTCCTTGGCGTCTTCATTGAAAGTGAATGGGATGGAAAAGGCTGCTGGTGCACATGCACACCAGCAGCCTTTTCATGATTGGCTGAGCTTGCTGGAAGCCATGTGATGCGCTCCAGCCAACAAAAAGGCTGCCGGTGCACAAGCGCACTGGCAGCCTTTTCTCTCCCATGGACCCGGAAGTAAGAGACATCGCTGGACGGCGGACGCAGGTGATGGTGAGGCTTACGGAGGGCGAATGGAGTGGCGATCGTCACCGGAGAGATGGTGAGTATGGTGTCTGTGTGTGTCTGTGTTTTTGTTTTTTTGGGGGTCCCGCCGGAGAGAAAAACTTTATGAATATGACCTGTGTCACTTTATTCATTAATAACTTCGGCATGCTTTTACCTATCCGGCCGATTCTGAGATTGCTTTCTCATGACATATGGTAATTTACATTTCTGGTAAAATGGAGTTGATACTCATAACGAATCTTTATGAAAAACACCAAAATAAAGTGAAAAATTGTGAAAAAATGCATTTTTCCAACTTTGAAACTTTTCTGCTTATACAGAAAATGGTTATGCCACATAAATGATTTATGTAGCAACATGTCTACTTTATGTTGGCAGCATTTGTTAAACTATATTTCATTTTTTTAGACAATAGAAAGCTTAAAACATTAGCAGCAATTTTCCAAATTTTCTGTAAAATTTCAAAATCAGATATTTTTAGGGACCTGTTCAGGTTCAAAGTGTATTTGAGGGGACTGTATGTTAGAAAGCCCCACAACACACCCCATTTCAGAAACTGCACCCCCCAAACTCTGCAAAAGCACATCCAGAAAGTTTTTTAACCCTTTAGGGGAGTCACAGAAATAAAAGCTAAGTGTGTAAAAAATTTGAAAATTTTTATTTTCTGTGCAGAGATTTTATTGTAATCCAATATCTTTCATAATGATAAACCTATTAGCAGAGAAATGCACCCCAATATTGATTGCTCCGTTTCTGCAGTTTATAGAAATACCCCATATGTGGCCCTATTGCGCTATTTGACGCAACCACAAGCCTCAGATATAAGGGAGCGCCTAGTGAATTTAAACGCCTCCGTTATATTTAGTCATTTTTTGACTGTACATCTTCAGGTTGGCAGAGGCTCTGGGGTGCCAAAACCTAAAAAACACCCCTAAATAGACACCATTTAGAAAACTACACCCCTCAAGGAATGTAACAAGGGGTGCGGTGAGCATTTGGACCCCACAGGTGCTTCACAGACTTTCTGAACAATGTGGTGTAAAAAAGGAAAAATTCTATTTTTTACACTAAAATGTTGTTCTAGCCTCCAATTTTCATTTTTAAAAGGGGATAAAAGAAAAAAAAAACACCAAACATATAGCGCAGTTTCTCCCGAGTACGAAAATACCCCACATGTGGACATAAAGTGCCAAGTGGGCGCAGGACGAGCCTCCAAAGGGAAGGAGCGCCAATTGGCTTTTGCAAGCTGGATTTTACTGGAATGGATTTCAAGGGTCATGTTGCATTTACAGAGCCCTCGTGCTTTCAAAACACTGGAAACCTCCCACAAGTGACCCCATTCTGGAAACTACACCCCTCAAGGAATCTATCAAGTGGTGCAGTGAGCATATGGACCCCACTGGTAACAGGCACAAATGTGGAACAATGTGACGTGAAAGGGAAAATTTCAATTTTTTCACTTTAACGGCACAAATGTGGCCGTTATCAAGGGGTCCATATCCTCACTGCACCCCTTGTTAGATTCCTTGAGGGGTGTAGTTTCCAGAATGGGGTCACTTGTGGGGGGTTTCCAGTGTTTTGGCAGCACGAGGGCTCTGTAAATGCGACATGGCATTCATAATCCATTCTGGCCACATCCAGCCTCCAAAATCCAAATGGCGCTCCTTCCCTTCGGGGTATTTACGGACTCAGGGGGAATTGCTCTACACATTTTGTGTGTTTTTTTCTCTTTTAACCTCTTGTGAAAATGAAAAATTTAAAGCTAAACCAACATTATAGTGTAAACAATGTAATATTTCATTTTCACGCCATATTGTTCCACATTTGTGCCCGTCACCAGTGGGGTCCATATGCTCACTACACCCCTGGTTACATTCCCTGAGGGGTATAGTTTCCATAATGGGGTCACTTGTGGGGGGGTTCAACTGTCTTGGAAACACAGGGGCCTTTTAAATGCAACATGACCCCTCAAAATCCATTCCAGCCAAATCCAGCCTCCAAAAACCAAATGGCGCTCTTCCCTTTGGAGGCTTACCCTGCACCCGCATGCCACTTTATGTCCACATGTGGGGTATTTCCGTACTCAGGGGAAATCGCTCTACACATTTAGTGTTTTTTTTTATCTTTTAATCCCTTAAACTTATGTGCGGCACTTATCAGCAGACAGTGGCGGTAGGATATAGGGTAGAAAAAACGCCCCTACGCCAAAAAGGAGGAGTTGCTGATCAGCGGCGCACTTAAGTGCGATGCTGATCAGCACTCAGCGGCGTTAGGGCGCAAAAAAAGGAGAAAAAAAAATTGAAAAAAAAAAATCTTTTTAACCCAAAGCAACTGATCAGTGAATGATATTCACTGATTAGCCGCTAGGGGGCAGTAGAGCGACGCTGCCGGAGATTCCAGAGGCCCGCCAAACCCGAGGACCCGAGTGTTTCCGAAGATTTCCGACGCTGGACGACCGAACCCGGAAGTGACCCGAAGAAGACACCAGGGCGGCGCGGACCGCAGATCGTCGCTCCGGACGCCCAGATCAGGTGAGTATGGCACACCTGCACCACACACATCTGTTCTGCACCCCTCAGCTACGTAGCTGAGGGGTGCAGAACCCTGCAAAACTGTTTTTTTACAGTATGATCGCCGTGATGGGCTGGCCGGCCTATCACGGCGATCGTGGGGGTGGCACCAGCGCTATCTTTTGTGTGGACACTAATGGCAATTGGTGCTATCTCGGACAGCACCAATCGCCATTGCTTTCCGGGTCACCGATGACCCGGAAAGCTGTTTTCAGCTGCTATATGCTGATCTGTATTGATCAGCATATAGCAGCGATCGTCGGCACGGGAGGGGTTAATCACCCCCCGTGCCGACGAGTAGAGATGGCCTGCTATACATTATAGCAGGCCATCTTCCCCGACCGCTGTGTGTGAACACAGAGCGATCGGGGAAACATCGGGCGTAAGTATACGCCCGTTTGCGTTAAAGCCCACCCTGCGGGGGCGTATACTTGCGCCCGATGTCGTTAAGGGATTAAAGGAAGTTGCTAAACAGTGCAGGACTGTGACTACACTGATTTTATATAGCTTAGAGTACACATCATAACTTCTGATGATATGCTGTTTATGCAACTTAAATTAACATCAATAGATCTGCATAAAACAGTTGGGCCGGTTCTGATTGCCTCTGATGGCTTTAAAGCGACTCTGTACCCACATAGCTGCTTTTAATCCAAGATCTGTCCTGTGGTCCGTTCTGCAGTTGATGCAGTTATTGTCCTTAAAAAAAACTTTTAAACTTGCAGCCCGTGCCAAACGGGAGTATCTGTGCCCTAACTTTGCACCACCCCTCCGTCCCTCCTCCCCATCCTCTTCATCATTAGGAATGCCACTGAAACATTTTCTCCATGCTGAACATTGCACAGGTCCTTAACGATCCAGCCCGGGCTGCCACATGTGGGGAATAGGAGGCAATCTACCTGGAGCATTCCTAATGATAAAGATAATGATAAAGGTTGTGCAAAGTTAGGGCACAGATACTCCCGTTTGCCACGGGGCTTCAAGTTTTAAAAGTATAATGGGGGGAAGAGGGGGCATCTATGAGGGTGGGGGGAAAGATGGGGGCATCTATGAGGGTGGGGGGAAAGAGGGGGCCATCTATGAGGGTGGGGGGAAAGAGGGGGCCATCTATGAGGGTGGGGGGAAAGAGGGGGGCATCTATGAGGGTGGGGGGGAAGAGAGGGCCATCTATAAGGGTAGGAGGAAAGAGGGGTCCATCTATGAGGGTGGGGGGAAAGAGGGGGCCATCTATGAGGGTTGGGGGAAAGAGGGGGCCATCTATGATTGTGGGGGGAAAGAGGGGGGCATCTATGAGGGTGGGGGGAAAGAGGGGGCCATCTATGAGGGTGGGGGGAAAAAGGGGGCCATCTATGAGGGTGGGGGGAAAAGGGACCATCTATGAGGGTGGGGGGAAGAGGGGGCCATCTATGAGGGTGGGGGGGAAAGAGGGGCCATCTATGAGGGTGGAGGGAAAGAGGGGCCATCTATGAGGGTGGGGGAAAAGGGGACCATCTATAAGGGGGGGGGAAGGGGACCATCTATAAGGGAGGGGGGAGAGGGAGCCATCTATAAGGGAGGGGGGAGAGGGGGCCATCTATAAGGGAGGAAGAGAGGGGGCCATCTATAAGGGAGGGGGAGAGGGGGCCATCTATAAGGGAGGGGGGGGGGGAGAGGGGGCCATCTATAAGGAAGGGGGGGAGAGGGGGCCATCTATAAGGGAGGGTGGAGAGGGGGCCATTTATAAGGGAGGGGGAGAGGGGGCCATCTATAAGCGAGGGTGGGGGAAGAGGGGGCCATCTATAAGGGAGGGTGGGGGAAGAGGGGGCCATCTATAAGGGAGGGAGGGGGGAGAGGGGGCCATCCATAAGGGAGGGTGGGGGGAGAGGGGGCCATCCATAAGGGAGGGTGGGGGGAGAGGGAGCCATCTATAAAGGAGGGGGAGAGGGGGCCATCCATAAGGGAGGGTGAGGAGAGAGGGTGCCATCTATTAGGGAGGGGGTAGAGGGGGCCATCTATAAGGAGGGCGGACAGGAGGCCATCTATAAGGGAGGGGGTAGAGGGGGGCATCTATATGGAGGGGGAGAGGAGGCCATCTATAAGGGAGGGTGGGGGGAGAGGGGCCATCTATAAGGAGGGCAACATGGGGGGAGAGGGGCCATCTATTTGGGGGGGCAACATAGGAGGAGAGGGAATACACATAGGGGGCATATATTATTAGGGGGTCACATAGAGTCAGGGCTACCCACTAAATGAGGGCATAAAGGGGCCAATACAGATGTGCAGTGTGTAGAGAGACGAGGATGGTGCCAGAGTGAGGAGACTAATATGTCTGTCTGGCAGATTCTGTGGATTCGTGGCTCGGAGAAGTTCTCATAACGGCCCAGGACGGATGGAGAAGAAGATGAAAAGGAAATAACTCTGATCAGAAAAGACGTCCCCTGTGAGTCACCTGATATAACTGCACTGTAATGTATATGGTGTATAGAACCTGTGTAGAGCTGGGCCCACCTCTATATGACTGGATGAGGTGATTTAGTACACTGGATTTGGGCAGTAACAATATGGTGGTGATGGTAGTGGTTGTGGTGTGGCAGTAATGTTTCCTTCCTATATACTGGTATTACTGGTAATATTGGTCTCTGTATACAGGATTTGGTCGGTAACAGTATGGCGGTAATATGTAAGGTGATAATACTTTCTCTTCCAATAAACTGGTGTTATTGGTAATATCTGTCTTGGTGTGTATACAGTATATATATATATATATATATATATATATATATATATATATATATATACACCAATAGCATCACTTGGTCGTGAAAGGAGGGGGGGGGGCCAAGTTGGCCTCTCGCACCAGGGGCCAGGAGACATTAGCTACGCCCCTGTTTGGGGGGGTCAGATTGTGGGTACAGAGTCACTTTAACTAGGCAATCAACTTATATTAAATGAGACACCTGGCTTCCATCTACGCTCTGATTCATCCCAAAGGTGTTCATTGAGGTTGGGGTTAGGGCTCTGTAAGAGGCAGACATCTTGGGGGCTACCTAGGCTTGTATGCTGCATCCTTGATTATCCTCCTTTCCATGCTCATCTGCTTCCCCCTGTTCCTGGCTTTGTCCATTTGTGTGCATGTTTACTTTGTCTTTTAAAGGGCCAGCATGAGCACGCAAACCGGCCCCAACCAATCACCCCTTTCTCAAAGTAAAAAAAAAAAAAAGTAAAAAAAAAATCAGGTGTCTTTTTTTCTGCAGCAAGACAACAACCTCAACAAACAATAGATGTAATTAAGAATAAGGATGGTCCGAACCTGCCAAGGTTCTGGTTCGTATGAACCCAAACGCTCGGCATCAGATTCCCGCTGTCTGGCCGCTCCGTGCAGCGGGTGGATACAGCGGGAGGACTGCCTGGAAAACTGGGATACAGCCTATGGCTAGGTTCACACTATGTAACTGTGCGGCTGTATTTTTTATGCGTCTGTAAATGTGCGGATGAAACTCCGGCCGTGGGAAAAAATAGACATGCAGCTCAAAACATACGGTCATTTACTTGGAAATCTGGTTCAACTAAAAATAACAAATAAAATCTTAAGAAAGTGATGCAAACACCTCTGGATGCATCTGGGAAAGCAGGGAAACAGTTTACATGAATTGCTATTACCGGGGTTTGCGATCCTCTGCAGTAATGCCGATGTCTCTCATGGTTAATCTATTAAAATAATAAAACACATTTTCTTTGTAATAAAGTGCCTTTCGTTGTTCAATAATTAAATTTAAACTAATCCATCATTTTGCAAATAAATATACTGTTAAAATAAATAGATATATAAATAAATGTATATTTATATATATATTTATTTTTTGACAGTATATTTAATTCCACAATGATGGATTCGTTAGAATTAAATTATTGACCAACGAAACTGAATTTATTTAATCGAAAATGTGTTTTCTTAATTAAATATTAATTAGTACAGGAAGCTCCATAAGCCGTTAATTCATATTGCCGGCAAAAGAGCTTTCTGTACTAATCATCACTTTACTTTAATGAAAACAT
The DNA here is from genome assembly GCF_027789765.1 of Dendropsophus ebraccatus. NCBI lineage: Eukaryota > Metazoa > Chordata > Amphibia > Anura > Hylidae > Dendropsophus > Dendropsophus ebraccatus. The sequence continues at coordinate 69,947,609 of NC_091458.1, forward strand.
CAAATGTTTCTTCTAATTATGTTATCACAATAGCATTATTAGAAGAAACATTTAGAATTATATGTGCGCTCAGCTGATTGGCTGATCGGCTGAGCGTACATATAAAGAGCCGGTCCGCAGTACAGTGACTTCATTGTGCTGCGGACCAGCGAAGAGGACACATCGGGGTGAGTATAGAGCTCTCCCCACCCCCTCCCCAGCACTGCACCCCTCCCAGCAAGGAAGGGGGGGTCAGTTAACCCCTTCCTTGCTGGGATGGGTGCAGTCTGACATCAGTCTGGCCCCCAAGGGGTTAAGGGGGATGCAATACATCCTCCCTTAACCCCTTGGGGGCCAGACTGTAAGCAGCGACCTGTAAAGATGCTGCATACTGTAAGGTGCACAACACCGCTCACAATGATGGGTGTTGTGCTCCTGTTTGTGTGTTTTTTGTGTGTTTCTCCCTTTTTGTTTTTCAGATATCGGTATCCTGTGGATTACATCGTATTCCGTGGACTACGTCGATGACCAGCGTTTTTTTAATGTTTTTTTTTTAATAAAATGGTCAATGAGGGGTGTGGGGGTGTTTTTATTTGAATAAAAATTTTTTTTAACTTGTCTCTTGTCTTTATTTCTTTACTTTATAGACTTAGTAGTGGAATCCGTCTAATAGACGGAATCCATTACTAAGTTGGGGCCTAGTGTTAGCCGGTATAAAATGGCTAACACTAACCCCCTATTATTACCCCAGTACCCAATGCCACCAGGGGAACTGGGAAGAGCCGGGTGCCAGTGGTCCCGGAGCGTCAAAATTGGCGCTCCTGGACCGGGCGGCAGCAGGCTGGTAAGATTTAGGCTGGGGAGGGCCTAAACCAATGGCTCTTCCCACCCTGGTGTTACCAGGCTGCTGTCGTTTGGTTTTTAACCCGGCTGGTTATAAAAATAGGGGGGACCCTATGCGTTTTTTTTTAATTATTTATTTAAAAAAAACGCATAGGGTCCCCCCATTTTTATAACCAGCCGGGTTAAAAACCAAACGACAGACGCCTGGTAACACCAGGGTGGAAAGAGCCATTGGTTTAGGCCCTCCCCAGCCTAAATTTTACCAGTCTGCTGCCGCCCGGTCCAGGAGCGCTAATTTTGACGCTCCGGGACCACTGGCACCCGGCTCTTCCCAGTACCCCTGGTGGCATTGGGTACTGGGGTAATAATAGGGGGTTAGTGTTAGCCATTTTATACCGGCTAACACTAGGCCCCAACTTAGTAATGGATTCCGTCTATTAGACGGCTTCCACTACTAAGTCTATAAAGTAAAGAAATAAAGATAAGACACAAGTTAAAAATTTTTTTTATTCAAATAAAAACACCCCCACACCCCTCATTGACCATTTTATTAAAAAAAAAACATTAAAAAAATGCTGGTCATCGACGTAGTCCACGGAATCCGACGTAATCCACAGGATACCGATATCTGAAAAACAAAAAGGGAGAAACACACAAAAAACACACAAACAGGAGCACAACACCCATCATTGTGAGCGGTGTTGTGCTCCTTACAGTATGCAGCATCTTTACAGATCGCTGCTTACAGTCTGGCCCCCAAGGGATTAAGGGAGGATGTATTGCATCCCCCTTAACCCCTTGGGGGCCAGACTGATGTCAGACTGCACCCATCCCAGCAAGGAAGGGGTTAACTGACCCCCCCTTCCTTGCTGGGAGGGGTGCAGTGCTGGGGAAGGGGTGGGGAGAGCTCTATACTCACCCCGATGTTGCCTCTTCGCTGGTCCGCAGCACAATGAAGTCACTGTGCTGCGGACCGGCTCATTATATGTGCGCTGAGCCGATCAGCCAATCAGCTGAGCGCACATATAATTCTAAATGTTTCCTCTAATAATGCTATTGTGATAACATAATTAGAAGAAACATTTGATGTTTTCATTAAAGTAAAGTGATGATTAGTACAGAAAGCTCTATTGCCGGCATATGAATTAACGGCTTATGGAGCTTCCTGTACTAATTAATATTTAATTAATAAAACACATTTTCGATTAAATAAATTCTGTTTCGTTGGTCAATAATTTAATTCTAACGAATCCATCATTGTGCAATTAAATATACTGTCAAAAAATAAATATATATATAAATATACATTTATTTATATATCTATTTATTTTAACAGTATATTTAATTGCCAAATGATGGATTCGTTAGAATTAAATTATTGACCAACGAAAGGCACTTTATTACAAAGAAAATGTGTTTTATTAATTTAATATATTAACTATTAGAGGCATCGGCATTCGGCATCATTGCCGGCTATTTTTGAAGTACTCCGTACGGACCGCCTGTCAATCCTCGGCCGCATGTCCAGCCGCAAACAATGGTCTTGTTCATTTTTTACGGGTCCGTTTACGATCGGGCCATAGATTCATACATAGTGTGCACTGTGCAGCCGTATATCCTATACTTTCCAGCGTACGCATGAACCACCAAAAATACCGCCGCACAATTACAGCCGCAAATACAGCCGCACAGTTACATAGTCTGAACCTGGCCTATGGCTGTATCCCAGTTTTCCAGGCGGTCCTCCCGCTGTATCCACCCTCTCCACGGAGCGGGCAGACAGCGGGAATCATTGCAGAGAGTTTGGGTTCGTACGAACCCGAACCTCGGCAGGTTCGGACCAACCCTAATTAAGAATGATCTGCAGCATAGAGAAGTTTAAACAGTCCTGGAAGTGAAGATATGGCCCCCACAGAGCGCTGATCTCCTGATCATGGGAAGAAGATCTGGGGTTAGTTCTGTGTTTAGAAAAAGCAATGTAGGAGACAGCACATCCAAGGGAACTTCACTTTTTATTCACACCAATGCAACGTTTCGGCTGTAAGTGTAGCCTTTCCCAAGCAGTTATACAATACACTTCAGAGTCTCAGTATATATGTATGTAAACATAATTAACAAGTGATTAGATAATTACATTCCAAATAGCAATCATAAAAGGTAAACATACCAAAAATAATGTGATATTACATGATCAATAAAACTGTGTGTATACTGTATGTGGTCATATGTGGGACCAAATGTAGTGTACTAGTGGCGGGCACAAAACATAATCTGCCAACAGTGTTAATGATTGTGCTAATATATACAGGTGTAAACACTCAAACTAAATCATAAAGAAAAAAATACCTAATTGTGATGCAAACAGATTGTCCTGGATGGAATCCACATGGCTGGTGACAAGCTAGGGTGCGCCAGCTCCCACCACTGATGTCACTTGTACCGGAAGAGCCATGGCAAGTGACGTCAGTGGTGGGAGTCGGCGCATCCTAGCTTGTCACCAGCCATGTGGATTACACCTGTATATATTGGCACAATCATTAACACTGTTGGCAGATTATGTTTTGTGCCCGCTGCTAGTACACTACATTTGGTCCCACATATGACCACATGAGATGGGCAGTTGCACTTTAAATCATGAGTATACACACAGTTTTATTGATCAGTTAATATCACAATATTTTTTGTATGTTTACCTTTTATGATTGCTATTTGGAGTGTAATTATCTAATCACTTGTTAATTATGTTCACATAGATATATACTTAGATTTTGAAGTGTATTGTATAACTGCTTGGGAAAGGCTACACTTACAGCTGAATAAAAAGTGGAGTTCCCTTGGATGTGCTGTCTCCTACATTGCTTTTTCTGTATACCTACACGGACCTGGGTCCGGTTCGGTGAGACAAGCCCCGTTTACCATTGTGTTTGGTGCTGCTTGGACTTGCTTTTTGTTAGTTCTGTGTTTGGAGCAACCTCTCTGCCAAGTTCCTTGACAAACTGGGTGTAAAGGCCATAGTACACGGCACAATGTGAGAGAGAAGAGAGCGCCGACCTGTCAGGGGGGCTGTGGAAAGCTGCGGCTGGTAATCGTCGAAATACGGACGATAATCGCTTGGTATAATAGGGAGCCATAGGGAGCTGCGGGAGGGGCTGTCTAGACGATGTTCCATAGAAGAGAGCGGTGGTCTGCTGCTGCCACTCCTATTACACAGAGTGACAGGCAGCAGACCGTTACCTTAGTGATTTTAGAGCAGGCTAAAAGATAACAATCAGGTGACTTTGTGCGTGTCAGCTGATAGTTGCCTTTCAGCATGAGCTATTACATGAAACAATTATCGGCTGAAATGGGCGTAACTCAGCCAAGTACGGCCTATAATCGTTTTGTGTAATAGGACCCTCAAGGCCCTCTTCAACGGAGCGATTGCAACGAGTGCAGCGAGTGCAACGATCAGTGGACATCGTTCATGTCGGCTGATCGTTGCAGTCGCTTGTTTTTCAACATGTTGAAAAACAAGCGACTGATACAGCAACGATCTGCTGACGTCGCTCAATTGAATAGGAGCATCGTCAGCAGATGCTGCTGTATCCTATGGGCTGCCCGGACGATCGGCGATCACCCGGGCAGCCCCCTCGCAGCTCCCCACCACCCCTCTCGCACTCACCAGCTCGCTGCTGCCCTGTTGAATAGCGTCAGCAGCGAGCGGGGAACGAGAAGCAAACGCGTTTGCTCCTCTAAACGACCCGTGAAATAGGGACATTAGTTGTCCCAATCTAGCAGAAATATCCTCCTCCTCGGTTAGGCCACATTTCAGTTTCATCCAGTCCTCCTTCCTCTGTGACATCAGGAATGCCAATTGGGATGCCAAATAATAAATTCTGTGCTGATCCTTAGATAAGAAGGAGTTAAATTGGCTGGTCTTTTCACTTAGGTTTAATACTGACTTTTTGATACACTCATCCTTGAGAGGAACACTTTTAAAGCCTCATTCTTTTATCTGCAGCCATTAATGGACCTGATCTGCATCTAATAAAGTGGCTACAACACTGAAAGCATTTGGTCTTGTGTTTAGGGAATATAAGATTTTTAAGCAGCTATTTGGATAGCTCTCTAAAAACCTTTCCATTGTCTGTCTACAAATGGCATCAATTTAACTTCAACATCTCTTTGTGGTAATCTTGAGAAACATCACTTTATGATGAACATCCTTATTAGTTTTCACATAACACTTACTTCTACGACCTCCAAAGGGCAACACAATACTTTTCTTGTTATATTTTATGTTAAAAAGTCGCATATACGCAAACAATATAGATAGAAAGTACAAATCATGATGCAAAAACTGACACCTTACCCAGCCCCACAGACCAAAGCATAAAAGCGTTATAATGATGGTAATAAAGCAATTTTAGGGTGTGTTCACACCTACAGATCTGCAGCAGATTTGATGCTGTGTTCAGTTATTTAACTGAAATCTGCTGCAGAAAATCAGCTGCAGATCCTGTAGGTGTGAACGCACCATTAAGGAATATTTAGTTTTTTTTAAAGATTACATTTTTTAAAAGCTGTCAGATAAAATAAAAGTCATGCAAGTTGCATAATATTGTAATCGTACTGACTTGAGGAACATACAGTATATAACATGTCAGTTTTACCATAGGGTGAATGGCGTAAACTCACCCCCCCCCCCCCCCCTCAAATGTCTGTCATTGCAAAGTAAAATTAGTGGCACAAGAAAGGGCTAATGTGGGTCTGTAGGTGAAAAATACAAGCACTACAGGCACAAGGAAGAAAAAACTAAACCACAAAAATGAAAATTGTCTCAGACCTTAAGGGGTTAAGGAGTTTTTGAAGGTTCCAGCACAGGAATTTTGGAAAAATAAACACTTTATTTGGGTTGTTGATTTGTTTGAGGGGGTACATTAAAAAATATGAATGGTTGAATATAGAAGGAAAAGGTGACTGGTTGTATAAATTTATATATATGCAACTGAAAAATGCAGTTGATAGGACACACAATAATTATTTGTTTCTAGTAGGGATGGTCCGAACTGAGTTCGGTTCGGGTTCGTACGAACCCGAACCCTCGGAAATGATTCCCGCTGGCTGCCTGCTCCGTGGAGCGGGCGGATCCAGCGGGAGGACCACCTGGAAAACTGGGATACAGCCATAGCCATAGGCTGTATCCCAGTTTTCCAGGCATTACTCCCGCCGGATCCGCCCGCTCCACGGAGCGGGCAAACAGCGGGAATCTGCTGCCGAGCGTTCGGGTTCATACGAACCCGAACCTCGGCAGGTTCGGACCCTCCCTAGTTTCTAGTATTGCACAATGAAGGTAAATACAATATCACAAAGTTAGAGGGTGGGTGATGTCTAATTGCTAGTGTTATTAAAATCCTAATTGAACAAAAATATGATGCAGTCTTGTTAGGTTACAGGAAGAAATGGGAAACAGAATTGAGTCCAATTTCAGGTGAGAGATTGGGAAACATGACTTCTAGTGTTTATAAAGCATCCAGTAACCCCGAATATAGGCTTATGCAAAATATTACACAAAATTTACTATACTCCAGCATTAGGCTATGTTCACACACAGTATATTTCAGGCAGTATTTTGGTCCTCATATTGCAACCAAAACCAGGAGTGGATTGAAAACACAGAAAGGCTCTGTTCACACAATGTTGAAATTGAGTGGATGGCCGCCATTTAATGGCAAATATTTGCTGTTATTTTAAAACAACGGCTGTTGTATTGAAATAATGGCAGTTATTTACCGTTATATGGCGGCCATCCACTCGATTTCAAACAAAAGTAAGCTGGTGGTGCAACAATCCAGAACCAGTCACTAAAGGATGGCTTTCATCTGCCAAGCCACAACTCCCTCCAAAAAAAGAAAATTGTTTGCATATAGCTCCCAGACAGACATCCTTGATAATCTAGGTCTTTCATGCAGATTCTGCTCCAGAGAGATGGGGAAGGAAGGCATGAACACCTTGACCTTAGGCTCAACTGTAGCGTCATGTATCCAGACAAAGTAACAAAGGACAACACACACTTGGGTCACCTTTTCCACATTCTCTGCACTCATGTGGAGGACCCTCCACTTGCTGCTTAGAATCCTTCTTGCACAGGTGAGGTAGTAATTGAAAATGTACATTTGGTCATTCAGGATGCCTTGAATGGGAGCAACAATTGAAGAAAAGGTTCAAATGCTTCTGCTATCATTACATAAGGCACTAGAGGTCCAGAAGATCCCAGCTGAGGTTTTGTTTCTGGAAGGGCAACCTCGTTAGAATAAAGTTGCCAAACTATTCTAGAAGCCTTGAAGACGTAAGCATCCAAAAAGCTTCCATATTTATGATTACAAACCAAGGGCTACTGTTAATTAAGGTAAACAGGACTGCCAAAAAATACTGTTTGTAATTGAAAAATATGCACCCTGAGTGAGCTGGCTTCTTAAAGGGGAACTCCGGGTAGAGGTTAAAAAAATGAAACTTCCGCAGAAGTATATAGCACTACTTACCTATCTATCTATCCCAGTTTTGAAACTACCAAAAATCCATTTGCTTTTTTTTTTTTTGTTTTTTTTTGTATTGTGTTTCTATACTTCCTGGTTGAGTAGTTCCCAGAATGCAGTCAGATTCCAGAAGGCAATGCTTTACCTTAGCTGTTCATTACAATCCTCCACCCTGCCCATTCCTGGCCCAAATCTGTTGCAGAACATCTAGGTTGTGTTCACACATTGCAGTTTCATTGTGTTAATAAATTATTTGCAGTACTTTATCATTTCATTGTGGTCCTACCCACACAGCACGCTGTATTCTCTACCTGTAACACCACACAGCACAGTTACTACCTGTAACACCACACAGCACGCTGTAATCTCTACCTGTAACACCACACAGCACACTGTATTCTCTACCTGTAACACCACACAGCACGCTGTATTCTCTACCTGTAACACCACAAAGCACACTGTATTCTCTACCTGTAACACCACACAGCACGCTGTATTCTCTACCTGTAACATCACACAGCGCGCTGTATTCTCTACCGGTAACACCACACAGCACGCTGTATTCTCTACCTGTAACACCACACAGCACGCTGTATTCTCTACCTGTAACACCACACAGCACGCTGTATTCTCTACCTGTAACACCACACAGCACGCTGTATTCTCTACCTGTAACACCACACAGCACTCTCTATTCTCTACCTGTAACACCACACAGCACGCTGTATTCTCTTCCTGTAACACCACACAGCACACTGTATTCTCTACCTGTAACACCACACAGCACATTGTATTCTCTACCTGTAACACCACACAGCACGCTGTATTCTCTACCTGTAACACCACACAGCACACTGTATTCTCTACCTGTAACATCACACAGCACACTGTATTCTCTACCTGTAACACCACACAGCGGACTGTATTCTCTACCTGTAACACCACACAGCACGCTGTATTCTCTACCTGTAACACCACACAGCACACTGTATTCTCTACCTGTAACACCACACAGCACGCTGTATTCTCTACCGGTAACACCACACAGCACACTGTATTCTCTACCTATAACACCACACAGCACGCTGTATTCTCTACCTGTAACACCACACAGCACACTGTATTCTCTACCTGTAACACCACACAGCACGCTGTATTCTCTACCTGTAACACCACATAGCACACTGTATTCTCTACCTGTAACACCACACAGCACACTGTATTCTCTACCTGTAACAACACACAGCACACTGTATTCTCTACCTGTAACACCACACAGCACACTGTATTCTCTACCTGTAACACCACACAGCACACTGTATTCTCTACCTGTAACACCACACAGCATGCTGTATTCTCCACCTGTAACACCACACAGCACGCTGTATTCTCTACCTGTAACGCTGATATTGGTAAAGAACTTCTTGAATTTTTTTTTCTTTTCATTTCCACACACATATTATGATCAGGCATCTTTTATCTTTAAAGTTGAGCCCCACAATAAGAAGTTTATCCAATATTATCTTACATGGGATATACTGTTTATGCCTTGTTTTTGTCCAGGTGGGATTGGCAGTGCTGGCTCTGATCCTCTCTGCTGTTAAGCATAATTTACTTGTGTTGCTGCATCATTTTTGTGAAGTACTGCAGTACTGCAATGAAACTCCAACATGTGTGAACATAGCCCGATTCTCACTGCAGACTACTGGACAATCAGTTAAATCAGTGCAGCAGCTGCTTCTGGGTCATCAGAGATGGTGAATCACTCAGGGGATTGGGGGATCCAGCCAAGCCTCCTGTGACATCACACCCTGCCTCCTGTCTGCACCATCAGCCTAATGTCAGCAAACACACACAATGTGAGACAGAGGCATGGAAGATTTGTCTCCTAAGGGGGGAGAGCAGAATGAGCAGGAGACAATGTGAATTGGCACAGAGGCCATTTTTCTTCACTTCCTGGATTTCAAACAGCTACCAGTGTTGCAGAACCGTACAGAAATGGCAATACATTATATAGACACATATATTTAACTTTTAATGTACTTTTTATAGACAAATTTTCCCCACTCTCAATGATTATCAATGGAGGGGGCCAGCTGGATCGGTGCTGTAAGGGTAGCCCTGCCCCCAGTGCTTCTAATGGCTTACAGGGCAGAGAATTTCACAGCTAACAGCACAGGAACAACTCTGAGGATGAAGGTTATAGACATACCTTCATCCTCAGCACCCCATGCCTACTAGGGAGTTATCAGCAGGAGGTTAGAGAAGTCTAACCTGATAGTTCCCCTATTAGGTTACAGGATGTGTCACAACTATCTGATAGATGAATGTCCCATTCTTTGGCACCATCCAGCTTGATTGCAGAAGAAATTTGCTGTCTACGTGACTCTACTAGATGTTAATTGTCATTGCATAATCAGCATAGTATTACAAGCTGCACTGTTGTCGTAAACTGAGGAAAAGAGCTCTGTGTACTCAGAATCCAGACAAAATCTGTCTGCTGCAACCAGGATTGTTGGGAGATGAGAATACACATTTGAAGATGTTATATTACAACATACTGGGTTAAAGTTATGACATGTCATGTTATGTAGTTAAAATGTATCCAAACAATAAACTTCTGACATCTCATTGTCAAGGATGCCAATGTGAACAGACCCTAAAAATGTTTTATACCTGTAATTTGCTAAAGGTCCATCTGTGGTCCTTTCAGAGTAATGAAGACTAAAGGCCCTATTACACCAAGCTATTATAGGCCGTACTTGGTTAAAAGGCAACAATCAGCTGACATGCAAAACGTCGGCTAATCCTTGTCTTTCAACATGTTGAAAAAAACTAGAACGATTGTGGTGGTCTGTCTGTTTTCTAAAGTTGTTGTTCGTTTTTATTCACACCCATACGGCCAGCAGACTTGTTTAGGTGGAAAATAATGTTCCTACGGCTGATAGGAGAGAAGGCAGCCCTGCATTAAATAACATTCTGCTAACTGATACAGATAAGAACTGTGTGTGTGTGTGGTGGGGGGGGTAAACAGCTTTCTAAGTACAGAAAGAGGCTTTTTTTCCCCCTAATAAAACCTATAGCAGTTTCTAGAGGTGTACTATTGATTTCTGCAAATATGCCATCGGCAACAACGGCCGGTGAACAATGCCAACGCCTATTGTTCTATGGGATCCCGGATGGAGCGTATACCCATCGTATGCGCTCCGGCCGGGATCCTGCACGGGGCTGCAAATAACTGACATGTCAGTTTTCTGCGGCCGCAATTCAATGAATTGCGGCCATAGGAAACCCTGTCAGTTCACACAGTTAAGCAAGCGGCTCCGACCTCTTGCTTCACTGTGTGCTATGGGAAGTTCTGATGCAGGCGCGCGCTGATGCGCTGATGGTCACGGAACGGCCGGTCTCTATACGTAGTGGGAACATAGCCTATGGCTGGGTTCACACTACGTATATTTCAGGCAGTTTTGTGGTCCTCATATTGCATCCTCAACCAGGAGTGGACTAAAAACACAGAAAGGATCTGTTCACACAATGTTGAAATTGAGTGGATGGCCGCCATATAACAGTAAATAACTGCCATTATTTCAATATAACAGCCGTTGTTTTAAAATAACAGCAAATATTTGCCATTAAATGGTGGCCATCCACTCAATTTCAACATTGTGTGAACAGAGCCTTTCTGTGTTTTTAGTCCACTCCTGGTTTTGGTTGCAATATGAGGACCACAATACTGACTGAAATATATATAGTGTGAACCCAGCCTAACTACTTCTATGCCAGACCAATAAAAATAAAAAAGACCACTCAGCAAATCACTGACTGTGGCGGGACAGTGCAGTGATTGGCTGAGCAAGCTGTCAGCGAGTCAGGACCTAGAGTAACAGACAGGAGCAGGTAAGCATTATGGGGGAGATTTATCAAACTGGTGTAAAGTAGAATTGTTTTAGTTGCCCTTAGCAACCAGATCGCACCTTTAAAGAGTCACTGTCGTATTTTTTTTTTTTTGCACAAATCAATAGTCCAGGCGATTTTAAGAAACTTTGTAATTGGGTTTATTAGCCAAATCTGCCATTATCTGCATGTAAAAAGCCTTTTCCCAGGTCCCCCCCTCCTTCCTCTTTTTCATCCACTCTGAAAAATCTGAAAATTGTGACTTGTTGCAGGAGACGTCCCCTGTCTGTTCTAGGGAGAGGGGAGGGGGGAGGAGGAAGGAGGGAGTTAGCTGGCAGCAGAAAGCAGATAACAGAGGATTACAGGCACGGAGCTGGGTGACAGCTGTAATCTGAGCTCAGACAGGTCACTGGTGATGGTCAGAACAGATAACGGGTGAGGGATTTGTAGATTAACTCTTTGTTGTCCTGTTTTGGTCTTTTCTTTAGCTCTCTCCATAGGAGAACAATGAAGACAGGGGGGAGAGCTTCAAACTGCTTTTTCATGATAAAAATGCATTTTTCGGATAATAAACCCAATTACAAAGTTTCTTAAAATCGCCTGGACTATTGATTTCTGCAAAAAAAAATTTCACGACAGTGACACTTTAATTTTTCAAAGAATCTGTGAGGAATGAAAAGATGGAATCTGATTGGATGCTAGGGGCAACTGAGCCAATTCTACTTTACACCAGATTGATAAGTCTCCCCCTATGTCTTTATTTTTTTTACCAGCCCAGCATAGAAGTAGTTAAAAAAAAGTTGCCACTAATGCAGGGCTTTAGACTCAAATGGGACAGCTACAGAAGCGTGTCAAAAAAGGAATCCCACTGGTAGGCTCAATACTGAAAAACACCTCTAAAGGGCAAATAGGCCCTAGTGGGTCCCACTAGTTAAAACATAACTTTTAATACCCCTCAACTAGTTTCACTCCCGTAGGAGCGTCTTCAGGAGGGCTTATTATGCTATTACATCAGTGAAACTAGTTGAGGGGCTAGTTGGGTTATGTTTTTAAAGGGGTTATCCAGCGCTACAAAACCATGGCCACTTTCTTCCAGAGACAGCCCCACTCTTGTCTCCAGCTTGGGCGGGGTTTTGCTGCTCAGTTCATTTGAAGTAAATGGAGCTTAATTGCAAACCGCACCTGAACTGGAGACAACAGTCGTGTTGTCTCTGGAAGAAAGTGGCCATGTTTTTGTAGCACTAGATAACCCCTTTAATACACCTTATAAAATATTCGAATTTATTAATTTTTGTTGCAAATCGTTAAAAGTACGGTTATCACTACTACATATGAATATAGCAGTGCCATGTTGACATGTTCATCTAGTTAAAATATAGCTGCAGCCAACTGACTAATTTCAAATGTACTGTCTAGTGCTGTTAGAGTGATATTAAAGGGGTTATCCAGTGCTACAAAAACATGGCCACTTTCTTCCAGAGACAACACGACTGTTGTCTCCAGTTCAGGTGTGGTTTGCAATTAAGCTCCATTTACTTCAATTGAACTGAGCAGGAAAACCCCGCCCAAGCTGGAGACAAGAGTGGGGCTGTCTCTGGAAGAAAGTGGCCATGTTTTGGTAGTGCTGGATAACCCCTTTAAAAGTTATGTTTTGGCTAGCGGGACCCACTTATGGTGTGTTTTTGGGCTATTGGACCTTTAGAGGTGTTTTTCAATAGACTCTAATGGTAACGAGTATCAAAGCAAATTTGCTGCAATACGCACAGCGTGAAATCCTTTATGTGTGAATCTACCATCAAGAAAAGAACATGTTTCATTTAATAGTTATGTTGTAGATGAAAGCTTTCTGCATTCCTACACTTTGAATATATTTTCAGTCACCTACTTATAAATTATGTATGTCATTTCCAGCACTAATGAGCTCTGAATTTAGGATTACAGAAAAATAAGCTTGCACATGACAGATTGATTTTCCATCTTATCAAGCACTTGTTTTCAGCAATCCTTCCTCAGAGAACACTGGTTTAGGCCAATGTTCTGCTTTGTTCCATTGCTTCCACTGTAATGCCAGAAAACAACCCTGACAAACAGAATTCTAATAATTTCACCTCCTATTTACTGTTATTTCTGATCAGTCATTCAACAGTGTATAAAGTGAACAAAAACTATAAGGTCTAATGTCATTGTGTTCACTATATTCTGGGTGATAACCAGGATATAGTCAGACAGAGATCGTGGAAGTGCATTTCCCTTCATAGACAGCAATAAAGCGAAAGCCAGGGAGAGATGCACACTGCCACACTCTATCTCCTTGGCTGTATCTCTCACTACGATCAATAACTTTTGACATGTCTGATGACATTTAAAATGACAGAAACGCTTTTGTCTAATTTTGTGTAGGTCCACTAGTGCCGCAAAGCTGCCCGGACTTGTTAAGACTAGATGCCAGAAGACTTCTGAAGGTGTTCTGTGGTATCTGGCACTAAGACATAAGCAGTAAAACCCGTAATGTCCAGCAAGTCGCAAGGCGTGGTCTTAATGGATTGGCCTTTTTTATTTCCAGCACATCCCGCAGATCCTGGATCAGAATTTTACCTGGGGAATTTGGAGGCCAAGTTACAAATTGAACACTTGGTCAAGTGCCACAGACCATTTGTAGTGTGGCAATGGGCATATTCCTACTGAAAGAGGCCATTGCCATAAGGGAACCCTGTAGGGGTGTACTTTGTCTGTATAACGTTGAAAGGGGTACTCCAGGCAGGAGAGCTTTTTTCACTATGGCTGGGGAGCGGGTGGGTTCCAGCACTGGGCACTGGATTGCGCTGTTCCGGTCTCCATACGCTTCGTGTTTTATGACACGTTTCAGAAATGACGTTTCAAGCCTGCTCAGCAGTTGTAGTGGGGTCCCGCCTCTAACGCTGAATGGCTGAGCAGGCTAGAAGTGTCACATCTCAAGCCGTGTCACAGACCAGGAAGCGGCTGGGGACAGGAGACCAGAACAGCACAATGCGGGACCCAACACTGGAAGCAGGAAGGTAAGTGGACAACATTGTTTTTATCCACCCCCTCCCCAGCCATAGTGAAAAAGCCCTCCCGCTCAGAGAACCCCTTTAAGTATTTGGTATAAAACTAAAATCTGCATAAATGCCAGGTGTCCTTGAAAAACGTGAGCTTTGAGCAATACACTGCCTTCACCAGATTGCCTTCATCCGATAGTGAATCTTGGCAGCAACTCTTTCACATCACACCCAGTCACCCATATGATGTAAATAAATGAGATTCATCAAACCAGGCCATATTTCTTCCATTGCTCTGTGGTTGTATACCGATGCTTATGTGCTCTTGTAGGCACTTTCACCAGCACAAGGCGGTATCAATGAGCCTTGGGTACCAATAAACCTGTTGCAGTGGTTGTCTTCCCTTTTAGTAGATATGAACTTCTATAAATTGGGAACATCTTTCACTAGATTTGCCATTTGGGGGTTGCTGTGACTCATTCATCCGGTCATCATAATTTGGCCTATTTCAAAGTAACAGAAATCCTTACACTTGCCCATTTTTTCTGATTTCAACACATCTTCAAGAACTGTTTACCTCTCAACAGAAGCCATTTATAACAACATATTCAATGATAATTTTAGCAGTTTTAATTTTGTGACTAAACTGTGTATATCTTTACAGTTTATGCCAAATATTTGAGTAAAATAATAAGACAGATACCTCGTATTCTTATGATTATCTATATGAATGCAACACGGTCTCATCTCCTTCTAGGACCTGTGATCATCATGTGCAATCTTGTTGATGGTGAAATTAATCTATTCTGGATTTACTTATTTTTGTGCACTTGAAAAATAGGACGTTTGTGTTGTGTGAAGGTACAGGTGCGGCACAAGGAAGATGACAGCACTTAACCAGTAATTGATACTTTACTTGTAAAAGTTTCAGTGCAATACAAAACAAATACAGTGTGGAACTACTTATAGGTGCTAGTGCAAAAATCATACAACTCTTGAGGTAGACCTTAGGTAGAGATGAAGAAGTAGAGAAAGATTTGGTGTAGCAAGGGTGGTGTAGGGGCCTTTGTCTAATGAGTGCAGTACTCTGTTGGGATTGTAGTGTAGATACTTGAAAGAAGACATTTTTGTGCTCATGTATATATATATATATATATATATATATATATAGACACTGCATATTTGACTGGCTTCCACTCCACCAGCTCGGAGACCACCATGGGAGGTAGTACGAGTCCTAGGTCTCTGTCTCTAAGTTGAGCTCCCATTGAATATTTCCCCAAGTGGACGAGCATTGTCAATAAGATACTTCGGCACTTGGCAACTTTGTCTTACTGGTGATCAGTCCCTCTTCCTTTCCTTTAGTGGGTAACTGTTCTGACATTTAAGAAGGATCCCAGGTGTAGACAAGCGTTTAGCCAGTTCATGGTTACCCCACTTCTAAAGCGTAGTACTGCATACTAACAGTCTACACTATCCTGACTGGAACAGAACCAACTAAACAGGAAGCTTCTATCCTCTATAGGGTCATGTGACAGAAAGAGAGAAGAATAGGAAAAGAATAGTGTAGAGTGTCTGCACATGTGATTGGACAACACATAACAAACAGGCTAAACCTGGGTAGGGAACCTTGTCTCTCCAGGCATGATGGGAGTTGTAGTTTTGCCACAGCTGGAGAGCTGAGGTTCCCTTCCCCATGGCTAAACCCTACATAAATATAGTTTGCACACAGGTTATACTCAGATATAGCCAGCTCTCATCCTTCCCTTTTTGATCCTGTGTTCACCTTAAAAGGGTTACATAGGTAATAATATATATTTATATAGGTAATATTCATTTTGTCAAATATTACCTTCAATTATATAATGCTTTGTTGTATCTACAATACCTTGAGTGATGTCTCACTTTTGAATTATGCTTGACCTATTTAAAAAAGTTGCTCTGTCTTGCATCCAAGAAATGAATACGTTGGAGCAACTAACTTTGATTTGTAGATGTCACAATGGGGATAACAGATAACATATTGGTTGTAAACATTTCTGCAATTGTAAAATGCATTCCAAACATGTGAATAAGATGTTTCAGTACTACAGGTACTTGTTTCAGCAAGTGTCATTCCGATGAATGGGCAGTAAGAGAAAATCTGCCCCATGTAAATACAGTAATCCAACAAAGGATGGCCCCAACATGCAATATATTTAGATTATGATAGCCTCTCATGGGCCACTGAAAGTCATCAACTTATGATGCAGAGATAGTTTGTGGCTAAGCTCTTCTCCCTCAGGCTCATTGTGCCGTGGCCTTGAATCCTGGTATTGCAACAGCTGGTGGGCTCTGGTGTTTTGGGGTAACCTTGTCATGATGATCAGGAGTGGTGGTACCCACCCGGACACTGCGCTTGAAAAAGGATGGTGGTGTGAGGGTGCAGGTGCGATGGTAATAGAGTGCTGCACTTAACCAGGAGTTGAATCTATATTTATGAAAAACTTCAGTGTGGTACAAAAGTATACAAAGGGACTGCTCAGAGGCACTAGAGCAAACCAATAGTGCTTAAGGTAGGCTTTAGGGTAGCTTCACACATACAGGATCTGCAGCAGATTTAATGGTCAGATTTGATGCTGTTTTCAGTTAATTAGATTAAATCTGCTCTGGATCTGCCACAGATCCGCACCATCAAATCCGCAGTGATACGGTATGTGTGAAGCTACCCTTAGGTTGAGGTGAGGAAGAAGGATAAGACTGGGTGTAGAAGGGTAGTTTACATACTGCAGCTGTGTCCCTCAATGTCCCCCTGCCATCATCCTCTCCAGCAGCCACAGCCCACACAGCTTTGGGAGTCGGGTCGTGACATTACCATGTTATCCAGGAAGTGAAGCCTTGATGCAGTAGTAAGTGAAGGGTAGTGACTAAATCCCAAACCGTACAGGGACCTCGTTGGGGGCGCACACACAGCTCTCCAGGCAAGCCAGCCCCAGCCAGATTTCATTGGCTGCTCCACTCCAGGCTTCCTAGCAGCAAAAATCAGACCGTGCTGCACCCCAACCCTAATCCGAATGTTTAGTTTTAGGGTTGGGGGTCGGATTACGGTTACTACCAACATATAACCTAACTATCCCCCGCCCACACAACATCCCTAACCCTCAGGTTGGTGCTAATCAGGAAGGTTAGGGTTAAGGTTGGGGCTGTGGGGAGGCTTAGAACATGACAAATCAGTGGGACGTAACCCAAATTCGCCCCCCAACCCTAAAACTAAACGTTCGGATTAGGGTCGGTGTCCAGCAGGGTCTGATTTTGGCTGCTAGGAAGCCCGGAGTGGAGCAGCCAATGAAATTCGGCCAGGGAGGGGCTTGCCTGGAGAGCTGTGTGTGCACCTCCAGCGAGGTCCCTGTACAGTATGGGATTTAGACACTATCGTAAGTGAAGGGAAAAAAGCACTTTATAAGCATTTCCCATAATAAGGGTATTGGTAATTTGTTTAACTTTTGGGGGGGTAATACAATACTTCACTGGACTTCTCCTTTAACATGAATTTCTGCCATAGGCTGGCACTGAGGGAGAGGGCACAGGTTATAAACTATTTCCTGCCAGAAGCGGGGATGGAGCCAGGAAGCTGCAGACTGTACTACAGAGTGCGGGATAGGAAGTGTGTATAGTAAGAATGCTCAGGATTGGCAGGTGCACATAGGTGACCAATGGCTTCATGGTTTGGTGGAAAGATTATGTGGTAGGGGGCTATTGCACATCATGGACAAGCTTTTGACCCCTTGTGGCCTCATCTGAGGCTCTTGTTATAGGATAAAAAGGCTTTGGGTCCCTCTGTGTCACTGATAGTGGCTGCTGCTTTTTATACTTACAGCCCTCCATCCATCATGCCTGCAGCATGTGTCCTAAACACTAAGCCTGTCCCTCCCTTCTTATGATTGTCCTAACAGTCATATACACATCGTATTACAAAGCCACGGGCCCGGTGACGTCACTGCAGCCGGTGTACAGCCCTCCTCTAGAACGCTTCCGGACAGTGGCGGGACTCAGGAACTTGAAAAGCCATGTGATACCTCATGTTATCAAGCTGCCGGGTCACCTGACCACTCTCCGTGTGTTGTTGACTGCAGGGTAGAGCCTAGAATGTATCCTCTCCTTTGAGTTTCTCAATGCAGGGGATACATTCTAGCATGTTCACTATTGAAACGTCTAAAATGTATCCTCTCTGAGTCTCTCACTGTAGGGGATACATTCTAGCATGTTCAGGTTACAAGGTCTAGAATGTCCCCTTTTCTCTGTGCTAATACCCTCAACACAACTCCGCCCCCTTCTGGAAGAGGCCCCACCTCTTTTTGCTGACATCACACTCAAAGGATAGGGTACACTTTAGCATTTACTATATTGTTAAGTCTAGAATGTATCATCTCCTCAGAGAAGTTATATGTTAGCGCATGTTCAAAGTATCAAAATGTCTAGAGTGTATCCTCTCTCCTGAGTTTCTCACTGCAGGGTATACACTCTAGAACAGCGCTTCTCAATTCCAGTCCTCAGGCCTCACCAACAGGTCATGTTTTGAGGATTTCCTTAATATTTCACAGGTGATATAATTATACTCAGTGCATCAGATATTACCACAGCTTTTCTTTGTATGGGATATCCTCAAAACATGACCTGTTGGTGAGGCCTGAGGACTGGAATTGAGAAGCACTGCACTAGAATATGTAGCATAAAATCTCTAAAATGTATCCTCTCCTAGTGTATCCTCTTCTCTAGTCTCTCACTGCAGGGTATACATTCTAGCATGTTCAGTACTGAAATGTCTAGAGTGTATCCTCTCTCCTGAGCTTCTCACTGTAGGGCATACATTTTAGCATGTTCAGTATTGAAATGTCTAGAGTGTATCCACTTTTTTGAGTCTCTCTCTGCAGAGTATACATTCTAGCAAGTTTAGGGCTATGTTCACACATAGTATTTCCCATCAGTCTTTTTCTCAACCAAAATCAGGAGTGGGTTGAAAACAGCTGTGCAAATCTTTCCATAATTAATTTTGCCCTGTTAGTTCCACTCCTGGTTTTGGTTGAAAAAACCCTGACAGAAATACTATGTGTGAATATAGCCCAAAACATGCTAGAATGTATACCCTGCTGTGAGAGATTCAGAAGAGAGGATACACGCTAAACATTTCAATACTGAACATGCTAGAATGTATGCCCTACAGGGAGAACCTCGGGAGAGAGGATACACTTAGAGGAGAGGATACTATGTGTGTCTAGTAATGTAAAGTTTAGTGTGTATCCTCTCCTCTGAGAGGGCATGCATTCTAGCATGTGTAGCACTGAAATGTCTGAAATGTATATTCTCCTCTGAGAGGGCTTACATTCTAGCATGTTTAGTACTGTAATGTCTGGAGTGTATACTCTCTACCAGGTGTATCCTCTCCTCTGAGAGGGCATACATTCTAGTATGTTTAGTACTGAACTGTCTAGAGCACAGGTGTCAGACTTTAGCCCTTAGTTATTATAAACTAGATTTCCCATCATGACATACCTGTCCAGGCATGATAGGAATTGTAGTTTTGCAACTGCTGGAGTCTGACACCTCTGGTCTAGAATGTTCCCTTTTCTCTGACTTTCTCACTGCAGGGTATACGGTCTAGCATGTTCAGTATTGAAAGGTCTACTATGTATCCTCTCTTTTGAGCTTCTCACTGAGTGGGCCGCATTACACAGCATGATTAAGAGGTGAAAGCGAGCGGCGACATGTTAGGTGAAAGCGAGCGGCGACATGTTAGGTCAGTGCTCGCTGTCTGTGTTATTACATGCAAAGACAGTGAGCAGGGGAACCGCGGGCATCTGTGGGAGGGGCAGCCCGGACACTGCTTACAGTAGATCATTCAGGCTGCCCATTGAAGACAGCAGTGTTATCGTGATCTCAACCGGTTTGAAGACCACAATCAGCCGATATCGTGGATTATTACATCAAATGATTATCAGACAAAATGGCCTGGAATCGTCAAAGTACGGCCAATAATCCTTTCGTGTAATAGGAGCCTAAGCTGTACAGGGAACAGGACAGGGGTGTGTGGGGTCTGTATGCATTGGATGAGGTCTGGTGTGTGGGGTCTGTATACAGGGGAAGAGGACTGGTGTGTGGAGTCTGTATACAGGGGAAGAGGACTGATGTATGGGGGGGTCTGTATACAGGGGAAAAGGACTGGTGTATGGGGGGGTCTGTATACAGGGGGAGAGGACTGGTATGTGATGTCTGTATACAGTAGGGCAGGACTGGTGTGTGGTGTCTGTATACAGATGGAGAGGACTGGTGTGTGTGGGGTCTGTATACAAGGAGAGAGGACTGGTGTGTGTCTGTGGGGTCTGTATACAGGGGGAGAGGACTGGTGTGTGTGTGTGTGTGGGGTCCGTATACGTTAGGGGAGGACTGGTGTGTGAGGGGTCTGTATACGGGGGGAGAGGACTGGTGTGTGGGATCTGTATACAGGGGAAAGGACTGGTGTGTGATGTCTGTATACAGGTGGAGGGGACTGGTGTGTGGGGTCTGTATACGGGGGGAGAGGACTGGTGTGTAGGGTCTGTATATGGGGGGACAGGACTGGTGTGTGTGTGTGTGTGGGGGGGGTCTGTATAAAGATGTAGAGGACTGGTGTGTGTCTGTATACAGGGGGGAGGACTGGTGTGTGGGGTCTGTATACAGGGGGGAGGACTGGTGTGTGGGGTCTGTATACAAGGGGAGAGGACTGGTGTGTGGGGGGTCTGTATACAGGGGAGAGGACTGGTGTGTGTGTGGGGGTCTGTATACAGGGGAGAGGACTGGTGTGTGTGGGGGGGTCTGTATACAGGGGAGAGGACTGGTGTGTGTGGGGGTCTGTATACAGGGGAGAGGACTGGTGTGTGTGTGTGTGTGGGGTGTGTGTGTGTGTGTGTGGTGTGTGTGTGTGGTGTGTGTGTGGGGTGTGTGTGTGGGGTGTGTGTGTGGGGTGTGTGTGTGGGGTGTGTGTGTGGGGTGTGTGTGTGGGGTGTGTGTGTGGGGTGTGTGTGTGGGGTGTGTGTGTGGGGTGTGTGTGTGGGGTGTGTGTGTGGGGTCTGTCCTCTCCCCCTGTATAAAGACCATGCCCCCCACACACACACCAGTCCTCTCCCCCTGTATACAGACCCCCCACATGACAATTCCTCTCCCCCTGTATACAGACCCAACACACAATTCCTCTCCCCCTGTATACAGACCCCACACACCAGTCCTCTCCCCCTGTATACAGACCCCACACACCTGTCCTCTCCCCTGTATACAGACCCCACACACACACACACACACCAGTCCTCTTCCCTGTATACAGACCCCACACACACCAGTCCTCTTCCCTGTATACAGACCCCACACACACCAGTCCTCTTCCCTGTATACAGACCCCATACATCAGTCCTCTCCCCCTGTATACAGCCCATGCCCCACACACACCAGTCCTCTCCCCCTGTATACAGACCCCACACACCCCAGTCCTCTCCCCCTGTATACAGACCCCACACACACCAGTCCTCTCACCCTGTATACAGACCACACACACCAGTCCTCTCACCCTGTATACAGACCACACACACCAGTCCTCTCACCCTGTATACAGACCCCCCCACACACGCACACACACACACACCAGTCCTCTCCCCTGTATACAGACCCCACACACACCTGTCCTCTCCCCCTGTATACAGACCCCACACACACCTGTCCTCTCCCCCTGTATACAGAACCCGCACACACCAGTCCTCTCCCCCTGTATAAAGACCCCGCACACACCAGTCCTCTCCCCCTGTATACAGACCCCCCCCACACGCACACACACACACACCAGTCCTCTCCCCTGTATACAGACCCCACACACACCTGTCCTCTCCCCCTGTATACATACCCCACACACCAGTTCTCTCCCCTGTATACAGACCCCACACACCAGTCCTCTCCCTGTATACAGACCCCACACACCAGTCCTCTCCCCCTGTATACAGACACCACACACCAGTCCTCTCCCCCTGTATACAGACACCACACACCAGTCCTCTCCCCCTGTATACAGACACCACACACCAGTCCTCTCCCCCTGTATACAGACACCACACACCAGTCCTCTCCCCCTGTATACAGACACCACACACCAGTCCTCTCCCCCTGTATACACACCACACACACCAGTCCTCTCCCCCTGTATACACACCACACACCAGTCCTCTCCCCCTGTATACAGACACCACACACCTGTCCTCTCCCCTGTATACAGACCACACACACCAGTCCTCTCCCCCTGTATACAGACACCACACACCAGTCCTCTCCCCCTGTATACAGACACCACACACCAGTCCTCTCCCCCTGTATACAGACCCCACACACCAGTCCTCTCCCCCTGTATACAGACCCCACACACCAGTCCTCTCCCCCTGTATACAGACCCCACACACCAGTCCTCTCCCCCTGTATACAGACCACACACACCAGTCCTCTCCCCCTGTATACAGACCACACACACACCAGTCCTCTCCCCCTGTATACAGACCCCACACACCAGTCCTCTCCCCCTGTATACAGACCCCACACACACCAGTCCTCTCCCCCTGTATACAGACCACACACACCAGTCCTCTCCCCCTGTATACAGACCCCACACACACCAGTCCTCTCCCCCTGTATACAGACCACACACACCAGTCCTCTCCCCCTGTATACAGACCCCACACACACCAGTCCTCTCCCCCTGTATACAGACCCCACACACCAGTCCTCTCCCCTGTATACAGACCCCACACACCAGTCCTCTCCCCCTGTATACACACCACACACCAGTCCTCTCCCCCTGTATACAGACACCACACACACCAGTCCTCTCCCCCTGTATACAGACCAGTCCTCTCCCCCTGTATACAGACACCACACACCAGTCCTCTCCCCCTGTATACAGACCCCACACACCAGTCCTCTCCCCCTGTATACAGACCCCCACACACCAGTCCTCTCCCCTGTATCCCCCCATGTTACTGTGGACATCGCCGCTCCCTTCCCTCTGTCCCTGCAAAGTGAATGGTGCAGCAGCAGCTCACTGCTACCTACTTCCTGCTTGTAAGCTCCGCCCCTCCTGCTGACATCACACTATAAGCAGAGGATACACTCTCGCTTCTACCCTGCAGGGTTTCTCCGTGTTGCCGCACATGACAGGGGGAAGGGTTTCCGGGCGGACTTTGTGCTCCTGGATTTTCCTTCCCCCGCTGCTCATGAGCCGGTGACACGAGAAGCTGGGTCGCGGAGGACACGGAGTGACAGAGTGAGGAGCAGAGGCTGGGCTGGGGTATAACAATGACTATGGCTCGGGGGTGATAGTGCCTGAGCAGCTGCCGCCTGGGATAGAACCGCCTTGTGGCCGCACGGCTTGTCACCTCTGCTCTCTGAGTGCCCGCAGCACTGCACCACCTTCATTAGAAGAAAGTCTCTAGAACAGGGTTCACCAGCCGTGTCTCTCCAGCTGGTAACAATCTTCAGCTCCCATTATAGCAGTGAAGATAACGGCTCCCTGGGCATGATGGGAGTTGTAGTTTAGCAGCAGCTGGAGAGGCACAGTGTGGAGGAATGACCCCGGGATGAGAGGAATGCTGAGGACACAGCTGGGTGGAGTCCATGCTCTGATGGTCAGACCTTGAAGCAATGACAAATCACATATCCTTGTGTTGGTCTCCACAACTCCAGGTCGCACACACAGCAGAGTTTGCCATTAGGCAGCTTGTTGTAAATGTCAGCTCATACTGGTAATGCAGGGAGATTTATCAAACATGGTGTCAAGTGAAACTGGCTCAGTTGCCCCTAGCAACCAATGAGATTCCACCTTTCATCCCTCACAGACTCTTTGGAAAATGAAAGGTGGAATCTGATTGGTTGCTAGGGGCAACTGAGACAGTTTCACTTTATACCATGTTTGATAACTCTTCCCCATTGCTTTTACCAGGAATGCCTAGCAGGCTCTGCCCCGCATCGCTTACCCTGTGTGTGCAAGTTAAAAATGGTGAATTGAAACTTGATGAGGGCACACCAGTGTAACATAGATTTGCAGCCCTATTTTATAACTGGCATTTCTGAGAACAAAAAGTCAAATAGTGAACAAATCATAATAATAAATATGGCATATCTATCTATCTATCTATCTATCTATCTATCTATCTATCTATATATATATATATATATATATGTGTATGTTAATAAATGAGTCCTAAAGAATATCACAAAGTGCTTAGAACATTGGTGTTACTGTAAATACAATTTCAGATTTAAAGTACTTATAAACTATTGCAACTATCTCATACATACCATTGTGTTTTCAGCTCTATGCCTCATGCAGTCCTTACTTCACTTGCCAGCCACTGGGACTCTTCCGGCATCTTCACTACGGAGGGTCAGATGTCTGTTCAATCAGCTGCTAAATTATCGGGGAATTACCCCCCAGCCTGTACTAAACCGGAGCCACGCCACATCATCAGGTACAGAAAAAAGATCACTGTGGTTATTGGAGAGTGAAACCTGATAACCTACACTGCTCTGTAATGAATAGTGAACATTCTGTTGTCAGCATTTGTTTTTTGTTTAGTTTTTTTAAAATTCTTTATTTATCATCACCATTAGGTCAAACAATGTATAGCAGGGTCCACACCCCGGGCACCAACAAATTAACAATGGCACACATGTTCAAACATCTTATAACACATCAGAACAATAATCCAGCACAATAGCATAAATAGGAATTAAAACACACGTAGGTATTTATGCCAACACCACTCGATCCTTTTCTCATTTTCCAATAACATAACAAGCAATAGAGTTCTACCACATCAGAAAGAATGAAAAGATACAGAGCAAAAAAAAAAAAACAGATTGAAAAGGAAAAAAGAAGAGGAGGGAATTGGGAACAAGGAAGGAAGGGTAGTGTGTACCTTTAGAAGCCCCAGCAACAAAGACTAGCGGATCAACCCCCTCAACCAGTCCCAGGAGGTCTGCCAGCAATTTTCCTGAAAAGCTAGGTCAGGGGTCTCAGCAGGTCTCTGTACTTGGATGATTCCTGAAATTTCATCCAAGGTAGCCATGTTGAGTAGAAACGCTTATTTCTAGAGTGTAAGTGAGAAGTTAGATCCTCTATCTGCATCAGATCATTTACTTTTGTAAATGGGGGAGAACATTGTTTCCAACATAGCAGTATGCATGCCATGCTATCACCAGGAAACTCAGTAGAGACCGTTTGTAAGTCCCTTGAGGAATCTCGCAGTGATGGAGACGGAACAAGACCAATCCCAGTTTAAAGGTAGCACCATTGACGTTTTTGGTCGCTCTCGATACCTCAGACCAAAATTGTTGCAATTTTGGACAGTCCCAGAACACGTGCAGGAACGTCCCTTCGTCACTTCCACACCTCCAGCAAACTGGATCTACCTGAGGTATGATTTTGTGTAATTTGGAGGGTACCCTATACCAACGGGCCAACAGCTTGTACCCAGCTTCCTGAAACTTGGAGCTGATGGATGACTTATGCACTAAATATAAAATTCTCTGTCGCTAAGTGTTGAATAGAGTAATCCCCAGGTTAGATCCCCAATTCAAGAGAAAGGTGGGAGAGGGTTCCTCTGGGGTAGTGATTAGCAGCTAATAGGTTAGAGACAGGGTATGCCGGATCGGTTCCTTAGCTGCACAAATTGTCTCAAAGGGAGTCTGTGAACCCTTAAATTGGCTAGGGGAGGGTAATGCAGTCAAATAATGTCTTAGTTGTGCCACCCGCCAGGGACCTAATGAGCAGGGTTCAGTTATATCTCCCAGTGTGTCTGCAGAAATCCAGTTATTATCCCATAGGAAGTGACCTGCTCTAAATATTACTGCTCCTATCTAGTCACGGAATACCTTATCTGTCAGACTGGGACTGAATTCCGGGCTTCCCAAAATGGGTGTCATGCCAGAGGTGAGAGGGGCGAAGTGCTTCCTTATCCTTATCCGAGCACGCCACCAGTGTAGGTCCAGTAGGATAGTAGGATGATATTTAAGCTCGGAAAGAAGATCACTCGGTAACCAAGCAAGTCCCGTCAATGGCACCCAGTGTAAGATTGTTCAATAGAAACCCAGGGTTTCTTTGCGCCATTCCGACACCAATCCACTATGTGTGCCAGTTTGGTGGCCAAACAATATTTCTTTAGGTCCGGCAATCCAACACCACCCTGATCTTTTGGACGTATAAAAAATGGTTTCCGAATGCGTGCCGGTTTGTCCCCCTAAATGAAGCGTGTTTGTGCCGTCGCGAAAAAACCCCGTCGGTACATAAGTCGGAAGGCATTGGAAGAGAAACAATAGTCTAGGTAGAATGTTCATTTTGTAAATTGCACAGCGACGAAAGCATGCGTGGAGGCCCTTCATCCACCTTGCACAATATGCATTAATGGTATTCAGCAAGGGTGTGTAATTAAGCTGATAAAAGGTACTCAGGTCTTGTGCCAGATGTATCCCAAGGTATTTGATGGAGCGATGTGCCCAGGTAAAACTAAAAGAGGAATGGAGTTGGTTCACTAACTCGTCCACCAGAGACATTCAGGGCCTCCGATTTCATAAAGTTGATCTTGAAGTTAGACAGCCTAGCATAGTTAGTAAATACGCGGGTTGGAGATAAGTCTTTAGCATAAGCTGCTATTTTATAGTGGGCCCTACAGATTTAGGCCCCTTCTATATTCGGGTTTGTTCTGACATAGCACAGAAAGGGCTCTAGGGTCAAACTAAAAATGAGGGTTGAAAGGGGGCATCCCTGCCACGTGAATCTGGAAGCTGTCTGACAGAATCCCGTTAGTCCTAACTTGAGCGCTAGGAGCCATATACAGTGAAGACACCCAGGCAAGAAAAGCCGGTCCGATACCCGAGAACTTCAGAGTTTCCACCATGAAGGACCAATTAACCCTATCAGTGCCTTTTCTGCATCCGTAGACAACAGCATTAGTGGAGAATCCATGAGATTTACCTTATGGATCAGGTTAATGGCCTTCATGGTGTTGTCCCTTGCTTCCTGACCTGGCATAAAGCCAGCCTGATGTGGATGGATACTAGTGTCTAGAAGGATCACAAGACGGGATGCAAAAATTTTTGAGAAAAGCTTTTAATCCAGATTCAGAAGGGATATAGGCCTGTAACTTGAGCATTGGGCGCTGTCCTTACCCGGTTTGGGTATCACTGTTATGTGGGCACGAGTGGCATCAAGTGGCAGGGATGCCCCCTGCGAAATAGAGTTGAAAGCTTCCAAAAAATGGGTACTAAGTATATCCAAGATTGTTCTCTAGTACGTCAGCCCAAACCAGTCAGGCCCTGGAGACTTACCCGCTTGTGTGGATCGCAGCTGCGAATTCCACTGCTGATATCGGTGCCTCAACATCTTTGTTGGTTAAGGTAGGCTTAAAGGCGTATAGCTAAAGGCAAGATAAAGGCGTATCTTATCTCTAAAATGAGGGTCAACCGTTGCCGGGTTATCTTTGTCTACTGAAGATAGATCAGTGTAAAACCGTTAGAATGTCTCTGCTATGGCCGACGTGGTGTGGACTCGTGTGTGCGAGGCTG
This sequence comes from Dendropsophus ebraccatus, assembly GCF_027789765.1. NCBI lineage: Eukaryota > Metazoa > Chordata > Amphibia > Anura > Hylidae > Dendropsophus > Dendropsophus ebraccatus. The sequence continues at coordinate 69,975,462 of NC_091458.1, forward strand.
ATTGAATGAAGCGGATGTAGGATTGTTGTCTGAGGTCGTTGGGTAGGGAGATCAGTGCGATCCACTACGTCTGAAAGAAGGGAAGCATTCAATCTCCAATTCCATTGCCTAGGTATGGGTTGGGGAAAAGCTAGCTTTACCATGACTAGTTTGTGGTCAGAAAAGGTGATGGGACCTATCCTTGCTTCGGTAAGGAGATGCAGATCTCTGTTTGGGTAGGAAATAATCCAGTCTGGAGTACATATCTCTGATTGGAGAGTAAAATGAGAAATCTTTATCCCTGGGGGGAAGAGTCCTCTACGTGTCCACTAGCTGGTATTCACGTAAAGTGTTGTTAAATCTGTGGATCATCACCTAAAGGCCCTATTACACCAAAAAATTTTGGCAGATTATCTTACAGATTTTTTTCAGCCAAAGTCAGGAATGGATTTGAAAAGAGGATGAATCTCAGTCTTATCTTTACAACCTGTTCTCTGTTTATAGTGCGTTTCTGACTTTGTAAGAAAAAAGTCTGTCAGATAATCTGTCAGACATCTTTTGGTGTAATAGGGCCCTTAGGTGTCTAGGTTTGGTTCAACGGCCACATTAAGGTCGCCCCCTAACACCAGCACCCCTTCAGCAAATTCATCCACCAACTCCAAATAGCGTTATGTCCTGGCAAGTGTTTGGCAGGTAAGCCACTACCAGCATATACAATATTAGGGCAGTCTTACCCTTCACCATTAAGAGCCCTCCCTCTTCATCACTGCCAGAGTCCATGAAATCCCACGGGAGAGAGCGGGATAGGAGGATACTCACGCCTCTTGCTTTGGAGTCTTCAGTGAAGCTATGGTAAGCGGCTGGATACCATCTGTTAGACAGTCGGAACAAAGCATTAGCAGTTAGATGGGTTTTCTGGAGAAATGCAACCTGCCCATGCTGAGCTTTTAGAAAATTGAGCAAGATAGACTTCTTACCTGGGTTATTAAGGCCTTTCACATTCAGAGATCCGAGCACAAAGTCCCACTGAGCGAAGGTGGACATGACTGGGGACTTCTTTTAGGCACACAACTGGGGTGATAAAAGGGAGAGGGGAGGGAGAAGGGAAGGGAACACCAAGCAGAGGAGAGGAAGAGTGAGTAGTGATAGGAAAGAAATCAACAAAAACAAACAAAAAAAAAGAAAACAAAGAGCTGAAGGTCGTAGGTAAGTACACCTACAACAAAGTAAAGACCAGAAAGGTTGTAGCTAGGAAGCATGTAGGAGGAAGTGCATGTAGGATAATCTGACCTACGGAAGTAGATGTGGAGAAAACCATGGAACGAGTCCACCACAGCAGCACAATTTGTTAACACGTCAAACATTAAAAGGCAACTGCAAACAGACCCCAATAATTACAGGGTGGGAGGAAGGAGAGGGGAGAGAAAGAAAAAGAAAAAGGGGGGAGGGGGTAAGAACCACAGACCTAATAATGATTGAGACCCTTAACAGTGTCCCTCAAATAGAAAAAGTTCAGGCAGGCAAGAGAATGCAGACTAAGCAATAATATTAGTAATAGAAGGTCCCAATGAAACTAATAATGTAGAATGAAACTAATGTGTTGCCAACAGGCCTAGGACCCCTTTATAAGGTAAGACAATGTTCACCATCAAAATCTGGGACCGTCCAAAAAAAAAAAGAAGGGCCCCGAGATGGCCAGTGAGAGAGAGCCTAACATTGTCCCTTCATGTTGCCATGTTCAACCTGCTAATAGTAGTCTGGAAGTACAGTTCAAGAGGTGTCCGTATAACTCCATAAGGATGAAGAAAATCAGGCTTCCAGCAGGAATGGGTGGGAGAGATCAGCTACCGACCCTTCCTGTGTTGTGCGATCTGACTCTTCTCTCGAGATCCTACGAGAAGGTTTCCTCCGTCTGGTATTGCTAGTTGACTGGTCATGGCGACCCAGGGCAAGCCAATTAGGAACTTGTAAAGCTGGGGTGTTGACAAAGGAGAACAGTTCTGGCAGGTCATCCGGATGGCGTAGAATAAACGAAGCAGAGTCCTTTCTTTTTTTTATTTTTTGTTTTTGTTTTATTTGGTTTTCCAAAGAAATATAAAGGACATTTATGAAGTAATACACAAAATCTTGTAAACACAGTCGTTACAATTAAAATAGCAATACAAAAACTAAACCGTGAAACCGTGAAAGCACAGGATTGTTGCTGGCAAAAGTTTTCCATCGCTCTCTGCAGACGGGGGGGGGGGGGGGGGGGGAATGGAAGTGGCAGGACAAATACGGGTCCGGCCTGCTGCTAAACACTGGTGTACCTGTGGCAGTGCGTAGAGAAAGGGGGGGGGGCAGGGTATGCCATATGCAAGTTACTCATGGCTTCTTGACGAAGGCGGTAACCTTAGGGGCCCTAGGTTGTTGGCAATGTCCGCCTTACAGTACCACTCTGTTAGGCGGAATGGGAGAACTATGTTCGCAATTTCTTGAGTGTCGTAGTGTGCAATAAGGAATGTTCTATATTTCTGGAAGAATTTCTTAGTGCCTCTCTTCTTATGTCTTTCAGCATCAATACGATCTACCCCAAAGAATAGTTTTAGTTGTGATATAACTAAGGGAAGATCAGGAGGGGAGGCTGATAACCAATTGAGAAATAGGCATCTAAGAGCTACTAAGAGGATTACACTAACCAGTTGTGGAGGTGCACGCCCCTCATCCACCTCTTCAGGGGGACGCAGCTGATGGAATAGTACAGTGTGAGGCGTCAAAGCCAGTCTAATTTTCCAATATCTCTGTATATAGGCAAGTACTTCCTGCCAAAATTGGGCAGTATAAGTGCAAGACCATACGCCGTGCCATAGGTTGGTAAGAGGGATCTTACATTTAGGGCATGAAGTAATTCTGTCGGGGAAAGCAGGAGATGGGAGAATGTTAAAGCCATATAAGGCCCCATGGGCCAGTTTGAAATAGGTTTCTCGCCATCTTTCATTTATTACACATTTCCGTATCTTGTGCCACCCCGCCAGGATCACCTCCACTGTATTCTTGTCTCGGGTATAATGTGCCCACAGTTTGAACAGTTGATGTTTGCTTACTTTCAAGATATGGTTCCTAAGAGCCATGTACAGGAAAGAGATAGAAGCGTGGCCCGGTGTAGAGCCAATTGGGTCATCAAATGCATTGGTTGGGGATTCTTTGGACAGGTCTCGCAGTCTGTTAGTATAGAAGGTATGGAGCTGATAAAATTGCAGAAGTTGTGAGGAGGGGATGCCAAACTTAGCTGCAAAAGTTCTGCAGCTGAGTGCCATTTATGGTGTTCCCGGTCCATGAGGTCCCCCACTACTCGAAGTCCCCTAGCTGCCCACTGAGTGAGCCATGGCTGTGTGCAGCCCTGAGCCATCTCAGGGTGTTTGGAAAGAGGCATATATTTGGAAAGAAGAAAGGGTAAGCCATGTGCTTTCCGTACTTCCTTCCAAGTCACTATAGTGTCCCTAAGCAGTACTGATGTCTTAACCTCCTTCGGGAGTTTTGCATAGGCCGTGTGACATAAAGTTCTAAGATCCCATGGCGAAGCAAGTTCTTTCTCTAGCTCAAGGTTGGAGGAGAAAGAAGAGCTTTGAAACCAATCTAACGCATGGCGGAATATACAGGCCAGATTGTAACCCCTAATACTCGGGAAGTTCAAACCTCCCTCCAATTTGCCTAGCATTAATTTCTGTAAAGAGATCCTCGGATGTTTACCCTTCCAAATGAAGGGTCTGCAGAAGGTAGAGCAAACGGGGGAAGGTAATCATCTTGATCAGATGGCAGCGTCCCATAAACGTAAGAGGTAAATTATGCCAGTCATGTAGCTCTGATATAATCTTTTATATAATGGGGCCATAATTCAAGGCGTAAAGCGTGTCTGAGGTCCTACCAATTTTAATACCCAGGTACGTAATCGACGAGGGCGCTAGCTTTATATGCAATCGGTCTGTCTCCGCTTTCCATTGAGGGGTCCGTGTACCCAGAGGAAGGATCTCGCTTTTGGCTACATTTATTTTGTAGCCTGAGAACTGGCCATAGAAGTGTAGGAATTCTATTATTTTAGCTATGCTGTTCCCTGGGCTACGTAGGAACAGGAGAATATCGTCTGCAAACATTGCAGCTTTCACTGAGTGCGACCCAACCCCTATTCCCTCATAAAAGTCAAAATCTATTAAGTGGCGAGCTAAGGGTTCAATTGCCAGGTCAAACAAAAGGGGAGAAAGGGTGCACCCCTGTCTGGTCCCTTTCTCCAACATTAAGGGGGTCGATAATACACCTGGAGTGTGGACCGGCGCTCTCAAGTCACTATATAACCCCTGGAGAAACACCCTGAACGTGCCTGTCAGCCCAAAGCTGTCCAGCACCGATCCCAGCCAGTCCCATCTGACGTTATCGAAGGCCTTTTCAGCGTCAAGCGTCAAAAGCGCTGGTTGTTCACCTGGCTGGGGTCGGTGCTGCACCCTATCTAGTGTCAAGAGAACTTTGCGAATGTTGGTAACCGCCGCCCTGCTGCGGACAAAGCCTACTCGGTGTGACCCTATGAGGTCAGGTAGAAAGGAGAGTCTATTCGCTATAATCTTTGAGATAATCTTCAGGTCCTGATTTATGAGTGATATTGGTCTATAAGACCCAGGGTCTACAGGGTCCTTGCCGGGCTTAGGAAGCACTTTTATGTAAGCTAATTTGGCGTCTTGAGAGATACGACCTGTATGCAGGATGTCATTGAAATAATTCGCTAGGGATATAGAAATTTGGGGTGTTAAGAGCTTATAAAATTCCCCCGAGTAGCCATCTGGCCCTGGGGATTTCCCGTTGGGAAGAGACTGAATCACTGCTGCTACCTCTTCCCCAGTGACATCTGAATTTAAGAGTTCCAGTTGCTCCGGAGTCACTGTGGGGAGAGAAAGGGTATGTAGGAAGTTACGGCCTTCAACTTGATCTGCAGGGTTAGAGCCATATAATGAGGCATAGTATTGTCTCAGCTGTGCGTTGATGGTGTGGGGCTGCGTGTGTTTGGTTCCAGTGCTGTCTTTAAGGACCTGGATGTGGGACAAGTTGCGTCTGCCTTTGGCCAAGCGGGTCAAGAGTCTGCCTGTTTTATTTCCTTGCCTGAAGAGGTCTGTTTCAAAGTAGGACCTGTGCATCTGCTCACGCTTGTCTATCCAAAATTCAAAGGCAGAGCGCGCCACTTTCCATTGTTCCTGATGGATCGGTGTGGGGGAACCCAGGAACTGGGAATAGGCCTCTCTCAGTGAGGCACTAGCTGCCTGATAAGCCTGCTGTGTTTTCTTCTTGATGGCACTATGGTGAGCTAGAATGCCTCCCCTAAGGACCGCCTTCGCTGACTCCCAGAAAAGTGCTGGGTTGTCCTTATGGGCACTATTGTGGCAGTCGAATTCCAGCCACCATCCTTGTAGGAGCTCCTGAAAGGCTTCGTCTCTGGCTAGGTAGGTGGGGAATCTCCAGATAAAATCCTGGAGCTTCGGGGATGGAGTCTAGAATTCAACTGATATGGGGGCATGGTCTGAAATGACTAGATCAGCTATCTGTGCGTCCGTCATACGTCCAATAAGTAAAGGGCTCAGCAGAAGATAGTGAATTCGGGACCAGGAACCGTGGACATGAGAAAAATGAGTGAAGTCGTGACCGTCGGGGTGGTGCACTCTCCAGCTGTCACTCAGGTCAGTCGCCTCCAGTACTGTGGGGAGTATCTTGTCTCTCAGCCATTGGTGATCAGTGGGGTGGGGGGGGGGGGGGGGTATAAGAGGACTACTAGAACATGTTAAATTAGGAATGGTGCTGTTGTTATTGGGTCGGATCTGTTTTCCCCTCCCATGTTTATACACATTTAAATCTGGACAATCCTGTGCAACATACCCATCAATACAAATAATGCATGAATTTGTAAAATAGCTAAACATAGCTCAACAGTAAGAACAAATAAAATAACAATAAATCCCGCGACAAGAGTGGCGGTGGTCCAAGAACCACTCCCGCCTAGTGGGTATGAGACTCCCTTTTTTCGAGGATGCGGCCGGCAACGCCGTTCCCGCAGCCTAGAGGAAAGGATACTGGAATCCAAGTCCTTGAGATGCAAGGTTACCTTTGGCTAAGCTTTGTACTGGAAGGGGTGGGCATGGGAGTCCAAACGCAGTCGGGACCATGAGTAGTCATCAGGTATAGAGGGGGGGGGGAAATCACAAAATATGGGACTCCCCGACTCCGTGACCAGATACATCCACTGCTACATGCTCCTAAGGGAGGGTGGGGAGGTAGGGGGGAAAGGGTAGAAGGGGGGCATATCCCAGTGACTCGCCAGCCAAGAGAATCACAATAAACAAGGTTTTTGCAGAGGCTAGCAAGGGAGGGTTGAGGATGGGTGAGACGGAGAGGGGCTGGTTCAAAAATAGTGGGGGTAGGTTGACAGTACCTTGCAAACAGAGCAAATCAGTTCCGATGAAAAGGCAAGTGTCCCAGGTCAGTCCGGGGAAGGTGTGCGGCTACCTCCCACGCGGAGTTCAGATGAGCGTCTTCTCCTCTTGCGTTCCGCATGCTTCCTCGAGTTGTGCCGGTGTCGGGAGTTAGAAGTGGAGTGTCTGATTTCCATAGGCGAGGATGATCGGCCTCTGCTGTGGCGATGGGATGAGCGAGGCCCAGGGTCACGTGAAGGAGTGGTTGGAAGGTTTAGAGCGTCCACTGCCGCCTCTGGTGTTTTGTAGGAGGAAAAAGAGCCATCACTGTGGAATACCCGCAGAATGGCGGGGTACTGCAGCTGAAAGCGTCTATTTGCCTGGTATAATGAAGAGCAGATTGAACTAAATGCCCTCCGTTTTTGGTGGACAGAGAAATCTTCAAATAATAGGATTTTAGCGCGGTGGAACATTAGGGGCTCCTTACGTTTGCGGAAAGCTCTTAGTAGCTCTACTTTGTCATTGTAGTCAAGGAGTTTGACGATAACCTGGCGCGGGCGTTGTGATAGAGCTGAATTCCCTGCTTGGGTAGCGGTTCGTGCATCCGGAGGGGGGCCTATTCGGTGCGCTCTTTCTACTCTGCATGGGTGTTGTAGTCCCAGCGCTTTAGGCAGATCTTCTCACAAAATGTCTGCAGTTCATTAGGCAGAACCCTCTTGCTCACTCCTATTAGGCGTAGGTTGCTACGGCGGGAGCGATTTTCCAAATCCTCTAATTTTTCATTGACCCTGGCCATTTCATCCTCCATTAGCTGTATCCTGTCATGTGCCTCTTTATTTTCATCTTCAAGTGAGGACACTCTGGTCTCTAACTGTGTTATGCGTACAGAGTGATCAGATATCTCAGTTTGCAGCTGCTGTAGTGAAGACCTTATTGTCTGCTCTACTGATCTCTGTACTTCTGGTGCCATGAGTTTTACTACCTCTGCTGCCAATTGCTTATAATCAAAGGGAGAGGTAGGAGAAGGTGACAGGGGGGAGCCAATAGAAATAGTCTGTGCCCCAACTGCATGGGTTAACGTTGTGGCTGTGTCCTGCGTTTGCTGGGGGCCGCCTGACACTCTGTGCTGCTGCTGTTGTGTGGAGCTTGTCTCCATGTCATGCGTCCCCTCACCTCCCGCTTCGGATCCGGCGCTCGGCGCCATCTTGGATCCAGCTCTCTGGTGTTCTGCGGCCGGCTGTTGCGGGGGGAGCTGCTTCGGCGCTCCCTTCTGGACAAACTTGTCCATCGAGTCCTCCTGTCACGTAGGGGAGCCTGTGGGGCTTCGCTCAGTGGTCCCGAGGGACTGTTGTTGCTGGGTACAGGCTGGGGTCGGGCAGGAGCTCCGGCGTGCGGCTGCTTATATCCCCGCGCCAGAACCGGAAGTCGCAGAGTCCTTTCTGACTGCTATATGGAATGGATAAAACCATCTATATGTAGCCCCAGCATCTTTAATCTTGACTAACAGCGGTTGAATCAGCCTACGCATGTATAGAGTGCGTGCAGAGACATCAGGGTATAAGTGTATTTTGGCCCCTTCAAAGCTGATTTGATTATTATCCCGCACTGCTTTGAGGATCATCTCTTTGTCAGTGTAGTAGTGTAAGCGACAGAGCACATCTCTGGGGGCCACATTAACTCCTTGGAACATTCACAGACGTAGCATTAACTCCTTGGAACATTCACAGACGTAGCATCTTGAGGCCTATTAGTTGATTAAAGAGACATGTCACTCTCATTGCAAGGTTATGAGCAGATGGTAGTTCAGTCAGGCTTTTAATGCAAATGTTATTTCTCCGGCCCCTGTTCTCTTGATCATCTAAGTGCAAGGCCATAGAGCAGGACCCTAGCATCCAGTGCTGTTGCTGATTCATTAGTACTCGTTCTGTTAGCCAGCTGCTTAATTTCTTCTCTAACACTTTCTTTGGCTTGTTGCTGTGCAACTTCAATTCGTTGTACTACACTGTGCAAGTCCTGTTTGGAGGGCAATGCCTGAATTAGCTCCCTCAGCATCTGTAGCTCACCTTGCACAGAGCCTGCTTGCATGTCAGCTGGAGGGACGTGATGCACGCCAGGTTGTACTCAACCAGTTTACTGCCTGGTGAGGATGGCAGGGGAGACTGTACAACCCCCTTCTTCTCGGTGCGTCTGCACCATGACAGGATGGGGGCCTCACTGCGCACTGAAGCTGGGTGAGCGTCGGAATCACTCCAGGCTTCTCCGTAGCGATACAGAGCGGGATGTCTGTGCCCTCCGGGTATTCCAAAGAGGTGGATGGTATCTGTGGAGCTGTGGAAATGTGCTGCTGTGTCCAGAGCTCCTCCCGCCGCCATAGCTAAGCAAGCTATGTTGTCTTCTGTATGTGTCTGTTTGGCACACCCTAAGAGAAAGCGGCAGCAGGGAGGACCTTATACAGCAGTATTTAGCAGTTTAAACACTGAAACAAGCACTGAGGTTAGATAACAAACAAATTTGAATGGATTTTAAGAGTGAATGATGTTAAGAAGGGAGAAATAGGACTTTAGGAAGTGAAGCAGGAGGCGCTTTTCTCTAATAAGACATGTTATAAAGTTTCTTATATTTACTTGCACCATTGGTTTTTGCAGAGTTTGTTGACAGGTTGTTAGTGACCATTTAGGCTCTATCCTCAATTCCTTAAAAATTTTGCCATTTAGTTGATGTTAAAGATAATATTAATTTTTTTTTTTTTTTTTTAAAGATGAGAGAATTTTTACATCGAGCTATGATGATGCTCTGCTACCTTGCTTGCCTCCCCTTCCACAAGCTGTGACTGTCAGGTGTACTGTAGCTGGTGGATTTTTGGGTAGAGCAATGGGAGCCCTTCACTAAAGGAGAATTCTTCTGGTCCAGTCCCTGGGCGCTTCCTGGTCTAGAGAGGGGACTTAGGACGTGACAGTCCAAAACCACTCAGGCGGCCAGTGTTCGTAGCGAGGTCCCGTCTCAGCGACTGACTGGCTGACACGTTACATCCCAGATCCCACTCAGACCTAGAAGCGACCAGGAACCAGAGCAGAGGACAGCACTGGACTTTAATACTGTAGACTATAAGTCTGTTTTGTTCTTTGTTGGGTGCTGTTGGCCAAACTGCACAATAATTTTATCCACTATTTAGGACAGTAATAGTAGAGCTGAGGACTTCCAATACTATGTTGGTACGGCATACTTATTTTGTACAGCAGAACATTCTTCCTGAGGCCTCATAAGAAACACATTGAGGCTATATTCACACACAGTATTTTTTCTCAGTATGTTGGTCCTCATATTGCAACCAAAACCAGGAGTGGATTGAAAACACAGAAAGGCTATGTTCACACACTGTTGAAATTTAGTGCATGGCCGTCATTTAATAGAAATTAATTGGCGTTATTTTAATACATTGGACGTTGTTATGAAATAATGGCCATTGTTTGTCATAAAATGACAACCATCCACTAAATTTCAACAGTGTATGAACAGAGCCTATCTGTGTTTTCAATCCACTCCTGGTTTTGGTTGCAATATGAGGACCACAATACTGAGCAAAAATACTGTGTGCCTGTGTCCATACAATGTATAAAATAACACCGTTGAATTAATGTTCGTGTCATTAATTTGCAGCCATAATTGAACGAACAATGCATGTTATTTTACATTGTTCACACACAGATTTTTTTTCTACCGTTATTTTCAGAATATTGAATAGGACTTTAAAATAGCGGCCACACAATGTAATTGGCCGTCATTGTAATGATGTTAAACAACGGCTGCTGTTTTAAATATCAAATAACAGCCATTGGAAAGTATTTTGTGAACATAGCCTTCGGGTGATTGAGAACATTTTTCTTGTTATGCCCTGTGTACAATAACATGTTTTAGTCTCATGTAATTGGATTATATAGTATTGTACCATGTGAAACATCTTAAAACTTTGAGCATAGCTTTGTCTAAAGCCTTCTCGCGTTTGATGCAATTACATTTGTAAGGAAGCACATTCAGTCATATGAAGTCCGTTACAGAAGCCGTCCCCGTGACTACTGGGAAACTATTTTAGGGGGGAGCTCATGTACTGTATCATCTTCTTTGTATGTTTGTCAGGCTAATACATTTCATTACTCGTGAAAGTTGGGTTTGAGGGGCATTGAGGCTTAGGCACAATAATTGATGGCGCTGTCCGCCTGAATGGCTCATTTGACTTCTATGACTTCTATTTTTGCATTTTTCTCTAGAACGATATAAAATCTTCAAAGTGTATGTGTAAAATGTTTTATTTAGATCATCTTTTTCAGTTTTTCTTTATACTATAATTTAATCTAATAGCTGAAATATAATATGCTACTTACAAAAAAAAAAAAAAAAAAAAAAAAGACTAAAAGGGCAGACTGAATTGGCCAGGTTGCCTTTTCTGTTGTTAATTCTCTTTGTTTCTGTGTATAACCAATAACCAGGACAGTTTCCTAAGTTAAGGAAGCTGAAGTACAGTATAAGGTAATATGAACTGTGCCCTGAACCTCCATTCGGAATGCTTTTCACTTCACACACTAGAGCAGGTTCAGCTTTAAAACTATCATGTATAAAGCATCATGTTTTCTTGGAGTTTAGAAATGCCAAATCCAGTGAGGGGGCATGGGTTAAAGTGCAACATGGTACACAATAATTCAGCATAATTTTTTTACAAAATTCTGTTGCCTATTAAGCAAACCAATTGATAGTGTAAACTTATACTGTAAACTAATCTAATAGTATAAGATAGACTACAAGACATCTTACGAATTCAGAGGAAACATAGTTTCTATTTATAGAATACAATGACAAATCATATGTACTGTAATTCAAAAGGTAATGTAATGCATAAGACCAGTGGGTGTACTATAATATATATGTTACCCTACCCTTCCAGCTCCATCATTTATAACCAGAAAAAAAAATAGGTAGTCGAGAAAATCTTCCTAAACAAAAAAAAGTGTATGAACAGGTAGTATAGGTGTGTAGGATTGATTATACGGTGGTATCTTGGATTACAAGCATAATCCGTTTCAGGACTGTGCTTGTAATCCACTCTTAAACCAAAGCAAATGTTCCCATAAGAAATCACTGAAATGCAGACAATTGGTTCCACACCCTAAATATAATGATTTTTTATTCTGAATAACATGTAGAACAGATGAAAAAAAGATTTAGAAACAGCTGGATATGTGATATTCTAAGTTACTGTACAGTATAGCAATCAGCATGTGGTGTATAATGTATACAATGTGCATAAACCTGAAAAACAGCAGCAGTTTGTGGATACAGAATGGAGATGCAGATCCCCATAATGGCGAGGATGGGAAACTCAAGGGCTGACAGACTGCAGGGAGTAAGAAGGAATGAGCAGGACAGATGTGGGCACAGTATAGCCGTACTTTTTGTCCGGGGAGAGATGTGTTACAGCTATGAAGAGATTACCTCCACAGTACTGTCCCCTGATGTAAGCCCCAGCCTGAAGTGGATCTGACAGTACTGTAGACCACCCTCTGCAGGCCATGCCCCTCCCCCACTCCACTTCCCACCCAGTACGGGGAGCTCTTAAAACAAAGCAATGCTCTTAAACCAAGTTACAATTTTGAAAAACTTAAACCAAAAGGCTCTTAATCCAAGTTACTCTTAAACCAAGGTACCACTGTATACTATTTCCACAGTGACTGATAAAAATCAATAAGATTAGATAAGACATTTTAATAAAATGTGTCAAATGCTATAGGTGTAAAACCAACGCCAACACATTTACTAAAATTGATGCTTTCACTGTATAATGCTTACAAATGAAAATCCATTCAAAAATAAAAACTATTCCTCAGTCTACCTTTTATTTGTATCTTAAACTTGTATTCAATAACTAGGGGGCACCTCACTGTTTAAGATGAACTGATCTAGTGCACCAGTGTCCTCTTTCTTTGACTGCTTCATGTTCATGTTCCTCACATCTGCTTGTTCTGTTAGGGGGTCTACACTATATTCACTACAAAGAAAAAAACAGATGATCTATGTAAAAAAAAAAGATTTGGTGTTGGTAAATTGAATATATTGTGTGAAAGGCAATTGGGAAATTCAGTTTATTGTCGCTAACACGGCTGCAAAGTGAAGTTACATACAAGATTTCTGTATGAAGTTCGTAGTAAATGTATTCACGTACATTTTGTTTTGACATTACAGGTGACACGATTAACATTGGAGATGTATCATATAAAGTAAAAACACCAAGGAACCCCGAACTGGTGCCTCAGAGTTACCGTAAGCTATTGTTTCTATAATTCAGAAGCAATTTTTTTTCTCTGTTCCCAATGTTTTTGTTCTTTAGCCATTAGATTTATCATGGTGAAAATGTATTTTCTCTCGGTTTGTAATAACACAGCACTTTAGTATTGAGCTTTCTAATAATGTGCTTGTGTTATTGCTAAGAATTATGAGCAAATGATGAGCAATAGTCCTTGTATCATAAGCTATAGCCTAAGATGTTATTGCGCTTTAAAGATTTGATAAAATGTGTGAGATAATAGATATTCTTCTTCTCCTGCTTCTTCCATATTGATGGAATATCTTCCACTTCACATGATGTAGTTAAAGACGTATGCCTCTTAAAGAATCAAGGACTTCAGCGACCTATCCAGCAAACTATGTGCAGCATACTAAATATTTCTAATAACATACCGTGCCGTATTTGAGGACATTTTTGGTTATGCTTTTATGTAATTTCCCATGGTCATGCAGCCTGGATACATTTATAGTCTCACTTATTACAAGGGAGCCTTGTACTATTTTGAGTGACCAGCTAATAGGTTTACAGTTATTAGTGTGTAAGGGTAGCTTCACATACACCGTATCACAGCGGATTTTATGCTTCGAATTGCAGCAGATCTGCAGCAGATTTAATCTAAATAACTGAACAAAGCATCAAATCTGCTGCGGATCCTGTACGTGTGAATGCACCCTAAATGTGCACTTTTCCTGCGTGTCCATTGCATTAGAAAAGTTTCACATTTTCTTGGGAACAGAAATTGATAGCCCTCTCCTGCTTTCATCATATGTTTCCTGTCCCGCAAAACATACACTAGTGGATCCTCATAGTTAAGGGATGTCCATGTTTACTACACAAGTCTCCCTCCTCATTAATGCTTAATTCCAGTGGGAAGCCTGGTGCAGAGGCCAGGATTTTGGGAACAGGTGCTCTCCCCTCCTGTAGACCTTTGGCATTAATTTTGCATACACAGGCAGCGAAAGACATTTTACCAACCTCTTTTGGACCCTGAGAGGTGACACTGTGCCATGTGTTGCCTTTATACTTACACTGCGCTATAGTTCACCTCTCTTCGCCTGTTCAGGGTTGTGGTTTGTGTATGCTGGGATTTCTACTGTACTGTGTATGTGAGTGGTCCACAACATGCAAATAGGGGAATTTAGATTGTGAGCTCTATTGGGGACAGACTATGACAAATTATGTACAGCACTGCAGAATAAATTGGCACCATCTAAATAATGGAAGCATTATTACAACATATGATGGGTCCTGGAAATACATTTATAGGAGGGTTTGGAAGAGACCTTCAGTCCTTTCTTTGTCTCTTTAGAGGTCAAGGATTAGTGTCCATTTGGCGCCATCATAGAGGATTTAGGATAAAGAATAATAATACAAGTGATCTGATCCTGAAATAATGTTATTTGTTCCCAGTTCAGTTAACAGAAGTATCCCTTCTTTGAAGGGGATTCAAAAACACTGAAAACAAACACCTCTGCGGCCTGCAGCAGGTATTTCTAAATGCATAGCTCTACAGTTTTTCCCCCCAAAACTTGTTTTTATTGATTTTACAAATTCCATACAATATAAAATAACAGCATAGGGAGGGGAGAGGGGGCAATGAGAAAGTCAGAAAGGTTCTGAAAGAGACACCATTAGTCCATGTCAGTCCAATATTAGTGGAGTCCGTTTGCCAGCTGCCATCCATCAAACATATTAAAACAGTTAAGTCCAGGATGTAATCTGTTGCCAATGGACTCATGTTCTTTGGTACACAATGTACTCCTTGTGTTTAAAAGGCCATAGCACTTCCATTTTTTTTTTACCTAGAAACCCACATGAGCCCTTATTTTTTGCGTCACTAATTGTACTTTGCAATGACAGGCTGAATTTTTGCATAAAGTACACTGCGAAACCAGAAAAAAATTCAAAGTGTGGTGAAATTGAAAAAAAATAACGCATTTCTTTTATTTGGGGGGTTTGTGTTTTTACGCCGTTCGCCTTGGGGTAAAACTGACTTGTTGTGCATGTTCCTCAAGTCGTTACGATTAAAACGATATGTAACATGTATAACTTTTCTTTTATCTGATGGTCTGTAAAAAATTCAAACCATTGTTAACAAATATATGTCACTTAAAATCGCTCCGTTCCCAGGCTTATAACGCTTTTATCCCTTGGTCTATGGGGCTGTATGAGGTGTCATTTTTTGCGCCATGATGTGTTCTTTCGATCGGTACCTTGATTGCGCATATGCGACTTTTTGATCGCTTTTTATTACAATTTTTCTGGATTTGATGCGACCAAAAATGCACAATTTTGCACTTTGGGATTTTTTGCGCTTACGCCATTTACCGTGCGAGATCAGGAATGTGATAAATTAATAGTTAGGGCGATTACAGACGCGGCGATAGCAAACATGTTTATTTATTTATTTGTTTATTTTTATTTATAACCTGGGAAAAGGGGGGTGATTCTGACTTTTATTAGGGGAGGGGGCTTTTTACTTATAACATCACTTTTATTTTTACTTTTACACATATACTAGAAGCCCCCTTGGGGGACTTCTAGTATATACACTTTGATCTCTCATTGAGATCTTTGCTGTATAGTTATACAGCAAAGATCAATGAGATCGGCACTCGTTTGCTTTCGGCTGCTGCAGCCAAAAACAGACGAGTGCCGAGCCGGGGACGGCGCCATCTTGGAGAGGTCCCCGGCCGGCATCAGGTACAGAGATCGCTCTAGGAGCGATCTCACCCACTAGACACCAGGGAAGTGCTGCAGCCGGTAATCGGAAGCAGCTGTCATCTTTGACAGCTGCCTCCGATTACCTGATTAGCGGGCACGGCGATCGGACCGTGCCCGCTAATAGCCGCGATCCCGGGCTACATGCGGCACCCGGGATTGCAGCGGTTCAGAGCGCGTCCGCTGTGTGGCCCCGCTCTGAACGCTGGGAGGCGGTCCTGGACGTACGGGTACGTCCAGGGTCGCCTAAGGGTTAAAGTGACACTGTCACCTCCTTTTTGCGAGTGGGCGGGGTCTCGCGGCATTAGTGCCACCTAGCCCCGCCCCTGCCCACCATTGGCCCCACCCCCTCGTCAGCCATTGGAACAGGCTGGCCCCACCCCCTCTAGGTCGGCCCAACAATAGGCGTTAAGGGTGGTGGTGGTGGCCAAAGGTGGTGCGGTGGGCGGGGTTAAGTGGCGCTATTGCCGCGAGGCCCCGCCCGCTTAACACAGTCTGCAGTTGATAAAAGATCACTTTTTACTTGAGCAAGCACCATGACGTAAGATATAAAATAAGGTATGAAAAACGCTAAATGTGTCAGAATGCACAAAGGGGGTGACAGTGTCACTTTAAGGTTCTGCTCCAGAAACCATGTGGTTGTACTGAAGCATTTTCTGATGTGGTCTCTGATGTGGTGGGAGTAGGCTAATGATGGGTGACCATATAGCAAAGAATTTTTTTACTCCTTTTGCATCCACCCAATCCATTCTCAGCAGGAAGATGAGCTTTTTCAGGAAGGTGTAGAGAGTAGGTGTGTTAGGTGCTTGCCAGGTCTGTAGTTTTATTTTTATTTTATGTCAGTGTCAAAAAGTTGCCCAAGCTGGGTATAGAGGAATATGTGTCATGTCAATGACATGTATTTTGTGCCAAAATAATTTAATATGGGGACAATCCCATAAGCAATGGAAGTGGTCTACAGTAACCTCCCCACACCTAGAACAGGCCTGGTAGGGAGATTACCCATGAAAGAGTTTTGTTGAGGAATTTTGTAGCCTCTGTGCAAGATCTACAGCAACATTCCCAATAGGATGTCAATGGGATCAATTTGAGTGTTTTGCTGATGGGGAAAACTGAGGGTCATAAGTTGACCATTTGGTTATACCATAGGTTTTGAGTTTGTTGTCAAGCTAGCGCTGGAAACAAATAGTTAATAGAAATAGGGCCCTCATTCTGGGAGAAGGCAACCAGGCGGGGACACATTAGTTCTGCCTTTTGTGAACCTCAGTTGATAGGGAGATAGGAGTTGGGGTAAAAAATTATGCGGTCCTGGCCAACAGTTTATAATCTACATTAAGTAGGGATATGGGACGGTATGAGGTCACAAGGGCAGGGTCTTTATGTGGCTTAGGGAACAGCTCTACAATTAAATGTGGGATGGTTTAATAATATTATGGATAAAAAGAACTCAAGACTTCCATTAACTTAATGTAAGAAGGTGTATAGTGCTGTGTCTACAGAGAGCAAAACCATTTCATCAGCATGATTAACTTCTAATCCAGTCTCAAATTCCAATTGCAGTGCCAGTAATCTCCCCATCTCCAGATAGGATACATTGGTCATTGCCAAGTGTTATTAGCAAATGGACAAGCCTTCTAATCAGAGCTCCTTCAATAACCACAGTTTCTATCTCCACGGCCAAGAGCTTCTTAAAAAAATATTTGCAAAACATCACCAAGGTCCTGACCAATTGATACATTGTTCAGACATTACAAGCTAGATGTCCATTCCCCCTAGGACTGTGTTGTTAGTGACTGTCCCTGCGTAATGATACTGTGGTCTCCTATTTTCCCTCTTGTAGAGCTAATGTGGAGGTTTAGGGAAAACACTAACTGGTAATCAGTATTTCCCACATTTATACATCTCTCATTTATTTTTTTTTTATTTTTTTTTTGCATTTGTAATTTACTCTTGTATATATTTATATTGTATATGTTAAGTTGTATAAATGTGTTTAATTCAACTATTAGCACACACCTGTTAGCATCATGTGATGTTTTTCTCCTCCCTTTTGGGGGGCGTATCCCTTGTAACATACTGGTCATATCCTCTTATAAAAGCTTGTAATATTCAGTATAAATTTGCCATGATTAAGGGACTAGTGTCCTGAAACGCGTCGGCGTGTTTTTTATTGTTATGTTTGGATTTTAAGAGGATTTCTAATAAAGACTTTACATTTTACTTGGAGCTGTGGACTTCCACTTTTTACCTAGTATTTCCCACAACCTATAACAGTCCCGTGTCATGTAAATGAGTGTAATTTTTTTCTAGTACAGATACTCTTATTTTACTGGTGAGGGTAAAAAAGGGTATTATTTATTATTGCATAAAGAATAACAAAATTACAAAAAGATTACAAAAGATCAGCAACATCTGTACTTAAAATGTATGGATGGCAGCAGTCATTGCCTTAAAGGGTTCTCTGGTCCGGGGATATTTTTTACCAATGGCCGGGGAGGGGGTGGTTATAAACAGTGCAGGCGACTTACCTCCCCGGTTCCAGCATCGGGTCCCTGATCGTGGCGCTCCGTACCCCCATCCCGTGATCATTTCCTGGTGTGAACTGCCACATGAGACGTGACGTCTCAAGGCAGCTCAGCCATTCAGTGGCCCAGGCGGGACTCAACTAGAGCTGCTGAATGGCTGAGCTGCCTTGAGACGTCACGTCTCATGCGGCAGCTCACACCAGGAAGCGGACGGGGGTACGGGGCACTGCAATCCAGGACCCGGCGCTGCAACCGGGGAAGAAAGTCACCTGCACTGTTTGACCCCATAATCACAGGGAGCTATTTGTTTCCTGTTCTTTTGGAGGCAGGGAAATCCTTCTTGTAGTTCTGTCATAGAGGTTACCATAATATCTGCTTCCTGGTGGTAAATTATCATAGAAAGCAGATAATTAAAGTAAAGTTACATACAATTTATACAATTCATGCTGCAAGTGCTGTCTATGGTGCTGAAAATATTTAGTATTTAGGACACACTAGAGCTCTCCCATTGTGCTAGAAATTATACTTTACATTCCCTAGAAGAAGCTTTTTATGTCCTGATAGTGTCAGATATATTACCAGCAGTCTAATAAGGAAATAATTTGGATTATGTTTAATTGTTTTTTTTGCTGAGTATAAGTCCCTTCTGTCATTGTATAGTTTTACAAGAAATTCCAAGATTTTAATAATTTGTCCTACAGAGAATATTAAATTTGAAGATACCCCTCCTGTCTGGTATTAATATTGATGAGCACACTGACTTATATACCTGTATTATGCAAAATCCATCAAATGCACAATTTCACCAGCACCATGGAACAGATTGTTAGCTTTTTGGCCGAGGAATAAAGATCATCTGTTTTTGATAATGGCTTTAAAGGGGAGAATGTTAACCCCTTAGTGACCGCCGATACGGCTTTCTACGGCGGTCACTAATGGGCCTTATTCTGCTGCCATCAGCTTTTTACGGCGATGGCAGAGAATAAGGCTGCGGGGCCGGGACGGCCCCCACCCCATCCCCCCGGCTACCGGAGGTAGCTGAGGGGTTGGGGCAGTGTGTGGGGTCCGTCCCGGCCCCCCCCCCCTTACCGACGATCGCCGCTATTAACGTTATAGCGGCGGCCGTCGGTAAAGAGGATTACCGGTGCCGCCGCCGCCTTTCATCTCCCCCCGCCGTGAATCTACGGCGGGGGGAGATGAAATAAGTGTATATCAGACCCCAGATCAGACCCCCCTAGTGCCCCGATAACTAACCCCCCTCCCCCGGCGGCCATCATTTCCAAGATGGCCGCCGCCATCGCTGTGAACCGACTAACGTCGGTTCACAGCGATTAAAGAGTTAAAATGAATGAAAGCCCCATGCTCTCCGCCACCGGAGGTAGCGGAGAGCATTGGGCAGTCATCGGGGACCCCCCTGTGGGGTCCCGGTACAAGCGATCAGCGGTATATACCATATACCGCTGATCGCTTGTACCATGTGCTCCCGGCACTTTTTATCCCCTGTCACCATAAATGATTGGTGACAGGGGATAAAAAGTGATGTCCCCCCACCCCCCAAGTCGCCCCCCACCCCCCCTGTCACCCCCGTCCCCCAGTCACCCCCCCCTTCCCCATATACGTTACCTGCTCCTGGAGCTCCTTCCTCCTCGACGTCCTGGCTGGTTATGAAGTGCGCATGCGCTTCACAACCAGCCAAGCTCTGAAAATTTAAAGTGACAGAGACCAATTTGGTTTCTGTCACTGAACTATGATTACTGAGATAGAAAATATCACAGTAATCATAGTAATACAGTGAAAATGAATGTATAAAGTACAAAAAGTGACAAACATACAAAAAAATAAAACACACACTTTTTATTATAGTAATAATTGCAGTTTACTCCCAAATTACCCCTAACCCCTCCCCAGATTACCCGTAACCACCGCACGTTGCCCGTAACCACCGCACGTTGCCCGTAACCACCGCACGTTGCCCGTAACCACCGCACGTTGCCCGTAACCACCGCACGTTGCCCGTAACCACCGCAAATTGCCAGTGACCCCCTCCAGATTGCCCGTAACCACCCCAAATTACATGTACCCACCCCAGATTACCTATAAGCACTTCAGTTTATCAGTAACAATCCCAGATTGTCTGTAACCCTTCCAATTTCAAACTAAAAGAACATAATATTGGAAAAATTTGAGTTTTTCATTTTTACTGTCTACTTTTGAATACTTTCCTCTAATACCTGTGGGGTCAAAATGGTCACCACACACCAAGATGAATACTTTGAGGGGTGCACTTTCCAAAATGGAGTGACTTATGGCGAGATTTTACTCCGCTGGCACTACAGGGGCACTGCAAACTCACCTGGCGCTCGGAAACTTCTGCAGCAAAATCTGCATTGAAAAAGCTAATTGGCGCTCCTTCCCTTCTGAGCCCTCCTGTGTGCCCATGCAGTGGTTTATGCCCACATATGGGGTACCATTGTACTCAGGAGAACCTGCGTTACAAATTTTGGGGTACTTTTTTCCTCTTGTTCCTCGTGAAATTGAGAAATTTCAAACTAAACGAACATATTATTGGAAGAATTCGAGTTTTTCATTTTTACTGTCTTCTTTTGAATACTTTCCTGTAATACCTGTGGGGTCAAAATGGTCACCACACACCAAGATGAATTCTTTGAGGGGTGCACTTTCCAAAATGGGGTGACTTATGGGGGGTTTTCTCTCTGCTGACACTACAGGGGCACTACAAACGCACCTGGCGCTCAGAAACTTCTTCAGCAAAATCTGCATTGGAAAAGCTAATTGGCGCTCCCTTCCTTCTGAGCCCTGTTGTGTGCCCATACAGTGGTTTACGCCCACATATGGGGTACCATTGTACTCAAGAGAACCTGCATTACAAATTTTGGGGTGCTTTTTGTCTCATATTCCTTTTGAAAATGAGAAACTTTAATCTAAACGTATATATTATTGGAAAATTTAAATTTTCAATTTTTTTACTGCCTAATTGTGAATACTTTCCTCCAGCCCCTGTAGGGTTAAAATGCTCATTATACTCCTAGATTAATTCTTTAAGGTGTGTAGTTTCCAAAATGGGGTCACTTATGGGGGTTTTCAGGATACCAGACTTCTAAATCCATTTAAAAAAAGAACTGGTCCCTAAAAAAATCAGTTTCACGAAAATGTGATAATTTGCTGATAAATTTCTAATCCCCATAACACCCTAAAAAAGTAAAATATGTTTACCAAATTATGCCAGAATAAAGAAGACATATTGGTAATGTGACTTAGTAACTAATTTATGTGCTACGACTTTCTTTTTTTAGAAGCAGAGAATTTCAAAGTTCATAAAATGCAAATTTTTTTAATTTTTCATGATATTTTGATGTTTTTCACAAAAAACACACAAAGTAGTGACCAAATTTTGCCACTAACATAAAGTGCCATATGTCACGAAAAAACAATCTCAGAATCGCTAGCATACGTTAAAGCATCACTGAGCTATAAGAGCATAAAGTGAGACAGGTCAGATTTTGAAAAATTAGCCTGGTCATTAAGGCCCAAACTAGCTGCAGCACGAAGGGGTTAAGGATGTCATATTTTGTATATTTAGTGAAGCCATTACAATATAGCGCTGACCTTACAAACACATAAAGATGTTTAGATTCTTTAAAGCTTATGTTAGTAAACACTAGTGCTATGGAAGTAATTGTTCTTGTACCTCAGCCAATGAAGTACTGACACAAGCCTTAGTAAAGGAACACACGCTCCCCTGGATATATAAACTGGCTGCCATCTTTGATTAAAGGAGATCCACCTTAACCATCAGTGTGTTAGGGTGTTTGATTCTCAGTGCGCACTATAAACTTTAAAACCTGTAATTCGGATTAGAGAGTCAGAGAGCCATTACATCACATTGGTCCAGAATCTCTATTTTCATGAATGTTTTGATAGTAATAAAAATTCCTCTATAATAGTTAATCCATTCGCTGCAGATTTCACACTGTGAGTTCTGCAGAAAAATACGCTGCCATATGTGGTACAGTTATGCCCTATGGCTCTGCATTCTCGCTGCGGATTTTCAAAATTATGAGTTTGAAATCTCCTTTCTTCTCAGACCCTCTTAAGTTGAGTTCATGGCTGTATTCCTTCCCAAAATACGTCCTCTCTCATCCCACCTCCTCTCTCATCCAACCTTAAAGGGGTTGTACTGTGGTAATATTTCTGCTGGTGCATAAAAAAACAACAAACACTGAGGGAGTGCGTACTGGTAAGGATTAAATGTTTATTGTTTTATATACACCAGCAGAAGTATATTAAAAAGGCTGACTGCAGGACAACCCCTTTAAAACTCTGTCCTCCAACTATGTGCCTTGAATAGATGGAGGACAAATGTCATGCAATGTGTTATTATAGACGTTAACACATATCACCCAAAGCCATAAAAATTTTTAGTGTATCCCTTAATATATCTTAATTATTTCCTTGATCTTTTATTTCAATTGTCCCTATAACCATGATTAACCTTTACTTCCCCTTTTATATACTGTTTAGATAAGTAGTGTATACTAAGGATAGATTATGCTTGCTTAGTTATCTCGGGCACACAGGCCTTAAGGAGGAATGATTAAGAAGACGGATTGGGAGAAAATGGAAACTTATTTATCATATGAGATCATATTGCAGGCACATTTTGTTCTGTTCTGTAGCTAAATGATAAAGCTGCCCAGTGTTATAGTTATTAATACCCATTCATAGTTACCCATACATTGATGCCCTTTAAAATGGCTCCTTGACATGCTGCCATATGTAAGTAACTTTCTTACAGGCCTAAACAGCAATATTCAGTATGGCTAATAGAAACTAGCAAAGGAAACTACTCTTAGTATGAGTCCCCTGTTTTAGGAGCATAGTGGCTCCCCCTACTATCTTAGCAATTATTGAGAAGCTGCTGTGTATACATAGTAATAGCTGCTGTTATTATCATTGTCAGCTACACATCCCCCATTTACACAGGGCGATAACGGCAGATAACCATAATGTAAATGCCTGCTCAAAACATCCGATCAGCGAACATGTCTCTATAACATGTCAATGTTTTTTATAGTAATAGGTACAATATAAGGCTATGTTCAACCAATGTGAAAACATCAGCCGTATTTCACAACACAGCAAGGCTTGGCCTCCTCCCACGTCTGAATTATTAAGGTTTACGCCTATAAACAGTGGATATGAAGAGGATGGCACTTTCGTGGGTCGGTGGTGCTTGAGGTGAAAAAGCCAGATATCTAGTAGAGAAGACCCAGCACTTACCAAGTTAGTTCTGCTGTTTTATTAACATGCAGGAAACATCAGGTACATACAGATCTGTATGTACCTGATGTTTCCTTGTACTTTAATAAAACAGCAGAACTTACTTGGTGAGTGCCGGGTCTTCTGTGCTACGCCTTTAAACCAGGCAAAAATCCAAACCTGCTCTGAGCAGATGTAGATTATCGTGCAACCTCTGTGCGGGGCCAGACACTTTACTAAGCGGACATGCGCCTCTTAGTAAATCTGGCCAGGGAAAAGGGGACAGGGCTTTCACATTTATTTATTATTTAAAATTGTTGTCCCATTGATTTACTATTTCTTTGATTTTAGTCTCTGATCCTCTGAGCCAATCCATTATACAACACCTCAGATGGATAATGCAAAAAGATCTTTTGGGACAAGACATCTTCCTCATTGGCCCCCCAGGTCCTCTTCGGAGAGCCATAGCTATGCAGTATTTGGTAAGTTGTATTGTGGGGTAGAAGCTAGGTTACACAGTAGGTTAAAACATAGAGATGGATGACACTCTTGTTGAAATACCCTTCTTGTACTTAGATTCTCTTCTTTATAAAACTCAAGAACAGACTTTGCTTTAGAAGCTTTGGTTATTAAAATCATCTTGTAACTTTATTGTATACCACTATATGTTTATTACATTGGTTACGATAATGTTCCTATATTTTACAGTAGTTTGCCTGTAAAAGGAAATTGCTCTTAGGGAATAATATATACATGCATGTTTCTGGACATAGCAAGTATAGGTACAATGGCAGACAGAAATATTACCTCACATAGAAGTTTGCTTATATCTGTATGTACTTTTTCTAGTGGTTGTGGTAGAGGATGGGAACATGGGGTAGAGATTTTTGGGTTTTCCTATCTTATGCCATCACTTCCTTCTCAGTGGGGGTTCAACTTCTTGAATCCACACTGATTGTAAGTACAGGACTTGGTTTCGGCTTCAGTTCAGTGCTGTGTTTCCCTTTTCTCTCCACTATGACGCTCACAGTCATGTTACAGTGCAGGGAGAAACAGTGCAGGGGTATACAGTAGTACTGCATCCTGTTCATTTTCAGGATTGTTTGGTATTGGTCCTAAAATAATAGCTTACTGATATGTTATCAGTTTATAAGATAGAGACCCTCATTTAGAATTAAGAGAACATATTGGTTTATGTGATTCTAACACTTCTGATGTCATTGTTACAGGAGCTGACTAAGCGAGAGGTTGAATATATTTCTCTCTCCAGAGACACTACAGAATCTGACCTAAAGCAGAGAAGGGAGATTAGAGCTGGGACTGCATTTTATATTGATCAGGCAAGTTAAAAATGACGATTTTGCTCACACTAGAGATTAATCCCACTTTTGAATGAATACTTTGGTTAAATGATGACAAAACATATATTGAATCAACACACATACTCCCTTTGATTCCAAAAATAATGTTTTTTTCCCCCAAATCATAGATTTTGGAGTTAACAGTTTCTTGCTCTCCACTTTGTTATCTACTATACTATTTGGACATTAAAAAATTTCATAATTGTGTAATATTCCTTTACTGTCAGATATTCTTAAAGCATCACATTTTTTTTTTATTTTGAATTACACTGTAAAACACAAAAATTACTTATTAGTGACAACATAATGCTCTAGGCTCTCAAACTGAAATTATATTAGCTAATTTTCAGCTAATTTGTTTATGATACATGCCGGTGTTAACAGAGGCATTAGAGTGCTGACAGTATTTTGTTCTTCTTTTTTATATGTCTGATGACACTTAAGTTATTTTTAGTGACAGTGCCCATTTAAAACATAACTAAAAAATAGTCCTTTGTAATAGGCTTGGTAAGCAGGCGTCATTCTAACTGATTGGCGCTTGTTTGCTTACCACGTACGTCAGGCCATTAACTACAGCTTTTAGTTGCTGGCTGGACAAGCCCTCCAGTTCCAGTTCCAATGATATTGGGGTCTAGTCACATTCACTTCAATAAAACTGAGCCGCAGTATCAGGGACAGCACTTGAACTGCTTGTGCACTACTGTGTGCACTTTAAAGGACAACCCCGGTGAAAATTTAAAAAGAAAAACAAACAAAACAAAAAAATGCAGTTTCTATTCTCACCTTTCCTCCTGGGTCGGTCTTTGTTCCCATTTCCCACCGATCGTGGGTCCCCGGAGCTCCTGTCGGCAGTGTCTTCTCCTCTGCACTTCCTTCTTCTTCGGCCAGCAGCGTCAGATTACTGGCAACTTGCTCAACCAATCGGAGCTGTCAGTCATTTGCTGATGTCTCACTGTTGGGCCGGCCTCCTGTGGAGTCATCTTTGGCACAAGATGGCGCTGGCCATGGTCGACGAGGAATCAGGTATATATGCATTTGAATTAGTGATGAGCAAATTTACAGTAAGAACGAAGTGATTTGTATTCCGCTCATCGGGCAGCGGGGCTTTAAAGTCTGCACCGCTCTCTGCCACTCCTCCCTATGTGCTGGGAAAAGATCGATCCAGTTCTAGGAAACTTCTCCCAGTTTCCCAGGACTGGATCTATCTTTTTTCCAGCACCCAGGCAGAAGCAGGCAGCGGAGCAGACTTCAAAACCCTGCAGCCCGAGATACAGCCGGGGGAGTGCCTGGCAGTGCACTTCTCACCTAGATGGCAGTAATATCCAAATCGATTCTAATAGAGCGAACTAATTGGATTTAATAGTAATGCTTACAAGCATACCTGTCAGCCCCTAAAAATGTTTGACATGCCACAGAGACATAACTTGGATTCTTTATTGGTCAGGGGTCTGAGTGTTTAGACCGTTACCGATCAGCAGAGAAAGCATTGAGAAGAACAAGCTGCTGTTTTTCTATTTCCCTGCTTTATGTCTATGTGATCAAGATCTTGTTCTCCTGTTTGGTCATAGCCTGAACACGCAGACCCTGACAGATAAAAAGTCACAAAAGCTGTGCTAGTGAAGCCCCGCAAATATTTAAACACTGTCAACTCTTCCGGCATCATATTGATACATGATACATGATCGGGAGTTCCCGATGCCGGCTCACAGCTTCACTATGGAGTGTGTGAATGTCCCCATAGTCATGGGTTCCCATTCTATGTGAACAAGCCACATGTCACAGGTATCCCGGCCAATGGTGGCAATTTACAACCAGAACACAGTGTGAAACCAGCCGTAGCTGCATCAGCACACATTACACATTTCCATTGTATACGCATTTCTTCACCTCAAAATCCACTTCAGTTTTTCATTGTTGTCCTCTTTGCAGTATTATTTTGTGGTGTTTGTGTATTCTTTAAAAAAATGCCTACTTCATCTCCTGTTTTGAATCCTCTCTTTACAGTATCGTACAGACTAGAGTTAGTTTAAGTTAGAAGCAGTTGGCATGCTGCCCATCTCTGCTATAAGATTTCATATAGGAGAGAAGAAAAGAACAGTCTGCACTGTTCACACCCACAAAGCGCATCTGCTAAAGACTACTCAAAATCTCAATCTATAATTAGCATAATGCCACGACAGTGCTCAGCAATCAGATATTGATCCCATGTAACAGTCCATACAAATAATCCATCAAAAGATTTGCAGCACTCATTACTTGAACTTCATTCAAACTTCTTTATTAGCAGCTGTGGTCATACAGTAGGTACGGTCACAGGACAATGTCCATTTTGCGTCTCAACACACTTTTTTAAAATCTGTTTGGATTAAGTCCAAGCGGTGAGTGCTGTAATGTCTCTTTCTTTTGATGGATTGCTATAGATTTGTTTCTGCTCACTAGCGTAAATCTGTCAGCTGCAATTCATATTCCAAACTACTGACACTATTAGATAGCTGTTAGCTCAGGAAGATACGTGCTACCTTTCACATAACCATTTGTGCTTCCAGAAGGTAGAAAAATGGTTTTGTTCTTCAGTGCAAAATGTCAGAGAAGCTTTTCCAAGCCCCTGAAGTGCTGAGGGCTAGACTGCCTTTTCGCTTCCCCTCACCCTTCTTGGGGCTTAGGCCTTATTCACACGTTCCGTAATTTACGGATCCGTATTTACGGATCCGAGTTAGTGCACATTGAAGTCTATTGGGCTATTCACACGATCAGTAGCAGAAATAGATGAAAATCAATCCGTAAAAAAAAAAGGACATGTCCTAGTGCGGACCGGGTGCGGACCCATTATTTTTGCGGATCCTCTCATTGAAATCAATTGGTTACGGATTGTTTACGGATTGTAACATGTTGGCATCCGTATTTCTGCAAAAAAATCCGGATGAAGTGCATTGAAAAGCAATGAGTAGTAAGAAAATGGAATTACGGAAATACGGATGGAATACGGATGTCCAATCCGCAATTTCTCACGGGTTGTTTCAGGACCAGAAAAAAATACTGAACTTGTGTATAAGGCCTTAGTGCTGGAAGCTGTCAATGAAGCTGGAAGGAAAGGGAGAGTGAGGAGGTGGTACAGCCCTCAGCAATTCAGGGGTTTGGTAAAACCTTTTTGACACTTTGTAGCAGAAAATAAAAGCATTTTTCTGTATAGGTAGATATAAGAAAGGTACCATGTGTCTTCTCGGCCTAAGGGCTGGTGTTTCCTGGTCCGTCCGGCATAATGTATAAATATCATGCTGGAAGCGGGGAAACTGTTTGAATCTGTACTGTACTGCCAGTGCCACGGAAATTTAAACAGTTTTCTCACTCTCGGCCTGATATTCTTACATCTTGCCGGAAGGGGAAACACTCCATTACAGGGCTTCCTCGTCCATACAATGGGGTAATAAGTCCTAACAGTGTCAGCAGTTTGGAACGTTAAATACAACTCACAGCTTTTATTGAAGGGAAATGTATCTTTATGTCAATGCAGGTCAGAAGAACATAGCTTTTTAAACCATGAAATAATTAATGGGGAAACAGCTCTTGGAACAATGTTATATTCCTCATCTCATTCTTTCAGGCTCAGATCCTGGGACCTCGTAACCCAGGTACAGAATGGGCGCATGTAGCCTGAGAAGATCATTCATATGCAAACCATCCACCATGGGGTATACAGGAGTTAATCAGCCTCACAGATAATATTAAGGTGCATAAATGCGGTTTTATTTTTGTGCTTCCTCGGCACACAAATAAAACCACATTTATGCACCCTATTACCTGTGTCGCCACCCCAGATTGCCCGTCACCACCCCCAGATTGCCCATCACCACCCCAGATAGCCAGTAAACACCCCCAGATAGCCAGTAAACACCCCCAGATTTCCTGTAACCACCCCAGATTGCCCGTAACCACCCCAGATTGGCACAGACTGCTCATAACCACCCCAGGTTGCCCATAACCACACCAGATTGCCTGTTGCAACCTCAGATAACCAGTAAACACCCCGAGATTGTCCATTACCACCCCAGATAGCCAGTAAACACTCACATATTGCCTGTAACTAAAATGACACTCCTTCCCTTCTGAGCCCTGCTGTGTGCCCATACAGTGGTTTATGCCATTGTATACCATTGTACTCAGGAGAACCTGCGTTACAAAATTTGGGGTGCATTTTCTCTGTTACAAATGTTGGAGTGCTTTTTATCCCCTGTTCCTAGTGAAATTGAAAAATTTCAAACTAAACAAACATGTTATTGGAAAAAATAATTTTTTTTCTTTTTTACTGTCTAGTTTTGAATACTTTGCTCCAATACCTGTGGGGTCAAAATGCTCACCACACCCCAAGATGAATTCTTTGAGGGGTTCACTTTCCTAAATGGGGTGACTTTTGGGGGGGTTCTATTTTGCAGACATTACAGGGGCACTGCAAACGCACCTGGCGCTCAGAAACTTCTTCAGAAAAATCATGCACTGAAAATGCTAATTGGCGCTCCCTTCCTTCTTAGCCCGGCTGTGTGCCCATACAGTGGTTTATGCCCCCATATGGGGTACCGTTCTCCTCAGGAGAACCTACGTTACATATATTGGGGTGAGTTTTCTCCCCTGTTCCTCGTGAAATTGAGAAATTTCAAACTAAATAAACATATTATTGGAAACATTTTATTTTTTCATTTTTACTGTCTTCTTTTGAATACTTTCCTCTAATACCTGTCGGGTCAAAATGTCACCACACCCCAAGATGTATTCTTTGAGGGGTGTACCTTCCAAAATGGGGTGACTTTTTTTTTTATTTTTTTATTCTGCTGACACTATAGGGGCTCTGCAATCGCACCTGGCGCTCAGACACTTCTTCAGCAACATCTGAACTGGAAATGCTAATAGGCTCTCCTTCCCTTCTGAGCCCGGCTGTCTGCCCATACAGTGGTTTACGCCCACATATGGGGTACCATTGTACTCAGGAGAACCTGCGTTACAAAATTTGGGGTGCATTTTCTCTCATGTTTATTATGAAAATGAGATACTTTAATCTTAACAAATATATTATTGGAAAATTTCTATTTTCCATTTTTTTCCGGTTTAATTGTGAATACTTTCCTCCAGCCCTTGTAGGGTTAAAATGCTCATTATACCCCTAGATTAATTCTTTAAGGTGTCTAGTTTCCAGAATGGGGTCACTTATGGGGGTTTTCAGTATACAAGCCTCCTAAATCAACTTAAAAAAAGAACTGGACCCTAAAAAAAAATCAGTTTTGGAAACTTTATGAAAATTTCATAATTTGCTGATACACTTCTAAGCCCCGTAACACCCTAAAAAAGTGAAATATGTTTACAAAATGAAGCCAGAATAAAGAGGACATATTGATAATGTAACTTACTAACTAATTTATGTGATATGACTTTCTTTTTTTAGGAGCAAAGAATTTCAAAGTTCGTAAAGTGCAAATTTTTCAAATTTTTCATGATATTTTGATGTTTTTCACAAAAAACACACAAGACAGTGACCAAATTTTGCCACTACCATAAAGTACCATATGTTAGGAAAAAAACAATCTCAGAATCGCTAGCATACGTTAAAGGATCACTGAGCTATAAGCGCATAAAGTGAGACAGGTCAGATTTTGAAAAAGTAGCCTGGTCATTAAGGTCCAAATAGGCTTGGTCCCTAAGGGGTTAAAGGTACTTGGCTTGAGGCACGTGTATCTATATATTCCTGTGGTATTGTTGTTTAGTTCCTTGTACTCATTTTGTTCTAATACTATTTATTTATTTATTTAAAAAAACATGATAATTCTTTAGCGTGAGGAGTCATTTTGTACTATATTGGGAACTGGCTAGGGTTTATAAAACTCAGAACAGGTTGAGCTGAAACTGCTTTAATGAGTGCTAAATTGGGTGCTTATTTTCAATTATGATTTCCTTTTTTCTTAATACATTTTTGTTCCTTAAAATTGGATATTGTGTCTGGATTTGGACAGCCAGAGAGCTTGAGAAGAATCTATTTAAAAATAAATTGCCTCATAATTTTCCCTTTATCTACTCATGGGGCCAAGAAGCTAATTACAAAGATGGGCCTGGAGACGGCTAATTACAATGAGGCATTAAGGAGAGATTTCCATTTGTGTACCAGCGAGTGACTATTTCATACACCACCGCATTAACTCGTTAAGCACCTGACCAATCTTCCTGTGATTATTAGTTTAGCTTTACACCAAGCTACTTATTGATAAAAACAACAGGGTCAGGGATGGGATACTGTTCCCCTTTAAAGAACCACTTTTTTCTCCTTTAGACATTAGCATGGTGGGGGTAAACAACTGCTTTGCTTACCTTCTTACCTGGTGGCTTTCTTTCCCTAATACAGTAATGGTTTCTGTCCTGCTGCTCTACAAAATAACTAGCCAACTCATACAGCATTTGCCATGTGAACCAGAAAGTACCTTCTTTATGTACTTTATGAGAAGCTCAATGTGGGCCATATGGACTTATTGAAAGTGACTGAATCCACACAGCAAGCACTGTGTGAATGAACTAGCCACTTTGGAGAGCAGAGGGGACCAAAGCTGATGTTCAGTTTGTTAGATTGTGAAGGTCAAAGTAGTCAGACCCCTGTGATGTTACCAATTCTGTGCATAGGGCACAACCCCTTTAAGGGTGCGGCTGTTAACAGCATTCAGAGTTGTGCTTTACAGAAGCAACTTTGACATAGGAAACAGTAGTCAGCATTTAATCATTCAGTTCTATCGGAGAGTTATCTAAGCATGTCCTGTGAACTGTGCAGTCGTCTTTCTGCAGGGAGCAGGGGAAAGTAAGCTGTGATCATCACCAATTCTTATGGTGGATCCTTTGTTATGTATTAGTTTTACCTGTGATAATGAGATGACCGATTAGCAGTGATCTCCACTAGAAATGTCTATTTTCTATATGTAAATGTAAAAGGAAACAAAACGTTTCACATAAAAAGTTGATTGAAATAATAGGTGACTTTCTGACAATTTCAGATAGATATCATGATGTCTATGATTAAGGGTTTTCAGCCAGAAATGTGTTTGATGTGTGTTTTTTCTACTTTTTCTATCTGCCTTGTACTATTTTTAATGGATTGAAAATTCTATTTGACGTGCTGACCCTTCGTTTTCATTTCTGACTATTTGTTACATTTAATGTCTTATTCACATCACATTTCCTTTTGTTGGTAAATTTTCGTAGTATATTGACAGTCATTTCACTAAAATCCTTTTCAAGCCCTTTAAGATTGGGCACGATGTGTATAGTATATAGCATGTATGCCTTTGTGTAATGTGCCCGTTAAAAGGCTCGAGTTTATTATGTCTGGTGGCGGCCATGCTGATTAGCCCTTGTGGAAAACATTTTCTTTTCCATTTCAACATGTTTAGTGAGTTCTGAATGTACAGATGGTAAGTAGGTGTATTGGGATATGGCTAAGTAAATATTTTCTAATTAGTTAGATGCAAATCAAGTTCTGTGGCGCTTCAGTGTGTTCAGCGTGACTCACTGGAAAGTAATCTCACTGTATGCTGTGTGATCGTAAAGACATTAAATGACAATTGACCTTTTAGTTTTCCATGCTTTTGATTGCCTATTTGATTACATTTTATTGTAGAGCATTTCATCTCTAAATTTGGAAAGATATATATATGTATTTATTATTTTGCGAGTTGGCGTGTAGCTTGTGCTTGTCAAAGCGTGGGCTGCTGTTTGGATGTCCTTAGTAAAGTCTTATATAACTTTATAGTTACTTATCTCAGTTTTGTCACTTACAACATAAATAAGTAACAATATAAATGAAAAAAAAGGGTTTTCATTTTTTTTGTAAAACTGAAACAAGGTGTTTTCTTCTTACAAGTACAAGATTGATTTGTCATTCTTTTACCAAGGATGTACACTAATAATGTTCACATATCATCAATATATTACTCCTCCTTATATAAATAATTTAATACATTGTACATTGACGGACTGTCTACTGTCTATATGTTTTCTAACATTGCTTTTTGCATTTTTACCCCTAAGTGTGCAGTTCGTGCCGCCACAGAGGGAAGAATTTTGGTTTTGGAAGGACTGGAAAAGGCAGAAAGAAATGTCTTACCAGTTTTGAACAATTTGCTGGAAAATAGGGAGATGCAGCTAGAAGATGGACGATTTCTTATGTCTGCTGAGCGTTATGATAAACTACTTCAGGTAAGAGCCAGCTAAATTCCCTTTTACTAGAGATGAGCGAACCTGGTAAGAAAAAAAATGGCACTTGATGAGTGAAAATTAGAGATGAGTGAACCTTGAGTACGCTCTGCATTTGATTATCGGTGGCTGAAGAAGTTGAATTTAAATTGAGAACAAACAATGAAACCTATTGCATCAAATTGTGATGGTTTAATAAATTTTGTTTTGGGGAATTGTAACCACTGGAAACTGTTATTTTTACAAGAAGCAGATCTCAGAAATGCCAAGATGAGTTCATAAACACCTTGAGAAATATGCTCAAATCCAAAAAAATAATGCACCAGTAAAGAGTTTATGGGATTGATTGAAATGCTATATGTGTAAATGCAATGATTATATAGGTATGTCATTTCAAGTTTAGAGCAAAACAATGGGGGAAATTTATCAAACATGGTGTAAAGTGAAACTGGCTCAGTTGCCCCTAGCAACCAATCAGATTTCACTTTTTATTCCTCACAGACTCTTTGGAAAATGAAAGGTGGAATCTGATTGGTTGCTAGGGACAACTGAGCCAGTTTCA